>NC_141167.1:121299301-122011103 GCF_055505025.1 Bos grunniens | reverse complement strand
AATACTCTGCAATAACCTATATTGGGTTAGAGTTGATTAACATTAACATTTTGTCTTAGTTTCAGTTGTACAGAACAGTGCCACAAATAATATCATTGTACAGGTAAACTTGCTCTTGTCTTTAGTAGATATAACATATTACAACTACCAATATGTATAAATCCAAGTCCATAACACAATATTTAATACGGGGCTTTCCACGTAGCTCAGTGTTAAAGAACTGGTCTGCCAAGCAGCAGGCACAGATCCCCTGAAAAAGGAAATGGCAACCCACTCTAGTATTGCTTGGGAAATTTCATGGCCAGAGGAGCCTGGTGGACTACACTCCATGAGGTCAAAAAGAGTCAGGCACAACCTAGCCACTGAACAACAATCTATATAGCTGTACCTATATTTATATATCCATGTATCTATTCTTTGCATATCGACCTTGATTCCATTCAGTTGAGTTCAGCCAGTTCAGTCACTCAGACGTGTCCGACTCTTTGCGATCGCATGAACTGCAGCATGCCAGACCTCCCTGTCCATCACCAACTCCCAGAGTCCACTCAGACCCATGTCCATCGAGTCAGTGATGCCATCCAACATCTCATCCTCTGTCATCCCCTTCTCCTCTTGTCCTCAATCTTTCACAGCATCAGGGTTTTTTCCAGTGAGTCAGCTCCTTGCATCAGGTGGCCAAAGTATTGGAGTTTCAGCTTCAACATCAGTCTTTCCAATGAACACTCAGGACTGATCTCCTTTAGGATGGACTTGTTGGAACTCCTTGCAGTCCAAGGGATTCTCAACAGTCTTGTCCAACACCACAGTTCAAAAGCATCAATTCTTTGGTGCTCAGCTTTCTTTATAGTCCAACTCTTACATCCATACATGACTACTGGAAAAACCATAGCTTTGACTAGATGGAACTTTGTTGGCAAAGTAATGTCTCTGCTTTTTAATATGCTGTCTAGGTTGGTCATAACTTTCCTTCCAAGGAATAAGCGTCTTTTAATTTCATGGCTGCAATCACCATCTGCAGTGATTTTGGAGCCCAGAAAAATAAACACTTGATTAAAATAGAAAAAAACTAAAATATTTAATATTCTTTTACAAATTATAAATGAAATTTGTCAAAATCACACAGGTTTAACAAGTAAGTATCTTTGTTTAGTTATTACATTACAGTGTTTATATAATTGAGCAAGCAAGTATAAAATGACTCATTTGAAAATTTTCAGTACTTCTTCACTTTTCTACAAAAGCAAGTCTCTCTGCCACTTTCTGTATTCTTTAAATTTATCCATTTAGAAACCTATCTGCAATGAACAAGTCTTCAGTCTTTTCATTCTGGTACATGTACCATAGGCAGGTTGTTTTTTATTTCTGTCTGGCAACTGTTGGGACTTAAGTCTCTAAAGCTTCAGCTTTTATATTTTTACGTTATAAGAACATGGTTAATTAGAGCTCTAGTTCTGTATTTTCCCCTGTGGATGCACAACAGCTTTAGCAAGGGTTGAGCTTTTAACACTTCCTTCTTTTCACAAAATTGATCACTGTCAGAAATTTATCAGAATTTATTTTAGTACTATGCTTTATGGATACAAAAAATCTGCATTCTCCTCCCATGAAAAGAGATGCTTAATGAAATTTAAAAAAATTTTTCCACTAACGATTTTCATCTCTTTCTCATTGCTGATCCAGTTTCTTCCATTTTTAAAGATTGCCTTCATTTCTCATTTATAGATATGACAATCTTACATATTGCTTTATTCATTAGTCATGGTCTGAGACCTTTTCCTCAAGGACATGTCAGTCACCCTTATTTCAATAACACACAATTTCAATTGTGTGTGTGTGTGTGGCTTCAGAATAATTTTCCTTTCTTCTAAGTTATGACTAGCCTAATAGTTAAATGAACATAAGACAGAGTAATAGGAGAAAAACAAATTTACTTTTCTACATATGGAAGTCCCCTAAAAAAATGATGAGATTCAAAGTGACCAAAACAGAAAGCTTTTACTCATTTTAGGCAAGAAAGTGGTAATTTGTGAGGGATTGATGAGACAAAGGTGTTTAGGCTTAGGACAGTAATTAGTAAGCATCTGGTCCCACCACTTCATGAGAAATAGATGGGGCAAAAATGGAAACAGTGGCAGAGTTTATTTTCTTAGGCTCCAAGATCAGTGTGGACAGTGACTAAAGTATGAAATTAAAATATGCTTGCTTCTTGGAAGAAAAGCTATGACAAACCTAGAAAGTGAAAGAAAAGTGAAGTCACTCAGTCATGTCTGACTCTGTGTGACCCCATGGACTGTAGCCAACCAGGCTCCTCTGTCCATGGGATTTTCCAGGCAAGAGTACTACAGTGGGTTGCCATTTCCTTCTTCAGGGGATCTTCCCAACCCAGGAATCAAACCCAGGTTTCCCTCCCAGTAGACAGACGCTCTAGACAGCATGTTAAAAAGCAGAGACTTCACTTTGTCGACAAAGGTCTGTACAGTCAAAGCTGTAGTTTTTCCAGGAGCCACGTATGGATGTGACAGCTGGACTATAAAGAAGGTTGAGTACCAAACTGGTGCTTTAGAAATGTGGTGCTGAAGAAGACTCTTGAGAGTTCCTTGGATAGCAAGGAGATTAAACCAGTCAATCCTAAAGGAAATCAACCTTGAATATTCACTGGAAGGACTGATGTCAAAGCTGAAGCTCCAATACTTTGGCCACCTGATGTGAAGAGCCAACTCACTGTAAAAAAAAAAGCCTGATGCTGGGAAAGATTGAGGGCAGGAGAAGTGGATGACAGAGGATGAGATGGTTGCATGGCATCACCGACTCTATGGACATAAGTTTGAACAAACTCAGGGAGATGATGAAGGACAGGGTTGCCTGGCGTGCTTCAGTCCATGGGGTCGCAAGGAATTGGACAGGACTGAGAGACTGAACAACAGCAGCAACAAGCAATCAATAAAGAAGTAACAAAGTTTGGTCACGCAGCCTTCTTGGCCCATAAATTCCCTGTTTCTTGTGACATAATTGCCTTCTACCCTCTGGTACAGGGAGGGGAACTTTCACATGAGAGATTTATTTCCTGCTTTCAGGGCTACAAAGGAGAATCAGAGTGTCCTTTTCCCATTGCTCTTTCTTAAGTAACTTTAATTCAAAGTATTAATATGCCAAAGCAGCGTATTTTGGGGTGATATAGTCTGCTCTCCTTCAATGGCATAATATCTATCACACATCGTTCTCTCTTTGTTGAATCTCCTATTCTGTTTATATACAGATAAATCTCATTTAATCATGCTTCATTTTATTGTTTTGCAGTTAGTTGTATTTTTATTTACTTTTTTTTTTAACAAGCTGAAGGTTTGTGGTCACTCTGCATCAACCAAGTCTGTCAGCACACGTTTTCCAACAGAATTTATTCACTTCATATCTCCATGTCACATGTTGATAATTCTCACAATTTTCAAACTGTCTCATCATTAATCTGTTCTGTTGATCTGTGATCAGTGATTTTTGATGTTACTATTACAGCTCATTGAAAACTCAGATGATGATTAGCATTCCTTTTTTTCAAAATGATCAAGTACTTTTAAATTATGGTATTTGCATTTTTTTTAGACATAAAGCAACTGAACATTTAATAGACTATGATATTATGTGAATGTACCTTTAACATACACTGGAAAACCAAGGATTTCTTTTGACTCTTTTTACTGTGATATTCACTTTATTGTGGTAGGCTGGAACTCAACCCACAGTATCTCCAAGGTCTGTCTGTAGGTGTACATTCCTACAATCCATAAGAAGATTTCCATAAGTAATTGCTCCATGAATGTGTGTTTTTAAATATTTTCCTGTGGCTATTCTGGTGAATGTTCTTTATCTCTGGTGATATAAGGCTGACAGATGTTCAACAACAACTAAGAATAAACAGCATTTGAAAGTTTTTTCTACTAATACATTTCATATGAACAAAGATAATATTTAATTAAAAGCATGTGTTGGGATACTTCTATCAAAAAAAAAAAAAAAAACAAGCTAATGTCCATTTGTTTCTAAAATATCCTTTGTGTGTTACTCATAGAAACAGACAGAATGATGGTTACCAGGAGATGAGGGTGGGGGATTGTACATAATTGCATTGTAAGAGAAATTAGTTCTTTATCTCATGTACAGCATTGGGATTAAAGCTACAATACTGTTATATATTTTAAAGTTACTAGGATACTAGATCATAATGATCCCTCAACAAAAATAAACAATTATATGACTGATGCAGGTGTTAGCTAAAGGTATAATGATAATCCTGTTCTAATACATAGATTACTAAATAAATACTGTACTACACAATTTCATGAAGCAAAGGCAATAACTAAAATATTGTCCCTGAAGTTGTGCAGCATAGCAGCCTTAGGGGATATGCTCTTTATTTTTTGTGTTCAGCATGATAATTTATAATATATGAATCATTTCAGGATGCTGACAAGCATAAATTCTATGTATTCATTAAATTCTTCTCCTGAATGTAACAGAAAGTCTTCTTACTGTGAGTTTTGCTTATCACAATTAATTTATTTCTTTACCACAGAAAAGGTAAATGCAAAAATTTTGTGCATGGAAAGTAATTTATGAAGATAAATATAAGCCAGTATATGTTTACAAATGCTCCAGGGAATTTTTTCCTCTGAAACCTCACTGAGAACTAGATAGAGACCTAGGTTTATTTTTAGGGTCCTATAAACCTAGAACCCACTGTAGACTAAAATCATTAAAATAAAATATTCTTGATATGTGATAAAGAGTACCTGAATGATATATTAATTGTTACCTTATTGGAATTATTAGAGTGATGATGTGTATATAAATATACTTAACTTACATTACAGGAGATATTGCTGAGGCCAAGCCCAAGCAAAGTAATTATAATAATTTGCTACATACTAAACTGAAGGTGTTTGTGTCACTCAAGAGCTTTACTACCATTATCTAGTTACATATTTGAAGGTTGGAGTTTGTCCTTGTTCACTTCATTATGATTCCTTTGCAAAATCACTTTTTCCATCAGACACTTCTCTATTTCCTGGGATATAAAATCTCTTAGGATCTCACTCCATTGAGATAGGATTTAAATTTAGCTTCCTAAACATGGCCATCTCTGCAGACCATTTAGTATAACTTCCTGCCATTATGAGGGAATGAGCTGTTGTGGCTACATTATTATTAAAAATTAGATAATTAGCTTAACAAAGGGTTTTACATTTAATTGAAGTTGACTTTCTTACATTACAGAAGAAAATCACGTAGTTAAAACTTAATACATCAGAGACAAGCAATTGAGAAAGAAATATCTACATGATTCCCTTATGCCACTATGCCTCTATTTGTAATACTCTATAGGCAACAGTTTATTTATTAATATAAACATTTGCCTTTAGAAAATAATTGTGTGCCACTGAGTCATGGGCCAATGCGTGTAAGTTCAGTGTACCAAGGAGGGTACCAAGAGGGGTACCAAGGAGTACAAGATTCATTAAATCTCTTTGTTGCTGGGAAAAGTATTAGAAGTACACATGGGTTAAAAAGGGGGTTAAATAAGACATTTTTGCATTACTGAATAATCTATGAAGGTTGCAGTATTTATTTCACAAAAATATACTGCACTATTATGTATATAAAGAATTTCTAGGGATACAAATTTATAATAATAATTCCAAAGTTTCTGGTAATGGGAAACAGGCTTTACTTTTGCAAAATGTTTTTGATGTGCAATGAACAAATTTGTTCAGTCACTCAGTCGTGTCCGACTCTTTGTGACCCCATGGACTACAGCATGCCAGGCTTCCTAGTCCATCACCAATTCCTGGAGCTTGCTTAAACTCATGCTATATAGAGAACACTTAAACAATAACTATATAGATAAACATTTTTCCAAAATGTTACCTGTATAGCTAGGTAAGTAAGACCAAGAAGTAACAATTTCTACAATTAACAAAACCTTCTATAAACACTCTCCTAAATGGCTAATCTCTTACCTCCAAAGAGTAGATACTTTCTTGACTTTTACTGTGACAGATCAGTTTTGTATTTTTTTGAACCAGACATAATTAGATGTCTATAGCATGCACTATTTTGTTCAATTACATGCAATCCATCCCTGCTGTTGCATGCAGTTTCAGTACATTCATTGTCATTGAAATATCTTAATTCTTTGTGCATATGCATCATTTATTTATCTACTTTAATGTTGATGAACAATCATATTTGCCACCAATTGGTAAGTGAGTATACTATGAAAATCATATGAATTAAATATATAGAAAGTGAATTAAATGGTTAGAATTGGAATTATATCATGCAAGACAAAATATTTTGATGCTAGCTTTCCCTTTCTATGGAAAATCAAGCCAGAAATCTCTTACAAGTCCTTATCTCAAGCCCCTATTTGAATTACAAATTCTGTGGGGTATTCACATTAAATGACTGTTTATCCTCCACATTCTATTTAGGGCCAGGGGCCTCACACATTGTACAAGCCAATCAATTTAAGACACCGTTTATTGAGATTAAAATTCTTCATTTAATATGCAACATTTTATTTTCTTCAGTTCACTCATTAGCCTTAGATTTGCTCATAAGAGCTAAATGCAGATGAAATCTGATTTTAGACACATTAGCATTTTTTATAGGAGAGTAATGTGCTAATTGTATAATCTTTATACTTCTCAGATTGACACCCATCTTTGTGTCAGGCTTCATTCTGAATCAATCTCACTTCTGCCATGCTGCTGTTCAATATATTATCTAGAAGATAGATAAACATTTCAGGAGAAGGAAATGGCAACTTCTCCAGTACTCTTGCCTGGAAAATCCCATGGACAGAGGAGCCTGGTAGGCTACAGTCCATGGGGTCACGAAGAGTCAGACACAACTGAGTGACTTCACTTTCACATTTCACTTTCATGCATTGGAAAAGGAAATGGCAACCCACTCCAGAATTCTTGCCTGGAGAATCCCAGGGATGGAGGAGCCTAGTGGGCTATGGGGTCGCACAGAGTCGGACATGACTGAAGTGACTTAGCAGCAGCAGCAGCAGATAAACATTTCAAAAGGTAATAACATTCAAAAGAACTGAGAAAATATTATAAATAAAAGAAACACTCCCTCATTTTTCTATACCTCAACACATCCCCCTACCTGTCTCAGAATCCTAGAAAGCTATTACTCTGGAGTCTCATTCTCCTACTTGGGCTTTAGCAAAACCAATACAATATTGTAAAGTAAAATAAATAAAACTGAAAAAAAATAGTAAATAAAATGTTTTCACTCAAAGGCATCTTATGAAGGCACTTGGATAGACTTAGTTACCAAATTATTTTTGGCTTATTTTATTGTAGCAAACACTCAAGAATGCACTTGATTCTTACAGGGTCCTTCAAATGAATGCTAATGTCTCTTTTTACTAAATAAGCCACTTTCAGCAATTCAATCACCAGCAAACTATAATAGAGCTATGTGAAAGTTTTCAAATATCTTCTAACCAGAGAAGAGTTCTTTGGCTTAATTATTTTAAAAAAAAATCATCTGTATGTCTTTACATACAGCAACTTTCCATTACTTTTAGTATTCACAACCAGTTTATGTACTTAGATATAAGGTGTGTGTATTTGTGTGTGAGTTTGTGCTCAGTTGTGTCTGACTCTTTGTGACCCCCTAGGCTGTAGCCTGCCAGTTCCTCTGTCCATGGAATTATCCAAGTAGGAATACTGGATTGGATTCCCTTTCCCTTCTCCAGGGGATCCTCCTGACTCAGGGATCAAACCTGCACTTCCTGCATCTCCTGCATTGGCAGGTATATTCTTCACAACTGTGCCATCTGGGAAGCAGATATAAAGTACAAAACATGTGTTTAAGGCACATGAATTTAAAGCTATCAGTAATTTTTTTTTGCTTTATTATGAATAAATTTTCAATAAAATTAACTTCTTTCTCCTTTTCTCTCTCTCTCTCATTTGTTCATTTACCCACTTGCTATATATCTCCTGGATAACAGTCCTTAAAATCAGGATGTTCATAATCCCACATTGAAGGAAATGATTTAGAAAACAGATACAACAATGATCTGAAGCACAGGCTGGTGTGCGAATCAAGCTCAGAGCTTGCAGGAGAGACGGAAAATCCCTGGAGGAGGTAACTGGGTTGTAAACTGCAGCACTCCAACCCAGACGCACTGAGTTTCCTTAAATGACACAGTCTTGTCCACCTTACAGTCACTCTAACTGTCCAACCATCTGCACAAAATGCTTTCTCTGCTGACTTGCATCTCTCAGTTATACTTCCTACTTATGTCTTAGATACCAAACTAGTTGTGTTCATTTTCAGGAAGCAATTTTTAACTTTTTGCACTACATTTGAACAATATGCTTTGGGTTTATGTTGTCCAGTCTTTTTACACTATGGTGCAAATATAGTTAATTATAAATAACATCAATAATTATCTAACACCTATCACTTCCGTTAGAAAAGATTAATTTTTGTAAAAACTGCTAGATTTACTGCTAGAGGAAACAAAAACTTGGCAAACTAACAGTTCAGAACTTTTCCACAAATAGGGAGTCTTAAATATAAGTTCAAGACATAAAATGGAAGCATAGAGTATATAGGAAACAACACATTTTGGAATGACTTGAACATAATTAAAAAATACTTGTCGATTAAACCAAATGAATCAGAACAATTTTGATTTAAACCATAGTGTAAGAGTGGGAGAAAAACATATACCTACAACTTTACAATGGAACCACTTTCTATTTTTAAGTTTCTTCAGAGCCTCTTTCACATCCCTGTTTCTTAAGCTATAAATCAGGGGGTTTAATATGGGAATCACAAGGGTATAAAACAAGGAGGTCATATTGTCTTCGTCAAGAGAGTAGGATGAACTTGCCTGGAAACACACGAAGAGTAGAGTTCCCTGGGAAATTGCCACAGCAGTTAGGTGGGAGGTGCAGGTCGAGAAAGCCTTGAACCTCCCTTCAGCAGAGTGGATCTTTATCACTGCTAGGATGATGTAACAGTAAGACAGAAAAAGACCTGACAGCGTAATCAGTTCAATGAAGCCAAAAATTATAAATATCACTACCTCATTGACCTGTGCATGTGAGCAAGATAGAGAAGGTAGAGGAGGAACATCACAGAAGAAATGATTAATCTCATTTGACTCACAGAAATGGACATGGAATATTAATATGTATACCTGTGGTGGATTCATTTTGATATATGGCAAAACCAACACAATATTGTAAAGTTAAAAAATAAAAGAAAAAAAGTTAATATTGCATTAATTAAAGCATCCACAATGCTGATCATGTAAATCGCAACCACGAGCAGGGAGCACACCCTGCTGGACATGCTGACCGCATAGAGCAAGGGGCTGCTGACGGCCTTGTACCGGTCATAGGCCATCACTGCCAGCAGGAGACACTCAGAATCTACAATGGTATAGGAGATCAATGACTGCAGAGCACAGCCATAAAAGGGGATTGATTTGTTCTTGGCAAAGAGGTCTCTCAACATCTTGGGTCCAAATGCTGTGGAATAGCAGAGGTCACTGAAGGAGAGGTGACCGAGGAAAAAGTACATTGGAATGTGAAGATGGGAGTCCATTTTTATTAAAATGATCACCCCAAGATTTGCAACAAGAATAATGAGATAAACAACCAGAAAAGTGGTGTCACTTTGATTCTAGGGTCATTACTATTTCCCAAGAGAATAAATTCATTCAAGGAAGAGCAATTTTCTCCATCCATTCATCTTTATTCTAAAAGGCTCCAGAAATCATAAAAAAAAAAAGAGTGAGATCAAAGGTTTAACTTTTCTTGACATTTGGAAAAAAGAAAAGATTTATTACACTGCATTATATTTTTATATCCTTTATCCTCATAGCATAGCTTAGAGATGTCTCATTGTATGTTGTTGAAAAAAAATGAAGTGTCTAGGATAGTATTTTGACAGTTTGATCCATAATTTGGATGTCATCTGTGAGGTATGTGAATTGTGTGAAACTTCATTGCTTTATCTCATCAGTCAATCATGAGATTAGAGATCACTACAGGTTAATATGATATGAAAGCAACACCCAAATTAAAGAGACAAAACTGGAATATACAACCTTGTATTTATAAGATAAATATCCAGTTGAGCATAAAAGTGGTTATACTTCTTGAGTTATTTAAGAATCATATGCCAGAAACCAACACAACATTGTACAGCAATTATCTTCCAATGAAAAATAAAACTTAAAAAGGAATCATAATTTGCTGAAGATTGTGTATTAAACTCGCACAATGAGCATATCTTGGAATTTAAAATGAACAATATGATATTACTATTCTTGGTATCAGATCAGATCAGTCACTCAGTCATGTCCGACTCTTTGCAACCCCATGAATCACAGCACAACAGGCCTCCCTGTCCATCACCAACTCCCGGAATTCACTCAGACTCACGTCCATCAAGTCCGTGATGCCATCCAGCCATCTCATCCTCTGTCGTCCCCTTCTCCTCCTGCTCCCAATCCATTCCAGCATCAGAGTCTTTTCCAATGAGTCAACTCTTTGCATGAGGTGGCCAAAATACTAGAGTTTCAGCTTTAGCATCATTCCTTCCAAAGAAATCCCAGGGCTGATCTCCTTCAGAATGGACTGGTTGGATCTCCTTGCAGTCCAAGGGACTCTCAAGAGTCTTCTCCAACACCACAGTTCAAAAGCATCAATTCTTCAGCACTCAGTCTTCTTCACAATCCAACTCTCACATCCATACATGACCACAGGAAAAACCATAGCCTTGACTGGACGAACCTTTGTTGGCAAAGTAATGTCTCTGCTTTTGAATATGCTATCTAGGTTGGTCATAACTTTCCTTCCAAGGAGTAAGCATCTTTTAATTTCATGGCTGCAGTCACCATCTGTAGTGATTTTGGAGCCCAGAAAAATAAAGTCAGCCACTGTTTCCACTGTTTCCCCATCTATTTGCCATGAAGTGATGGGACAGGATGCCATGATCTTTGTTTTCTGAATGTTGAGCTTTAAGCCAACTTTTTCACTCTCCACTTTCACTTTCATCAAGAGGCTTTTGAGTTCCTCTTCACTTTCTGCCATAAGGGTGGTGTCATCTGCATATCTGAGGTTATTGATATTTCTCCCAGCAATCTTGATTCCAACTTGTGTTTCTCCCAGTCCAGCGTTTCTCATGGTGTACTCTGCATATAAGTTAAATAAACAGGGTGACAATATACAGCCTTGACGAACTCCTTTTCCTATTTGGAACCAGTCTGTTGTTCCATGTCCAGTTCTAACTGTTGCTTCCTGATCTGCATACAAATTTCTCAAGAGGCAGGTCAGGTGTTCTGGTATTCCCATCTCTTTCAGAATTTTCCAAAGGCAGAGGAACCAGAGATCAAATTGCCAACATCTGCTGGATCATGGAAAAAGCAAGAGAGTTCCAGAATAACATCTATTTCTGCTTTATTGACTACGCAAACACCTTTCACTGTGTGGATCACAATAAACTGTGGAAAATTCTGAAAGAGATGGGAATACCAGACCACCTGACCTGCCTCTTGAGAAACCTGTATGCAGGTCAGGAAGCAACAGTTAGAACTGGACATGGAACAACAGACTGGTTCCAAATAGGAAAAGGAGTACGTCAAGGCTCTATATTGTCACCCTGCTTATTTAACTTATGTACAGAGTACATCATGAGAAACGGTGGGCTGGAGGAAGCACAAGCTAGAATCAAGACTGCTCGGAGAAATATCAATAACCTCAGATATGCAGAGGACACCAGCCTTATGGCAGAAAGTGAAGAAGAACTAAAGAGCCTCTTGATGAAAGTGAAAGAGGAGAGAGGAAAAGTTGGCTTAAAGCTCAACATTCAGAAAACTAAGATCATGGCATCTGGCCCCATCACTTCATGGCAAATAGATGGGGAAACAGTGGAAACAGTGGCTGACTTTATTTTTCTGGGCTCCAAAATCTCTGCAGATGGTGATTGCAGCCATGAAATTAGAAGACACTTACTCCTTGAAAGGAAGGTTATGACCAACCTAGACAGCTTATTAAAAAGCAGAGACATTACTTTGCCAACAAAGGTCTGCCTAGTCAAGGCTATAGGTTTTCCAGTAGTCATGTATGGATCTGAGAGTTAGACTATAAAGAAAGCTGAGCACCGAAGAATTGATGCTTTTGAACTGTAGTGTTGGAGAAAACTCTTGAGAGTCCTTTGGACTACAAGGAGATCCAACCAGTCCATCCTAAAGCAGATCAGTTTTGGGTGTTCATTGGAAGGACTGATGTTAAAGCTGAAACTCCTATATTTTGGCCATGTGATGCTGAGAGCTGACTCATTTGAAAAGACCCTGATTCTGGGAAAGATTGAGAGCAGGAGAAGAAGGGGATGACAGAGGATGAGATGGTTAGATGGCATCAGTGACACAATGGACATGGGCCTGGGTGGACTCCCAGAGTTGGTGATGGACAGGGAGGCCTGGCGTGCTGCGGTTCTTGGGGTTGCAAAAAGTTGGACATGACTGAGTGACTGAACTGAGCTGATCCAATTGATCAAGCATTTGTTCAGAAAACTATTCTTCTTTTTTTTTTTTTTTTTCATCTTTCCTGTTATTTTATTTTTATTTATTTTTTAAATATAAATTTATTTTAATTGGAGGTTAATTACTTTACAATATTGTATTGATTTTGCCATGCATCAACATGAATCTGCCATGGGTATACACGTGTTCCCCATCCTGAACCCCCCTCCCACCTCCCTCCCCATACCATCCCTCTGGGTCATCCCAGTGCACCAGCCCCAAGCATCCTGTATCCTGCATCAAATCTGGACTGGTGATTCATTTCACATATGATATTATACATGTTTCAATGCCATTCTACAAATAATCCCACCCTCTCCCTCTCCCACAGAGTCCAAAAGACTGTTCTATACATCTGTGTCTCTTTTGCTGTCTTGAATACAGGGTTATTGTTACCATCTTTCTAAATTCCATATATATGCGTTAGTATACTGTATTGGTGTTTTTCTTTCTGGCTTACTTCACTCTGTATAATAGGCTCCAGTTTCATCCACCTCATTAGAACTGATTCAAATATATTTCTTTTTAATGGCTGAGTAATACTCCATTGTGTATATATACCACAGCTTTCTTATCTATTCTTCTGCTGATGGGCATCTAGGTTGCTTCCATGTCCTGGCTATTATAAACAGTGCTGCGATGAACATTGGGGTACATATGTCTCTTTCAATTCTGGTTTCCTCAGTGTGTATGCCTAGTAGTGGGATTGCTGGGTCATAAGGCAGTTCTGTTTCCAGTTTTTTAAGGAATCTCCACACTGTTCTCCATAGTGGCTGTACTAGTTTGCATTGCCACCAACAGTGTAAGAGGGTTCCCTTTTCTCCACACCCTCTCTAGCATTTATTGCTTGTAGACTTTTGGATAGCAGTCATTCTGACTGGCGTGAAATGGTACCTCATTGTGGTTTTTATTTGCATTCCTCTGATAATGAGTGATGTTGAGCATCTTTTCATGTGTTTGTTAGCCATCTGTATGTCTTCTTTGGAGAAGTGTCTGTTTAGTTCTTTGGCCCATTTTTTGATTGGGTCGTTTATTTTTCTGGAATTGAGCTGCAGGAGTTGCTTGTATATTTTTGAGATTAGTCTTTTGTCAGTTGCTTTATTTGCTATTATTTTCTCCCATCCCGAAGGCTTTCACCTTGCTTATAGTTTCCTTTGTTGTGCAGAAGCTTTTAATTTTAATTAGGTCCCATTTGTTTATTTTTGCTTTTATTTCCAATATTCTGGGAGGTGGGTCATAGAAGATCCTGCTGTGATTTATGTTGGAGAGTGTTTTGCCTATGTTCTCCTCTCTGAGTTTTATAGTTTCTGGTCTTATGTTTAAATCTTTAATCCATTTTGAGTTAATTTGGTTTATGATGTTAGAAAGTGTTCAAGTTTCATTCTTTTACAAGTGGTTGACAGGTTTTCCCAGCACCACTTGTTAAAGAGATTATCTTTTCTCCATTGTATATTCTTGCCTCCTTTGTTAAAGATAAGGTGTCCATAGGTGTGTGGATTTATCTCTGGGCTTTCTATTTTGTTCCACTGATCTAGATTTCTGTCTTTGTGCCAGTACCATACTGTCTTGATGACTGTGGCTTTGTTGTGGAGCCTGAATTCAGGCAGGTTGATTCCTCCAGTTCCATTCTTCTTTCTCAAGATTGCTTTGGCTATTCGAGGTTTTTTGTATTTCCATACTGTTGGGAGGCACAGTGCTGAATAGCCTTGAAGGAGAAAGTCCATGGGAAAATGGCGAAGGGCCAGAAGTACCCAAGCATTGTGATTGGTGAAGAACATTTCCTGCCATTGGCTATGCTCAGCACCTAGATTTAACAATTAAACATTAAAGATGTTGCTTGAGAAAATGGGTCATAGATAAATACATGGGTCATTAAGAATGTGCTGTTCCTTGAATTATCTTTTACTGATTATATCCTAGTCTTGTAGTTTTCTGCTGGCTGTATGCTCTAAGCTCTTTGTTCCTTGCTCCTATAAAAAGGCTTGACTGCAGAAATAAACTTGTCAGTCCTTGCAGAGACTGTCCAAGTGTTGTTCTTTCAGGTTCGCCGTTTCCAAGTCCTGGAGACATATCTCCAACAAGTGGCGCCATGAACAGGGACTTGAAGAAAGGCTGAACAAAGCGGCGAGCCCTGCAGAAAGAGGTAAGCAGGATGGGACAACATAGCAGTAAGATTCCTTTCATTTCTGTAATGCATCACTGTCTGAAACAAAATGGTATTAATGTTTCAAGAGATCAGTTCAATGACTGCTATCATATTTTACTGGAACATAATCTGTGGTTCCCAGAGGAGGGGACGCTCGATCTAGACATATGGGAAAGGGTTAAGAATAATGTTTTGCGAGCATATCAGCAAGGAGTCCGTATTCCCCCTCAGTGGTGGGTTACGTGGTCACTCATACGGGCTGTCATAGAACAAATTGAAGGGCATAATGTTGATTTGGAAGTAGAAACTGTTCGGTCTTTACATGAATATGAGCTTAAGGAACAAGATATGCAAGGTGCTTTGAAATATAAGAATGTTATGCTTAATCAGACACAATCCCTGGAAAAACAGCTTGGAGACGTATGTATACAGGATGTGTCAAAACTGAAGCCACTTAGAGCAGAGGTCATTTCATTCAACGGACAGCCCAAACCTGAGGTTTTTCCTTTTGCTTCGTCTGTAACAGCAGTTGCTAACTTTGCTCGTACTAATCATTTCACTCCTCCTCGGGAGATGCCTGCTTGCACTTTTGCTTTCCCAATACAGTTTGATCAGCCTGCCCAAGGCCAGAGTGCTTGGGCTGGTCTAGATTTTGGTAAGTTGTCCAGCTTTAAGAAAGCACGCACTCTGTATGGACCTACTTCTCCTTACTGTGTAGAATTCCTCAGAGGATGGGCCGATCATTGGATGCCATATGATTTTTTTCAAGTAGCAAAGATGGTTCTAAATCCTCAACAATTACTTCAGTGGCAAATGTGAGTTAATGATGAGGCCCGACAAATGATGATTGACCAGCAATCTCGTGGTAACCCTGCCAATTTAACCTATGATATACTCACTGGAATGGGAGACATGGCCAATATGACTGCGCAATTAGATAATATTACCCCTCAGATGTTGCATTTCATTAGAGAAATTTCTTGCAGAGCATGGGCAAAGGTTGATAATGTTAACTCTGATGGTTCATTTGTCAAGATTACCCAGGGACATGAGGAGAAATATGCCCAATTTATAGGAAAATTAAAGGATGCCATCGAAAAATCTATCAGAGATGAAACCTTACAAAATATTATTTTAAAACAACTTGCCTTTGAAAATGCTAATGAGGAATGTCGATCCATGCTTAGACCAATTCGAGAAACTGGTTCTCTTATGGAATATTTGAAAGCTTGTAGAGATATCGGATCTTATGTCCCATAGAGCAAAATTAGCAGCACTAGAAACTTTTAGTGTGCAAAAGGCTGCCAGTGCTAAATGCTTTAACTGCAGGAAGGCTGGCCATATGAAAAAACAATGCTGCATGCCAGTGCAAACAACTAAAAATAATCTTACTTCTAATAAAAAAAGGCCCCCGGGAGTTTGCCCAAAATGTAAAAGGGGATTCCATTGGTTGAATGAGTGTTGTTCCAAATTTGATAAGGATGGAAATGCATTGACACCAGAGGCACAACAAAAACAACAGGGAAACTAATAAAGGGGCTATCCTCTAGCCCCA
Organism: Bos grunniens; assembly: GCF_055505025.1. Taxonomy (NCBI): domain Eukaryota; kingdom Metazoa; phylum Chordata; class Mammalia; order Artiodactyla; family Bovidae; genus Bos; species Bos grunniens. The sequence continues at coordinate 121,994,777 of NC_141167.1, read as the reverse complement.
CTACAAAAGGAGGACCCAACATTACGACACTGCAAGCAGCTACATCTAAGAGTGCTTGCATTGATATACCTAGTCCTTATGATATGGAATTAATAGAATTATACAATCCTCATAAAATCCCCACTGGATATTATGGTCCAATCCCACCTGGAACAGTTGGACTAATTTTGGGATGTAGCAGCTGTACAATGAAAGGTTTAATAGTATTGACTGGAGTTGTGGATGAAGATTATGAAGGAGAAATACATGTCATGGTGAATGTCGTAGAATTAAGAAATGTATATCTACAAAAAGGGGAACGCTTTGCACTATTATTACTTTTGCCATATGTCAAACCAATGAGAGCATCTGATAAAATTAGGCAGGGAGGTTTTGGTAGCACCAACCTTACCGCCGCACTATCTACCTTATTAAAGGAACATCAAAAGCCTATGCTTACTCTAAAGATACGGGGAAAAAAAATTCACAGGTATGTTGGATACAGGAGCCAACATTTCCATTATTAGAACTGAAGAATGACCCCTTGAAGGGGTAAGACTGTGGCTCCTTCCAGACTGTTAGGGGTAGGAGAGGCTGATGCTACACGAACTTTCATCAGTGCATCCTATTTACAAGCTTATGGTCCTGATCAAATTGTAGTTTACATCAAACCATATATTACCAGTATCCCTATTAATTTGTGGGGAAGGGATTTTCTTGAACAAATGAAAGCCATGATCTCTCTAAATGAGCCTTTTTGATGGTGGCCATTGAGTTAACACCGCTGCCTCTGATTGGGAATCTGATGCCCCAGTATGGACACCTCAATGGCTCCTGACTAAAGAAAAGTTGGCAGCTCTCACACAATTAGTAAATGAGCAATTACATAAAAATTATATAGAGCTTTCATTTTCCCCATGGAATTCTCCCGTTTTTGTAATAAAAAAGAAATCAGGAAAATGGCAAATGTTGAGAGATTTAAGAAATGTTAATAATACTATGATTCCTATGGGGCCCTTACAACCTGAATTGCCCTCCCCTTCCATGGTGCCAAAAGGATGGCCTGTAATTATTATTGACTTACAAGGCTGCTTTTTTACTATACCTTTGCATCCTAAAGATAGAAAACGTTTTGCTTTTTCAGTTCCCTCTGTAAATCACATGGCTCCTGTTAAAAGATTTCAATGGAAGGTTTTACCTCAGGGGATGATGATGAACTCTCCTACCATTTGCCAATATCTCATATATGTTTTATTACAACCTAGTAGAGATAAATATCTTACTGCCTTCATAATTCATTATATGATGACATACTCCTTTCCATGGAATCTGAACTTTGTTTACAACAGTTATATGACAAAGTCACCACCACTCTTCAAAATCATGGCCTACTTGTTGCACCAGAAAAATTCAATTGAAAGCACCCTTTAATTACCTAGGACATGTTATGGAAGAGTCTAAGATAAAAGCTCAAAAAACTCAAATCTCTATGCATTCTCTACACACATTAAATGATTTTCAAAAATTGGTAGGAGATATTAATTGGCTTTGGTCATCTATTGGCATTCCACCTATGCATTACAAAATTTATTTAAAATTTTAGAGGGACCTCCTGACCCTAATAGTCCTAGACAGCTAACAAAAAAGCAAAAGAAGAATTAAAATTTGTTGAAAAACACATTCAACAATTTTTCTCAACTTAGCTGGACCATACCCAACTGATCTATTTATATATATTCCCCACCAAACATTCACCTACTGCAATCATAGCTCAAAACAGCCCAATAGAATGGGTATATCTACATACTAAGCAGTCAAAGAAAATTGTATCATACATTGAGAAAATAGGACAGCTAATTGCATCAGGAAGGAGCCATGTACAAACCTTAACTGGATTTAATCCATATGCAATACATGTCCCTTTGACAAAAAAGGAATTACAAATTGCCTTACAGTATAACATGACCATGCAAATAGCATTAAGTGACTTTCAGAACATTATCTCATTTCATTTGCCGAAAGGAAAATTATGGGACACCCTACAATTTACTCAATTTATAGTAACTAATATCATTGCCTCCCAGCCTATTTCAAATGCACCTACCTATTTCATTGATGGCAACAAGAAAGGCATAGCTGGGATTGTCGGCCCTGATATCAAAGAGAAATTACCCACTACCTATTCTTCAGTACAAAGAGTTGAATTGTATGCTTTATATGCTCTTTTGTCTCTTCAACCATCATCCTTCAATGTCTATACTGATTCCAAATACCTCGCTTCCCTTTTCTCCAATTTTGTTACTGCCTTTTTATACAACCTAGATGAAGAATTATATATTCTCTTTTCAAAGACTCAAGCCTTAATTCCATCACGTACAGAACCTTTCTTCATTGCACATATACGTGCTCATTCAGGTTTACCTGGCCCCCTGGCAGCAGGGAATGATGCTGTTGATAAGTTCATAGCTCCTATCTTTACATCTGCTATGGACGAACATGCTAATCTTCATACCAATGCTAAAAGATTGCACTCTAAATACCATATTCCCCTCACTGAAGTGAGACATATCATTAAATCCTGTGATGTCTGCACTCCTCTGCACTTACGTACCACAGTTTCAGGAGTTAATCCTCATGGGCAACAGCCTAACTCCCTTTGGCAATCTGACTTCACTCATTGCTCCTTGGGAAAGTTTTCTTTGCTTTTTGTCTCAGTTGATACATTTTCAGGTTTTATATGGGCAGTGCCTGTCTCTTCAGAATCCAGCAAACACGCCATTTCTGCACTTTTACTCACCTTCACTGTTATGGGAATACCTTCGGTCTTAAAAACAGATAATGGGCCTGCATTTACCTCTCACTCGTTTCGTTCATTTCTAGTGGAATGGAATATAACACACATCAGGGGCTACCCTATAATCCCCAGGATCAAACAATTATCGAAAGAACCCATCATACTCTTAAAACTCATCTGTTAAAACAGAAAGGGGGAATATGGAAGAGGAGATACACTTCTTATCCTATGAACCCTCAATTGTTATTATCTTTAACTCTTTATACCTTAAATTTTTTAAATTTACTAAAAGATAGTTCTGATACTCATGCAGACAGACATTTTGCAGAGGAAAACAGTAAGAAACCGTTAGAAGCCAACACACCAATATGGTATAAGCAGTTTAATCAATGGTTGCCAGGAATCTTAAGACTCCTAGGCAGAGGTTACGGTCTTGTCATTGCAGATGGAGAAGAAATCTGGGTTCCACTCCCCCATGTCCATTACTAAGAAGGACCCCAAGACCAGACTCCCCAAACAGGTGATGCAGCTGACATGAAGGGTCTCATCAATGACCATAGAGAAGCCGAAGAGAAAACGTCAGTGTCTGAACCCCTACCATAGGACCTGAGCAATGGCATGTGTGGAAGATTCCTGCTGCATTGGAGCGCTTTGCCAATGTGTATGGGACTGTGAAAGCCTTGAAAACCTCAAAACTATACCTTTTTATACAATAGTACAGGTTATATCCAATCTTGTGTGCACCTCCCATGCATGTTTATTGTAGGTAACTTTGATATAGATCTTTCTGCTAAGATTGTTAACTGTACAGCATGTGCCTTGTATACATGTTTAAACCATATTATTTCATATCATTATGTCAACATTGCAATAGTCAAGCAAAGATCTGATTTGTGGTTTCCTGTTAACCTAACAGAACCATGGACCAACTCTGTATTTCTCTCAGTTTTGCTCAAATATGGCTTAAGGAAGTCAAGGCGCATAATAGGATGGATTATTGCTGGCATTCTTAGTCTAATATCTATTGTTACAGTAGGAACCCTATCTGGTATGGCACTACACAATTCTATACAGATGTCTCTACTCAAGACTCCATGCCTCCTACGACGGAATCCAACTAACAGCTGTGATGCTTAAACTAAAAACAAAAGGAGGATATGTTGGGAGGCACAGTGCTAAATAGCCTTGAAGGAGAAAGTCCGTGGGAAAATGGCGAAGGGCCAGAAGTACCCAAGCATTGCGATTGCTGAAGAACATTTCCTGCCTTTGGCTATGCTCAGCGCCTAGATTTAACAATTAAACATTAAAGACGTTGCTTGAGAAAATGGATCATAGATAAATACATGGGTCGTTAAGAATGTGCTGTTCCTTGAAGTATCTTTTACTGATTATATCCTAGCCTTGTACGTGTTCTGCTGGCTGTATGCTCTAAGCTCTTTGTTCCTTGCTCCTATAAAAAGGCTTGACTGCAGAAATAAACTTGTCAGTCCTTGCAGAGACTGTCCAAGTGTTGTTCTTTCAGGTTCGCCATTTCCAAGTCCCAGAGACATATCTCCAACACATACAAATTGTGAAATTATTTTTTCTAGCTCTGTGAAAAATACCCTTGGTAGCTTGATAGGGATTGAAGTGATTCTATAGATTGCTTTGGGTAGTATACTCATTTTCACTATATTGATTCTTCCGATCCATGAACATGGTATATTTCTCCATCTATTAGTGTCCTCTTTGATTTCTTTCACCAGTGTTTTATAGTTTTCTATATAAAGGTCTTTAGTTTCTTTAGGTAGATATATTCCTAAGTATTTTATTCTTTTTGTTGCAATGGTGAATGAAATTGATTCCTTAATTTCTCTTTCTATTTTCTCATTATTAGTGTATAGGAATACAAGGGGTTTTTGTGTGCTGATTTTATATCCTGCAACTTTATTATATTCATTGATTAGTTTTAGTAATTTTCTGGTGGAGTCTTTAGGGTTTTCTATGTAGAGGATCATGTCATCTGCAAACAGTGAGGGTTTTATTTCTTCTTTTCCAATTTGGAATCCTTTTATTTCTTTTTCTGCTCTGATTGCTGTGGCCAAAATTTCCCAAACTATGTTGAATAGTAGTGGTGAAAGTGGGCATCCTTGTCTTGTTCCTGGCTTTAGGGGAAATGCTTTCAATTTCTCACCATTGAGGATAATGTTTGTCATATATAGCTTTTATTATATCGAAGTATGTTCCTTCTATTCCTGCTTTCTGGAGAGGGTTTTTTTTTTTTATCATAAATGGATGTTGAATTTTGTCAAAGGCTTTCTCTGCATCTATTGAGATAATCATATGGCTTTTATTTTTCAATTTTGTTAATGTGGTGTATTACATTGATTGATTTGTTGATATTGAAAAATCCATGCATCCCTGGGATAAAGCCCACTTGGTCATGGTGTATGATCTTTTTAATGTGTTGTTGGATTCTGATTGCTAGAATTTTGTTAAGGATTTTTTCATCTATGTTTATCAATGATATTGCCTATAGTTTTCTTTTTTGTGTGTGTGGCATCTTTGTCAGGTTTTGGTATGAGGGTGATAGTGGTCTCGTAGAATGAGTTTGGAAGTTTACCTTCCTCTGCAATTTTCTGAAAGAGTTTGAGCAGGATAGGTGTTAGCTCTTCTCTAAATTTTTGGTAGAATTCAGCTGTGAAGCCGTCTGGACCTGAGCTTATGTTTGCTGGAAGATTTCTGGTTACAGTTTCAATTTCTGTGTTTGTGATGGGTCTGTTAAGATTTTCTATTTCTTCCTGGTTCAGTTTTGAAAACTTGTATTTTTCTAAGAATTTGTCCATTTCTTCCACGTTGTCCATTTTATTGACATATAATTGTTGATGGTAGTCTCTTATGATCCTTTGTATTTCTGTGTTGTCTGTCGTGATCTCTCCATTTTCATTTCTAATTTTTTGATTTGATTTTTCTCCCTTTGTTTCTTGATGAGTCTGGCTAATGGTTTGTTAATTTTATTTATCCTTTTAAGGAACTATCTTTTGTCTTTGTTGATTTTTGCTATGGTCTTTTTTTGTTTCTTTTGCATTTATTTCTGCCTTGATTTTTAAGATTTCTTTCCTTCTACTAACCCTGGGGTTCTTCATTTCTTCCTTTTCTAGTTGCTTTAGGTGTAGAGTTAGGTTATTTATTTGACTTGTTTCTTGAGGTATGCCTGTATTGCTATGAACCTTCCCCTTAGCACTGCTTTTACAGTGTCCCATAGGTTTTGGGTTGTTGTGTTTTCATTTTCATTCATTTCCATGCATATTTTGATTTCTTTTTTGATTTCTTCTGTGATTTGTTGGTTATTCAGCAGCGTGTTGTTCAGTTTCCATATGTTGGAATTTTTAATAGTTTGTCTCCTGTAATTTACATCTAATCTTACTGTATTGTGGTCAGAAAAGATGCTTGGAGTAATTTCAATTTTATTTGAATTTACCAAGGCTAGATTTATGGCCCAGGATGTGATCTATCTTGGAGTAGGTTGCATGTGCACTTGAGAAAAAAGGTGAAATTCATTGTTTTGGGGTGAACTGTCCTATAGATATCAATTAGTTCTAACTGGTCTATTGTATCATTTAAAGTTTGTGCTTCCTTGTTAATTTTCTGTTTAGTTGATCTATCCATAGGTGTGAGTGGGGTATTAAAGTCTCCCACTTCTATTGTGTTACTGTTAATTTCTCCTTTCATACTTGTTAGCATTTGTCTTACATATTTTGGTGCTCCTATGTTGGGTGCATATATATTTATAATTGTTATATCTTCTTCTTGGATTGATCCTCTGATCATTATGTCATGTCCTTCTCTGTCTCTTTTCACAGGCTTTGTTTTAAAGTCTATTTTATCTGATATGAGTATTGCTACTCCTGCTTTCTTTTGGTCTCTATTTGAGTGGAATATCTTTTTCCAGCCCTTCACTTTCAGTCTGTATGTGTCCCCTGTTTTGAGGTGGGTCTCTTGTAGACAAAATATATAGGGGTCTTGTTTTTGTATCCATTCAGCCAGTCTTTGTCTTTTGGTTGGGGCATTCAACCCATTTACATTTAAGGTAATTATTGATAAGTATGATCCCGTTGCCATTTACTTTATTGTTTTGGGTTCAAGTTTATACACCCTTGTTGTGTTTCCTTTCCAGAGAAGATCCTTTAGCATCTGTTGGAGAGCTGGTTTGGTGGTGCTGAATTCTCTTTTGAGAATTCAAATACAAACTTTTGCTTGTCTGTAAAGCTTTTGATTTCAGCACGCTTTCTCAGGCAGATGTTGACCGTCCAGAACCCCAGGAAGTCTTAGTTAGCAAAGAAGCCTGATTGCAGGCTTAGTTATGGTAACTTAGTTATAAGATTTCCTTTAAGCATTGTACCACAATGTATTTGCTAATCAGTAAAACTTTATTTTTAGAGAGGTTTTAGGTTCATGACTAAATTGAGATTAAAGTACAGAGATCCCATATACCTCCTGCCCCACAATGGAACACTCTCCCCCTCAGAGGGATACACTTGTTAAAATCAAAGAAATGGAAATGTACAATGATGCATTGCTATCACCCCAATTTTATAGTTTACATTAGGGTTCACTCTAAGTACTGTATATTTTGAGGATTTTGACATATACATTGATAAGATTCAAAATTATAGAAACAAGCTGAAGAATTTCATTGCCTTAAATATCCTTGGTGCTCCACCTATTCATCCTTCTCACTTCCCTAATCCTTTACATTCATTTATACTTTTTCTGTCTCCATAGTTTTGCCTTTTTCAGAATGTCATGTAGTTGAAATTATATAGAGGTAGCTCTTTCAGTCCAGTTTCTTTCATTTGGTAATATGCATTCAAGTTTCCTGAATATTTTTTCACCGTTTAATAGCTCATTTATTTTTAACTCTGAATTATATTCTGTTGTCTGGATGTACTACGATTTATTTATCTATTTATGTCCTATCGAGGGACATCTCAGTTGCTTTCAAGATTTGGTAATCATGAGTAAAGCTGCTATAAACATCCATGTGCAGCAAAACTGCTTTTTTCATGTGTGTGTGTGAATCTGTTTATAGGCCACGTTTTGTCTTTTTTACCAGTTTCTGTTTTGTTTTGTCTTGTTATTCCGCCCACCCCCCTTCATTTTAACAGCTCAGTTGGTAAAGAATCTGCCTGCAAAGCAGGAGACCCCAGTTTGATTCCTGGGTTGGGAAGATCTCCTGGAGAAGGGATAGGCTATGCATTCCAGTATTCTTGGGCTTCCCCTGTGGCTCAGCTGGTAAAGAATCCCACCTGCAGTGCAGGAGACCTGGGTTCAATCCCTGGGTTGGGAAGATCCCCTGGAGACGTGAGAGGCTACCCACTCCAGCATTCTGGCCTGTAAAATTCCATGGACTGTATAGTCCATGGGGTCCCAAAGAGTTGGACACAACTTAGCGACTTGTACTTTCATTTTAACAGGAGTGGACTTTGATTCTGGATACAATGACTAGCCACTTATAAATTTAGGAAAATAATTTTATTAAACAACTCCTTAATTAATATTGGAAATGGTATCAAATTCAGGTCATTATGTGGAAAGCAAGTAAATTTGTTTACAGTGATCTGAATTATTGATTCTATCTTTGTATCATTATTGTTTTCTATAGGGCACCAAGAGAGTTGACTCACAGGAACCACATTAAAATAGTTACTACTCTAAATATCTCTTTGCTGCACAACTTGTTCCTTAAAGGTGTGCTTCCTTTGAAAACAAAGTTTGATACTAAATTTTTTCGAAGTATTTTTAATCTCTGCATTTCTTAGAGTATAGATTAAGGGATTGAACATGGAGCCAATGATGGTGTGAAGTGAAGTGAAGTGAAGTAAAGTGAAGTGAAGTGAAGTGAAGTGAAGTCGCTCAGTCGTGTCCAACTCTTTGCGACCTCGTGGACTCCTCCATCCATGGGATTTTCCAGGCAAGAATACTGGAGTGGGTTGCCATTTCCTTCTCCAGGGGGACTTTCCGACCCAGGAATCAAACCCAGGTCTCCTGCATTGTAGGCAGACGCTTTACCGTCTGAGCCACAAAGTGAAGTGAAATCACTCAGTCGTGTCCGACTCTTTGCAACACCATGGACTGTAGCCTATCAGGCTCCTCCGTCCATGGGATTTTCCAGACAAGAGTGCTGGAGTGGATTGCCATTTCCTTCTCCAAGGGATCTTCCAACCCAGGAATCAAACCCAGGTTTCCTGCATTGCGGGCAGACACTTTACCATCTGAGCCACCAGGGAAGTCTGTTTGAGCCACAAGCGAAGCCAAATAAGCAAATATCTTATCCTCAGGGAAAGTAGTGGGAGGTCTAAGATAGATAAAGATAACAAGTACAAAAAATTAGATGACCACAGTGATATGAGACCCACAGGTAGAGAGGGCGTTGTGTCTTCCCTCGGTTGAACGAGTATTTAAAGTGAAAAATATAATGTCATAAGAAACAAACAAGAGAGCAAATGTAACTAAGGCAACCATTCCTGAAAAGTCAGTCACAAGCACACCAGGGATATAGGTGTCAGTACATGCAATTTTTAACAATGGAAAAGTATCACAGAAATAGTGATCGATTTCATTAGGACCACAGAAAGGGAAGTCAATTGCCATTTAAAAAAAAAAAAAAAAAATGAAAGGAATGGACAGCTCCACCAGCCCAAGCAGCTAACAGAAGAAGATTGCATCTTGTTCTGTTCATGATAATCACATAACGGAGAGGCTTGCAGATGGGAACATAGTGATCAAAAGCCATGGCAGTAAGAATAAAGATCTCAGTACCTCCAAAAAAGTGCACGATAAGGACCTGTACCATGCAATCACCATAGGAAATAGTCTTTCTCTCTACTAGCAGATCTCCAATTAATTTGGGTGTAATGTTGGAGGTATAGCAGAGGTCTATGAGGGATAAGTGGCTGAGGAAATAGTACATTGGTTAGTTAAAAAGAGGACTGCATTGAATGGAGAAGAGGACCAGAAGGTTTCCCACCAACAGGACAAAATAACAGAATAAGAAAAACACAAAGCAAAATATTTGTATGTTCTTGTTATATGAAAGTCCCAGAAGAATGAATTCTGATATGTTTCTCTGGTTTTCCATTTGAGTTTAGTATAGGTTATACACAAATAACTTATGTTTTAGAAAAAAAGAAAACATATGTTTGGGTGAATATGAGCAGAATAATATAAAATTTACCAAAAATACATTTACATGAATAAAACTTTAATATTAATTATTGATTTAGTAAATTTTTTTTTATTTATTTTAATTGGAGGCAAATTAGTTTACAATATTGTATTGGTTTTTGCATACATCAACATGAATCCACCATGGGTGTACACGTGTTCCCACTCCTGAACCCCCCTCCCACCTCCTTCCCCATACCATCCCTCTGGGTCATCCCAGTGCACTAGCCCCAAGCATCCTGTATCCTGCATCAAACCTGGACTGATGATTCATTTCTTATATGATATTATACATGTTTCAATGCCATTCTCTCAAATCATCCCCCCACCCCACAGAGTCCAAAAGACTATTCTATACATGTGTCTCTTTTGCTGTCTCGCATACAGGGTTATCATTACCATCTTTCTAAATTCCATATATATGCATTAGTATACTGTATTGGTGTTTTTCTTTCAGGCTTACTTCACTCTGTATAATCGTCTCCAGTTTCATCCACCTCATTAGAACTGATTCAAATGTATTCTTTTTAATGGCTGAGTAATACTCCATAGTAAATGTTTTTAATCTCTCTTACTTTATAATCTATTGCAAAACAATTTATAATGAAAATGGTTATATAATTTACTCAATTACTTATAAAATTTTAAAATATTTAAACATTATTTTGAAAATAAAAGAGTTAATTTCTGTAATAAAATATTTTACAAAACAAAGAAGGCTAATTGACCCAAGGCAAGAAAATATTCTTTTGTATATTTTTCAATTTTTGTGGCCATATACATGAAGGCAACTTTCCTTCTTTTAAAATTATCTAACCAAATTCCCTGAATTATCTGGGATGAATCACAAAGAAACAAAAGTTTGTTTAAAATCCCAGCTTGAACTGCTGAACATTAATTTAAATGGAACATCTTAAGGTTTCCATGATGGCTCAAGTGGTAAAGAATCTGCCTCAAAGCAGGAGACACTGTTTTGATCCCTGGGTCTGGAAGATCCCCTAGAAGAGGGAATGGCAGCCACTCCAGTATTCTTGCCTGGAAAATCCCATGGACAGAGGAACGTGGAGGGCTACATCCCATAGCATCTCAAAGAGTTGGACACAAGTCAGAATGTACACATACTCTGTGATCAAACATAGTTAATTAGTCATGGTAAATCAATGTGATTGTTGTTACTTAAAAAGGTAAAGAACTTTTGAAAAATATACATTAAGATTCACATTATAATTTATATTTTATTTATACATTATGATTTAAATTGCAAAAAATCTACAAATTAATTTATTTCTCATATTTATGTTTCATGTGTTAAGACAATTAAAATATACGTACTGATATTGAAGTTTGTTTTGGATATTGGTGAAGAACAATAAATGTGAAGTTGCTCAAGTGTTTTTTGCTGGAAACTTAATGCAAAAAAAAAAACTACTGTTAGTAAAAGAGATGATATGACAACTTTTGGTCGAGTTATCTCTCAGTGGCATGTGTTGCGGTAAAGAATGAAATGTTTATAGATTTTCATCTTTTGAAACTAAGGGATAATCTTAATACATTATTTAATCAGTGTAAAATAAGTGCAAGATAGAACAAGTTCACTTCTAGGTGCTGTTTTAACCACTGATGAGGAATTATTTGTCCACAGTGACTTTGCAAAAGCTAGCACACTTTTAGTGTTTGACAGTCATATCCAGGCCCCCAAATGTCTACTTAAAAGAAAAAAAAAAAGCAAACAGAGAATGAATGTTTTTATAGCAAGTGCATGGTTTCATATTTAAGAACTGTCAAGTTGAGGGCTTCACAAAGTTATTATTGTTATTTATAGTCTCGGTGATGATTTTAGATGGCAAATAGTTAACAGGCATTTTAAATGGCCTGTATGACACCGATTCTATTTTAAACTATTCTTCAAAACTGCAATATCACAGAGGTTAAATTTTCTCATTATCCTACTTTGTTTTCACTCTCACTATAAAGCTTCCAGCCTGTTTTTCTGGAACTACCAGAACAAAATATCCATCACACAGTGTTCAGCAATTAGCATTAACTCAAAAGTATTTAAAAGGTTTTTGTGAGGGGGTCGCAGTACATTGATCTGTCTTCTACATAATTGCAATCGATACATAGATTGTTTTGTTTGTGAGGTTGAATAATACTGATATGTCAAATAAAAGCATTTATATAAAATTGATTCAAAGAAATGTATTATATGAGTAGACAAAAATAAATAAATAAATAAATTGGAGAGAAATAACTTCATTAACCTGAATCTCTGACTTTAGAAGAGACCTAGATAGTCAAAATAATTCCTCAGAATTGAAAAATAATACACTAAAATGAGAAAAGACAAAATCCCTGATTCTTTTTTAATCTAAGGTTAAACAGGAGAGTTGAGATGAATGGGGAAGAAGTTATCACAAAGAGCAGCAATGAAAATAATGAAATCTCAATTTGGAATCCTCATCTGAGCAGAAAGCAACATGCAAATATCTGGTTAATGAATGTCCAGTGTGTCTTTCTGAGTACTTTCACCTGTAAAAAGATACTATGTATTTAAAAGAAACACATTTAATTGATAACAGGTTAAAACAGCATTGTATCTTCTGAGCTATTATAATGTAATTAATGGTGTTGCTGCTGCTGTTGCTGCTAAGTCGCTTCAGTCATGTCCGACTCTGTGAAACCCCATAGACGGCAGCCCACCAGGTTCCCCTGTCCCTGGGATTCTCCAGGAAAGAACACTGGAGTGTTCTTAACAGAGGTAAAAGAAAATGTGAAAAGTCAGTCGAGGAGAAAATATTGTCATAAAACAACATTTTGAAAATGTGATAGTAAAGAAATCTATACAAAAACTGAAGACACAATGGATGAAATAAAAAATACCAGCCAACCAGTAAACAGATGGTTCAAGTAATGACAGAAAAGTTATGGGAAAGTTGAGGAATGCTAAATTAACTAACCAGTGTAATTATCAGGCTAATGGTTTAACATGTTTGAAAGTCCCATCTTATTTATCTTACAATTAAGACATTATTACCTAATTCAGAAATTTGATGAAAAATATAAAATACCCAGTGATATATATGGTTCATAACACACTTCTTTTTAGCACTCATTTTTGTTTGAGTAAGTAGTTAAGCAGTCAAAGAAACTATCATGCCTACATAAAAGTTCAACAAAAAGAAAAAAAATCCCACATAATTTTAACAAGAGCAATTACATAAGCATCAATTTCAACAATATGGTGATGAAGAAAATTTCAATTAGTTCGATGATAGGTTGGTTATTTTAAGGCAATTTTTAACACATGTCAATTGTCTGATTTTCCTTGCATCATGAAAAAATTCTCCAAAATTACTTTATTTCTTCATTTGAAAATATCTTTGCTGTTCATTATGCTGTCAGTATAAGAGCAGGCACTCTCATATTTAACTTACATTCTCCAGAATATATTTAATTTTCTCTTGTTTTATTAAAATATTGCACGTTACAAACTTATTTTTATTGATCTACATAAAACTAGTCTATGTTAAAATGGCAGATACTTTGAAATGGAGAATTACCCATATTTATGGATATTCAAGCTGAAATTGGGATATTGGATATTCAAGCTGAAATCTTAATAGTAACATGGGAAAATGCATAGAAGTACATGATGAGGCATATTGCCAACTCAAGAATGCTTTAATTATGTTATTAAACAGAATTTTCCATTTAAATAATATATAATTACAACTAAAATATGCTGTGACATTATTATAGTAATTAAATTATCACATGTTACAAGTAATAGATTTTAGAAAGAAATTATATCAAACAAATGTAAACAGCATATAATCAACCTAGCACATGGCTGGTGGGACACTACCCAAACCAGTGTCACAAACATCAGACCTGAGTGGCTCTCAGGTTAGTTTTAGGATGCATCAAGAAGAATTCCACCTCCAAATACTTATTCATCAATTTGTTCCTTGTATAAAAATCTGAAGTTAAATGCAAAGAATAAAAACCATTAATTCAAACATATCTCTCAAATATTTTGGAAACCAATACATCTTAAATCTTCCACAGGCTTACAAGGGAAGCAGGATTAAAATATTCACTAAAATTGTCAGGAATGAAAGCAGTGTATCTTTATCCCTCAGTAAATCATATTTAGGTCCTGGGTATCATCTATTTTATACCTATGCCTGAGGAAAATTTGGTTGGGAAGGACAGAATATAAACTTCAGTAACTATGCAAAAATTAATAAGTCTTTGAAAGCTCTAAGTAATTATATTCCCAAAGGTATTTGTAAATATATCCAAAACATAGATTGTCAAGCCACTCACTGTCCAAGGTAATGTCCCTGTTCCTCTGGTTGTTTACTTTCCAAATTTATCTTATCTTGCCTCAGGTATTATTCACCTCGGGGCTCACAAAGTCTGTAGATAAGGCATTTCAGAAAACTCTTCTCTGTGTTCATCCAGCTTTCTGAAGGCTGAGAGGGAAACTAAAGTACCTTTCAAGAAAACCTGAGATGAAGTAGGACAGAGAGAACCTATCATGTGCATTCCAAGAATGAAACATATGAACAATCAAGGTTACACCATGTAGCTGCTAGCTCAGATGGTAAAGAATCTGCCTGCAGTGTGGGAGACCTGAGTTCAATCTCTGGCTTGGGAAGATCCCCTAGAGGAGGGCATGGCAACCCACTCCAGCATTCTTGCCTGGAGAATCCCCATGGAGAGAGGAGCCTGGTGGGCTATAGTCCGTGGGGTTGCAAAGATTTGAACATGACTGAGCAATCCCAAAGAGAGGCAATGCCAAAGAATGCTCAAACTACTGCACAATTGCACTCATTTCACATGCTAGTAAAGTAATGCTCAAAATTCTCCAAGCCAGGCTTCAGCAAGACGTGAACCGTGAACTTCCTGATATTCAAGCTGGTTTTAGAAAAGGCAGAGGAACCAGAGATCAAATTGCCAACATCTGCTGGATCATGGAAAAAGCAAGAGAGTTCCAGAAAAACATCTATTTCTGCTTTATTGACTATGCCAAAGCCTTTGACTGTGTGGATCACAATAAACTGTGGAAAATTCTGAAAGAGATGGGAATATCAGATCACCTGACCTGCCTCTTGAGAAATCTGTATGCAGGTCAGGAAGCAACAGTTAGAACTGGACATGGAACAACAGACTGGTTCCAAATAGGAAAAGGAGTTGTCAACATTGTCTCTATGGTAGGGAATGTGCTCACTTTGGTCACCATCACAGTCAGCCCTTTATTGGGGTGCCCAATGTATTTTTCCTGGCTCATCTCTCTTTTATTGATGCTTGTTATTCCTCTGTCAATAACCCTAAATTGATTGTAGATTCACTCCATGAAACAAAAACCAGCCCTTTCAATGAATGCATGTTCAGATCTTTGGGGAACACTTATTTGGAGGTGCTGATGTCATCCTGCTCACCGTGATGGTCTATAACCACTTTGTGGCCATCTTATAGCCCGTGCACAAGCATCATGAATGGAGAGTGTGTTGGCTGCTAATTGGAGTGGTGTGGGTGGGAGGCTTTTTTCATGCAACCATTCAGATCTTCCGTTTACCTTTCTGTGGTCCTAATGTCATAGACCACTTTATGTGTGATCTCAACCCTTTGCTTGATCTTGCCTTCACTGATACCCACATTCTAGGACTCATTGTTGCTGCCAACAGTGGTTCTCTCTGTCTGTTAAACTTCCTCCCCTTGATGGGCTCCTATGTGGTCATTTTGTGCTCCCTAAGCAACCACAGTTTGGAGACGAGGTGCAAGGCCTTCTTCACTTGTGTCTCCCACATCACAGTTGTCCTTATACTCCTTGTGCCCTGCATTTTTGTGTACCTGAAACCAGCATATACTTTTCCTATTGATAAAGCAGTTACTGTGTTTTACACTATGATAAGTCCCATGTTAAATCCCTTAATCTATACCTTGAGAAATGCCCAAATGAAAAATGCCATTAGAAATTTGTGTAATAGAAAAGCTATTTCAGGTGATAAATAAGAGGTACACGGAGACCAGCATTGATTCTCCTGGTGCAAAGTTCAAAAGGACATTGCTGATGCTTTCAGCAAGAATACCTATGAGATGAAGGTAAAATAAATAGCCACTACAAATCATAGATCCTGCAAGGGGCAGAAGAAATGGGTGCAAGAAAAGTCAGGGAAAACTTAGCAGGAGACTACTTTTTCATGTTTGGAACATTCTACCAAGTTGAGTCTTAGTTTTTCTAGTTTCATCAGTGTATATGGCTTAGTAAACTTCTAAAAAAGCAAAATAAAATAAAAAGCACTGATATTGAGCAGTAATCTCTGTAACAATACAATGAAGTGGACATTGCTACTATCCTCATTTTACAGGTGGGGAAGCAAGAAGAAAGGGGAAAGTTCCAAAAGATAAATACTGAAGAGTGATTAACCTGTATCTAGCTGATATCTCAGACCATGTTCTCAGCTGCCAAGATATGTTGCCAGACAATGATGACAGATAGGAAACGAAATTATACTACTTCCACTTACTGAAACAGGAACTGCACTGAAACATACACACACACGCAAACACACACACACACACACACATATATATATAGATAATTTTATATACAGTATGTAATACTGTGGTTTATAACTACCTGAAGAGTTTAAAGTAATGGGCCATTTAACCTCAAAGGGATGTGTAAGTTACATTACACCATATTTCCAAATTTTATTTGGAATTAAAAAAATTGTTTTCAGAATCATTTTGTGTTGCTTATGTCATGGTCTTATCCTGATAAACCATCAAAAAGAGTGATGACTGAAGTAAAAGAATAGATTAATATCAGACAGAAATTTTTCTTTATTAAATCAACTAAAAGTCAAACTCTCTATAATACTTACCTACACAATAAACTGTAGAAAATTCTGAAAGAGATGGGAATAACAGACCACCTGACCTGCCTGTTGAGAAATCTATATGCAGGTCAGGAAGCAACAGTTAGAACTGGACATGGAACAGACTGGTTCCAAATAAGGAAAGGAATATGTCAAGGCTGTATATTGTCACTCTGCTTATTTAACTTATATGCAGAATACATCATGAGAAACTCTGGGCTGTAAGAAACACAAGCTGGAATCAAAATTGCCAGGAGAAATATCAATAAGCTCAGATATGCAGATGACACCACCCTTATGGCAGAAAGTGAAGAGGAACTGAAAAGCCTCTTGTTGAAAGTGAAAGTGGAGAGTGAAAAAGTTGGCTTAAAGCTCAACATTCAGAAAACTAAGACCATGGCATCTGGTCCCATCACTTCATGGCCAATAGATGGGGAAACAGTGTCAGACTTTATTTTTCTGGGCTCCAAAATCACTGCAAATGGTGACTGCAGCCATGAAATTAAAAGACGCTTACTCCTTGGAAGGAAAGTTATGACCAACCTAGATAGCATATTCAAAAGCAGAGGCATTACTTTGCCAACAAAGGTCCATCTAGTCAAGGCTATAGTTTTTCCAGTGGTCATGTATGGATGTGAGAGTTGGACTGTGAAGAAAGCTAAGTGCTGAAGAATTGATGCTTTTGAACTGTGGTGTTGGAGAAGACTCTTGAGAGTCCCTTGGCCTGCAAGGAGATCCAACCAGTCCATTCTAAAGGAGATAAGTCCTGGGTGTTCATTGGAAGGACTGATACTGAGGCTGAAACTCCAGTACTTTGGCCACTTCATGCGAAGAGTTGACTCCTTGGAAAAGACCCTGATGCTGGGAGGGATTGGGCAGGAGGAGACAGGGACAACAGAGGATGAGATGGCTTGATGGCATCACCAACTCGATGCACATGAGTTTGGGTAAACCCCTGGAGTTGGTGATGGACAGGGAGGCCTGGCGTGCTGAGACTCATGGGGTTGCAAAGAATGGGACATGACTGAGCAACTGAACTGAACTGGACTTGGTAATAATAGTTTCTGCAAGTAGTACAGCATCTGGTTTATGAGAAATACTGAATCAGTTCAGTTCAGTAGCTCAGTCGTGTCCGACTATTTGCAACTCCATGAACCGCAGCACACCAAGCCTCCCTGTCCATCACCTAGTCCCACAGTCCACACAAACCCATGTCTGTTGAGCCGGTGATGCCATCCAATCATCTCATCCTCTGTCGTCCCCATCTCCTCCTGCCCTCAATCTTTCCCAGCATCAGGGTCTTTTCAAATGAGTCAGCTCTTCGCATCAGGTGACCAAAGTATTGGAGTTTCAGCTTCAGCATCAGTCCATCCAGTGAATATTCAGGACTGATCTTCTTTAGGATTGGACTGGTTAGAACTCCTTGCATTCCAAGGGGCTGTCAAGAGTCTTCTCCAACACCAAGTTCAAAAGCATCAATTCTTCGGTGCTCAGCTTTCTTTTGGAGAAGGCAATGGCACCCCACTCCAGGACTCTTGCCTGGAAATCCCATGGATAGAGGATCCTGGTAGGCTTCAGTCCATGGGGTCACACAGAGCATGACATGACTGTAGTGGCTTAGCAGCAGCAGTAGCAGCAGCTTTCTTTATAGTCCAACTCTCACATCCATATACGACCACTGGAAAAACCATAGCCTTGACTAGACGAACCTTTGTTGACAAAGTAATGTCTCTGCTTTTCAATATGCTCTCTAGGTTGGTCAAAGCTTTCTTTCCAAGGGGTAAGCATCTTTTAATTTCATGGCTGCAATCACCATCTGCAGTGATTTTGGAGCCCCAAAAAATAAAGTCTGACACTGTCTCCACTGTTTCCCCATCTATTTGCCATGAAGTGATAGGACCGGATGACATGAACTTAGTTTTCTGAATGTTGAGATTTAAGCCAACTTTTTCACTCTTCTCTTTCACTTTCATCAAGAGGCTCTTTAGTTCTTCTCTGCTTTATGCCATTTGTGCATATCTGAGGTTATTGGTATTTCTCCTGGCAATCTTGATTCCAGCTTGTGCTTCCTCCAGCCCAGTGTTTCTCATAATGTACTCTGAATATAAGTTAATTAAGCAGGGTGAAAATATACAGCCTTGACATACTCCTTTTCCTATTTGGAACCAGTCTGTTGTTCCATGTCCAGTTATGGCTGTTGCTTCCTGACCTGCATACAGGTTTCTCAAGATGCAGGTCAGGTGATCTGGTATTCCCATCTCTTTCAGAATTTTCCACAGTTTATTGTGATCTACACAGTCAAAGGCTTTGGCATAGTCAATAAAGCAGAAATAGATGTTTTTCTGGAACTGTCTTGTTTTTTGGATGATCCAGCGGATGTTGGCAATTTGATCTCTGGTTCCTCTGCCTTTTCTAAAACCAGCTTGAACATTTGGAAGTTCATGGTTCACATATTGCTGAAGCCTGGCTTGGAGAATATTCGACATTACTTTACTAGTGTGTGAGATGAGTGCAATTGTGTGGTAGTTTGAGCATTCTTTGGCATTGCCTTTCTTTGGGATTGAAATGAAAACTGACCTTTTCCAGTTCTGTGGCCACTGCTGAGTTTTCCAAATTTGATGGCATA
Source organism: Bos grunniens (assembly GCF_055505025.1). NCBI lineage: Eukaryota > Metazoa > Chordata > Mammalia > Artiodactyla > Bovidae > Bos > Bos grunniens. Next base: position 121,975,282 of record NC_141167.1, on the reverse strand, counting down.
TTGTGTGCAGCACTTTCACAGCATCATATTTTAAGATTTGAAATAGCTCCACTGGAATTCCATCACCTCCACTAGCTTTGTTCGTAGTGATGCATTCTAAGGCCCACTTGACTTCACATTCCAGGATGTCTGGCTCTAGGTGAGTGATCATACCATCATGATTCTGGTTGTGAAAATATTTTTTGTACAGTTCTTCTGTGTATTTTTGCCACATCTTCTTAATATCTTCTGCTTATAATGTCCCTATCATTTCTGTCCTTTATTGAACCCATCTTTGTGTGAAATATTCCCTTAGTATCTGTAATTTTCTTGAAGAGATAGCTAGTCTTTCCCATTCTATTGTTTTCCTCTATTTCTTTGCAATGATCACTGAGGAAGGCTTTCTTATCTCTCCTTACTATTCTTTGGAGCTCTGCATTCAAATGGGTGTATCTTTCCTTTTCTCCTTTGCTTTTTGCTTCTATTCTTTTCACAGCTATTTGTAAGGCCTCCTCAGAAAACCATTTTGCTGTTTTGCATTACTTTTTCTTGGGAATGGTCTTGATTCCTGTCTCCTGTACAATGTCACAAACCTCCATCCGTAGTTCTCAGGCACTCTGTCTATAAGTGTAAATAAAGGGACGATAAATAACTCCAATAAAGTACACAGCAAAATGTAGTATTACACACTAGGATTTTGGATTCAATGTTACACCTGGGGGAAGTAAGAAAAGTTCTAATAATTTGTGTTGTAGATACAGGGAATATATGTGGGAGTGGACAGAAGTAGAAGAATCATAAACTTTGATTAGGCCTGATTTATTGATATGGGCTCACTAAACAGTGGTGGTGATTTGTCTCTAAGTTGTGTCCAATTCTTTGAGACCCCATGAATTGTAGTCTGCCAGGTTCCTCTATCTGTGGGATTTCCCAGACAAGAACACTTGAGTGGGTTGCCCTTTCCTTCCCCAGGGGATCTTCCCCACTCAGGGAACAAGACCAGGTCTTCTGCATTGTGGTCAATCTCAGGCATTGCAGGCAGTTTTTTTTTACTGACTAGTCACCAGGAAAGCCTGCACTAAGCAGAGATGCTGCATTTAATGTAGCAGCTGAAGGATATAAGAAAGGCACTAATAGTTTCTGTGGTGTGTAAGCCATGAATCAGTTGGTAGCCCACAGTGAGCAAGTGGCTTAAAAATACCCAGACTGCTTTGGTTTAATGTAGAGGAAGAGATTAATAGGAATAGACTCTAAGTAAATTTACTATTGAAGATCTACTCAACCTCCCTGAGAAGGTCCAGAAAACAAAACTTTCATCACAACCATGAGAGACAAATTTGAAGGGGGAGTTCAGCATCCTTGAAAAGCTTTCAGATGGCACTTTTCTATAGACCAGGCCTCAGGTTTGCAAATTCAAATGTGTTACAAGTCCTGGGGAACAGTGGCCAAGTGGTAGCACTCAACCCCAAAGGCAAGGTGAGCATAGTTATCACCATGAGCAGTGGAGTGGAGTGCTATGGTTAATAATTTAATGTTACTGCACCATTCAGTCACCATTTTGATGAAACATCCACCAAATGGTGACCTGATATACTGTGTTCATTGACTGCACCCAAACAACTTGTATACTTAAACATTACTTGTACTTAAGCAACTAATGTACTTAAACACAGTGAGTAATGGGAACATCATGAAAACATCCACAAAGAAAGGGGAAAACATCACGCTAAAGATCAGGAACAGTAAGGGTATTGGGAATACCCTGCTTTCCTCCTTTGATCTGGCCAATCAAGGAGGCACCAGGCTATTTTCCTGGCCCCCTCCTATTTCAGGTCCCCTCACTTCCCTCATGCACAAACTCTTTGAACTCCTTGAGAACAAAGAACATTGTGAGACATAAAATGGTAGGCAGCCAGGCTCATGGCGAGGTCCCCTCTATGAATGGACACATGTAGTGGACGGTGATCTCACTGGGACTCTGGTGTGCTGACCACGGGACTTCCCAGCTGCTATGAGCCAGATGAAGGTACTTTATCCTGGACTGGTGAGATTCATTTGCTAAGTGTTATTGTAAATTCACGTCTTCCCTTGCACTTTGATCCTTGAATCATACTAGCCTAAACATGTAATAAATTGCTGTTTGCTACCAACCTGTGGACTGCATCTCAAATTCTTTGAAAGAACCTCTGAAGTGAAGCAAAGCACAGAGTTAAAATGCCAATGGGAATAATCAGCAGGAGAGCATTTAGAGTGCTGTCTAGCCGATCACGGTGTCTTAGAGTAAAACAGTTCGACGCTTTCTCAGTTGAACTGTGTCAGCAGAAAAGTTCTAGATTACATAAACAAAAATATAACAAATCATTAAAACAGAAATTCATGTCATCAAAATCAATCCCAGACTTGAACCAGTTTACAGATTCAAATACTATGAACAAAGCAGGGGATTCAGTACCCTTGAAGAAGGACCTTGGTACCTTGCTAAAATTTTATAATGTATCTTTCCCTTAGTTTTGGACCTCTAGCCTTTTATCAGGTTAACTATGCACTGTGGAAAAGCAAATAAGCAGATCTTTCAGAACACGGGCTTTGACCTGAAACTTATTCCAAGAGATCCAAAGCAATACTGTAGTTCCTCAATCAGAGTAAGAGTATATGGAGGTCTGGCAATCAACAGAATTATAGCTCAGGTCTATTTACAGTGGGTCCAGTGATCATGGAACCCATGCCATGGTTATTTCCTCAGCTCCAGAATGCATAATTGGAATAGATATTCTTAGCAACTAACAGAATTGTTTGGCTGACCTGTGAAGTAAGAGACATTATGTCAGGAATAGCTAAGTGTAAGACAGTGCTACTGTCCTACCTAGGAAAATAGTAAATCAAAGCTGAATCACATCTCTGGAGGTATTGTAGAGATTATTGCCAATGTCAAACCTTAAAGATGCAAGGGTGGTGATTCCCACCACATATACATTCAACTCTCTTATTTTGCCTGTTGCTGAAAACAGATGGATCTTGGAGAGAGAGTGGATAATTCTGAGGTTAACCAGCTTCTGGATCAGATGTAGTTTCATCCCAAGAATAAATTTTCAGAACTACTTGTATCTAATACATAGCTTAACTTCTGCTTTTATGTCTCTGTCAATAAGAACCACCAGAAGCATTTAGATTTCAGCTTGAAAGGCCAAGAATAAACCTCCATGGTCCTTCATCAAGAATGTATTAACTCTCACCATAACTGTGTTATAATATAGTTTATAGGGATCTTGGGTGTTTTATATTCTACAAGGCATCACATTGACACATTATACTGATGACATCATGCTGACTGGACCTACTGATAAAGAAGTAGTAACTTGAGGTAATCAGAACACAGGTTGGAAAAGAATTTCCAGACACAGATCATTTCAGATGGAAGTGAGTTTATTAAGAGCATGAAGCAGAGATAAGGAAGGCACTGCAAATGCAGTGGGCTAATCTCCTGACAGACCAGGGAAAGTGGAGTTTTCATGGGCTGGTAGCCAATTTTTATAGCCTCCAGACAAAGCAACTTCCTGCTGAGAAGTTGGCATTAGGTGATTGGTTTGGTTGCTACAGGGTGACTATTGGGGTGGGCATTTTTGCCTAATTTGAGGTTAGGAAACCTGCTGGTGATGATCAGGGGGGCTTTCAGCAGCAGTTACAATGGGGCTCAGCCAGCTTTGGAGGTGACCTTAGTTCTGGGCTCTGCTTCTGTGGCCTTGATGCAAGGCCTTGCAACATGCAGCCTTGGGGCAGAACTCAACACCAATTATTTTTAACTTTTTGGTAAAATATTTCTGTGTTACAGGGCAATACAAGTTCAACTAAAATTTGGAGACTCAAACTCAATGAAATTTCTAGGAGTTCAGTAACATGGGGCATATCAAGCTATCCCTTTTAAGATGAAGGATCACTCTATCTGCCCTCTCCTATAACTAAAGATGATGTATAATGTCCCTAGGGCCTCACTGGATTTGGGAGTCAACGTATCTTTCATTTTGGAGTATTAATCTGGCTGACTTATAAGATATTCAAAAAGCTGACAGCTTGAAGTGGGTGCCAGAAATAGAAAAGGTTCTGCAAAAGTTAGGGCCATCGCATAAGCTTCTCTTCCACTTAGGACAAATGATCCAGTAGATCTATGGTGCTTGATGTGTCAGTGGCAGATAAGAATGTTGGAAATGTTTGCCCTCCATTTGTGAATAGCAGTGAGACACTTAGGATTTTGGAGAAAAATTCTTGCCATCCTCGGAAGATAATTATTCCCCTTTTTGTGAAAATGCTCTTAGCCTGCTAGTGGTTCTTAAAGGAAACTGAATGCTTCATCATGGGCCACCAAGTCACTCTGCAACCTAAGTTTCTGTCATGCATTTGGTGTTATTTAACCCATCAAAGTCATAAAGGGGTGTGCACAGCAGTACTCCATCATCAAATGAAATGCTATATACTTGATTTGGCCCAAGTAGGACCTGAAGGCAAAGTTCCAGAGAGAAATGGCAAAAATGCTCATGGTCCCCATTCCCACTACATTTCCTTCTCTCTCCCTGACTGTGCTATGGATTCATAGGGTCAACTGACTGAGGAATGTAAGACTTCAGACTTATAAAGGGATAGTTCTGCAATGATCTCCAAAATTGGAAGCTGCAGAAATGCAACCTCATCCTGAAAATGCCTGAAGCTCAGTAGTGAAGGGAAACCCTCACAATGGATGCATTTCAAAGGGTGCATCTAGTTGATTACTTTCCTTGGAAGGAGAAATGTCCAAATGTACAACATACCCTGATTCATAGTTTTGGTCAATGATTTGTCTGGATGGTCTGAGGCTTGGGTGGGAGTGGAGTATAGTTGCAAGATTGGTGACAAAAAAAATCTGAGGAAGAGGTATATATACACACTTGTTTGAATGGGCAAAAAACACGAAAATCCTTGCATCCCAAATCACAAAAGTTGAAAATGGGAGTAACAATCTATACCATTAACTTTGGTAAACTATTACCAAAATGTGTATTTCCTGTTCCTGTTAACTTATGTTCTGTTTGCTTAGAGGCTTTAGTTTCAAAGAGAGAAATGCTTCCACCAAGAGTTATACAAGATTCCATTGAACTGAGCATTAAGACTTCTGCTTGACAACTTTGGGCTTCTCTGAATCAACAAGCAAGTTAGTAAGTTAGGGTGATGACTAGGGTATTGATCCTGATTACTAAGAAGAAATTTACTACTACTTCTCAATAGAGATAGGGAAAAATGTGTCTGAAATACAGTAGCTCCCAAAACTCCCATCTTAGTATTATCACATCTGAAGATTAAGATTAATTATAACAATCTAATCAATCACAACTACTAATGACCCAGAGTTTTCCTCAGTGAAGGTCTGTGCCACCCACCAGGTAAGGCTCTTTCTGAAGGCACCGAGAGTATAAAATGAAGAACAGAAGAAACTAGTTATAAAAACCAGTCACAACCGTGGAACCAGATAAAGAAATGAGAATTGCAGTTGTCGTATGTCCAATTTATTGTATGACTATGTTGGTATACAAGTGTATTGTATATGCATATATGTGGGGGGGGTGTTTATATACACACACATATATATTTGTTTTCTTCTTTCTTATATTTATCATATAGGATAAAATGATTTTTCTCAGATGGAAATTGAGAGGTAGTCTGAGGTAGTCTTTTTTTTTTTTTTTTTTTTGCTTTCAAATCTTAGAAAGGTTTTAATTGCTAGGTTTTTACTCATTATAGTATGGTTTATTCATATTTAATATTATTTATTTATTTATTTATTCGACTATGCTGGGTCTTAGTTGCCACATGCAGGGTTTTTAATTGTGGCACTCAAACTCTTGGTTGTGGCATGTGGGATCTAGTTCCCTGACCAGAGATTGTTCCCAGGCCCTCTGCATTGGAAGTGCAGCATCTTAGCCCTGGACCATTAGGGAAGTCCCCAGAACAGAAATTTTAATAAAATCTACTTTGTGTTCCTAATTTGATTGCTTCCAGTTTGGGGGAGGGGGGGCAATATTAAGCTTTCTCTTAATATTTAGTTACTCAGCTCAGTTCAGTTCAGTTCAGTCACGCAGTCATGTCTGACTTTTTGTGACCCCATGAATCGCAGCACAGCAGGCCTCCCTGTCCATCACCAACTCCCAGAGTTCACTCAAACTCACATACATCGAGTCAGTGATGCCATCCAACCATCTTATCCTCTGTCGTCCCCTTCTCCTCCTGCCCCCAATCCCTCCCAGCATCAGAGTCTTTTCCAATGAGTCAACGCTTCACATGAGGTGGCCAAAGTACTGGAGTTTCAGCTTTAGCATCAGACCTTTCAAAGAACGCTCAGGACTGATCTCCTTTAGAATGGACTGGTTGGATCTCCTTTCATTCCAAGGGACTCTCAAGAGTCTTCTCCAACACCACAGGTCAAAAGTATCAGTTCTTCAGCGTTCAGCTTTCTTGACAGTCTAACTCTCACATCCATACATGACCACAGGAAAAACATAGCCTTGACGGCCAAAGTACTGGAGTTTCAGCTTTAGCATCAGACCTTTCAAAGAACACCCAGGACTGATCTCCTTAAGAATGGACTGGTTGGATCTCCTTTCATTCCAAGGGACTCTCAAGAGTCTTCTCCAGCACCACAGTTCAAAAGCATCAGTTCTTCAGCGCTCAGCTTTCTTGACAGTCTAACTCTCACATCCATACATGACCACAGGAAAAACCATAGCCTTGACGAGATGGACTTTTGTTGGCAAAGTAATGTCTCTGCTTTTCAATATGCTATCTAGGTTGGTCATAACTTTCCTTCCGAGGAGTAAGCGTCTTTTAATTTCATGGCTGCAGTCACCATCTGCAGTGATTTTGGAGCCCAAAAAAATAAAGTCTGACACTGTTTCCACTGTTTCCCCATCTATTTGCCATGAAGTGGTGGGACCGGATGCCATGATCTTCGTTTTCTGAATGTTGACCTTTAAGCCAACTTTTTCACTCTCCTCTTTCACTTTCATCAAGAGGCTTTTGAGTTCCTCTTCACTTTCTGCCATAAGGGTGGTGTCATCTGCATATCTGAGGTTATTGATATTTCTCCCAGAAATCTTGATTCCAGCTTGTGCTTCTTCCAGCCCAGCGTTTCTCATGATGTACTCTGCATATAAGTTAAATAAGCAGAGTGACAATATACAGCCTTGACATACTCCTTTTCCTATTTAGAACCAGTCTGTTGTTCCATGTCCAGTTCTAAGTGTTGCTTCCTGACCTGCATATAGGTTTCTCAAGAGGCAGGTCAGGGGGTCTGGTATTCTCATCTCTTGAAGAATTTTCCACAGTTTATTGTTATCTACACAGTCAAAGACATTGCCATAGGCAGTAAAGCAGAAGTAGATATTTGTCGCTCAGTTGTGTCCAAATCTTTGTGACTGTTTGTACTGTCACCCCACCGGGCTCCTCTGCACGTGGGATTCTCCAGGCAAAAATACTGCAGTGCCATTTCCTCCTCCAGAGTATCTTCCTGACTCAGGAATTGAACCCACCTGTCTGGCGTCTCCTACATTGCAGGTGGATTCTTTACCACCAAGCCACCTGGGAAGCCCCAAGGTTTCTCTTGAATCATACCAATTATGATGTTTTTAAAATAATAATGGTTATTATAAGTATATAAAGCACTACTACTATTACTAAGTCGCTTCAGTCGTCCGATTCTGTGCGACCTCAGAGACGGCAGCCCACCAGGCTCTCCCGTCCGTTGGATTCTCCAGGCAAGAACACTGGAGTGGGTTGCCATTTCCTTCTCCAATATAAAGCACAGATGTTTAAAATTAAAACATATATTTATGTGGACTGGCTGTAGAGTTTAAACAATTGATATTAATTTTAAAATATTAATAGATTTGAGCAATAAATGAGACAACCCAGAAATTATTTAGACTTGAGAGAGAATTATTTATACCATATATGTGAATTATGAATTTCTTTTATTGAAAAAGAAAACCTTTGGAAGCAGAAATAAGTATATAGTGATTTCTAGGAATTCCAAGGGAGAAGTAATGGCATGAATAGAACAGCACAAACCAATTTTAGGGAAAGGAAACAATTATGTTTAATATTGTGATGGTGGATAAATGATATATTTTGTAATGTCAAGACTCATAAAACTATATAACAAGATGTAAACTGAAAATTATGCCCTTTATTAAAAATGTATTAATTTTGGTCATCAATTTTAGCAAATACACTGCAGAAATGCAAGATGTCAGAAAACCAGGAAATTGAGAGGGATACAGAGTGGGTATGTGGGAACTCTCAGTATTTATTGTACGATTTTCTATAAACTTAAAACCTTTCTAAAAATAGTCTTTTTAAAAGTTTATTTACCCAGGTGGTTCAGTGGTAAGGAATCCATTTGCCAAGCAGGAGACACAGGTTCAATCCCTTGGTGGGGAAGATCCCCTGTAGAAGGTAACCTGCTCTAGTGTTCTTTCCTGGGAAATGCCATGGACAGAGTAGCCTGGTGGGCCACAGTCCATGGGGTCACAAAGAGTTGGTCACAACTTAGTGACTAAAGAGCCAGCAGAAAGCTCAACTTCTTTTTGCCATATTTAAAATATTTTATTTGAATTTTTATTTAATTTACTCTATAAATGCATATTTTATTAAGCTACATATTAATACCCACAAATCCTCTTTGGTTTATCCTAGTATCATTAATGAACACACCATATCTTGTTTGGTGACATGGTATGACATTACTTGACAAGATAACTCTACATGCCTTTTGAGCAGTAAGAATAGACGCAGGGATGTTGTGGGGATGTTGTGATAATCTAGAAAAGAGATTATGATAGAATCAGGTGAGTAGCAGTGTGTGGTCAGAAAATGTCTCCTATAGATTCAGTTTTAATTTTTGATGGGGGTGTAAAATGGCACATCCACTTTGTATAATGTTCTAGATGGTTAGCATAAAGTAAACATACATTTAGCATATATTCCAACAATTTTATTTTTAGCCAAATATCCTGGAGTCATAGTATGTTTTCAAAAGTTTTGTACTATTATCTACACACTTGCTTTGTACATAATAGACAAGAGACTGCAATAACCCAAATATATGTTAATAAAAGAGAAGGATGGAAAGAAAGAAAGTGAAGTTAATCAGTCCTGTATGACTCTCTGAGACCCCACGGATTGTAGCCTACCAGGCTCCTCCATCCATGAAATTTTCCAGGCAAGAGGACTGGAGTGGGTTGCCATTTCCTTCTCCAGTGAATCTTCCTGACCCAAGGATTGAACGTGGGTCTCCCACATTGCAGGCAGACGCTTTACTGTGTGAACCAAATAGGAAGCCCCAAAGAGAAGGATAAGTTGTAATACACATATAAAATCAAATCTTCCTCAGCAATAAAAAACAATGAGTTACTGATACACACAATATTATTGTGTGTATACACAATGATACACACACACATAAAATATTTTGTTCAGTTGAAGTCTTACTTAAAAGTATTTCTTCATGGTTTCAATTATACTGAACTATAGAACAGGTAAAACTAATCTGTGTTGGAAAAAAAACAGTGACTGAATATAAGGGGTAAGGGACTGAGAATTATTAAGGAAGCAGCTTAAGGAAAATTTCTGGTGTAAAAAAAAATTGTTAAATCTTGATAAGTACTAGGTTACCCACATATATTCATTTTTAAAGATTAAATGTTTGAAAAAATGCACAATAATATACTGGAGAATGTTTTTTTTTAATTTTTAATTAGATAATTGCTTTACAAGGTTGTGTTGGTTTTTGCTATTCAACAATGTAAATCAGTCATAAGTAAACAGCATACACTAGTAATAGCCATTTTTTTGGTAATTTCATTTCTGAAAAAAAAAAGTGGATTTTTATTATTTTCTTTCAGTAACTTCATCATTAAAGAGTTAAATACTATTTTTTATGAAAATTGTTGTTTACTTTTTACTTTTGTATCATAATATACTCATTATCACAAATTATTATTCAACTTCATAGAGCATTATTTTAAGAGGCATGTAACATTTCTTCTTACAGAGCACAAAAGTATGTTAGTCATTGTTTACTACTTGAATAGTGTATTGCATTCTATTTGTGAAGCTACTAAACATCATTGTTTAAAACAATTTTTTCCACATTCATTATAATTTGAATAGCAGTATCACATTCCATTAGTTATATTCAACAGTGCCTGAGACTCATTAGATATTAACATTGATCCTCTATGTGCTTTTCCGTGTGAGACTCAGTAACTCTCTGATATATTATTCTGGATGACCAAGGTATGCTTTGACCTTTGACCCAGACTGAAACTTTGGAGCCCAGGATGGTAAATGGGGTTCTAAAGATGTTAAACAGTTGGAATAAGGAAGTCAGTTTCCCAGATAAGGAGCCAGTTCTGCCTTTATTTATTATGGACTATACCTCTAAGGTAACAATGCATTCAAAATGTATGGAAAATATATTAGAAAATTATGTTGGTTTATTTTGTAATAATGCCTCTCTGAATAAAACATGGAAACTATTTTTCACTTGCCTATTAGAAAACACTCTGAATTACTCTCCATTATGTTCATCATTTTTAATAGTAGTCTCCTCAGAGGGCACTGAAAAAAAAAATGCTCTTGTCTACATTTCAGGGAGGATATCTTAGGAAAAAATAACATAACTTATTGGCATCATAGAAAGTATTTTCCCCTCTATGCTAGTCATGAATACCTCATATGTAATAAACAACTTTGATTTGTCTATTTGTCTTATAAGGGCAGCATGTTAATTGCCTCATGCTCATTTATCACATACCAACAAGGATTTGGACCTCTTAGGTGCTTCACTCTGAACAATATCACCGGGAAAAAAAGGGAATAAAGCATATAAACAGTGGGGAGAGAAGGCAAAAACAAAAAATGAAGATAATGTTATTTATTTAAAAGGAAGTAGGTCACCCAGAAACAACTCTGCTACTATCTAGGGCCTTAAATGATCTCTCCTGGTTTTAGAAGTTTAGCAGAACCCTGTTGTACAATATATTCAAATCCCTAAATGAAAAAACAAAAATTCCAATCAAGAATTCAATACACACAAAAAGTTCAGTTCAGTTCAGTTCAGTTCAGTTGTTTAGTCATATCCGACTCTTTGGGACCCCATGAGCCGCAGCACTCCAGGCCTCCCTGTCCATCTCCAACTCCTGGAGTCCACACAAACCCATGTCCATTGTGTCGGTGATTCCATCCTACCATCTCATCCTCTGTCATCCCCTTCTCCTCCTGCCCTCAATCTTTCCCGGCATCAGGGTCTCTTCAAATGAGTCAGCTCTCTGCATCAGGTGGCCAAAGTATTCTAGTTTCAGCTTCAGCATCAGTCCTTCCAATGAACACCCAGCACTGATCTCCTTTAGAATGGACTGCTTGGATCTCCTTGCAGTGCAAGGGACTCTCAAGAGTCTTCTCCAACACCAGAGTTCAAAAGGATCAATTATTCAGTGGTCAGCCTTCTTTACTGCCAGGGTCCAGCCCCAGCAGGAGCCAGGAGTACCCTCAGGATGACGACCTAGGCAAAAGGATAGCAAAGCAGAGAGCAGGGCTTGATCTTCCTTGATAAGCACAGAAAGCCAATAAAGCTCCTGGCACAGAACTTGCTCTGTTCACGGAGGCCATAGGTGTCCTCTCGGTGCGGTGAGGATGCAAGACGCCCCCTCCCTAGTGAAGATGCAGGGCGCCTTCCCTATCGGGTCTTAGAAGCCCAGGCAAAAAAGTGAACTCAGAGAGCCCCTGTACCCCAAGGAGTCATCCTGAAGGAAGAACAGAGAGAGAAAAGGAGGGAAAAGGAAAAAAAAAAGAACATGGGGAGACCAAGCTTCAGTGAGCAAGGCCCATAACTTTATTTTCAAAAGGAACTTTTATACCTTGACTTGTACATAGAGGGAAATGAAAGATGCAAAGTCATACAGACTCAGCCCAAACATTACATCTGTTTATCAAAACCAGGATTTTTTCTGCATGCCTTTCCCATAAACAATGTTGTGTACAATATCTTCTGGCCTTGGAGGCCTGTGGACATTTTATGACCCTTTTTTAATAAAGGCTGCTCACCCAGAAAACTTATTTTCCCTTGAAGTGTTTTTTCTTTATATTTCTAATCTATGCCAGCCTCAGAAAGTGCTAAACAAAGTTACATTCTCACAGAGCAAAGGTGCAGTAAGTTATAACAAAGAAAGAACCAATTAGCTCAAAGGTCTGATGTGGTTAATTCCAAGGCTGCTACTTGTTTTTCTTACATTCCAACTATGTTAACTAATGCACTCCCAGGTGCACCATGGATAAGGGATATGGGCACTTGGCAGCAAGCACTGGCTTAACAATGAAATCCTACACCAGCACTACTCTAATATTTTTTAACTCTTTGAAAGGTTTTATATTTCTAGAATGTTTTAGGCCTCCCGTGTCTCTCACAGTTGGGAGGCTGTGAACAGTCACATGCGTAGCTGCAAGAGTCTAGATAAGCCTGTCAGGCAAGCTAGAAAGCCATCAGAGGGGTTAAAATAGAAATATTCCTTTCATGACTTATTAACTAAAGCCCTAAGTTAACTTTTTCCAGAGGAAGATGATCGGGGACAGCCCCCTGTTAATGACAGAAGAGTTGGTGAAAGGCATAATATAATAAACAGTTGACAGATTTTGGTTTTGGGGTAGATGCTCGAGCAGATTCAGGGGGTCCCTCGAGGCCTGATCTGCCTTTGCCTGTCAGGTCTCTTCCGCATGACCTTTGTCATGGGTGGGATCTCCCATGGTGGCTCCCAGCACTTTACAGTCCAAATCTCACATCTATACATGACTACTGGAAAAACCATAGCCTTGACTAGACGGACCTTTGTTGGCAAAGCAATGTCTCTGCTTTTTAATATGCTGTCTAGGTTGGTCATAACTTTCCTTCCAAGGAATAAGAGCCTTTTAATTTCATGGCTGCAGTCACCATCTGCAATGATTTTGGAGCCCAGAAATATAAATTCAGCCACTGTTTCCACTGTATCCCCATCATTTGCCATGAAGTGATGGGACTGGATGCCATGATCTTAGTTTTCTGAATGTTGAGCTTTAAGCCAACGTTTTCACTCTCCTCTTTCACTTTCATCAAGAGGCTCTTTAGTTCTTCTTTGCTTTCTGCCATAAGGGTGATGTCATCTGCATATCTGAGGTTATTGATATTTCTCCCAGCAATCTTCATTCCAGATTGTGCTTCTTCTAACCCAGCGTTTCTCATGATGTATTCTGCATATAAGTTAAATAAGCAGGGTAATAATATACAGCCTTGACATACTCCTTTCCCTATTTGGAACCAGTCTGTTGTCCAGTTCTAACTGTTGCTTCCTGACCTGCATACAGGTTTCTCAAGATGCAGGTCAGGTGATCTGGTATTCCCATCTCTTTCAGAATTTTCCACAGTTTATTGTGATCCACACAGTCAAAGGCTTTGGCATAGTCAATAAAGCAGAAATAGATGTTTTTCTGGAACTCTTGCTTTTTTGATGATCCAGCAGATGTTAGTAATTTGATCTTTGGTTCCTCTGCCTTTTTAAAAACCAGCTTGAACGTCTGGAATTTCACAGTCCATGTATTTCTGAAGCCTGGCTTTGAGTATTTTGAGCATTACTTTATTAGCGAGTGAGATGAGTGCAATTGTGCGGTAGTTTGAATATTCTTAGGCATTGCTCTTCTTTGGGATTGGAGTGAAAACTGACCTCTTCCAGTCCTGTGGCCACTGCTGAGTTTTCCGAACTTGCTGACATATGAAGTGTAGCACTTTCACAGCATCATCTTTTAGGATTTGAAATAGCTCAACTGGAATTCCATCCCCTCCACTAGCTTTGTTCATAGTGATGCTTCCTAAGGCCCACTTGACTTCACATTCCAGGATGTCTGGCTCTATTTCAAATAACCTAACATCTTATATTAATGTTTCTTCTTATGAACTGAGTTTTTCTAGTATGACTTAGACAGAATATTGTGTGCCATATCTTAATTATCTTTTATCTCTCTTTTTTCCAGCACAAATTAAGATGTAGCAAAACAGTTTCTGAATAAAATACAAAAATTCTATTTTTTCTCTTTGTTTAACTTCATGTATTTGTTCTTACATATCTAGAACTTGGATTTATGTCATTAACAATCATGCATTAATAATAATGTCAGAAAGGCTAAAATTTTAACATATATCCTCATGTTTCAATCATGGAGTGATTGAAATCCAGCAGACTTTCAGCTTATTTATTTAATGCATTGAGGAGGTATGACTCTTTCATTGTTTCTTTCCCATGTATTCATTGAATCACATAACACAATCTCAGCTTCTAGCTTTGGTTCCTACTTGACTAGACATTTCACTCTGCCCAAGCACTTTTCTTTTCTCAGTCAAACGATGATGTATCTTCCACACAATTTTCTTGACCAAGTTACTCCTGCCCCTCAACCAAGACAAAACCCAGGAAAGACACATAGAGACTATGTTAAATATTGTCTTAATGATCAGGATCCCATCTTCTAGTGTTCCATCTCTTAGAATTGTAAAAAAATTAATACAGGGAAACCTCAATTAAATTGTGTCGGTAAATCAGTAGCAGGGAGCTTTCACACCTTGTGACAACACAGCCCAAAAATCAAAAGAAAAGACTTTCCTTTCCTGACAGAGGCTCAGCCAATGAAAAGCCATGACCTCTTTGTTTACTATAACCTGATTTTTTTCTCTGTATAAATGAGTTCTCCTTCACTTTTGTTTTTCAGGGACTTACACAGGCTCATGCATTTTGCTTGCCAGGGTTTCAGACCCCACATTGTGATTCTCTGTTGATAGTGAATAAACTTATCTTTGCTGGGGAAATATCTCACAGTCTCTTTATTTTATATGAAGATAATAACTTTTTCTTTTTCTCCTGGATACATTGGAATATGAGGAGAAAATAATCTGTCCATTCCACTGTAAATTAGCTTTGACAAATCATTCATAGTACCATTTGATTTGGTTTAATGTAATGTTTTTTCCAAAAGCATTTGGATTTCTTTAAAGTATAGATATATAGAATGTATATGCATGCTGTGTGTATCTCTGTGTATGTGTAATGATTGTGTTTGTGTATATATGGTGTGGGGGTCTTTAGGGTATTGAAGTTGGATGGGAAATTCTCATCCCATCACAAAAATGCTATGCAAATAAATAAATAAACTTTTATTATCATGTTTTTTTTTCCATTTCTCGAGGTTCACAAATTGGCAAAAAATATGATGATATTGCACAAGGCCACATAAAAAATATATTAAAGTAAAATTAGCTATTTATGTTTTGCTCAGCATGTGAGTGAAAAATAGAACATTTAAGAAATAGTCACAGTTGTCAATGTGTAATTTAAGAAAATCCCTTCATTAATATGGGGCTTTCCACCTAGCTCAGTGTTAAAGAACTGGTCTGCCAAGCAGCAGGCACAGGCTGAATCCCTGGATCCAGAATATCCCCTGAAAAAGGAAATGGCAACCCACTCTAGTATTGCTTGGGAAATTTCATGGCCAGAGGAGCCTGGAGGACTACACTCCACGAGGTCAAAAAGAGTCAGGCACAACCTAGCGACTGAACAACAACAATCTATATAGCTGTACCTATATTTATCTCTATCTCTATCTCTATACATATGCATGCATGCTAAGTCACTTCAGTCATGTCCAACTCTTTGCCACCCTATGGACTGTAGCCGTCCAGGCTCCTCTGGCTATGGGATTCTCCAGGCAAGAATACTGGAGTGGGTTGCCATTTCCTACTTCAATCAGATCAGATCAGATCAGTCTCTCAGTCGTGTCAGACTCTTTGCGACCCCATGAATCGCAGCACGCCTGGCCTCGCTGTCCATCACCAACTCCTGGAGTTCACTCAGACTCACGTCCATCGAGTCAGTGATGCCATCCAATCATCTTATCCTCTGTCGTCCCCTTCTCCTCCTGCCCCCAATCCCTCCCAGCATCAGAGTCTTTTCCAATGAGTCAACGCTTCGCATGAGGTGGCCAAAGTACTGGAGTTTCAGCTTTAGCATCATTCCTTCCAAAGAAATCCCAAGGCTGATCTCCTTCAGAATGAACTGGTTGGATCTCCTTGCAGTCCAAGGGACTCTCAAGAGTATTCTCCAACACCACAGTTCAAAAGCATCAATTCTTCGGCGCTCAGCCTTCTTCACAGTCCAACTCTCACATCCATACATGACCACAGGAAAAACCATAGCCTTGACGAGATGAACCTTTGTTGGCAAAGTAACGTCTCTGCTTTTGAATATGCTATCTAGGTTGGTCATAACTTTCCTTCCAAGGAGTGAGCGTCTTTTAATTTCATGGCTGCAGTCACCATCTGCAGTGATTTTGGAGCCCAGAAAAATAAAGTCTGACACTGTTTCCCCATCTATTTGCCATGAAGTGGTGGGACCGGATGCCATGATCTTCGTTTTCTGAATGTTGACCTTTAAGCCAACTTTTTCACTCTCCTCTTTCACTTTCATCAAGAGGCTTTTGAGTTCCTCTTCACTTTCTGCCATAAGGGTGGTGTCATCTGCATATCTAAGGTTATTAATATTTCTCCCGGCAATCTTGATTCCAGTTTGTGTTTCTTTCAGTCCAGCGTTTCTCATGATAAATCCATAAAAATGAATTGCTTTTGTTCAGTTCCTAAGTCAGGTCCAACTCTTTGCAACTCCATGCACTACAGCCTGCCTGGCTACTCTGTCCTTCACTATTTCCAGGAGTTTGCTCAATGCCATATCCATTGACTTGGTGATGCTATCTAACCGTCTCATCTTCTGTCACCCCCATATATATATATATACATATTACAAGCATCACTTTTAAGTTACATTAAATAAGAGTTTACACACATAACTTTGCATATAGTCCATATGAAGTTCCTAGTTTAATTATTGATATGTAATAAATATTCTAGATTTGGTTGAGAGGTTTCATATGAGAATCTTTCAGCCCATTGAAAGGAGGTTTATGGCACATTTGCTTTCCTGAATCCTGATCTGTCCAATTTGCTGGGATTCTTACCCCATGTGCTTCATCCACACAGGTACATACTGCAAGAAGATTAGCCCTAGAATTTGAGGGTCCTGACCTTGAAATGGCTATAAATTTCATTTTAAGTCCAAAGATATTTAATTTTCTTTGAGCTTGTTTTGTGTTTATTTGCTTATCTGCTCTTTGAAACATATTATAATAAGGGCCTGGGTACTCTAAGTGTGAGCCACATGCTCATGCAACATATTGTGTCTCTAATCTCAGGTATGATTTCATGACATTATATACCTGCATATAAATGATGACCTTGAAATTAGTCACTCATTTCTATAGTAGCATAAACATTTGGAAGTAGAATTGTTAG
The DNA here is from genome assembly GCF_055505025.1 of Bos grunniens. NCBI lineage: Eukaryota > Metazoa > Chordata > Mammalia > Artiodactyla > Bovidae > Bos > Bos grunniens. The sequence continues at coordinate 121,957,863 of NC_141167.1, read as the reverse complement.
AACATAGCATATAGAGCTGGTGCAGATATTGCCAAATTGTTTCAACACTTTTGTACAATTTTAAACTACTTTCAAAAATATATGAGATCTATTTCTCCACTGAAAATTTGTGTTTGTTTTTCTCTATTTTCTCTTAATTCATCTTAATAAAGTTTTCTGTTTGATTAATTCTATCAAGAATCAACCTTTGTATTTTGTATTCTCTAGAACTGTCAATTATGTCATTAATTTTGTAAAAATATATCCTCATTTCCATATAGTTTTGATTTAATTGGCTTTTCTCTTCCTGAAACTCAATTCCTAGTACTTATTGATTTTTGATTATAAAACATACTTCCTTTTAATGATAGGATATTTTATTTACTCAGGGTTACTAGATTTTTTAAATCTAGAAGCAAGCATTAACCTTACAAATACCCATGGTCTTGATTCTGTTGCTTCCTGGTTGTCGAGTTTGTTATTTAACCTCTAAAAACTATGGTGTCTCATATGCATAATAGACGTAATAATGTGTGCTGTATGAGTGCTCAGTAGTGTCTGACTCTTTGTGACCCCATGGACTGTAGCCTTCTAGGCTCCTCCTGTTGTAGGCACGTGTTTTGAGAAACAAACTCACTCAGAAGGACAATGAAGATAGTGGAGTGCAGTTTATTACACCAGCGGGCCCAGGGCAGAGTCTCCTCTTAGCCAAGGACCCCAACCAGGCTTTGTGAAAACTTTATATACCTTAAGTGTACATGCCCAAACCTACCTCCCCAAATTCCCTGAAACTAGTCTGAACAAAAGAAAAGAAAGATACAAAGTTAACCTATATTCGTATGCCTTAAGCCTAGGTAGTTAACAGTGGACAATTATCAGGCCTGTGGTCAACCCCAATAAGCATAATAGAATGTATGATTCTATTCAGTTACACAGATAATTAGGGTATTCCTTTAGACCTCAGAGAGTCTAGGTACGAACCCTGGGGCTCTTCCATCAGGGGAGGGGGTGTCTGGTTTTCCAGTTGGTATGTCTTTTCCATAGATACTCGGCATCCAGCTCAAAGCCCAAGATCTGGCCCAAGATGGAGTCTTGCTTTCAAGATGGAGCCCATTCTGTCTGTTTCCTCCTTTACTCCATCCATGGGATTTTCCCAGGCAAGAATACTGGAGTGGATTCCCATTTCTTCCTCCAGGGCATCTTCCCATCCCAGGGTTCGAACTCCTGTCTCCTGCATCTCCTGTATTACAGTTTTTGTTTTGTTACTTGTCCTCTAATTTCCAGTAAGCATATTACAGATATTCTTCTAAAAGCCATTCATTCTAGATTTTACCTAGGAAATATTCTTTATACTATTTACCTTCTCTGCAAAACTTATAAATAAATCATGATATGCAGTAAGTATTGTGAATCAGGACCCTAAATGTTTAAGTGTAAGTAACTTAAATTTCACACAATTGTTAGAGCTTTTCTGTTGAAGTTTTTTTATCCAACAATTAATTAAATGTCTTAACTGCTTCTGAAATAACTATGTATAGTCAGTTCAGTTAGTTCAGTCAGTTCAGTCGCTCAGTCGTGTCCGATTCTTTGCGACTCCATGAACTGCAGCACACCAGGCCTCCCTGTCCATCACCAACTCCCGGAGTCCACCCAAACCCAGTTCCATCGAGTCGGTGATGCCATCCAACCATCTCATCCTCTGTTGTCCCTTTCGCCTCCTGCCCTCAATCTTTCCCGGCATCAGGGTCTTTTCAAATGAGTCAGCTCTCTGCATCAGGTGGCCAAAGTATTGGAGTTTCAGCTTCAACATTAGCCCTTCCAATGAACATCCAGGACTGATCTCCTTTAGGATGGACTGGTTGGCTCTCATTGAAGCCTAAGGGACTCTCAAGAGTCTTCTCCAACACCACAGTTCAAAAGCATCAATTGTTCAGTGCTCAGTTTTCTTTATAGTCCAACTCTCACACCCATACATGACCACTGGAAAAACCATAGCCTTGACTAGACGGACCTTTGTTGGCAAAGTAATGTCTCTGCTTTTTAATAAGCTGTCTAGGTTGGTCATAACTTTCCTTCCAAGGAGTAAGAGCCTTTTAATTTCATGGCTGCAATCACCATCTGCAACGATTTTGGAGCCCAGAAAAATAAAATCAGCCACTGTTTCCCCATCTATTTCCCATGAAGTGATGGGATCGAATGCCATGATCTTAGTTTTCTGAATATTGAGCTTTAAGCCAACTTTTTCACTCTCCTCTTTCACTTTCATCAAGAAGCTCTTTAGTTCTTCTTTGCTTTCTGCCATAAGGGTGGTGTCATCTGCATTCTGAGGTTATTGATATTTCTCCCGGCAATCTTGTTTCCAGCCTGTGCTTCTTCCAGCCCAATGTTTCTCATGATGTACTCTGCATATAAGTTAAATAAGCAGGGTGACAATATACAGCCTTGATGTACTCCTTTTCCTGTTTGGAACCAGTGTGTTGTTCCATGTCCAGTTCTAACTGTTGCTTCCTGACCTGCATATAGGTTTATCAAGAGGCAGGTCAGGTGGTCTGGTATTCCCATTTCCTTCAGAATTTTCCACAGTTTATTGTGATCCACACAGTCAAACGCTTTGGCATAGTCAGTAAAGCAGAAATAGATGTTTTTTCTGGAACTCTCTTGCTTTTTTGATGATCCAGCAGATGTTGGCAATTTGATTTCTGGTTCCTCTGCCTTTTCTAAAACCAGCTTGATCATCCAGAAGTTCATGGTTCATATATTGCTGAAGCCTGGCTTGGAGAATTTTAAGTATTACTTTACTAGCATGTGAGAGATTGTGCAAACGTTTAGAGGGATAAATATTTAAACTGTCATGTTAATTTTAAGAAATTCCATAAAGCTTCAGCTAAGCCTGTTTGTGCATTCATACTAGGATTTGAGTTATATTTCATACATACATTTATGAAATGTAGGAGGATAAAAGAATGCCTGTTTTTCCTTTGCAATTTGCTTATGTAAATTCAGGTTGCAAAAAGGCAGTTAAATGTTTGTGGTATGAGGGAATAAAAGAATGGAATTAGCTGCTGATGCTACGTCACTTCAGTCGTGTCTGACTCTGTGCGACCCCAAAGACGGCAGCCCACCAGGCTCCCCCGTCCCTGGGATTCTCCAGGCAAGAACACTGGAGTGGGTTGCCATTGCCTTCTCCAATGCATGAAAGTGAAAAGTGAAAGTGAAGTTGCTCAGTCGTGTCCAACTCTTAGCGACCCCATGGACTGCAGCCTACCAGGCTCCTCCACCCATGGGATTTTCCAGGCAAGAGGACTGGAGTTGGGCGCCATTGCCTTCTCCGAATGGAATTAGCATTGTGAAAAAAAAAAAAGGTGGCCACTGAGCCATCATCTGAGAAGTGCAGAGGTAGTAGTGCTTAGGTCAAAATATCCATTCTTATTCATATTAAGGGGCTTCCCTGGTGGCTCCGTTGGTAAAGAATCCTCCTGCAATGCGTGAGACCTGGGTTTGAGACCTGGATTGGGAAGATCCCCTGGAGAAGGGAAAGGCACCCACTCTAGTATTCTGGCCTGGAGAATTCCATGGACTATACAGTCCATGGGATTGCAAAGAGTCAGACACAGCTGAGTGACTTTTACTCACTCATTCAAATTAAATAAAATAGTGAACATGAACTACCCAATAATCTCTCAATGAATTATTTTACTATTATTAATTTGCTAAGTAGTTTGGTCTTAGCAGTATTGTATCATGTCTGATACAATAAATTGCAATTTTCTTAAGTTTTAAAGGCCTTAAAAAGTGTATACTTATGCATTTGTTTCAGAGGGAGACTAATCAAACTTCAGTGTGTGTGGAGGAGGCTGAGTAAACAACCTGTAAATATTCAGTTTCAAGGGGAAAAAAAAAAACTGAAGAGGAAACAGGATACATGTTTTGCTGTATTTTGAGTGCTTCCTTCCTCTAATTTTTCCTTTTTTTTTTTTTTTTTTTTGAGAAAAAGACTGTTTATGCTTTTCTCTTTTCTTTTCTCATCTTCCATTCCCAAACCATCTATTCTGGCAAAATATGTCCCTTGAAACAAGTGATTTTGTACCAGTTATGATATTGAAGGTCATCAATTGTATTTATTTATCTACTCTGCACAGCTAGGATCTTGATAATGGTCCATACTTAGAATGTAAAATGCCTGTAATTGGTTCTCTGCCCTACCTCAGCTCAGATTTTCCTGAAAGCCAGCCTAGTACTATTACATGCTACACCAGTTTCCTTCCTAATCTTCAGAAAGCTGTAAGAGCAGAGCAGTCAGATTTTCCTGAACTGCTTTGCCTATAGCCTTTTTAGGACCCCTGGGGAAATATGCCCGAATCAAGATAAAATATGGAAAGTCCTCCTCCCAGTGGAAGCAAGGACATTGCCAAGGACAGTGACTCAGCAACATTTGACTTGGATCTGTTTAGAAGATGTCTTTGGGGATATAATCACTTAGTAATCACTTAGAGCTCTCAAGGACCTGTTAACTTATGGTTGTTAGTTTCATTTATATTCTGTTCTTTCGAACCAAATTTTCTTCAGGCATAAGCATGCAATGAATAGGGTCTGAATACCTGTGTTAGCTTTTGAAGGGATTTAAACATACTTCTTGTTTATTTTTAGTGAATTAGTATTGAGATGTTCAATTGGCATTTGAACTTCCTAGCCTGCTTTCCTGGGGGCATAAATATGTACACAGTAGTTCTAACAGTCCACTTCCCTTACAAGCCTGTAGAGTTTCTGAGAGGTATTGAAATTTCCAAAATATTTGCAGAGAATTAATCTGGATGTCTCTGAATTATTAATTTATAATTTATTTATGAAATGTAATTTACCACACTTTATTGCAGATTTTGATCATAGGGATGGATTAGCAAAGTAGACATCTAGGGTAAAATTCTTGTTCAAACTAAAACTAACCTGATAGCCACTCAGATCTTTTGGCAGTGTATTACTCATAGCACCTGGATTTTGGAAAATATCAAAGTGTTAGTCATTCAGTCTTGTCTGACTCTTTGTGTACTCAAGGACTATAGCCTGCCAGACTCCTCTGTCCATTGAATTCTCAGGCAAGAATACTGAAATGGGTTGTCAATCCCTTCTCCAGGGTATCTTTCTGACCTAGGGATTAAACCCAGGTCTCCCACATTGCAGGCGGATTCTTTACTGCCTGAGCCCCATCAAACATGTGCTAGGCTAATTATGTCTTCATTATATTTATTCTATATAATTTCAATTTGAAGTCTATAACTTCTTTTGCAATATATGATAATTTTTTTACTATAAAATGATTTATCATGCCTTATTTTTATTTTTTATTTTTTTACTTTGAAATATTGTATTGGTTTTGCCATACATCAACATGCATCCACCATGGGTGTACACGTGTTCCCCATCCTGAACCCCCCTCCCAATCCCTCCCCATACCATCCCTCTGGGTCATCCCAGTGCACCAGCCCCAAGCTTCCTGTATCCTGCATCGAACCTGACTGGCAATTTGTTTCTTATATGATATTATACATGTTTTTAGGCTATGATTTTTCCTGTGGTCATGTATGGATGTGAGAGTTGGACTGTGAAGAAGGCTGAGCGCTGAAGAATTGATGCTTTTGAACTGTGGTGTTGCAGAAGACTCTTGAGAGTCCCTTGGACTGCAAGGAGGTCCAACCAGTCCATTCTGAAGGAGATCAGCCCTGGGATTTCTTTGGAAGGAATGATGCTAAAGCTGAAACTCCAGTACTTTGGCCACCTCATGCGAAGAGTTGACTCATTGGAAAAGACTCTGATGCTGGGAGGGATTGGGGGCAAGAGGAGAAGGGGACGACAGAGGATGAGATGGTTGGATGGCATCACTGACTCGATGCATGTGAGTCTGAGTGAACTCCGGGAGTTGGTGATGGACAGGGAGGCCTGGAGTGCTGTGATTCATGGGGTGGCAAAGAGTCGGACACAACTGAGCGACTAATCTGATCTGATCTGATTATACATGTTTTAATGCCATTCTCCCAAATCATCCCCCACCCCCATAGAGTCCAAAAGACTGTTCTATACATCTGTGTCTCTTTTGCTGTCTCACATATAGGCTTGTCGTTACCATCTTTCTAAATTCCATATATATGCGTTAGTATACTGTATTGGTGTTTTTCTTTCTGGCTTACTTCACTCTGTATAATAGGCTCCAGTTTCATCCACCTCATTAGAACTGATTCAAATGTATTCTTTTTAACGGCTGAGTAATATTCCATCGTGTATATGTACCACCGCTTTCTTATCCATTCATCTGCTGATGGACATCTAGGTTGCTTCCATGTCCTGGCTATCATAAACAGTGCTGCGATGAACTTAGGGGTACACATGTGTCTTTCAATTCTGGTTTCCTCAGTGTGTATGCCCAGCAGTGGGATTGCTGGGTTGTATGGCAGTTCTAGTTCCAGTTTTTTAGGGAATCTCCACACTGTTCTCCATAGTGGTTGTACTAGTTTGCATTCTGACCAACAGTGTAAGAGGGTTCCCTTTTCTCTACACCCTCTCCAGCATTTATTGCTTGTAGACTTTTGGATTGCAGCCATTCTGACTGGCGTGAAATGGTACCTCATTGTGGTTTTGATTTGCATTTCTCTGATAATGAGTGATGTTGAGCATCTTTTCATGTGTTTGTTAGCCATCTGTATGTCTTCTTTGGAGAAATGTCTATTTAGTTCTTTGTCCCATTTTTATTTTTCTGGAATTGAGCTGCAGGAGTTGCTTGTATATTTTTGATATTAGTTGTTTGTCAGTTGCTTCATTTGCTATTATTTTCTACCATTCTGAAAGCTGTCTTTCCAAATTGTTTATAGTTTCTTTTGTTGTGCAGAGCTTTTAATTTTAATTAGATCCCATTTGTTTATTTTTGCTTTTGTTTCCAATATTCTGGGAGGTGGGTCATAGAGGATCCTGCTGTGATATATGTCAGAGAGTGTTTTGCCTATGTTCTCCTCTAAGAGTTTTATAGTTTCTGGTCTTATGTTTAAATCTTTAATCCATTTTGAGTTTATTTTTGTGTATGTTAGAAAGTATTTTAGTTTCATTCTTTTACAAGTGATTGGCCAGTTTTCCCAGCACCACTTGTTAAAAAGATTGTCTTTTCTCAACTGTATATTCTTGCCTCCTTTGTCAAAGATAAGGTGTCCATAGGTGTGTGAGTTTATCACTGGGCTTTCTGTTTTGTTCCACTGATCTAGATTTCTGTCTTTGTGCTAGTACCATACTGTCTTGATGACTGTGGCTTTGTAGTAGAGCCTGAGTCAGGCAGGTTGATTCCTCCAGTTCCATTCTTCTTTCTCAAGATTGCTTTGGCTATTAAAGGTTTTTTGTATTTCCATACAAATTGTGAAATTACTTGTTCTAGCTCTGTGAAAAATACCCTTGGTAGATTGATAGGGATTGAAGTGATTCTATAGATTGCCTTGGGTGGTATACTCATTTTCACTATATTGATTCTTCCAATCCATGAACATGGTATATTTCTCCATCTATTAGTGTCCTCTTTCATTTCTTTCATCAGCGTTTGATAGTTTCTATATATAGGTCTTTAGTTTCTTTAGGTAGATATATTCCTAAGTATTTTATTCTTTTCATTGCAATGGTGAATGAAATTTTTTCCTTAATTTCTCTTTCTATTTTTTCATTATTAGTGTATAGGAATGCAAGGGATTTCTGTGTATTGATTTTATATCCTGAAACTTTACTATATTCATTGATTAGCTCTAGTAATTTTCTGGTGGAGTCTTTAGGGTTTTCTATGTAGAGGATCATGTCATCTGCAAACAGTGAGAGTTTTACTTCTTGTTTTCCAATTTGGATTCCTTTTATTTCTTTTTCTGCTCTGATTGCTGTGGCCAAAACTTCCAAAACTATGTTGAATAGTAGTGGTGAGAGTGGGCACCCTTGTCTTGTTCCTGACTTTAGGGGAAATGCTTTCAATTTTTCACCATTGAAGATAATGTTTGCTGTGGGTTTGTAATATATAGCTTTTATTATGTTGAGGTGTGTTCCTTGTATTCCTGCTTTCTGGAGAGTTTTTATCGTAAATGGATGTTGAATTTTGTCAAAGGCTTTCTCTGCATCTATTGAGATAATCATATGGCTTTTATTTTTCAATTGTTAATGTGGTGTATTACATTGATTGCTTGTGGATATTGAAGAATCCTTGCATCCCTGTGATAAAGCCCACGTGGTCATAGTGTATGATCTTTTTAATGTGTTGTTGGATTCTGATTGCTAGAATTTTGTTAAGGATTTTTGCATCTATGTTCATCAGTGATATTGGCCTGTATTTTTCTCTTTCTTTCTTTTTCTTTTCTTTCTTTCTTTTTTTTTTTTTGTGTGGCATCTTTGTCAGGTTTTGGTATGAGGGTGATGGTGGCCTCGTAGAATAAGTTTGGAAGTTTACCTTCCTCTGCAATTTTCTGGAAGAGTTTGAGTAGGATAGATGTCAGCTCTTCTCTAAATTTTTGATAGAATTCAGCTGTGAAGCCGTCTGGACCTGGGCTTTTATTTGCTGGAAGATTTCTGATTACAGTTTCAATTTCCGTGCTTGTGATGGGTCTGTTAAGATTTTCTATTTCTTCCTGGTTCAGTTTTCTAAAGTTGTACTTTTCTAAGAATTTGTCCATTTATCCCACTTTGTCCACTTTATTGGCATATAATTGCTGATAGTAGTCTCTTATGATCCTTTGTATTTCTGTGTTGTCTGTTGTGATCTCTCCATTTTCATTTCTAATTTTATTGATTTGGTTTTTCTCCCTTTATTTCTTGATGAGTCTGGCTAATGGTTTGTCAATTTTATTTATCCTTTCAAAGAACCAGCTTTTGGCTTTGTTGATTTTTGCTATGGTCTCTTTTGTTTCTTTTGCATTTATTTCTACCCTGATTTTTAAGATTTCTTTCCTTCTCTTAACCCTGGGGTTCTTCATTTCTTCCTTTTCTAGTTGCTTTAGGTGTAGAGTTAGGTTATTTATTTGACTTTTTTCTTGTTTCTTGAGGTATGCCTGTATTGCTATGAACCTTCCCCTTAGCACTGCTTTTACAATGTCCCACAGGTTTGGGGTTGTTGTGTTTTCATTTTCATTCATTTCTATGCATATTTTGATTTCTTTTTTGATTTCTTCGGTGATTTGTTGGTTATTCAGCAGCGTGTTGTTCAGCCTCCATATGTTGGAATTTTTAATAGTTTTTCTCCTGTAATTGAGGTCTAATCTTACTGCATTGTGGTCAGAAAAGATGCTTGGAATGATTTCAATTTTTTTTTTAATTTACCAAGGCTAGATTTATGGCCCAGGATGTGATCTATCCTGGAGAAGGTTCCATGTGTGCTTGAGAAAAAGGTGAAATTCATTGTTTTGGGGTGAACTGTCCTATAGATACCAATTAGGTCTAACTGGTCTATTGTATCATTTAAAGTTTGTGTTTCTTTGTAAATTTTCTGTTTAGTTGATCTATCCATAGGTGTGAGTGGGGCATTTAAGTCTCCCACTATTATTGTATTATTGTTAATTTCCCCTTTCATACCTGTTAGCATTTGTTTTACATGCCTTAGTTTTAATGGTGCATTACATGTAAGCAAGGTTCTTACCAAAATAATACAAATTTAAAACATTTTCTAATAATTTGCAGTGAATTTCATTGTGCCCTATTTTATGTTTATATGCATTTCTTCATATTACCATTAAGACATATACTAGATTATGCTTCAATATCTACAGTCATGAAGAATTTCTTATATTTCAATATCTTGCTTCTCACAGTAGACTAGTCTGACCTGAATCAACTAAGGTCAGTTTATACCATGCTACATTCTGGTACATTAAAGAAAAATTTGAGTATGCAATAGAAGTTTTAAGTATAAGAACTTCAGTTCAGTTCGTTCAGTCGTGTCCAACTCTTTGTGACCCCATGAATTGCAGCATGCCAGGCCTCCCTGTCCATCACCAACTCCCAGAGTTCACTCAGACTCACATCCATCGAGTCAGTGAGGCCATCCAACCATCTCATCCTCTGTCATCCCCTTCTCCTCCTGCCCCCAATCTCTCCCAGCATCAGAGTCTTTTCCAATGAGTCAACTCTTCGCATGAGGTGGCCAAAGTACTGGAGTTTCAGCTTTAGCATCATTCCTTTCAAATAAGTCCCAGGGCTGATCTCCTTCAGAATGAACTGGTTAGATCTCCTTGCAGTTCAAGGGACTCTCAAGAGTCTTCTCCAACACCACAGTTCAAAAGCATCAATTCTCCAGCGCTCAGCTTTCTTCACAGTCCAAATCTCACATCCATACATGACCACCGGAAAAACCATAGCCTTGACTTACCCTTACACTAATAACTTAACAGAAAGGGCACTCAGAATTTTTATTCAGTACTACCTAAGAGTAAAGTAAATTTATGACAATATTTTTATAGTGCAAGATCAGGTTAGTGAGTAGGATTAAATATTCCTTATGAGAAACAGTCTTATTAAACTAGCTTAAATATTTTCACTAACATAGAGCTAAAATTAAAGTTTACTTCATCATAGTTATCACGTGCATGTTGTGGATTTTTTTTTTATTTTTGTCTGTATTTTTCCATTCAACTTTGTGTAAATGTACATGACAATTCTGTGTTTCTAAACCAATCACTCAAAGAGGAAAGACTGTAAAAGGAAAATGTCTTTTAAATATCACATTGTCATTCATTTCTTTCAAATCACCTCATGCAGTCCTCATTAGAAATCTGAATTCTGGCATGATATCATAGGTATAAGATGAATAAGATGAGGTTTAAAAAGAGTAGGCAGTTAGCTCAAGGGTGACACTGGTCAGTTTTTGTGTTTGTTTGTTTATAGCCACTCCTTAACATTACTACCGCTTTCCGGGTCAGCACTGTTCTGTGTATTCAGAGATTGCCAAATACTCTTTATTTCATCCATTTTGACTAATTTCTACTTGGGAGTTTTCCTTAATATCTCTGTGATCAGAGCACAGTTTATATGACAATAATTCTCCTCATCTGAGCTTTCCCTTTCCCTTTTCCCCTCCATTAATAGGAAGATCAGATTAGTCAGTTAATTCAATCTGTCAGAAGTGTCTGACTCTGCAACTCCATGGACTGCAGCACACCAGGCCTCCCTGTCCGTCACCAACTCCTTGAGTTTATTCAAACTCATGTCCATCAAGTCGGTGATGCCATCCAACCGTCTCATCCTCTGTTGTACCCTTCTCCTCCTGCCTTCAATCTTTCCCAGAATCAGGGGTTTTTTTCCAAGGAGTCAGTTCTTCAAATCAGATGGCCAAAGTATTGTAATCTCAGCTTCAATATCAGTCCTTCCGATGAATATTCAGTATTGATTTCCTTTAGGATGAACTGGTTGGATCTCCTTGCAATCCAAGGAGCTCTCAAGAGTCTTCTCTAGCATCACAGTTCAGAAGCATCAATTCTAAGGTACTCAGCCTTCTTTATGGGTCATCTCTCACACCCATAACATGACTACTGGAAAAATTTCCAGTAAAAAAAAAAATATGTATATGGAATACATGTTTGCATTAACTATCCCATTCTCTTTACACATGTAAATATTCAGAAAACAAATTGGTCTCTAATAACTCATCATCGTGCATGTTTTCTTCTATACAGATGAGAATTCAAAAGAGTGCTTTCACTGTATTCCTGCATTTCTCTCAGCTCTCAAGCATGACATGAAGCCCCAGATGAGGGAGAATCAGGACCTTTGTCTCTGAACATTCACAGTGGTTGTTCCTTCAGGAATGGCTGCCCCTTAGCCACCTTTGTTCTCTTATTTGTTCCTTATGTAATTATATTATTCTCCAACACTGAGAAGTTAGTTAGATTCTGTGTTTGTTTGTTTGTTTTTAAGTATGAGAGTTGATTTTTTATTTCTATTTTTTTATTTGGCCACATCAGGTCTTATTTGTGTCAGTGTAAACTTTGTTGCGGCATGCAGGATCTTTTCACTGAGGCACACAAGTATCTCTCACTATGGTGTGCAGGGTCAGTAGCAGCTTTGGGAAGACTCAGTTGCTATGCAGCATTAGGTATCTTAGTTCTCTGACCAAGGATTGAACCCGCATCCCCTGCATTGGAAGACAGACACTTAACCACTGGACCACCAGGGAAGTCCCCAAATTCTCTTGACCTGTGTCTCTTCTATTTAAAATCAGAGATTTAGATTAGTGAAGTGAATTCTATCTTTAAACCTGTTCAAAGTCTACTTATATAAAACTTATTTTTAGGTAAATGGTTTTAGCTAAATAAAAGTGTCTGGAACTCAAAATCATTTCATCTCATCAGTTAAGTAACAATAAGTTGAAGATAGATAGAATCTTATCCCACATAAAAATTTTCAATTCTCATTAGGTAAGTTTAACTGGAAAACATTCTGTGGTTGATAATTGTCCTTAAAGTAGGAACAAACTGAAAATATCTCCTTTAAAAATTTAGACTTTTGAATAGTTTAAAATAGAGTTGATGTTCCACAGTACAGATCATATTTTAAATGTCTACTTATTAATTCTATGGCATGTATAAGAGTTTCCAAGACTATAAAACACATAGGTATTGATTTTGACAGTTACTAGAGCTGATAGTTTCAATATATCCTTGCTCTGAAAGAATTCTTTATAGACATTTGGGGCACATATTTGTTTGTAACATCAGATGCAGACTAAAGTACTAGCTTTTGCAAACCTACTTAGGACAGCTGATTCATCATCAGTGGGTGAGACACTCATGGCGCATTGTCTCTAGCCTTCATTTTGCTCAATTTAATGTCTTTAACATTATGTGTTAGTTACATAACATGTATAACTATGAATTAATTAATTTATTAGTAACAATGCCTCAAATACCACCACAAAGTTTGTCTAAAGTTGTCTGCTGTATTATCTCTTTTGATTTACACTAGGTTTTTAGATTGTAAATAAAACATACGCAATTTCTAGCAAAAGTCATGGCATATGCTATATGAAACGAGTTGCCAGTCCAGGTTTGATGCACGATACTGGATGCTTGGGGCTGGTGCACTAGGACGACCCAGAGGGATGGTGTGGGGAGGGAGGAGGGAGGAGGGTTCAGGATGGGAAACATGTGTATACCTGTGGCAGATTCATGTTGATATATGGCAAAACCAATACAATATTGTAAAGTTAAAAAATAAAATTAAAAAAATAAACCCCCAAAAATATATAAATAAATAAAGTCAGTCACAAATAAAAAAAAAATATGTGGGCAGTTTATTTCACCTATGCTTTAATGATTGCCATCACAAACTTCAAAGACAGTAATTATTTTTTAATTGCCTTTCACTTGAATTATAAATAGGATAAATGGATTTCCTATTTTTTTTCACAATTTACATCATTAAATGCATTCTTTCTTTTGCTGAGTAGCTCTCAAACATTCTTTACTTTCTAATATTATAGCAATCACGCTGGTTTAGCATGATTCGTTGACAACATTTTTGCATATAAGCCATAAAGATCACACTCTGTAATAATTTTCCAGTTTAGGTTGGGATGCTTAAATACATTTGAATTTCCTGATGATTCACTCCCTGATAATTCAGAGAATTTGGACAAATATGTTAGGAAAAGGAAGGTCAATTTTTATGTATTTGATATATATGTATTTAAAATATGTGGAAAAGCATTTCTTTACTTTGGTCAATTAAAAATCTTTGTTAGCTAGATAATATAATTAACAAATATGTTTCAATTTTCAAAATTTTATTTAAAAGTTTAAAGTCATTACTGAAAAATAAAGTTCAGTAAAATAATTATTCCCATTACAAAAGTGTTCCACAGTGTATTTATAAAATAAAAAGCAATCAAAAAATAAAGCAGTTTAATTCAATAAGTTGAGAATAATATTATATTCATGTCAAACTAGTTTTTAGTAAAGTTTGTAATTTTGTGTTGATATTGTTAATTTTCACCAAATTTATGTTTGTTTGTTTGTTTTTCAGATACCTAATTCATTTGTATATAATATATACCAAACTCAAATATATGGAAAGCCAGAGAAACATCTCAGAATTCATCCTTTTGGGACTTTCTTATGACCAGAACATACAAACATTTTGCTTTGTGCTCTTTCTATTCTGCTATGTTATCTTGTTGGTAGGGAATCTTCTGACCCTTGTATCCATTCTAGGCAGTTCTCTTTTTAACCAACCAATGTATTATTTCCTCAGTCATTTATCATTCATAGACATCTGCTATACCTCTAGTGTTATTCCCAAACTAATTGGTGATCTGCTAGGGGGGACAAAAAACATTTCTTATGATAATTGCATGTTACAGATTTTTGCAATGCATTTTTTTTGGGGGGGGGCAGTATTGAGGGCTTCATTCTTACTGCCATGGCTTTTGATTGCTACATTGCCATTTGTAAACCTCTCCAATATATGATTATCATGAACAGGACAAAATGTAATCTTCTAGTCTTGGCTACTTAGGCTGGTGAGGCTGCCCATTCTTTTCCTCAATTATCTATGATAATCCAATTGCCTTTTTGTGGTTCTAATGAAATTAATCACTATTTTTGTGATATCTTTCCTATGCTTAAAATTGCTTGTGCTGATACCTGTTGGGGTCTAGCCCCAGTAGGATCTAAGGGTACCCCCAGGATGGACGGCATCAGTGAATGAATGACACAGGGAGGCCAAGCTTCGGTGAGCAAGACCCATAACTTTATTTTCAAAAGGAGCTTTTATACCCTGACTTGTACTTAGAGGGAAATGAAAGATGTAAGGTCATGTAGAGTCAGCCCAAACACTCCAGCAGTTTTGCCCTTATGGAAACCAGGATTTTTTTTCTGTATGTCTTTCTATAAACAAGGGTCTTATGTTATGTACATTATCTTCTGGCCTGGAGGCCTGTTGACATTTTATGACCCTTTTTTGATAAAGGCTGATCAACCAGAAAACTTGTTTTCCCTTGAAGTGTTTTTTCTTTATATTTTTAACCTGTGTCAGCCTCAGAAAGTACTAAACAGAGTTACATTTTCATGGAGCAAAGGTGCAGTGGGTCACAACAAAGAAAAAATTTATTAGCTCAAAGGTCTGATGTTGTTAATACCAAGGCTACTACTTGTTTTTCTTACATTCCAACTACATTAACTAATGCACTCCCAGGTGCACAATGGATAAGGGATATGGGAACTTGGCAGCAAGCATTGGCCCAATAATGCAGCCCTTTACCAGTACTCTTTTATTAATGTTTCACCCCTTAAAGGGCTCTACGCTCATTAGGGCTTTTAGAATGTTTAGGCTTCTCGTGCCTTTCATGGTTGGGAAGTTGTGAACAATCATGTGTGTTAGTTGTAAGAGTAAGGAAAAAACCTGTCAAGCAAACTAGAATGCCAACAGAGGAGTTAGAATAGAAATATTCCTTTCATGCTGAGAAGACTTATCAACTTAGAGCCCTAAGTTGATTTTCTCCAGAGAAAGGTGGTTGGGGATAGCCCCCTGTTAATATCAAAAGAGTGGTTGAAAGGCATAATATAGTAAACAGTAGACAGACAGATTTTGGTTTCGGGGTCGTTGCTCGAGCAGGTCCAGGGAATCTCTCGAGTCCTGATCCGCCTTTGTCTGTCAGGTCTTTTCCATATGACCTTTGTCATGGGTGGGATCTCCCGTGGTGGCTCCCGGCAGATACCTACATCACTGCTGTCCTTCTGGTTGCCAATTCAGGAATGATTTCCTTAGTTACTTTTGCTGTCTTATTTGTTTCTTACGTCATCATCAGATCAGATCAGTCGCTCAGTTGTGTCCGACTCTGCGACCCCATGAATCGCAGCACGCCAGGCCTCCCTGTCCATCAGCAACTCCCAGAGTTCACTCAGACTCACGTCCATCGAGTCAGTGATGCCATCCAGCCATCTCATCCTCTGTCGTCCCCTTCTCCTCCTGCCCCCAATCCCTCCCAGCATCAGAGTCTTTTCCAATGAGTCAACTATTCACATGAGGTGGCCAAAGTACTGGAGTTTCAGCTTTAGCATCATTCCTTCCAAAGAAATCCCAAGGCTGATCTCCTTCAGAATGGACTGGTTGGATCTCCTTGCAGTCCAAGGCACTCTCAAGAGTCTTCTCCAACACCACAGTTCAAAAGCATCAATTCTTCAGCGCTCAGCTTTCTTCACAGTCCAACTCTTACATCCATACATGACCACAGGAAAAACCATAGCCTTGACTAGATGGACCTTTGTTGGCAAAGTAATGTCTCTGCTTTTGAGTATGCTATCTAGGTTGGTCATAACTTTCCTTCCAAGGAGTGAGCGTCTTTTAATTTCATGGCTGCAATCACCATCTGCAGTGATTTTGGAGCCCCCAAAAATAAAGTCTGACACTGTTTCCACTGTTTCCCCATCTATTTCCCATGAAGTGATGGGACCAAATGCCATGATCTTCGTTTTCTGAATGTTGACCTTTAAGCCAACTTTTTCACTCTCCTCTTTCACTTTCATCAAGAGGCTTTTTAGTGTCACATAGAGGTTATATTAAAGAAAAGAAGAAAAAAACTTATACTTAAGACAGAAGAGAAAAAAATATTAAAGAGAAAAAGAGGTACAGATAAAATAAGGGAATCTACTGATATAGAGATTCACCACTCTTCTGCCTCCTTTGCTACTCTGCATAATACATATTTAGTGAGTAATTTAAAAAGCAAAATGTTACAATATAGAAAACCTTAGTATTAGAGGATTCTGAATGTCAAGGTAGAGCAAACTCAATCAGGAAGATTGAGAACAGTTACACAGAGAGCAAATACAATTAGTTTAGCTAAGAACTTTGAAGCTGTTGGGAAACATTCAGCTTATTCATGACTTTTTGTGTGAGACAACTTGGTTATGAAGGAAATAACAAAAACAAACAAACAAAAATAACATGTCCCTAGAATCATAAGACTAGTTTGTATCTGACAACCAAATTAGCAATATCCAGATAGTGAAAGAAAATTAAAATAAACCTAAAAACAGTCTTTAGTATTTATCAGTATTTACCCAAATTGTTAAGTATTTGGCTTCCTTTTTTACACAAAAAAAGAGATAATAAAATGATCACTGGACACTTATTTGGATTAATGGTTCAATTCACATGAAATGTTTAAAACTTCTTCCAGGAAATATTAGGTATTATTATTATTATTTATCTTTTATGTCTGTGAAAGACCTGTAATAAACATCAATTGATATGAATTGCAATGGCTTCATTTTTAGCTATTAATATTTCATCACACTTTTGTTTTTTATTATGCTATATGAGATACTCAATCTATACACAATGATATGAAGAAAAACAAAGTGAAAGAGAAAATAATGGGTGTCCATTGCACAGTATATACCTGCTAATTCTACCTGCACTACCATGAAATATTTATATTTATACTAGAAATGCTCATATTAAAAAGGAGAAATTTGTTGTTATAATAATGAATTTGTCTTAGCAGCAATTTTAGTCCTTGTAGTTTATCATATGAAATGTTCTCTTTAAATCACATAAATATAAAAATGAGGATCTTGTATATATAAAATCAGTAACTCTAATATTAACAAAGGAAATTGGAAATAATGAGGAGGTGTTAGAAATGTAATTAAAATGTTATAATTTAAGTAGCAAGATTATGAAGTCTCTGATATTAAGTTGGAGGCTGTCAAGGAAAGACATTTAAGGGGAAAAAAGGAAACTAATTAACTGTTCTAATTATTTTCCCATTTTGTTAGGATAGTATCTAGTTAACATGAGAGAGACAGATTTTCAAACTATCCTGCCTATGAATTAATGGAATGTTTCTACTCATTTTTTTTTTCAGTTAGAATATGCTTTCTTCCAGGATCATATGAGCAAATTATCAAAATGATCTTAAATTCTTGGACTAAAAATATGCTTAACCCTAAACTATAGAAGCATATTGGAAAATTAATTGGAAATGAAAGTACCTACAACTTAAACTAAAACTATTTAAGAAAGTAACTTTTACTTATTTTTTCTGATTATAGAAATACTAATGATATGCATGATATCCTAAAAAAATATTTTCTTGGGATATTTATTTGTGAAATTGTCATTATTTCTTAAAGACATCATTGTAACCTAGAAAATAACAAAGCAGAGACATTATAATTACTCAAATTATAAAATATTCTATTATAAAAATTACTGAAGCCTGATCCCTATAAAGCAAGTGCCATTCACTTCTATATTATTGTTATAGTCATTTTGGCCACACTTTTCAATTTTATGTATAATTACTATCATTTTTCCTAATTTAAATTTTAAAAAATGCCACAGCTACTTTTGCTTCACCTGATACAGGATTTTCTTTACTGTTCTCCACAGTGCTTGTAAATATATCAGATTTTTTTCCAGAATCAAGGCTTCTTCTTGTCCAGTCGCTAAGCATGTCCAAATCTTTGTGATCTCATGGACTGTAGCACACCAGGCTTCCCTGTCCTTCATTGTCTCCTGGAGTTTGCTCAAATACATGTCCATTGAGTCAATGATGCCATCCAACCATATCATTCTCTGTTACCCCCATGAATCTTTCCCAGCATCAGGGTCTTTTCCAGTGAGTTGTCTCTTCACATCAGGTGAACAAAATTTTGAAACTTCAGCTTCAGCATCAGTCCTTCCAATGAATATTCAGGGTTGATTTCCTTTAGGATTGACTTGTTTGTTCTCCTTGCTGTCCAGACTTTCAAGAGTCTTCTGCAACATCACAGTTTGAAAGCCTCCATTCTTTGGTACTCAGCCTCCTCTGTGGTCCAACTCTCACATCTGTGAGACTACATGACTACTGGAAAAACCATAGCTTTGACCATATGGGCCTATACTGATAAAGTGAAATCTCTTATGCTGTCTAGGTTTGCTTTTTCCTTATTGCCACATTCAGACTTAAATTGAAGAAAGTAGGGAAAACCACTAGACCATTCAGGTATGACCTAAATCAAATCCCTTATGATTATACAGTGGAAGTGAGAAATAGATTTAAGGGACTAGATCTGATAGATAGAGTGCCTGATGAACTATGGACGGAAGTTTGTGACATTGTACAGGAGACAGGGATCAAGACCATTCCCATGGAAAAGAAATGCAAAAAAGCTAAATGGCTGTCTGAGGAGGCCTTACAAATAGCTGTGAAAAGAAGAGAAGTGAAAAGCAAAGGAGAAAAGGAAAGATATAAGCACCTGAATGCAGAGTACCAAAGAATAGCAAGAAGAGATACGAAAGCCTTCATCAGTGATCAATGCAAAGAAAGAGAGGAAAACAACAGAATGTGAAAGACTAGAGATCTCTTCAAGAAAATTAGAGATACAATGGCACCCCACTCCAGTACTCTTGCCTGGAAAATCCCATGGATGGAGGAGCCTGGTAGGCTGCAGTCCATAGGGTCACTAGGAGTCAGACACGACTGAGCGACTTCACTTTGACTTTTCACTTTCATGCATTGGAGGAGGAAATAGCAACCCACTCCAGTGTTCTTGCCTGGAGAATCCCAGGGACGGGGGAGCCTGGTGGGCTGCCATCTATGGGGTCGCACAGAGTCAGACACGACTGAAATGACTTAGCAGCAGCAGCAGCAGCAGCAGGGAACATTTCATGCAAAGATGGGCTCCATAAAGGGCAGAAATGGTATAGACCTAACAGAAGCAGAAGATATCAAGCAAAGGTGGCAGGAATGCACAGAACTGTACAAAAAAGATCTTCATGACGAAGATAATCACGATGGTGTGATCACTCACCTAGAGCCAGACGTCCTGGAATGTGAAGTCAAGTGGGCCTTAGAAAGCATCACTATGAACAAAGCTAGTGGAGGTGATGGAATTCCAGTTGAGCTATTTCAAATCCTGGAAGATGATGCTGTGAAAGTGCTGCACTCAATATGCCAGCAAATTTGGAAAACTCAGCAGTGGCCACAGGACTGGAAAAGGTCAGTTTTCATTCCAATCTCAAAAAAAGGCAATGCCAAAGAATGCTCAAACTACTGCACAATTGCACTCATCTCACACACTAGTAAAGTAATGCTTAAAATTCTCCAAGCCAGGCTTCAGCAATACATGAGCCATGAACTTCCAGATGTTCAAGCTGGTTTTAGAAAAGGCAGAGGAACCAGAGATCAAATTGCCAACATCTGCTGGATCATCGAAAAACCAAAAGAGTTCCAGAAAAACATCTATTTCTGCTTTATTGACTATGTCAAAGCCTTTGATTGTGCCTCAGTTTACTTCTCTGTAAAATCAAGGTAAAGGTAATATCTCTTTATATCATGATTTTTGAATAGTTTCTAAATATGAAATTTCTTAAAGCAATATCTGGAAAGTACTATATATTTAATAATTATTGGCCATCCTCAGCAATTACTAAGGGCTTCCCTGCTGGCTCCGATGGTAAAAATCTGCTTGCCATGAAGGAGACCAGAGTTCAATCCCTGGGTTGGGAAGATCTCCTGGAGAAGGGAATGGCTACACACTTCAATAAATATTTTTGCCTGGTGAATTCCATGGACAGAGGAGCCTGGTAGGCTACAGTCCATGGTGTCACGAAGAGTCAGATACAACTGAGCAAATAACACACACATGATTACTAACTATAACATCAAGGCCCCAGAGAAAATATAAGTACACCATCTCAGGAATTGTATCGTATACTATCCTTCCCTGAACAAGATAGGAAATATTATTAATATTAATATCAGAAACTTCAGAGATAGAGTCGTGTTCAGCACACAGCTCTGGTACTCAAATGCAAGAGTCTTCACCTCCTTAAATACTTTTTCCTTCTTCCTTAAAATAAGTATGCTGTGCCTAATTTAACAGGATTACTGTGGAATGTAAATAAGCTTACATATACAGAACTTGATACTCAAAAACATGTTAGTTTCCCCTCCTTCCTCTTGGAACCTCCATAGTGTTATAAATTTAGGAGGTCTTCACACTATTTGAGTGATAGTAGATTCTAGTAATTAAGGTTATGAGTTCTGGACCTACACAGAATGAGATACTGGCTCCAAAATTCACTTGGAGCATAATCACAGATAAAATATATAACCTCAGCTTCTTCATCTATAAAATGAATAATACTGTAATTAACTCTGAGATCTGCTTGATGAGTTCACTTATATAACAGCTTAGGACAGAAACTGGTATATATTAAGATAAAACATTTAGTAAATATTCATTGTCATTGACATTATATTTGTCATATCAATGGGTATATTGTATTATTCTTACTATACATTTTGAATAGCTTATTTAAAACATGTAATATTGTAACATGGGATGCATATGGATAAGACATAGCAGAGTTTCCCTGCCATAAACAATCTGCTCTTTCTTACCTGAAGGCTGGGGTTGCTCACTTTGGGGAAACATCCTATCATTAAGCCATATCTTTCTCTTTGGTCTGGGTTGAGCTGACTTTCTACATTTCTGAAGATAAATGTACTGTTTATTTCAGCCAGTTAATACTTTTGTTTTCTTTCTTTTTAATTAATTAACCTTATCCAAATTAGACGTATGTTTATGTTCCCCTTTGATAATTTTTCTTCATCTGAACTAAACTTAGGAAAAAGAAACCTACCACTTAAATACTATCCATTCAAGTAGCTTGTTTGAAAATTTCATCATACATTTTTGCTTCTGCATAATCTTAGAAGCATACTGGTGTTTTGATTTTAATTTTTTTTTAATATATCTTCAGTTTCTTCACTGCAGTACTGTCCACTTATCTTCTGGGCCAGTGCATTCTCCTTCATATTAAACTTTTTTCCATAATGGAATTCAAAGGGCTAATAATATGATTAAATTTTTGAAATACTAAAAGACAAGTAAATCTAGTAATATTTTGATAGCTGCTGAAAGACATGGCACTGATAATTTTAAGAGCTCATGTGCAAATCACAATTCATAATAGTTGAAGCCAGGTTTTCCCAAATAGTAAAAGTAGCATTTTAAAGTTTCTGGAATTTTTCAAAGGTTAGTTAGAAGGCTTAGATCATAAATACAATCAGAATGATTCAAATATTCATTTTAAGGAAAATCACTATTATAATTAGGAACTGGATTTAACTTACCAGCTGCTTAACTCATCAGACAGATTTCTTATAAGATCAAGCTTCCAGACAGATTTCTTATAAGATCAGGCTTCACACTTAAGATAAAGCCAGAATTTTAAAAATTATAATTTCCATGTAGTAACCCATCCCTAATTGCATAAAATATTACAAGAGAACTCGTGAGTTCCACTGTTACAAATATGTTTGGTAAATTGAACTAATTTTGAGATTTTTTTTTTTAGCATGCAGTTTTTCCATTTCTAAAATATAAATATGTGTCTCTCTGATATTTTACCTTTGTCTCTATAGAAAAGTGACATATATAGATGATATATTCTGCTTGATGTTAAATTGGCATTTAAGGAGAATTCTGACAAAATGTGTAATATAGAAAAGGTCTCAATATCTCTGAAGATATAGAATATTCCCATCAGTATACTTTGCCAAAGATGTAAATCATAGTTTTAATTTCTCAATTTCTACCTAGTAAATAAATATGTCAAAGTTCTTAATTATATTTCCCTATTGCATCAACATCCAAAGCACTGAGATCAGACATGGGACATGGAGACTATGAGGAAATGGAGTATATAATGACTATGTACATGGAGTATATAATGCTTATTTGTCAGGACAGGGCAGAATCAGTTAGCTGAGGGAGAGTGAAATGACCTGCCATGGGAAATACTGAGAACCTTACAGCTAGAATTAAAAGTTCAGAGAGTATACCCAGGATTTAAGACTTAATTTTTCCTGGGGAGGAAAAAAAAAAAAAAGCTTGTTAGGGCATTATAATTTCTGGCTGATGCCTGGAAAAGACTCCTATGCTTTACTCCTATGCTTTCTCTTTTTTAGGGGGGGGGGGCGGAGAGCTCACATGCCCCCATGGGATCTCTTGCAGATGCGCAGACAATTTCCCAATTTATCTTTGTAAGACAAACTCCTTTGTAAAAAAAAAAAAATGCTTTTTTTTTCTGATTGAATTGTCCATATGTATATTGCAGAAAATATATTTTAAAAGAACTGTAGCAAAAACAAAATGGTCTCATAAATTTATTCATATAAAAATATTTACTATCTCCTAATTCTAAAAGGTTGGACTTGGACAGAACTTACTATGGAGAATGCATTTGTTTAGTCGCTAAGTTATGTCACACTCTTTTGCAAATCCACAGAATGTAGCCTGTCCAACTCCTCTGTCCGTGGAATTTTCCAGCAAGAATATTGAAGTGGGTTTGCATTTCCTTCTCCATCAAACTCACATTTCCTGCATTGGCAGGTGGGTTCTTTACCACAGAGCCACCAAGGAAGGCCTAGGGAATGTATTTAGTGGTGAACAAAACAGCATTTGTCCTCAGTCAGGCTGGAGACTAAGGAAAGAGACAGACAATGAAATAAACAAGACAATAATCAAATGTATAATTACAAATAGTATATTTTAAATAAACGAATAGGAAGTTGTGGGTCATTTCTTTTTAATCTATAGAAGTTTTAGTCAAGTGTAAATCTTGGACATTTTTATGTTATACAGATATTTATTCTTTCAGTCAATCAGTTCAGTCCCTGAGTTGTGTCCAACTCTTTGCGACCCCATGAATCACAGCACGCCAGGCCTCCCTGTCCATCACCAGCTCCCAGAGTCCACTCAGACTCATATCCATCAAGTTAGTGATGCCATCCAGCCATCTCATCCTCTGTCGTCCCCTTCTCCTCCTGCCCCTAATTGCTCCCAGCATCAGAGTCTTTTCCAATGAGTCAACTCTTCGCATGAGGTGGCCAAAGTACTGGAGTTTCAGCTTTAGCATCATTCCTTCCAAAGAAATCCCAGGGCTGATCTCCTTCAGAATGGACTGGTTGGATCTCCTTGTCCAAGGGACTCTCAAGAGTCTTCTCCAACACCACAGTTCAAAAGCATCAATTCTTCGGTGCTCGGCTTTCTTCACAGTCCAAATCTCACATCTATACATGACCACTGGAAAAACCATAGCCTTGACTAGACCTTTGTTGGCAAAGTAATGTCTCTGCTTTTCAATATGCTATGTAGATTGGTCATAACATTCCTTCCAAGGAGTAAGTGTCTTTTAATTTCATGGCTGCATTTTTTCATGGCTCAACGTTTCCTGAATGTTGAGGTTTAAGCCAACTTTTTCATTCTTCACTTTCACTTTCAGCAAGAGGCTTTTTAGTTTCTCTTCACTTTCTGCCATAAGGGTGGTGTCATCTGCATATCTAAGCTTATTGGTATTTCTCCTGGCAATCTTGATTCCAGCTTGTGCTTCCTCCAGCCCAGCGTTTCTCATGATGTACTCTGCATATAAGTTAAATAAGCAGGGTGACAATATACAGCCTTGACGTACTCCTTTTCCTATTTGGAACCAGTCTGTTGTTCCATGCCCAGTTCTAACTGTTGCTTCCTCACCTGCATATAGGTTTCTCAAGAGGCAGGTCAGGTGGTCTGGTATTCCCATCTCTTTCAGAATTTTCCACAGTTTATTGTGATCCACACAGTCAAAGGCTTTGGCATAGTCAATAAAGCAGAAATAGATGTTTTTCTGGAACTCTCTTGTTTTTTCCATGATCCAGTGGATGTTGGCAATTTGATCTCTGGTTCCTCTGCCTTTTCTAAAACCAGCTTGAACATCTGGAAGTTCACGGTTCACCTATTGCTGAAGCCTGGCTTGGAGAATTTTAAGCATTACTTTACTAGCGTGTGAGATGAGTGCAATTGTGTGGTAGTTTGAGCATTCTTTGGCATTGCCTTTTTTGGGGATCGGAATGAAATCCCTTTTCCAGTCCTGTGGCCATTGCTGAGTTTTCCAAATTTGCTGGCATATTGAGTGCAGCACTTGCACAGCATCATCTTTCAGCATTTGAAATAGCAAACCGGAATTCCATCACCTCCACTAGCTTTGTTCGTAGTGATGCTTTCTAAGGCCCACTTGACTTCACATTCCAGGATGTCTGGCTCTAGGTCAGTGATCACACCACTGGGATTATCTTCATCATGAAGATCTTTTTTGTACAGTTCTTCTGTATATTTTGCCACCTCTTCTTAATATCTTCTGCTTCTGTTAGGTCCATACAATTTCTGTCCTTTATCGAGCCCATCCTTGCATGAAATGTTCCCTTGGTATCTCTAATTTTCTTGAAGAAATCTCTAGTCTTTCCCATTCTGGTGTTTACCTCTATTTCTTTGCATTGATTGCTGAGGAAGGCTTTCTTATCTCTTCTTGCTACTCTTTGGAACACTAAGAGGTGCTAAAATGAACTTATAAGTTGATGCAAAACTAGTCAAGTATCCAAACGACTATCATTAATTTCATTTCACCTGACACAATTTGAATTTCTATGGCCAGACATTGTTGACATTGATATTATTTTGTGTGAGTCAACTTCTCTGTTTTGAGTTGTAAAATGTCTTAGCCAAAAATAAGTAAAGGTAGGTAATAACCTAAATGCAAGAACTAGTATGGTCACTCACTAAATTAAAAAGAATCTCACTGTTATTTCTTGATATTATATGTGCTCTTAATGATCCAACTGAAGAGAGAAATATGGCTGATGCTCTTGAGAAGCTTAGAAGGGAGGAGATCACAGTGCAGAAGTGAAGGAGTTAAATCATAATTCCTTGGCTATGATTGATATTGACAATGAAGTGTTGGCTTGCTTATCTTATTAAACTATAGTTTATTTACAATGTTGCATTGGTTTCATGTATAAAGTCATGTGATTCATTTCATATATATGTGTGTTCATATGTATGTATATTTTCCATCTCAGATTACTTTTCATTATAGGTTATTATAAGATATTGATTTAGTTCCCTGTGCTATACAATAGACCATTTTTATCTATTTTATATTTGGTAGTCTGTATCTTTTAATCCCAAACTCCCAAATTTATCCCTCCCCTCCCCTTTTCCTTTTGGTAACCAGAAGTTTGTTTTCTGTGTCTGTGAGTCTTTTTCTGTTTTGTAAATAAGTCCATCTGTGTAATTTTTTTTTTAGAAACCACATGTAAGTGATTGCATATATTTGTTTTTCTCTGTCTGACTCACTTTACTTACTAAGATAATTTATTGGTCCATCCATGTTGCTGCAGACTCCAAGTATTTTAATGATCCACATTCACAACTTTTATTCCAAGAATAAAAATAAAGCAGAAACATTTGTGTTAATTTTTGAAGTTTTATTTTTCAATAATACAAATCTGGTTGGTTGGAGTATAGGGCTTCTGAAGCAGAGGGAAACTTTGAGGGTTGGCTGGTCTTCTTATTAAAGACCCTGCTTATTTCACACCAGAAAGTGATCTTTCACTTTCCTGCTGTGTTATGTTCTCTGACATGTATACTGTGCATGCCCTATATCCAGGAGTTTTCAGAGAGCTGTCAAGAGCTAGGTTTAAAACAACAACAAGTAAATATATTAGGATCTTTCTATAAGAATTTCTAGCACATAATATTTTACGTTTATTTGTTGGGCATTTTCAACTGAGTCATAGAACTATGCTATTTTTCTTTTTTATATTATGAACCCATTTTAAGAAGCTTCAACATTGACAACTCATTTTTATCTAACCTGGCTCTCTCTACAACTTGAAAACAAATTCTCATGCAAGTAGATCATATCCATGAAGTTTTTAAAAGACTTTTGAGATTCTACCCATTCCTAATCAGTTATCTAGTGGCCTGATCTTGCTCCTAGTCATTTCTGACATTGGGCAAAGGTGCTCCAGGATGACTTTCAATTCCTACTGGAAAAAAATGACTTTCAATTAACTTGAACAGTGCCAAAGATGTGATCATCGACTTTAAGTGATATTCTCCACTTGCTCACTCTAAGAAAAAAATAATTTCATCAGTAATAGGTGCCCATTGCACACTGTGCTGTGCTTAGTCACTCAGTCATGTCCTACTCTTTGTGACCCCCTGGACTGTAGCCTGCCAGCTACCTCTGTCCATGGCAATTCTCCAGGCAAGAATACTGGAACAGATTGTCATGAGCTCCTCCAAGGGATCTTCCCAACCCAGGGATTAAACCCAGATCCCCCACATTGCAGGTGGATTCTTTACTGTCTGAGCCACCAGGGAAGCCTAGTAATAGGAGCATGACATTAATATGAACCCCATTCTCACACCCTCACTGCTCCAAAGGAAAGTTATTATCAGAATGGTTACATTTCTGATGCATAAGAGGAGACTGGGCAACAAAACAGCTCGTAAGTATTGAGCACTTACTGTGTAACCAAGCAGTGTTTCAGTCCTGCCCATATCCTCACAAGACTATTTGCTGGGCTATTAGTATCACCTGATGGATGGTTTGTTGAGCATATGTCCCAGTCCTCATAGTTAGTAAGCAATTCTGAGTCCAGAACACATGCCCATAACAAATATACACTATCAGGTGCTAGAATTAGCCAGAGTTGCAGTTCACATTTTACACGGACAGAGTTGGGAGAGACAGTTCCTTTGAATAAAAGAAAAGAGATTGATGTGGGGCTTAGGTAAGAGTACTGGTGTTGGACATATGAGAAGCTCCAGATTGCCACTGGCTACACAATGATCAGAGTAGAAAGCTATATTTTTAAGAAATATAGTTGCAGGTCCAATATTTGGTCTTTTAGAATATTCTTTAAATGATACAAGTAAAATGTTGAAATTATCTTCTAAATCATTGCTACCCAAAATTGGCTTTATTGAATAAAGTCACATACAAGAATGGGCTTTATGGGTTCTCAGTGTTGATTTGTATTACATGATGCCTTTGATAGTCTACTGCTAAATATCTAAATTGATTACACAGTCAAAAGATCAGAGAGGAAGAGGAGATATAAATAAGAAAACAAGAAAACTAGAAAAGAGCACAGCAGAGAGTCTGGATAAATCCAGGGAGTTGTAAGTTTTACTCATACTTAAATCTATATATTGTTAACAAAATGAAACAAAAAAGCATATAAGGCAAGTGTTATACATTTTAAAGTCTTCAGTATAGAAAATTCATATATTCAGCAAGTTCAGTGGTGAAAATCAGAGGTATCTTTTAGTTCATTTCCTTTCTTACTGCGATATGGCACCAGAGTTTCTTTATGACATTCTTCATCTCCAAGTTTCTCAGCATGTAGATTAGAGGATTGAGCATGGGAACAATGATGGTATAAAAAAGAGCAAACACTTTGTCTTCTGGTAAAGTAGTTGCTGGTCTAACGTTAAATGAAGAATAAAAGAGCGAAAAAGAGGACCACCACAGTGATGTGGGAACTGCAGGTGGAGAGAGCTTTGCAGCGATTCTCTACAGAGTAGGACCTGACAGTGTATAAGATCACAGCGTAGGATATCAACAAGACCACAAAAGTCACCAGGCCCATGAGGCCTGAATTGGCGATGACAAGGAGACTGATTCTGGTGGTGTCAGTGCAGGCCAGTTTCAGCAAAGGATACACATCGCAGAAGTAATGATCTATTTTGTTGGGGCTGCAGTAGTGTAAAAAGATGGCCAGGATAAACTGATGGAAGGAATGCAGGAAGCCCCCAGAGCAGGAAGCAGCGATCATGGCAATGCACTTCTGTCTGGTCATGATCAGAGTGCAGCACAGAGGCTTGCAGATGGCCACATAGTGATCATAGGCCATCCCCGTGAGGATGAAGACCTCGATCCCCGCAAAGAAGTGCATGGTGAAGAGCTGTGTCATGCAGCCATGGTAACAAGCAATGCTACCAGCACTGCTGCCAGCAAGTCAACAATCAACTTGGGGGTCACAGTGGAAGTGTAACAAAGGTCTGCGAGGGAGAGATGCCTCAGAAAGAAATACATGGGCTGCTTCACCATGACTGGAGGTGATAGAAATCATGACAAGTAGGTTTCTGATCAGAATTGCAACAAAGTAAGAACAGTAAAAAACAGAGAATTTCAATTTCCTTTTCTGAGAAAGTCCTAAGAGAATAAATTATGTGATGTTATTCCTATTTTCCATGACTCAGAGCAGTTTGTAGCCACCTGAAATTAAATAGTTATCAATCTTTATAAATATGTAAATACGATGATGTATATTATTCCTTGTTATGGGCATTTTAAAATAGAAAGCATTCAAAACTTGAAGAAAAAGATTTGATTTTTATTTTAAAAGGTTTTCCTTGCGTTCTTTTTGTCCCTTTCGGGAAAATATTAATTCCTGATAAACAACTTTGACACCTGATTTAAAACTAACACTGTAGAATGCAGCATATTTATGCAACCATTCTATTAGCATGTATTATCAAACATGCCCTGGTAGAATTCAAGAAATGGTACTGTAGAAAAAAATCAGTCATCCCTTTCCTATTCTCACTATTTGTTATTGAGAAAATAGACACAGAAATGAAACCTTGAGAGAAAATTTAAAAAGCACTTATATGTGGATAATGTTATATGTGAGAAATTTCCTTCCATCTATCCTAGGTGGAAATGTGATAAATAGAAAAAATCAACCAATTTGGAATCATGAGGTATATATACATGGCCAAAATCAGCTATATATCTGTTTTACCTAATTTACAAATATGATTAATTTACAAATGTGCTTAATTTACAGATAGAATATTATATTTTATAGTCAAACAAAAGGATAACAAGCAAAGTATCAGATTAGACCAGATCAGTCACTCAGTTGTGTCCGACTCTTTGCGACCCCATGAATCGCAGCACGCCAGGCCTCCCTGTCCATCACCAACTCCCGGAGTTCACTCAGACTCACGTCCATCAAGTCAGTGATGCCATCCAGCCATCTCATCCTCTGTCGTCCCCTTCTCCTCCCGCCCCCAATCCCTCCCAGCATCAGAGTCTTTTCCAATGAGTCAACTCTTAGCATGAGGTGGCCAAAGTACTGGAGTTTCAGCTTTAGCATCATTCCTTCCAAAGAAATCCCAGGGCTGATCTCCTTCAGAATGGACTGGTTGGACCTCCTTGTAGTCCAAGGGACTCTCAAGAGTCTTCTCCAACACCACAGTTCAAAAGCATCAATTCTTCGGCGCTCAGCCTCCTTCAACAGTCCAACTCTCACATCCATACATGACCACAGGAAAAACCATAGCCTTGACTAGACGAACCTTTGTTGGCAAAGTAATGTCTCTGCTTTTGAATATGCCATCTGGGTTGGTCATAACTTTCCTTCCAAGGAATAAGCATCTTTTAATTTCATGGCTACAGTCACCATCTGTAGTGATTTTGGAGCCCAGAAAAATAAAGTCTGACACTCTTTCCACTGTTTCCCCATCTATTTCCCATGAAGTGGTGGGAACGGATGCCATATCTTCGTTTTCTGAATGTTGAGCTTTAAGCCAACTTTTTCACTCTCCTCTTTCACTTTCATCAAGAGGCTTTTGAGTTCCTCTTCACTTTCTGCCACAAGGGTGGTGTCATCTGCATATGTGAGGTTATTGATATTTCTCCCAGCAATCTTGATTCCAGCTTGTGTTTCTTCCAGTCCAGCGTTTCTCATGGTGTACTCCGCATATAAGTTAAATAAACAGGGTGACAATATACAGCCTTGATGTACTCCTCTTTCTATTTGGAACCGGTGTGTTGTTCCATGTCCAGTTCTAACTGTTGCTTCCTGACCTGCATACAGATTTCTCAAGAGGCAGGTCAGGTGGTCTGGTATTCCCATCTCTTTCAGAATTTTCCACAGTTTATTGTGATCCACACAATCAAAGGCGTTGGCATAGTCAATAAAGCAGAAATAGATGCTTTTCTGAAAAGTATAATTACTTCTATTTTTTCAAAAGGTATCACCTCAAACTGTAAAAATATTTGTTTTTTACATTCAGTAAGGCATTTGAGGTTAATAGTAGGTTTCACTTGAATTTTAGTCTTATACAGTGTCTTACTCACTTACATAAATTGGCTTCTTTCTAAGCGATGTACTCAGTCTGTTAAACTCTTCCTAATAACAGTCATCCTGAAAATGTTTGCTCCTTTCTGTTCCTATATCACATGTCTTAATATCTCAGGCTGGCTTTTCTCTCTTCCATTCCTCTTTTTTTTTACCTCCTCCTCCTCCTAGTCACTGCTGTAAAGTAATGTAAGACCAGCTCTAATAATATGCTTATAACTATTATGCCTTTGAACAAACCAGTACATTTCCACTGGCAGAAGTTCAAGAGGCATAGACTAGGGAGAACTACTGAGAATTAATCATTCCACTAAATCACACCAAAATTCTCTACCTCAACTATATAAAACACAAGACCTTAGTATTTACAATATTTTATTTCATTTACTCCAAACTTCAGAACCAATATATTCACAATTTTTTTTCAAATCTGTAATGCTCCTCTCCTTATTTTTCATTTTCAGTGAAATTGTCATTTGAATCTGTGTACATAAAGTAGGGTTTGGAAGAGAAAAACTGCAAATCTATCTAGTGTATGAGAATCATCATCAATGGCCACAAAATGACATTTAAATATGTAACAACTGAATAGTGAAGAGAGGATATTTGTAGTGGTCAAATAAGCCATCTCATTCAACTAACAATTACATTTTAGGCTTTTAAAATAATTCCCAATAATTTAAAAGAATGCTCTATTCTAACTTCTCCCCTAAATTATATTCTTCTGATTTAGTGGGAAACACTGTAAGTTATATATTCAATCACAGATTATTCTTTACTTAATACTTGACTTACTGCATGAATTGATCAATTAACATATCATCTCAGCATTTTTCCCTTATGATTTGTCTAAAATCCTACCTCTGAGATTCTTTATCAGATAGCAGGTCAAATCATATTTGAAAAAGACAATGTAAATGCCATTTTAGTAAGTGAGTTTGCAGACTAAAAGTGGAAAATCAATGAAATGATTATGAATTACCAAGAAAATTTAAAAAAAGCTTTTAAAATGCAGATTGTTTTGTCTTACCAATACTTGAATATTTCAGGCAAATTGAAAATTATTTTTAAAATTTTAATCTTGAAAATGCACTCAGTCTAGGCCATTAGAAAGAGAGGGAATATGTGAAAAATACCTATAAATTAATTTGCATTTTAAAATATAAAAACTGTTTAATGCATGACTCAAAACTATAATCTATATTCCTGAACAACTTGAAAGCATTTTCCCTATTTTCAGTTATTTCTATGGAAAATAAGAAAGCGTGACTCATATGTCTACAAGCATCATTTTCATATTTTAAAAAATTAATAATTATATAAACAGAAGATATTCTTTAAAATACTGACCTATTTGGAAAATGAAGCAAAATATTGTCTCCTTCATCTCATTGTACTATTTTCTAACTTGTTGGCATGAGTATGCCACATCCTTTTTTGTATTTCAGTTTAGGCATCAATAAGCAATGGGAGTTAAACTATATATTTAAGGATTTCTGCTGGACCCTAACTCCTTGTCCATGGTTCCGACATAAATTTTTCAGGAGTCAATAGCTGGATGCTGATGACTATTATTTTCCAAACAAATCAGAATAAATTTACAACTCCCCTCCAGGTTATTGTCTCTAATTTCCTTTAAGATTAACTGATCCAGTCTCAGAAAGAAACACAACTCCTCCAGCTTTCCTTTTCCTTGGATCCTTTATAGCCTGATATTTTAAATTCCCTTTCTCCGATCCAGGTATATAGAAGGCTCCATCATCTATAGTTCAAACTTAAGTACTCTTCTCTGGAATCCCTAATGATTCCCTGAAGTAGTGAACCTGGACTAGCAGTTTCAAACGAATCTTTGCTCAGTACTACCACAGTGTACTAAACTCTGTGAAATCTACTACTTCCAGGTAGAGTTCACTAACTACAGCCCACAATGCTATGGTTACTCAAATATTCTAAGTCTTGTGGTTCTTAGAACTATCTACTTTGTTTCGTTTCGTTTTTTGTTTTTTTTTTTCTAATTATTACCAGATACTGTTAAGTGCTTTAGCTTATCTCTCTAAAACAATCTTATCTTGGTGAGAGTTAGGGCCAGGGTCTCATTTTCTCCCTAACCTGGACATAATGAAAAACAAAACCAAACAAAATTTATGCCATTCAAATCTATGTTGAATAGTGAATGTTTGACTTTGGAACAGATTATATAAACTTTCTGAGCCATCTTACTTATTTAGTCTCTAAAGAAAGGAAAATAAAACTCATCTCTTTTGGATGAGGGAAACGTTATTAACCAGTTATCAATTACTATGTGTCAGGAATTGTGCTAGGTGGAAAAAAGACTAAAATCATTTAGGAGACTTTATTGAAATTCTCATTTAGTGATTTAGTTATCCAGTTCTCCCATAATAAGATTGTGACTGGATAATGACAAATTATGAAGGATTTGATAAATTAGATTATACAATGCATTCCTCATCTAATCAATTATATGGCACTGTGTCTCATCATGAATTAAATTATTAATTCTGTTAGTTTTCCCATTATATTCTCACTCTATACTTTGATTATTTTAAGTATTCAGTATGCATTTGTCAAATAAATTTTATTTCAATATTTGATAGAATGAAATGAAAATTCACTTTAATTACATGTCATTGTCATAATTATTTTGTCATGTATTTAAGAGACATAAAAACATAGAATGCTTATAATAAAATTTACTTCAGAATGATAGAGACTCAGAAAGATCACCTTAGAATTGCTCTATAATTTTGCTAGTATTCTATTAGAAAAAATCATTTGAAGGTCACATAAATCCATCCCTGTAACCTCCCCCCACTTCTCACTCCCTTGGCTTACTGTGGAGACTAGACCCTTAAGAGTAGTCTTATATATTAAAACTCAGTCACTTGCCCTAAAACCCTGGTTGTCTCCAACCTAGGTGGTCTCCAAAATGTATAGAACTAAATCTGACCATGCTCTATTAGCCACTCTTTCATTTATTCTGAATATTCACTCAGATCATCTTCATGAACCTCCTATTTTAATAGACAGGCCTGTCTTGGTCAAATTGTAATAGAATAAGTGGTGTTTTTAAATACAGGAGTGAGAAACTCAAGCTACAAATATGGCACATTCAGGCAATTAATAGAAAGTAAGAGCAGAGTGATTTAACATACTTTGCACTTCTTGAGTTTTTCCTTAACAGATTTTCTGTATCCTTTACTGAAATATAAGTCACTGACTTTCTGCTTTACTAGCTTCCCTTTAACATTCCCAAAGTTATGAAAAAATGTTTCTCACTGTCATTTTTATTACTTTATGCACCTGACATAGGAAGGGTAAGTTATCACACATAAGCTGTACAAAAAATATGTAGCCATGAAAGAGATGATAGAGCAATAGTTTCAAAAGTTGACTGTATGAAAATGTGGTTCAAGTTTTAATGATCACTAGCCAAGAAGCAAATGATCATTAAGTTATATTTTAAAAATTCTCAAAACATATTGATCTAGCAACAGTGATTAATTGTGGATTGATTAAAGAAAAGTTAATTCATATCCAACTCACCAGATACTTGGCTTAAATCTCAGGTGCATGTAATATTTCACAGTACAATAATGTACATTAACCAGTAAATTCTATGACTATATAGTAATATGTCTCATTATACAAATAATTCTGTAGAAATCTGAAAATAGAACTTACCTGCTTTCTAAGGTAAGGTGTCCAACTTTTTTCTTAAGCAAATTCAAAAGGCTTTTCCCAGTTTTATTTTAATATTTAAGAGAACAAAATGGTGCCATCATTTATGCTGGCAACTATTCTTTATTTCTCTTTAAATAACACATATTACATTCTGTGCTGAACATAAAAGCAAAGACAACACATGGCTCCTAGCTGATTTCTAAACAACTTTACCAGGGAGATATTTAACTTGCAGACATTTATTGCAATATCTCTGTGAGTCTGGAAATTCCCTTTGGGATAATGTGACCAAAGTGAAGTTGAACTTTTCTGAACATTATTCAAAGACCTAAAAATAATTATATTGACCAAGTCATATTTTCCCTATGTGTATATGGAAACTAAGTACAAATCAGCTTCTATTTTATTATGGGGACAATTGTGAGAAAACTCTAATGACCTGGAAAGAAAGCTCATAATACCCACACCTCAGAAAGAAGAGGCAAAGAAAGAGAAGGAAACTCTGAGTTGCAGGTAAAAGGAAAACATTGATACTGCTTCAATTCAGTTTGTGGAGGGCGCTGGCTATTCCAGCATGCATCTCCTATAGTCTATTAATAATAAAACCACTTTGAAAAGTTACCAGAACCTGTTGTCCATTCTTCCTCAATGTCTTTCACTGTTGATTTTTCTGTCCACAGTTCACCCAATTAGCTCCCTTATATACCTCATCCCTGTAATGGAAGGTAATGCCAAGTCTTTTTGTGGTTACTTACCTTTTTCTTATTTCTTAGTAACATTTTGAGACAGTATTTTCTCTTCTCTGACAGCGTTTTATTCAAGCTCCAGAGACCATATTTCTCAAATGTTTACATTTTTAACAATGGCACTTTAACAACTTTAAGTGCACAATTCAGTGGCATTGCTTATATTTACAATATTGTGTAATCACTGTATATTTCCAAAACATTTTCATCACTCCAAACAGAAACATCGTACCCATCAAGTAATAACTCCTCATCTTCCTTTCCCTCTGCCACTGATATCCTTTAATGTACTCTGCCCCGTGAATCTTCTTCTTATAGTTCATGTAAGTGAAATCATGCAATGTTTTTTCTCCTATCCTTTTTTTTTTTTTAATTACTTAGTTACTTTGGCTGTATCAGGTCTCAGCTGTGGCACAGGGATCTGTCATTGAGCTGCCTGGGCTTTTCGGTGCAGTGGGGGGTGTCAGTTGCTCCTCCACAGGTGGGATCTTAGTTTCCAACGAGGGATTGAACCCGTGTTCCCTGTTTTGCAAGGTGTATTCTTAACCACTGAACCACCAAGGAAGTCCCCTTCCCTTTTTTTCTGCATTGCAATTTAATCTTGATTTCTCACAAAATTCTTTCTTTTTTTTACAATCTCTTTCTTGAGTCCAACCAACTCTTTTTTGGCATAATCTCTTTTTTCTATTCATGTTTTATTTTATATTTATGACATATTTTTAATATTTCCAAATAATTATTTAAGGAGATTCAGAGTGTTACAGTTTTTGTCTGTTCTCTCTGAGTGTGTCTTTGTGTACATGTGATGTTATTACAGGGACATATTCATTGTTTGGAATGTTTTGACACGTTTTATGCTTTCCCCCCCCCCACCTCCCTTTATAGTAGCATTGTATGGATACAGGTTTTTTCTTTCTTTCTTTTTTTTTTTTTTTTTGATAACTTAGTGGAGTAAACTTGGGTTTTGTGTGGTTTACAAGAATTCTAGTTTAGTGCTGTTTTCTTCTGTAGTGTAGTGAAATGAAGTATATGTGAATACACATACAGATATACATATACTCACACATACATACATGCACGTGTATGGATGTATCTATTTTGTTTTTGTTCAGTTGCTAAGTCATATCTGACTCTTGGAGACCCCATGGACTGCAGCATGCCAGGCTTCCCTGTTCTTCACTATCCCTCAGAATTTGCTCAAATTCATGTCCAGTGAGTCAGTGATGCCATCCAACCATCTCATCCTCAGCCACTCTCTTCTTTTGCCTTCAATCTTTCCCAGCATCAGGGTCTTTTTCAATGTGTCAGCTCTTCACACCATGTGGCCAGAGTACAAGAGTTTCAGCTTCATTATCAGCATATACCTAAATCTATATATATATCCCTCTTTATGTAAAATGCATGGTTGTTGAGAGATTTTGATTATCACTTTTTGTGTGTATGTTTCCTTTATCTTGTTTCTGGAAAATCCTTAACACAATTTACTCATTTTGCTTCTCTTAACATTTACAACTCTATTGTCATCCTTTTCCTTTCCTCCTTTGTCTTAGAAAGAAATTTCCCTGAAGTTTGCACCTCAAACCCTATACAATCGCTAGCCTTTTTCTTTCAGCCAGTGCTACTTCCTATCAGACTTTGGACCTGCTTTCAATTACTGGTTATGTGAGTAGAACTTTATTATTTATTATACCTGTTTTGTCCCACTAATAAGATCTCCACTTTCCTTTTCTCTTTTCTAAACTGTGTCTTCAGATTTCTTCATTCCACACACTTAGAATTATGGTAATTTGAGACCCAGAGGTTTTTGCACTCCTTATGAGTATTTATTTACTTACAGGTAAATTTCACTTCATGTGGTTATCTTTCCCACAGTGATGCAAAAAGTATGGTTTATTCATTTGATTCCCCTCGTCTGAAAAGTTTTTGGGAGGATGGGTGGGAAGATTAAATTTTAGGTCCTAACGGTATCTTAAGGCCTTTTAATAGACCTTGCCAGAAGAATGCTTTATCTATTTTAATTTTGTTGATATCAGTATGCTATACCATATAACTTATTTTGATTATCACCTAGATTATATCTCATATAGTAATTTTTGCTATGGTAGTCTATATTATTCCTTTGTAATGTTTTAAAGGCATGATTTTAGAGTTTTAAATGGATTGCCTTATTTATTCTTGTATTTCGTAGTAACCAATAAATGATAATTTTATTATTAAAATTGTTGTGTTTTACTTATGGGCTAAGACAGTCAATTTTTAAAATTTCTTAAGAAAGATTGGAAAAAATTCTATTCTTTATTAGTAGATTTCTGTAATATAATGCAATTGTGTTATTTGGGATTATAACAGAAACACAATCACACACACACACATATATATATCATATATTGTTTTTAGTTTGAATTTAGAATCTGTTTATTTCTCCTCTCATCTCCTATAATTTTTGGCTTATGAATATTTTTGCTTTGTCATTGAATTATATGTATATATGTTAATAACATTGTAACTTCATTATACATTCTTGTTTTTGTAATACATTAATAGTATTTGCTTCTGTAAGGATTTTAATATTTATACTAATATCTGCACATATTATTAACCATGTTTTTGTGTACTTAATTCTTATAAAATTAATTGAGATGAAGTGTTAACATTCTTCATTACCTAAACTGTGATTATGTAAGTGACCAAGAGCCAACACATCACTCCTAGTTCAAAAATGAAAACTGAAAAAACAAAGATAAAAATCAAAGGTGAATTGCTGCTTGAATGTGATCTAGTAAATTGCCATCTTTGAACACTGGTTTCCTTATTCCTGAAAGAGACATGAAATTACCAACTGACCAAAAAATAAACAAACAAAAAAACACAACCTAAAAACAGAATTATTTTTTATTCTATGGACTTAAACCTAGAAAACAATGTGCTTCCCTGGTGGCTCAGATAATAAATAATTCACCTGTAATGTAGGAGACCCAGGTTCAATCCCTAGGTCAGGAAGATCCCCTGGAGAAGGAATTGGCTACCCACTCCGATACTCTTGCCTGGAGAATCCCTTGGACAGAGGAGCCTGGTGGGCTACAGTCCATGGGGTCACAAAAGAGTCAGACATGACTGAGCGGCCATGCACACACAAACCTGGAAGACAACGTCTCAGTTAGTTCAGAGAAACTGCTCTAAAAAGGGAAGGGAAGAGTCAGAATGTATATGCATTTTGCAACAAAAACCAGGTAGTCAGACCATCAGAAGATTTTCAGAAATTAAAGAAAACCAGAAAGCTCACGTTAACGAATTTAGGGCTTTTCTGAGCCTGGGAAGAGAAGACAGTCTGGGCTCCTTGAAATCATCCCTTTGAGTTGCACCTTGACTACTTAGCGCCAGTACCCTGTTCTTTTCTATCCTGTGTTACCTCAGGGTGCAGCTCTGCTTCGATCCAGAGTTCCTCAAGGCTCACCGGCCTGAGCCTGAGCTGGGGGTGCAGGAGCCGTGCTGATGGCTTAGTGGCCTCAGCATCCTCTGTCGGTCGACATGACAGATCACATTTTTACTTCATGGAATAAAACGTTTTCAAAGTTATATTTAAACCATGAACATCTTGCTTTCTATCAGTTTCTGCTACTTTCTCTAAAGCAATCAATGCACATTAGGTGTGCCTTGGTTTAAATTACAGTGTCACTCTGCCACCTAGTGGATATGCTATTTGCATCACTTGCTGCTGCTGCTGCTGCTGCTAAAGTTGCTTCAACTCTGTGTGACCCCATAGAGGGCAGCCCACCAGGCTCCCCAGTCCCTGGGATTCTCCAGGGAAGAACACTGGAGTGGGTTGCCATTTCCTTCTCCAATGCATGAAAGTGAAAAGTGAAAGTGAAAGACAAATTCATATTCTTTGCTATTAATTTGCACAGGGATTTTTATGCTACTTGTGGCTCAGAAGGTAAAGGATCCATCTAGAATGTGAGAGATTCTGGGTTCTATTCCTGGATTGGGAAGATACCCTGGAGAAGGGAATGGCAACCCACTCCAGTATTCTTGCGGGGAGAATTCCAGGCACAGAGGAGCCTAGTGGGCTCCACAGTCCACAGGGTTGCAAAGAGTCAACCATGACTGAGCGATTAGCACTTTATACTCTTAGATACTATGAAAAAAATCTACCAATTACTATGTAATTTTGCTGAGAATGAGACCACAAATAGATAATGTAGGGTCAAACTGGGAATGTTGGGGGAAAATAAAACCAACATTTTCTTCCCATTATGTCACACTAGTATTTAAACTGTATATAAACTTAAGGGGAAAAAATAATCTCTTGTGTAATAAGAAATAATACCGGACTGAGATTATCAGATTTACTTTAATTCTTTAATCTTTTCTGAAATATGTGCCAGACTGGAGACCCAGACAGCTCAAAGAAAGATAAATAAAACTGCCTGTGAGCACACTGAGTGACCCTAGACACCAGGGTGCCCGTGATGGCCTGCACTTCACACTTGCCATTCTCAGAGGTATCTACACATAGATACATGTGGGAAAAGAAGTGCAAGCATTAGTTGCTCTGTCGTGTCTGACTCTTCATGACCCCATGGACTATAGCCCACCAGGCTCCTCCATTCATGGAATTCTCCAGGCAAGAATACTGGAGTGAGTAGCCATTCCCTTCTCCAGGGGATCTTCCCAATCTAGGATAGAAGCCAGGTCTCCTGCATTGCAGGTCAAATCTTCACCATCTGAGCCAACAGGGATCTATCTAAAATTATGTATTTACATGTCATACTGAATTTAGGAGGCTATTTTGAATTGAATTTCTTACTTTTTTTAAGTATGCTTTACCTACATACACTTATAGGAATAATCTCTTCAGTTATGTGCTGTGCTCAGTCACTCAGTCATGTCCGACTCTTTGTGACCCCATGGACTACAGCCCACCAAGCTCCTCTGTCCATGGGAATTCTCCAGGCAAAAATACTGGAGTGAGTTGCCATTCCCTCCTCCAGAGGATCTTCCCAACCCAGGGATCAAACCTGGGTCTTCTGCATTGCAGGAGGATTCTTAACCATCTGAGTCACCAGGGAAGCCTCTCCTCAGTTATAGACAAAGATTAATAAAGTTTGTATTGAACTCAATCCTTATATGTTAAGGTAGTTAGAATGTACTATTTAATTATAATAATAGATTTTTTATCAGGTGGTGTTACAGATGTGTAAATTATGGATTTTGAGAATTATACAGATAATTTTAAAACAGTATTTTGAGAACACCAAGCAAAAAGTGATCTTAGTGAAAGCTCTAGGCCAGTGTGAGGACCAGTCACAGAATATGGGAAATGTAGAGAGACATTGTGAAGTTTAATATCTTGTCTGCATTCTTCCTGAAGAGTCTCCCCCTTCCTTTTGTTTACATTAAAGTTTGTGTCTCTAGAGCCCCTTCTTATAAACTGTTAGTGAAGCTGGGAAACCCAGAGACTCTGAGTAATTCACACTATTCTGTTTATTGACACTGGAGAAAAAAAAAGAAAATTCTTTTATTGTTGTTGTTCTGAAATTAGCTTCCTGTGGCTTTTAAAAGTTAATTCATTTAAAATTAAGTTTCTCTCCTCAGGACACAGAAAAAAGACCAGTGTTTCTTTCATATTTTAGCCTTGAAATATTTGAAGACGGTGTTAAGAGGCTCCTTTTGTTTTCCTTTTGTGTTCCAGATGTCTTCAGGCCTTTGATTGGTTTATCAGATGCTCTAGCTCCCATATAACACCTCACTGTTTACTACTTCACATTGTAGGTGCCTATATAATTATTGCTAGTTTCTGGGAATCATTGACTCCTCTGCAGTGAGATGCTGTCAAGAACATAATGTTTGTTTCTGAATCAAAATGAAAATGGGAGTTACTTCTTTCTGTTTACATCAACTACTAATGGAACCACATTGAATGCCATGATTATAATATTGAAACTGAGTCAATTTCATTCCCATTGTCGACACTGTTTTACAACCACAACCTCTTCATTACCACATACTTGTCCTGTGGGCATAGAACTCTATTTCAACTCTATTCAGCAATCAGCACTAATTCTAATTGCATTGTTTACATGATTTAGATTCTCTGGTCCTCTGATCGTATCTCACACTTTTTGTTGTTGTTCAGTCTCACAGTCAGGTAAGACTCTTTGCAACCCCATGTCCATGCAGCATGCCAAGCTTCTCTGTCCCTCACCATCTCCCAAAGTTTGCCCTGCATAAACTCTACTTCTAATTGAAAACAATTTAAACATTCAAACTCCTACCTTGGTTCAGACTGTCTTCTCTGCTTAAAATGTCTTTTGTTTTTCTTTCTTATCCCTTCAATTTATCTTAACACTATAGTTTGACTCAAAGTTCAAAGTCCTATTGTGATTTTATTGATCAGGAAATATCTTGGTCGTTATTCAAGTATCTCAACATGTGAGGAACACTCTTAACATGCTTGACAAAAGTTTAATGAAAAATAAATAAGCAAAACACAAAAATATTATGCACAGTGGCAATGCAGAAAAGTGTAGTATTTTTTAAAGCAAAATATTATTTCTCTCACTATGTTATAATTATACCATAACAATCCCATTGTTGAACTTCCCAGGTGGCGCTAATGGTAAACAACCCAACTGCCAATCCAAGAGAGACAGGTTTGATCCCTGGGCTGGGAAGATTCCCTGGAGGAGAGCACTGCAACCCACTCTAGAATTCTGCCTGGAGAATCCCATGGACAGAGGAGCCTGGTGGGCTTTAGTCCATACCCTCTCACAGAGTCAGACACCACTAAAGTGACTTAACACGCATGCACCCAGTCACTTTATCATAAGCCATAATTGAGAACAAGCTTAAGTCTCTGCATTGCCACTCAGAGGACATCTGCCTACTGATCTGGAAATACTTTTAGACTTTGAACAATCAAGAAATGCATTCTATTGCATAGGTTGACAAGGTGTGATCTGCAAGCCAAATCTGTCTTACTATCTTTTATAAATAAAATTTTATTGGAACAGAGTCCTGCCTATTGATTTACGTATTGCCTATGGGTGAATCCAGGCTGCAAGATGCAGAAGTACGTAGCTGAAATTGAGAGTATGTGGCCCACAAAGGCTAAAGTATTTACTGTACAGCTTTTTCCAGAAAAATAGTGCTGATTCTTGTTCTATTAAATTAAGTCACTGGAGTTGAGATGTTTATATGTTAAGATATGGCAGCTTCTTAAATAATAAATATACTATACTTCCCATAAACCTAGACTGCAAATTTAAAAAT
The DNA here is from genome assembly GCF_055505025.1 of Bos grunniens. Taxonomy (NCBI): domain Eukaryota; kingdom Metazoa; phylum Chordata; class Mammalia; order Artiodactyla; family Bovidae; genus Bos; species Bos grunniens. The sequence goes on along the minus strand of NC_141167.1, from coordinate 121,915,194 downwards.
AGAATACCAGCTTTGTTGCAATTTCAATAATAAATGTAAGAATAAAAAAGAATTGTGCTCATATTTGTAATAGTAATGCAAGTTGTATTAAGAAAACCAATGGTTTTTACAGAAAATGAAACACAACACAATGTTAAAGAAAGGATAAAAAACACTATAATATGATTTATATTGTATAAGTTTTACATCCAAACACATCACTATATCCCTCAGATACAGAGAAAGTGAAAGTCTCTCAGTCCTGTCTGACTCTTTGCGACCCCATGGACTATACAGTCCATGAAATTCTCCAGGCCAGAATACTGGAGTGGGTAGCCTTTCCCTTCTCCAGGGGATCTTCTGATTAGGTAGTTAGAATAGGGAAAAGGAGTCCAGAATGGAGGTGGCTAATAGATAAGGAAGAGAAAACCCCACGAAAATAGAACAAAGCAAGGTCCAAGGATGGGAGTGAGGACCACAGGTAAAACAAGCAACACTCCTGGCTGGCCCAACTTACCTAGGATAGGCCCAGGGAGAGAAAAACATATAAAAAGAGGAGCCAAAGCTAGCTCGCTCGCTCTCGCTCTCTCTCTCTCCACCCTCTGCGCGCTGCGGTGCTCTTTTTGCGTCTTTGAATCAACGTGCCCTCATGCCTCAAAGATGGATTTTCCTGCTATCTTCTAAATAAAATAGAGCTGTAACACTGATTTGTCTAAGAGCTATAACATGGTTCATTCAAGACCTGAGAGCTATAACAGGGTCTGTCCAAGACCCAAGAGCTGTGACATGCCGAGAGGGCTTTAATGTCCATCACTCCAAATCTTTGTTGTGACCAGACAGAAACCGAGGAACATACACTCACCTGACATTCCCAAGCTAGGGATCAAACCCAGATCTCCCACATTGCAGGTGGATGCTTTGCCAGCTGAGCTACAAGGGAAGCCCAAGAATACTGGAATGGGGAGCCTATCCCTTCTCCCAGGGATCTTCCTGACCCAGGAATCAAACCAGGGTCTCCTGCATTGCAGGCAGATTCTTTACCAACTGAGCTATGAGGGAAGCCCACAGATACAGAGGGACAACCAGAAATTCAACAAAAATTAAGAATCTTTGGATTGTTACCCAATAGCTGATTTTGCTTTTGTATATTTCCACATTTTGCAAGTATTTAAAGACAAAAATATAGTGTCTAGTTCAACATTTTTAAAAGATCAGTGAGCTAGAGTGCATGATGAAATTGTTCCCCAAACTTTGGAAAAAATGCATATGCAACCAAAGTATCACAAGGGCATTATTTCATCTAATTGCCCCATTTGTGGTCTCAAGGCAATAGTTAAATAATATTCTCTAAGGTTAACCTCCTTAGGGTTTTATATATGTGACAGTTTGATGTGAGGGTTCAGCTTGTTTGGTCTCCTTTTCTCTTTGTCAAGTCTGTATATATTTTTAATACATTATAAAAGAAGTTTATTTTTCTGAAATATTAATTGCAATATACTCTACATTCCTGTTACTATTTTTCAGGCTTATTACTATATTAAAAAAAATTGACTTCTCAGCAGAAATTTTCCTGGAATCCATTAAACTTAGAATAGAAGCTTTATTAAATGAGCTGGTCAAATTCTACACTCAGGTGAGTTGATTTTTATTTCACTTTAAAAGGAATGTAATATGTTCCTAACATGCTCCATTAATCTTTGCAGGAGGCAAACAAGCACGTGTATAAATCTAATTGCCAGGTTACCTGTTTGGTTGACTAGACGTCTTTGATTATTTATCTTTCACCATATTTATTATTGTTCACCAGGCTACATCACAAGGAAACTTATTTTGTTTTTTTCTGGATCACAATATTTTCATTTTCTTTTTCATATCAAACTTTAATAATAAATAAGAACTATAAGTTGTCATTTGTGCTTATATGGATTGTATCCTGGAATGATGCTCTAAGAAACAAATTGAGGCTGAGATTTTATAATTTTATAGTTTTTAAAATGCCTGTTACAGGACTGAGTACATAGTAGGTCTGCAATGGGAAAATTATTCCAGGGTAATTGCATAGAAAAGAAGATAAATACTATGCACAGCACCTGTACTCACAGCTGAGCATGGCTGACACTTCTTGGGCTACAAGGGTGATTGGGAACATTGGCCCCAAGCCTGTTGACAAGTACAGAGTGTGGGAGGTGGAGGGAAAACCTACATGTGTGGAGAAGGAGTGTGGGGAAGAAGGAACAAGTGTGCATCAGAAATTGCATTCATCTTTGGTGAAGATTTCTCTTTCAACCCTGGACTATTCAAACTTTGTTACCATAGACATAAGGAACAAATCCTGACTTTTTGAAAAAGTGTTTTCAGTTAGAGAATATGCACTCTATGATTTGTATGTTAAATTGAAACATACTTTCAGGGAATTAATCACATGTTTAGGAAGGTAAAGGAATAACTGAAGGAAAAGAGTGGGGGAATATGTGAATGACATAGTTATACATGTACAGGAAATCTTGAAGTGGTATATGTGTTCTTGGAATATAAAGTTATAAAACCTGAGTGAAAACAACAGAGTGTTTAATTTCAACTCCTAATGAGATATAGAATTTTTAGAGAATTCTACGTGGAATGGACTTCCCTTTATACTGAGTACCATTTCAGGTTTTGGTAAGAATTTAGGAAGTAGCTTTGAAAAGAATGCATTTTAATGTCAGAAAAAGACAGCAGAGGTATTTTGGAGGAAAAGAGGCTAATTAAAAATAATAATAATAATTCAATGCACTCTTTTTCCCCATAAGTATTCTCATTCTAGGCCTAGGTCAGGAAGATCCCCTGGCGTGACAACCCATCCAGTGTTCCTGCCCAGAGAATCTCACGGACAGAGGAACTGGCAGGCTACAGTCCATGGAGTCACAAAAACGTCCAACAATACTGAGGGAATAACATTACATTTCATTCAAATTTTGCTTCAGATTTCTCTGAATCAACTTTTGTATTTTGTCCACAGGAACCAAGAAAACCAGAGTGCTGAAGTCACTTTCATTCTCTTGGGCTTCTCAGAATATCCTGAATTCCAGATACCCCTTGTCCTGTTATTCTTCACCATCTTCTCCGTCACTGTGTTGGAGAAACTGGGCATGATCTGAATTATCAAGATAAATCCCTACTCCACACCCCTATGTCCTACTTCCTCAGACATTTGTCCTTTGTTGATCTCTGTTACTCAACAGTAATTACACCCAAGCTACTAGAAAACTTGATTGTGGAAGACAGAACCATCTCCTTCATAGGATGCATCATGCAATTCTTCTTTGCCTGCATATTTGTGGTGACAGAGACATTCCTGTTGGCAGTGATGGCATATGACTGATTTGTGGCCATTTGTAACCCTCTTCTCTATACAGTTGTCATGTCCCAGAAGCTTTGTTCCTTATTGGTGGGTGCATTATACTCTTGGGGTACAGTCTGTTCCCTGACTCTTACCCACTTTTTATCTAAATTGTCCTTTAGAGGAAATAATATCATAAATAACTTTGTCTGTGAGCATGAGGCCATTGTTGCTATTTCCTGCTCTGACCCCTGCATTAACCAGCAGATCATTTTAGTCTCTGCCACGTTTAATGAAGTAAGCAACCTGATGATTATTCTCACTTCCTATGTTTTCATTTTTATCACTGTCCTGAAGATGCCTTCAACTGGGGGGCGCCACAAAGCCTTCTCCACCTGTGCCTCCCACCTGACCACCATTACCGTCTTCCACGGGACCATCCTTTTCCTTTACTGTGTTCCTAACTCCAGAAGTTCATGGCTCATGGTCAAGGTGGCCTCTGTCTTTTACACAGTGGTCACCCCCATGCTGAACCCAGTGATCTACAGCCTCAGGAACAAAGATGTGAAAGAGACTGCTAGGAAGCTAGTCAATACCAAATTATTATGTCAATGAATGTAAAATGGCTTGAGTTTGCTTTTTCATTTACAAGAGCACTGCAGAGAACTGTCCAAGTTTTGTAGCATTTTTAATAGCATTTCAAATTCCAATTTTTAGGAAGGCAAACAGTGCACACATTTAACGAAATTCCCTTGTTGGTACATCGTTCAACCACTTTAGTAAACTGTAGAGACTTAGCAATAAAATAATAAATAACACCTAATTAAAGCCTGAACTATTTAAGTCTCTAGATAAAGTGTTTGTCATGTAAAGATTTCTGAGTAAAGACGCATTACCATTTGGCTGTTCAGGTGAGTCTTCTTTTTTTCTTTTCTTTAAGTCATTATAAGTCATCAAAGAATGGATTTGAGTTGTCACGAAAGTTTATAGTTAACCATGAGGGAGTTACATGAGTTGAATCTCAGTAACTAAGAGTTATTCAACACTAAGACACTAAAGTTAAAAGACATGCCTGTCTTAGTTACTCAGTCATGTCCAACTCTTTACAATTCTATGGGCTTTAGCCAGCCAGGCTCCTGTGCCCATGGCAAGAATACTGGAGTGGGTAGTCATTTTCTTCTCCAGGGGATCTGCATGACCAGTAATCAAACCTATGTCTCCTGCATTGCAGGCAGATTCTTTACCATCTAAAGTACCAGGGACGGAGAAGGCGATGGCACCCCACTCCAGTACTTTTGTCTGGAAAATCCATGGGCGGAGAAGCCTGGTAGGCTGCAGTCCATGGGGTCGCTAAGAGTTGGACACAACTGAGTGACTTCACTTTCACTTTCATGCATTGGAGAAGGAAATGGCAACCCACTCCAGTGTTCTTGCCTGGAGAATCCCAGGGACAGGGAAGCCTGGTGGGCTGCTGTCTATGGGGTTGCACAGAGTCGGACACGACTAAAGCAACTTAGCAGCAGTAGCAGCAGCAGCAAGGTACCAGGGAAGCCTGAATTTAAAGGATATGTTTATTTAACACCATATAGAAAGAATCGGTACATTATAAGTGCAAAGTAGTCATGTCTCTGCCCCCCACGAAGTCCTGAATATGATTTGGTAAAATTCTACTTGTTAATATAAAATTTATTTGTTCTTTGTACATAAATCATCAAAATAAAATTAAGAAATACACACTTCAGAAATAGTTCCAGCTAAATCTAAAATAGTCTTTCATATCAGTCAGTCAAATTACATATAAAATAGCTATTGATGTACAATGATAACAGAGAATTTCATTGGTAAGTAAAATTAATGGCGGATTGAATGGGGGCCCTGCTAATATCAATTAGAGCATCTGGGTTAACCTGATTTAATTTTGCCCAACTAACAAACTCATATACTTCCCTGGTGGCTCAGATGATAAAGAATCTGCTTGCAATGCAGGAGACCTTGGTTCTATCCCTGGGTGGGGAAGATTCCCTGGAGAAAGGGAGGGCAACCCATTCCAGTATCCTTGCCTGGAGAATCCCATGACAGAGGAGCCTGGCGGGCTTCAGTCCATGGAGTTACAAAGATTCAGACACGACTGAGCAACTAACACACTTCACAGTAAACTCACATCCAGTTTATACAGTGAATTCTATTTGACATATGCTGTGGTGCTTCCCAGGTGGTGGTAAAGAACATGCCTACCAATGCAGGAGACATAGGAAAAATGGGTTCAGTCCCTGAGTTGGGAAGATCCTCTGGAGAAGGAAATGGCAACCCACTCCAGTACTCTTGCCTAGAAAATTCCATGGATGGAGGAGCCTGGTGGGCTACAGTCCATGGGGTCACAAAGAGTCAGACACGACTGAGAGACTTCACGACTTCAATAACTAAATACATTGAGAATATTTTCACATGCTTGTTGGACATTTGTAAATTTTGTGTTGTATCTAATTTGACTTTTTGTCTTCATTGTTTCTTTTCTGTACCTTTCCTTTCACTTTATTGATAATGTTTTTAATATACAAATATTTTAAATTTTGAGGAAGTTCAATCTAGCAATTTATTTATTTATTTATTGTCACATGTTTTTGTTTCCCTACCTAAGAATCTACTGCCAAATTCAAGGCCGTGAAATTGAAGGCCTGTGTTTTTCTTGTAAGAGTTTTATAGTTTATGCTCTTTCATTCAGGACCTTGTTCACTTTCTGAGTTAATTGTTGTATATAATATGAGGCAAGTGTCCAATCCCATAATTTTACTTGTGAACACCCAGTTGTCCTGGCATCACTTATTTGAAGAAGAATCTATTCTTTCTCCAATGAATATTAAGAGAATCATAACCTCAAAAGCACCATGATGATGGTGAGGTACAAGTTGAGAGAAATCAGAGCCCGTATAGGGCACAGCTGCCCAGTCAAAATGTATTTTGAATCTTCCACTAGTGAGAAATAAGCTTGTTGTTATTGTTGTTCAGTCACTAAGTTGTGCCCGAGTCTTTGCCGCCCCAGGGACTGCAGCACGCCAGGCTTCCCTGCCCTTCACTGTCTCCTGGAGTTTGCTCACACTCATGTCCATTTAGTCAGTGATGCCATCTGACCATAATCTTCTGCTGCCCTCTTCTCCACTAGCCTTCAATCATTCCCAGCATCAGGGTCTTTTCCAGTGAATCAGCTCGTCATGCCAGGCAGCCAAAGCACTGGACCTTCAGCTTCAGCAACAATCCTTCCAATGAATATTCAGGGTTGATTTCCTTCAGGAGTGACTGACTGGATCTTGCTGTCCGAAAGACTCTCAGGAGTCTTCCCAGCACCACAATTTGAAAGGAAAATTCTTTGGCATTTTGTCTTCTTTATGATCCAACTCTAACATCCATACCTGGCTACTGGAAGAACCATAGCTTTGACTATATGGACTTTTGTTGGCAAAGTGATGTCTCTGGTTTTGAATATGCTGCCTAGTTTTGTCATAACTTTCTTTCCATGGACCAAGTGCATTTTAATTTCATGGGTGTTGAGTTTTAAGCCAACATTTTCACTCTCCTCTTTCACCTTCATCAAGAGGCTTTTGAGTTCCTCTTCACTTTCTGCCATAAGGGTGGTGTCATCTGCATATCTGAGGTTATTGATATTTCTCCCAGCAGTCTTGATTCCAGCTTGTACTTCTTCCAGCCCAGCGTTTCTCAGGATGTACTCTGCATAGAAGTTAAATAAGCAGGGTGACAGTATACAGCCTTGACATACTCCTTTTCCTATTTGGAACCAGTCTGTTTTTCCATGTCCAGTTCTAACTCTTGCTTCCTGACCTATATACAAGTTTCTCAAGAGGCAGGTCAAGTGGTCTGGTATTCCCATCTCTTTCAGAATTTTCCACAGTTTATTGTGATCCACACAGTCAAAGGCTTTGGCATAGTCAATAAAGCAGAAATAGATGTTTTTCTGGAACTCTCTTGATTTTTCGATGATCCAGTGGATATTGGCAATTTGGTCTTTGGTTCCTCTGCCTTTTCTAAAACCAGCTTGAACATTTGGAAGTTCACGGTTCATGTATTGCTGAAGCCTGGCTTGGAGAATTTTGAGCATTACTTTACTAGTGTGTGAGATGAGTGCAATTGTGCAGTAGTTTGAGCATTCTTTGGCATTGCCTTTCTTTGGGATTGGAATAAAAACTGACCTTCTCCAGTCCTGTGGCCACTGCTGAGTTTTCCAAATGTGCTATAATATTGAGTGCAGCACTTTCACAGCATCATCTTTCAGCATTTGAAATAGCTCAACTGGAATTCCATCACCTCCACTAGCTTTATTCATAGTGATGCTTTCTAAGGCCCACTGGACTTCACATTCCAGGATGTCTGGCTCTAGGTGAGTGATTACACCATCGTGATTATCTGGGTCATGAAGATCTTTTTTGTACAGTTCTTCTGTGTATTCTTGCCATCTCTTCTTAATATCTTCTGCTTCTGTTAGGTCCATACCATTTCTGTCCTTTATCAAGCCCATCTTTGCATGAAATGTTCCCTTGGTATCTCTAATTTTCTTGAACAGATCTCTAGTCTTTCCCATTCTGTTGTTTTCCTCTGTTTCTTTGCATTGATCGCTGAGGAAGGCTTTCTTATCTCTTCTTGCTGTTCTTTGGAACTCTGCATTCAGATGCTTATATCTTTCCTTTTCTCCTTTGCTTTTAGCTTCTCTTTTTTTCACAACTATTTGTAAGGCCTCCCCAAATAGCCATTTTGCTTTTTTGCATTTCTTTTCCATGGGAATGGTCTTGATCCCTGTCTCCTGTGCAATGTCACGAACCTCTGTCCATAGTTCATCAGGCACTCTATCTACCAGATCTAGGCCCTTAAATCTAGTTCTCACTTCCACTGTATATCATAAGGGATTTGATTTAGGTCATACCTGAATTGTCTAGTGGTTTTCCTACTTTCTTCAATTTAAGTCTGAATTTGGCAATAAGGAGTTCATGATCTGAGCCACAATCAGCTCCTGGTCTTGTTTTTGTTGACTGTATAGAGCTTCTCCATCTTTCACTGCAAAGAATATAATCAATCTGATCTTGATGTTGACCATCTGGTGATGTCCTTGTGTAGAGTCTTTGCTTGTGTTGTTGGAAGAGGGTGTTTGCTACGACCAGTACATTTTCTTGGCAAAACTCTTTGCCCTGCTTCATTCCGTCTTCCAAGGCCAAATTTGCCTGTTACTCCAGGTGTTTCTTGGTTTCCTACTTTTGCATTCCAGTCCCCTATAGTGAAAAGGACATCTTTTTTGTGTGTTAGTTCTAAAAGGTCTTGTAGGTCTTCATAGAACCGTTCAACTTCAGCTTCTTCAGCGTTACTTGAGGCATAGACTTGGATTACTGTGATATTGAATTTTTTTTTTCAGTATGAAAAATAAGAGACAAGAACTCCTGAAATGGTACTCAGTTCAATGAAGCCAAAAACAAGGAATAATGCCAACTCATTGACCTATATATCAGAGCAGGAAAGGAGGAAAAGTGGAGGTAAATCATAGAAGAAATGGTTAATCTCCTTTGACCCATAGAAACATAAGCAGAATGCTAATGTCGTGTGTATCAGTGCATCTGCTATCCCCACCAGGTAAACCCCAGCCATGAGCAGGGGGCACACCCCACTGGACATGCTGACCACATAGAGCAAGGGGCTGCTGATGGCCTTGTACTGGTCATAGACCATATTGCTAGCAGGAGACACTCAGAATCTGCAAAGATACAGAACACCAAGAATTGCAGAGCACAGCCATGGAGAGAGATTGACTTGTTCTTGGCAAATAGGCCCACCAGCATCTTAGGGCTGATGGCTGTCGAATAGCAGAGGTCACAGAAGGAGAGGCGGCTGAGGAAAAAGCACATGGGTGTGTGCAGCTGGGGATCCATCCTAATCAGGGTTATCATTCCAAGGTTTCAGAAGACTGATGGGATAAACAAGGAGAAACATGGTAAATAGGATCGCTTTGTTCTCAGTGTTCTCAGTAATTCCCAAGAAAATGAATTCAGTCATGGAGGAGTAATTGTCTCTGTTCATCCTTCTTTGTTCTTGTCTGTAGTCTTAGAAAAATATTTAAAAAATAAATAACAAAGAAACATGGATAGGTAACACTTCAGCACATCTTCAAAATATCATAAAGCAGAACACATTTCTTTCTATAACTGTGTTTTTGTGTTCAGAAAAGCATCCAGTCATGTGCCCACTCTTTAAAGAGGCAAAGCTATCTATTGGGGCTTCTCTGTTGGTTCAGACAATAAAGAATCTGCCTGCAACATGGGAGACCCAGGTTTGATCCCAAAGTCAGGAAGATCTCTTGGAGAAGGGAATCACTACTCACTCTAGTATTCTTGCCTGAAGAATTCCATGGACAGAGGAGCCTGATGGGCTACAGTCCTTGGGGTCACAAAGAGTCCAGCATGACTGAGTGACTAACACTTCTTCAGCTATTTATTACCCAATAACAAAAATCACCTAGAATAGACTGCTGAGAAACTGAACTGTCATTTATGAGGCATGTTAATCCTACAAGGTTATGTCGAAGTCTGACTTTTTTTATCTCAATGGATGCATTTGAATTAATTTACCTCTCTTTTCCTCTTCAAAATAATATGAACAAGACTCTAATGTATTAGAGATGTTGAGCTGTAGACAGGGTTAAGGATTCTCTACACCTGAAAGTATTTACATGGAAACAAAATGGGATTACAGCTTTAATGCTTCTCACTACATGATTGTTTTAAGAATATTTGTATTAATTCCTGAAATAATGACCATGTCACTGACTAATAATAATGATCACTATTTTGTTACTGGTTTTATGTTGTGTTTAATAGTTAGTGAGACATGTAAGTATTATCAACCTTTATTCCTAGTAATTTGTTATTGATTTGTCACAATACTCATTACGCCTTTGCAGAGATAGTTGTCAAAAATCAAGTCGCTTGATGAGTGAAAGAAAAGGTCTAAAAGGAATTGAAAACAATAGAACACATTTACATCTGTTTGAATTTTAAATGGGCTCTAATATTATAAAATGGAAATGAGATGAGAGACAATAAGTTCTTCTGAGAGACACATACCCTCTCTTATGTATGTGTCTTTGTGTGTGTGTCGTGTTTGCTATGCCTATTGTTTTTTTTTAATTGGAGTAAAATTGCTTTACAGTGTTGTGTTGGTTTCTGCCATGCAGTAAAGCAACTCAGCCACAATTATAAATATTTTACCTCCCTCTTGACTTATATATGTTTTTGATGTATATGAGAATAGAATGCATTTAATGAACTTCTTCCTTAAGCCTAAATATGACATTTTTTCACATGAGAATTAATTTGCAAGTTTTTATTTTTACTGTAGTAGTTGTATTATTTTTTAAACAAAATGAAACAAACCTTCAATTCATGTATACAATTATCCAATGAAAAAGGAGTAAAAGATTTTTGTGAGCCAACAAGAAAATAAAATCATTAAGAAGTTATACTGTGGTTATTAACAAGTTCAGGAAGATAGTTCCCAATCAGAGAAATCAATATCGTTTCTGGCAAATAAATGCAGAGTTAATTTAATTGAGTAAGTAGGCATAAACGTTTCACTTACAAATACATTTTTTCTTTCTCAAAAAGTTATTTCCTCTTATATTCTTTAAGATAGGACCTGGAAACCTACCTGAAATGAGCAGGTCTTGGATAGCTAAATGATAATAAGCAGATGGTCTTTTATTTTACTGGGTATATGGAGACTTAAATCCCTGAGTTACTGCCCCTAGGTTTTGATGTTAGCACACATTTCATTAATTATGTTTCTGCTTCTGTGTATTCAGAAACAACTTTGCAAAGGCTGAGTTTTGAAGCTTCACTATTGCTGCCAAATTGATCTATGGTAGAAGAAAGTAGGAATTTGTTTGTATGGAGTGCTTTGCAGTTACCCTGAAACTATCTCCTCCTTGCCCAGTCAAAGAGGAAACCTAATGAAACTCAAAAAGATCCTCCCTCCATCATTTTCAGCTCCTTTGGATTGGTCATTGTGTCTTTGAAACAGTCTCCTTCACTACATTATTTAGGAATATTGCTACATTTTAACCATATTTTCTTTTTTTATTGAAATATGAGACATACACCATAAAATTGATCTTTCTTATGTAAGTATGCAGTTCTTGTTTTTATTGTTTTTTTTATTGTTCTTTCAAGATTGTACAATTATCTCCAGTATCTAAATCCAGAACATTTTCATCACTTCAATAAGAAGCCCTCACCTGCTACCTGTCAGTTCTCCTTCCTTAGCCCTTAGCAACCACTAATTCTATGTGGTTTCCTATTATGGATGTCTCATACAAACAGAATCATGTGGTACCTTTTTTTTCTAATATGTTTTGTTCATTTGTTTATTTTATTTTCCTTTCAGCCTTCTTTCCTCGAAGATAATGTTTTCAAGTTGCACCCATGTTGCTCCACTTATCAGTATTTTGTTTCATCATTTTGGGACAATAATATTTCATTTTAAAGATACAATACACTTTGTAGATCCCCTCTTCAGTTAAGTGACTATCAGGTTTTTTCTACTTTTTATCTATTATAAATAATGATGCTATAACATTAGTAACAATGCTACCTTTCAAGGTAGCTTTCATCACCACACATTGTCTTATTCTCATCCTACCACATTTTTTACAGGCATTTCATTGACTTTATGATTCCCTCACATTTCCTAAATAATGTCCTTTTTTTCTTTCTGAATTATATTTTATTTATATAAGAATATTCATATTACATTTAAGACCTCAGGAATAAAATCAATGATTTTTTTTTTCATTTCCTGAAATTTCTAGTGCAAGAATTTGAAAAGGTAATACTATCTAAATATTTATTTACTACTAAGTATAGTACTAATACTTCTGTCTATTAAGGTGGAGGCAGAGGAACAAAAAATAAGAAGGTAACTGTGTTTAGAATTTTCTACTGATAAAGTTCATATATGCAAAGATGACTCATTTAAAATTTTTTACATGAATGATTTTTCAAAATAAATAGAGTTCATAATTTTTATTAAAAGTTATTTGTTTGCTACTATCCACATTCATTCTATGAGACAGAAGTCTCAATATTACATCCTCCCAAATTCTCCCTTTTAGACAGCAACAGAACTCTTTCAGTCAGTCATTTCAGTCACTCAATCATGTCTGACTCTATGCTACCCCATGGACTGCAGCATGCCAAGCTACCCTGTCCATCACCAACTCCGGGAGTTTACTCAAACTCATGTCCATTGAGTCAGTGACTTTGGTGCCCAAGAAAATAAAGCCTGTCACTGTTTCCATTGATTCCCCATCTATTTGCCATAATGTGATGGGACCGGATGATGTCATCTACTCAATGGACATGAGTTTGAGTAAGCTTTGGGAGTTTGAGATGGGCAGGGAAGCCTGGCATCATGCAGTCCATGGGGCTACAACGAGTCAGACATGACTAAGCATCTGAACTGAACTGAACTGACTTGGTGATGCCATCCAACCATCTCATTCTCTGTCATCCCCTTCTCCTCTGGCTTTCAATCATTCCCAGCATCAGCGTCTTTTCCAATGACAATCATAGTCACTGGACACTCATTTTCCAATGAGTCATAGTCCTGGTATCTTTGGAAGTAGCCCAATCATACCAGATAAGAAGATTTTAGAGCAAATTTTGAGTATAAAGTCGCTTGGGCTGCAATGAGAGCAAAGCAGTCAATCCTAAAGGAAATCACTCCTGAATATTCATCGGAAGGACTGATGCTGAAGATGAAACTCCAATACTTTGGCCACCTGAGGCAAAGACCTGGCTCTTTAGAAAAAAACCCTGATGCTGAGAAAGGTTGAATGCAGGATGAGAAGGGGTGACAGAGAATGAGATGGTTGGATGGTGACCCAATGGACATGAGTTTGTGCAAGCTCTGAGACATAGTGAAGAACAAGGAGGCCTGGCATGCTGCAGTCCATGGGGTCGCAAAGAGTTGGACATGACTAAGGGACTGAACAACAACAAATCCTCCATTGTAAACATGTACTGCATCTTCTTTATCCATTCATCTGTTAACAGACATTTCAGTTCAGTACAGTTCAGTCGCTCAGCCATGTCCTACTCTTTGTGACCCCATGAATTGCAGCACACCAGGCCTTCCTGTCCATCACCAACTCCCAGAGTTCACCCAAACTCATGTCCATCGAGCCGGTGATACCATCCGGCCATCTCATCCTCTGTCGTCCCCTTCTCCACCTGCGCCCAATCCCTCCCAGTATCAGAGTCTCTTCCAATGAGTCAACTCTTAGCATGAGGTGGCCAAAGTACTGGAGTTTCAGCTTTAGCATCAGTCCTTCCAAAGAACACCCAGGACTGATCTCCTTTAGAATGGACTGGTTGGATCTCCTTGCAGGCCAAGGGACTCTCAAGAGTCTTCTCCAAACCACAGTTCAAAAGCACCAATTCTTCGGCACTCAGCTTTCTTCACAGTCCAAATTTCAAATCCATACATGACCACTGGAAAAACCATAGCTTTGACTAGATGGACCTTTGTTGGCAAAGTAATGTCTCTGCTTTTGAATATGTTATCGAGGTTGGTCATAACTTTCCTTCCAAGGAGTAAGCATCTTTTAATTTCATGGCTGCAATCACCATCTGCAGTGAACTTGGAGCCCCAAAAAATAAAGTCTGACACTGTTTCCACTGTTTCCCTATCTATTTCCTATGAAGTGATGGGACCAGATGCCATGATCTTTGCTTTCTGAATGTTGAGCTTTAAGCCAACTTTTTCACTCTCCTCTTTCACTTTCATCAAGAGGCATTTTAGTTCCTCTTCACTTTCTGCCATTAGGGTGGTGTCATCTGCATGTCTGAGGTTATTGATATTTCTCCCCGCAATCTTGATTACAGCTTGTGCTTCTTCCAGCCCAGCATTTCTCATGATGTACTCTGCATAGAAGTTAAATAAGCAGGGTGACAATATACAGCCTTGATGTACTCCTTTTCCTATTTGGAAGCAGTCTGTTGTTCCATGTCCAGTTCTAACTGTTGCTTCCTGACCTGCATATAGATTTCTCAAGAGGCAGGTCAGGTGGTCTGGTATTCCCATCTCTTTCAGAATTTTCCACAGTTTATTGTGATCCACACAGTCAAAGGCTTTGGCATAGTAATTTAGGTTACTTCTATGTCTTGGCTATTGTAAACAGCACTGCAGTGAACATTGGGGTACACATATCCTTTCAATCTACAGTTTTCTCTGGATATATTCCCTGTATTGGGATGGTTGGATCATGTGCTATAACTCCATTTTTAAGTTTTTAAGAGACCTTCATTCGTACTCTCCTTCATAGTGGCTGTACCAATTTACATTCCTACAACAGTGTCGGAGGTTTTTCTATTTTCCACGCCCTCTCCTGACCTGCCTCTTGCGAAATCTGTATGCAGGTCAAGAAGCAACTGGACATGGAACAACATACTGGTTCCAATTAGGAAAAAGAGCATGTCAAAGCTGTATATTGTCACCGTGCTTATTCAACGTATATGCAGAGTATATCATGCAAAATGCTGGGATGGATGAAACACAGGCGGGAGTCAAGATTTCCGGGAAAAATAATAATAACCTCAGATATGCAGATGACACCACCTTTATAGCAGAAAGTGAAGAACATCTAAAAAGCCTCTTGATGAAAGTGAAAGAGGAGAGTGAAAAAGTTGGCTTAAAGCTCAACATTCAGGAAACAAAGATCATGGCATCCAGTCCCATCACTTCATGGCAAATAGATGGAGTAACAGTGGAAACAGTGGCTGACTTTATTTTTTTAGGCTCCAAAATCACTGCAGATGGTGACTGCAGCCATGAAATTAAGAGACTTACTCCTTGGAAGAAAACTTATGACCAACGTAGACAACGTATTAAAAAGCAGAGACATTACTTTGCCAACAAAGGTCTGTCAAGGCTATGTTTTTTCCAGTAGTCATGTATGGATTTGAGAGTTGGACTAGAAAGAAAGATGGAAGAATTGATGCTCTTGAACTGTGGTGTTGGAGAAGACTCTTGAGAGTCCCTTGGACTGCAAGGAGATCCAACCAGTCCATCCTAAAGGAGATCAGTCCTGGGTGTTCATTGGAAGGACTGATACCAAAGCTGAAACTCCAATACTATGGACACCTGATGTGAAGAGCTGACTCATTTTAAAAGACACTCATGCTGGGAAAGATTGAAGGCCGGAGGAGAAGGGGATGACAATGAGAAAGGATAGGATGGTTGGATGGCATCACTGACTCAATGGACACGAGTTTGAGTAAGCTCTGGGAGTTGGTGATGGACACGGAGGCCGGGGTGCTGCAGTCCATGGAGTCACAAAGAGTTGGACATGACTAAGTGACTGAACTGAAATGAACTGACACCCTCTCCAGCATTTATTGTTTGTAGGCTTTTTGATGATGGCCATTTTAACCAGTATGAGATAATATCTCTTTGTGGTTTTAATTTGCTTTTCTTTAATGATTCACATGTTGAGAATCTTATCATGTGCCTCTTGGCCATCTGTATGTTTTGTTTGGAGAAATGTCTATTCAGATTTTCTGTACATGTTTTTGTTTGGGTTGTTTGTTTTGTATACTGAGCTACATTGCTGCTGCTGCTGCTGCTAAGTCGCTTCAGTCGTGTCCGACTCTGTGCGACCCCAAAGACGGCAGCCCACCAGGCTTCCCGTCCCTGGGATTCTCCAGGCAAGAACACTGGAGTGGGTTGCCATTTCCTTCTCCAATGCATGAAAGTGAAAAGTGAAAGTGAAGTCGCTCGGTCGTGTCTGACTCTAGCGACCCCATCGACTGCAGCCTACCAGGCTCCTCCGTCCATGGGATTTTCCAGGCAAAAGTACTGGAGTCGGGTGCCATTTGCTCACTTCGTTTACAAATATTGTCTCCCATTCTATGGGTTGTCCTTTCATTGTGTTTATGGTATCCTTTGCTGTGCAGAAGTTTTTGGGGTTTTTTTTGTTTAATTAAGTCCATTGGTTTATTTTTGTTTTTATTTCTGTTGCCTTAGGAGGTGGACACACACACAAAAAAAATACTGCTGCGATGAATGTCAAAGACTGTTATGTTTATGTTTTCCTCTAAGAGTTTTGTAATACCTCATCTTATATTTATGTCTTTAATCCATTTTGCATTTATTTTTGTATACAGTGTTAGAGAATATTCTAATTTCATTCATTTACATGAGCTGTACTATTTTCCCAGCACCACTTACTGAAGAGACTGCTTTTTCTCTTTTGATAATCTTGCTTCCGCTGGATGTATAGTCTTCAATTTTTACTTCAGAGTGATTTTGAGGCTTGTTAGGAATTACTTGACTGTGTAGTTAATTAATGCTTGCTATAAGCTCTAGCTTATAGTTAATAATATACAAAATGCAGTGTGTATCATAGAATATAAAGGACCTAAATTCTCAAAGGTCTCTCAGTACATATACGATAAATCTTAGTGTAATTGAAATAATATTTGAATGAAAGAATTAATCATAATATTTGACAAAATTGCAAAATTCTGGAAGTATTCAGCAAAGAGGAAGTGCTATATATTAGTTGTATATACACAATGAAACATGCTGTGTTTTGAAACAGTAGTATTTTAAAGATTACACTTTATTACAAATATGTATTTATTCCTTTAAAGTATTTTAAACAATTTCATTTCCCTTGGATCATGAATATAATTTTACAAAAACAACAGACATATGTATGTGTGTCTATATATTTATAGTACACCCTTTAAAGTCACCTTTCATTTTCCAGTTTTTCAGGGCCTGTTTCACATCTTTGTTCTGTAGGCTATATAACAGAGGATTTAACATAGGAATCACAAGGGTGTAGAACAATTAGGTCATTTTGTCTTGATCTGGAGAGTAGGAAGTGTTTGGCCTGAAATACAAGAAACGTACAGTTCCCTAGAAAATTGTCACAACATTTAAATGAGAGGTGCAGGTGGAGAAAGCTTTGAACTTACCCTCAGTAGAGTGGATCTTCAAGATTCATAGGATGCTATAACAATAAGAGAAAATGACTCCTGAAATGGTACTCAGCTCAATAAAACCAAAAATAGTGAATAACGCCAATTCATTTATCTGTATATCAGAGCAGGAAAGGATGAAAAGTGGAGGTAAGTCACAGAAGAAATGGTTAGTCTCATTTGACCCACAGAAACATAGCAGAATGCTAATGTCGTGTGTGCGGGGCTTCCCTTGTGGCTCAGCTGGTAAAGAATCCATCTGCAATGCAGGAGACCTGGGTTCGATCCCTGAGTTGGGAAGATCCCTGGAGAAGGGAAAGGTTACCCACTCCAGTATTCTGGCCTGGAGAATTCCGTGGACTAGTCCGTGGGTCACAAAGAGTCGGACACGACTGAGCGACTTTCACTTTCACAATGTCGTGTGTATCAGAGCATCTGTCATCCCCACCAGGTAAACCCCAGCCACAAGCAGGGAGCACACCCTGCTGGACATGCTGACCACATAGAGCAAGGGGCTGCTGATGGCCTTGTACCAATCATAGGCCATCACGGCCAGCAGGAGACACTCAGAGTCAGCAAAGGTACAGAAGACCAAGAATTGCATAGCAACAGCCATAGAAGGGGTTTGATTTTTTTCTTGGCAAAAAGGTTCAGGAGCATCTTGGGGTGAATTGCAGTGGAATAGCAGAGGACACAGAAGGAGAGGTGACTGAGGAAAAAGTACACGGGTAGTGAAGCTGCAGATCCATCTTAATCAGGAATATCATCCCAAGATTTGCCAAGTGGCCAATGAGATAAACAATTAGAACCATGATAAATATGGTCACTTTGTCCTCAGTGTTATCAATAATTCCCAAGAAAATGAATCCAGTCACGGAGGATCAATTCCCTCCATCCATTTTTCTTTGTTCTTGTCTAAGCTTTTAGAAAATGATCAAGAAAAGAACACATGGATGTGTAACACTTCTGCACATCTGCAATATATCATAATTGCAGATAGAACACAATTCTATCTGCAATTGTCTTTATATTCAGAAAATTATACATTCACACACCCACTCTTTAAAAAGGCATAACTGTTATTACTCAATAAAAACAAATACCTGGTATAGAACGTTGTGAAACTGAACCAAATCTAAATGTAATTTGTGAGGCATGTTACTTTCTACAAGCTTGTCTCTGAGCCTTCCTTTCTTTACTTCAGAAAATACATTTGATGAATTTATCTGTCTTCTCCTCTTCAAAATAATGCGGGTGAGACTCTAATGTTAGAGATACCTGACTGTAAGAGTTAGGACTAAGCATTTTCTGTGAATATTCATGTGGATACAAACCAAGATAACAATTTTAATATTTCTCAAAACCATGACTGTTTTAAGAGTATCTGTGTCAGTTCCAGAAATAATGAGCATATCATAGATTGATCATAATAAAATAATTATGTTTCTGGTTTTGGTTTATGTTATGTTCAATCTTTGGTGAGACATTAAGCAAGTATTATGGAGAAGGCAATGGCACCCCACTCCAGTATTCTTGCCTGGAAAATCCCATGGATGGAGGAGCCTGGAATGCTGCAGTCCATGGGGTCACTAAGAGTCAGACACAACTGAGTGACTTCACTTTAAGCAAGTACCCAGCTGTGGATGTGACTGGTGATAGAAGTAAGATCTGATGCTGTAAAGAGCAATATTGCATAGGAACCTGGACTGTCAGGTCCATGAATCAAGGCAAATTGGAAGTGGTCAAACAAGAGATGGCAAGAGTGAATGTCGACATTCTAGGAATCAGTGAACTGAAATGGACTGGTATGGGTGAATTTAACTCAGATGACCATTATATCTACTACTGCGGGCAGGAATCCCTCAGAAGAAATGGAGTGGCCATCATGGTCAACAAAAGAGTCTGAAATGCAGTATTTGAATGCAATCTCAAAAATGACAGAATGATCTCTGGTCGTTTCCAAGGCAAACCATTCAATATCACAGTAATCCAAGTCTATGCTCCAATCAGTAATGCTGAAGAAGCTGAAGTTGAACAGTTCTATGAAGACCTACAAGACCTTTTAGAACTAATACCCAAAAAAGATGTCCTTTTCATTATAGGGGACTGGAATGCAAAAGTAGGAAGTCAAGAAACACCTGGAGTAACAGGCAAATTTGGCCTTGGAATATGGAATGAAGCAGGGCAAAGACTAATAGAGTTTTGCCAAGAAAATGCACTGGTCATAACAAACACCCTCTTCCAACAACACAAGAGAAAACTCTATACATGGACATCACCAGATGGTCAACACCGAAATCAGATTGATTATATTATTTGCAGCAAAGATGGAGAAGCTCTATACAGTCAGCAAAAACAAGACCAGGAGCTGACTGTGGCTCAGATCATGAACTCCTTATTGCCAAATCCAGACTTAAATTGAAGAAAGTAGGGAAAACAACGAGACCATTCAGGTATGACCTAAATCAAATCCCTTATGATTATACAGTGGAAGTGAGAACTAGATTTAAGGGCCTAGATCTGATAGATAGAGTGCCTGATGAACTAAGGAATGAGGTTTGTGACATTGTACAGGAGACAGGGATCAAGACCATCCCCATGGAAAAGAAATACAAAAAAGCAAAATGGCTGTTTGAAGAGGCCTTAGCTGTGAAAAGAGAAGCGAAAAGCAAAGGAGAAAAGGAAAGATATAAGCATCTGAATGCAGAGTTCCAAAGAATACTAAGAAGAGATAAGAAAGCCTTCTTCAGCAATCAATGCAAAGAAATAGAGGAGAACAACAGAATGGGAAAGACTAGAGATCTCTTCAAGAAAATTAGAGATACCAAGGGAATATTTCATGCAAAGATGGACTCGATAAAGGACAGAAATGGTATGGACCTAACAGAAGCAGAAGATATTAAGAAGAGATGGCAAGAATACACAGAAGAACTGTACAAAAAAGATCTTCATGACCCAGATAATTACGATGGTGTGATCACTGACCTAGAGTCAGACATCCTGGAATGTGAAGTCAAGTGGGCCTTAGAAAGCATCACTATGAGTAAAGCTAGTGGAGGTGATGGAATTCCAGTTGAGCTATTTCAAATCCTGAAAGACGATGCTGTTAAAGTGCTGCACTCAATATGCCAGCAAATTTGGAAAACTCAGCAGTGGCCACAGGACTGGAAAAGGTCAGTTTTCATTCCAATCCCAAAGAAAGGCAATGTCAAAGAATGCTCAAACTACCGCACAATTGCACTCATCTCACACACTAGTAAAGTAATGCTCAAAATTCTCCAAGCCAGGCTTCAGCAATACGTGAACCATGAACTTCCTGATGTTCAAGCTGGTTTTAGAAAAGGCAGAGGAACCAGAGATCAAAATGCCAACATCTGCTGGATCATGGAAAAAGCAAGAGAGTTCCAGAAAAACATCTATTTCTGCTTTATTTACTATGCCAAAGCCTTTGACTGTGTGGATCACAATAAACTGTGGAAAATTCTGAAAGAGATAAGAATACAAGACCACCTGATCTGCCTCTTGAGAAATGTGTATGCAGGTCAGGAAGCAACAGTTAGAACTGGACATGGAACAACAGACTGGTTCCAATTAGGAAAAGGAGTACATCAAGGCTGTATATTGTCACCCTGCTTATTTAACTTATATGCAGAGTACATCATGAGAAACATTGGGCTGGAAGAAGCACAGGCTGGAATCAAGATTGCCGGGAGAAATATCAATAACCTCAGATATGCAGATGACACCACCTTTATTGCAGAAAGTAAAGAGGAACTAAAAAGCCTCTTGGTGAAAGTGAAAGTGGAGAGTGAAAAAATTGGTTTAAAGCTCAACATTCAGAAAACAAAGATCATGGCATCCAGTCCCATCACTTCATGGGAAACACATGGGGAAACAGTGGAAACAGTGTCAGACTTTTTTGGGGGGGGCTCCAAAATCACTGCAGATGGTGACTGCAGCCATGAAATTAATACACTTACTCTTTGGAAGGAAAGTTATGACCAACCTAGATAGCATATTCAAAAGCAGAGACATTACTTTGCCAACAAAGGTCCATCTAGTCAAGACTATGGTTTTTCCAGTAGTCATGTATGGATGTGAGAGCTGGACTGTGAAGAAAGCTGAGCATGGAAGAATTGATGCTTTTGAACGTGGTGTTGGAGAAGACTCTTGAGACCCCCTTGGACTGCAAGGAGATCTAACCAGTCCATTCTAAAGGAGATCAGTCTTGGGTGTTCACTGGAAGGACTGATGCTAATTCTGAAACTCCAATACTTTGGCCACCTCATGTGAAGAGTTGACTCATTGGAAAAGACTGGTGCTGGGAAGGATTAGGGGCAGAGGGGACGATAGAAGATGAGATGGCTGGAGGGCATCACCAACTCAATGTACATGAGTTTGAGTGAACTCCGGGAATTAGTGATGGACAGGGAGGCCTGGCGTGCTGTGATTCATGGGGTCGCAAAGAGTCGGATATGACTGAGCAACTGAACTGAACTGAACTGATGATGGTATTAATCTTTTTTACATGCAACAAATGAAAAAGGCTATAACTATGGCCCACATTCGCCTTTTACTAAAGAGCTTCTAAATGTTCTGGCATCTTCTATTGGAAACTTTATTCTCTATGATTGGCGAGTTTTAACAAAACTCGCTTTAAACCAGGAGAATATCTTCAATGGACAATGTGGTTTCATGATATAACCAGAGTTTATGCTAACAAGAATGCTCGAGCTGGCACTCCCCAAAACCAAATTACTTTTGAAATGTTAACTGACGCCAGACAATTTGATACCATAGAAGCTCAAATACAATGCCCTCCCTTGTTGCATGAACAATTAAAAACAGTGGCCCTTGAACCTTGGGATCGAATTACCCCTCAAGAAGAGCCTACAGGTAGCTACACTAAAATATTACAAAGACCTAATGAAAATTATGCTGATTTTTTAGCTGGATTAGAAACTGCTATTTCCCATACTGTAATCTGAGAAGAAACCAAAAAACAGCTAGAGAAATTACTTGCTTATGAAAGTGCAAATCAAGAATGTCAAAAAGCTATTGCTCCAATTCATGAGACTGGGACTATTATTGATTATTTGAAGGCTTGTGGCAATCTAGGATCAGAAACTCAAAAGATGCAAATGCTAGCTGAGACAATGACTGCTGTCTTCAGAAAGGGAAATAAAGGATGCTTTACATGTGGAGATAAAAACCATTTAAAAAGGGACTGCGCTAAGAAGGCTAATAAAAAACCTACAAAAATCTACCCTCACTGCCATAGAGGAATGCATTGGGCCAAAGATGTAAATCTAAATTTGGTATTTAAAGAAAACCTATTCCAGAAAACTCCAAGCCGGGGAGCCCCCAGGTCCCCTTCAACAAAAACCAGGGGCAAATTCCATCTTTTCCCTCAAATCCTCAACATCCGGCAGTGCTGCCATCGATATACCAGCCCTAATGACTTTTTCCTTTACCCTCAAGCAGTCCCTTCTAGAATACCTACCGGACTTTTTGGGCCCCTGCCACCA
Source organism: Bos grunniens (assembly GCF_055505025.1). Classification (NCBI taxonomy): domain Eukaryota; kingdom Metazoa; phylum Chordata; class Mammalia; order Artiodactyla; family Bovidae; genus Bos; species Bos grunniens. Next base: position 121,892,332 of record NC_141167.1, on the reverse strand, counting down.
CAAACCATTGGTCTTTTACTCCGCCGATCTAATTTGACTTCTAAAGAAATTGCTATTCACTCTGAAGTAATTAATTCAGATTATAAAGGAAAAATTCAAATCATGATGTCATCTCAGATTGTATGGCAATTCAGAAAGGGGGACAAAATTGCTCAAATTACTTCTTTTGCCTTACATTTCTATTAACTCCTCTAATGATGTACGGACAGACAGATTCAACAGTACAGATCAAAAACAATCCTCATGGACATCATTGGTATCTAAATAAGCCCGACCAAATATCAATATCAAAATTAATGGTAAAAGATTTTCTGGTCTCCTTGACACTAGATCTGATGTTACTATTATTTCCAAAAACTTATGGCCCAAATCCTAGCCTATACAAAAAATCTCTTGCCAAATTGCAGGAATTTCTCATACCAAAGTACAAGAAACTTATCAAAATGTTCAAATCTACCCATGCTACTGCTAAGTCGCTTCAGTCATGTCCGACCCTGTGTGACCCCATAGAGGGCAGCCCACCAGGCTCCCCTGTCCCTGGGATTTTCCAGGCATGAACACTGGAGTGGGTTGCCATTTCCTTCCCCAATGCATGAAAGTGAAAAGTGAAAGTGAAGTCACTCAGTCGTATCTGACTCTTTGCAACCCCATGGACCGTAGCCTACCAGGCTCCTCTGTTCATGGGATTTCCCAGGCAAGAGTACTGGAGTGGGGTGCCATTGCCTTCTCCAAAATCTACCCATATGAAGGACCAAAAGGCCAGCCTGCAACATTAAGACCTTATGTGATAGATGCACCCCTTAATCTAATAGGAAAGGATCTGTTTATGCTATGGCAAACTCAGATATACTTTCCACATTTTTCCTAAAGGCCACTGCTCATTTAACAAACAAAGCAATTATTAAAATAACTTGGAAGAATGATAAGCCTATTTGGACAGAGCAATAGCCCCTTACGAAAGAAAAATTACAGGCTGCTAAAGAACTTACAGACACACAATTAGAATTAAAACTATTGAGGAATCTTGCTCTCCTTGGAACTCACCTATTTTTGTTATACAAAAAAAAAAAAAAAAAACTAACAAATGGCATCTCTTAACAGACCTTATAAAAGTTAATGAATCTATGAAACCTATGAGTGCATTACAACCAGGGATCCCATCACCTACTACTATTCTTCAAAATTGGCACATTGTTATTACTGATTTACAAGATTGCTTTTTAAATATACCTTTACACTCTTTAGACCGAGAGAGATTCACTTTCTCTCTCCCTTTTCCTAATCATATCAGGCCTCATAAAAGATTTCAATAGACTGTGTTACCTCAAGGTATGCTTAACAGTCCTACTATTTGTCAAAATTTTGTAGTCAAGACTTTACATCCAATGTGACAGCAATTCCCTCATGCGTATATCATTAATAATATACTGTAACTACAAAAAGGAGAAGTGATATTTTTGACACTGAACGGCCATGATATTCTTTAGACTCCAGAGAAAACTGATTAAAATAAAATATTTTTTGAAATTGCAAACCAGTTCTTCTTACATGTGCAGTTAGGAAAAGGTTAACTTGTTAAAATACTTTTTTGGAGCTCCATTTCTGCCTGGGAAACAAAAACAGGCCTAAGAAAAAACCTAAAGTTAATCCTTATCATGTCCTTGGGATACACCACCCACTCTATCTGGGACTCCAACCATAAACAAATTGGTGGAACTCAGAAGAAAAAAAAAAGATACTTTAAATTTCAAGCAGAAAACTATGTCTGAATATCTAAAATTATCTATGTCTCAATGTATGTCTCTGTTTTTGGAAAATATGAAGTTAATGAGCTTTATTTAAATTCAAGTTCACACGCACTAAAAAACTTCAATATTAAATATAATGTTTCTTTAAATACAATTGTTTGCTAATCTAATTAAGATGTGTCTTAAATCATCAACATTATATAATACTTTTATTGTGTGTAGATTTAAGGAAAACTAAATTTGTCAACAAAAAACTAACTCTTTATATATATATAAATATATAAATGAGATGAAAACTTTTAGATAAACTCTATTAAAAATAATTGTATTTTAATATAATAATCTATTATCATCTTTTATTATAATCTAAAATAATCTATTATTATAATCTGAAATAATCTCTTAGGATTGTGGTAACTTAATTTTCAAGAGTTGTACTAAACTAAACAATAAAAGTTTATTAAATAGCTAGGTCATTTCCAAATAAAAGAAGATTTTAAAACATTAATTACTGGACACTAACTTCGTCTTAAAAAACTTTTTCTTACAGAAAAACTAAAGAGATTTTAGATTGTTAATAAATATATATATAAATGTATATTTATATAAAATAAATATATATTACAATATATAATATACTAAATATATTCACCAATCTATAAAATGCTAATATACAAGACACTTCATAGTTGCTAAAGAAAAGTAAGATGTATATTTTAATAAAAAGATATAAGAAATAGCAAATTAAATGATGAATACAAAAATATAAAAAAGGTTTATGACAAATGAAAGAGAATTTTATGGCAAATGGATGTAACTCATTGCCCTGAACTTTCTTCCTCTTCCTTTTTACATGTCTTGATCAATACAAATTCTTCTTTTATATGGGCCACACCTCTCTGAGGTGAAACTACATGACATATTATAACCCAGCTGTTAACTTACTTTGCAATAATGACACCTAATTCTATAAAAAGAGACAATGGCCCTGCCTATATTTCTAACCAATTCAAACAATTTTTAAATTCATTCTCTATTAAACAGATTACAGTCCTTATAATCCACAAACACAAGACATAATTAAACACCTTAACACCCTGTAACTACAAATAAAAAATTAAATAAGGGGGAATACACAGGAACACTTTATCTTCCTTATCCAGAGCAAACTTTACTAGATTCCAACACAATATATTATTTAAGCCTATAACTATTGTTAATGTAGTTTTATTTGTTTTAAATTTTTTTTAATTTACCTCAAGGAGATATTTTGACAAAAGCAGAAAAACATTTCGAGACATTGAAGGACACCTCCCTTCCTTTGCCCATTTGGTATCAAGACAGATTAACTAATCAATGGAAAGCTAAGAAACTAATCTTACAGGGAAAGGGGTATGCTTCTATTTCTCCAGATGGATCCAAGGAGCTCACATGGCTTCCTCTTCAGAAGATTTGACCTAAGGGGGCCCCCAACATTCAAACTAGAGATGAAACAACAAAAACCCCAAGAGGAAGAAATTCCAATACAAGCCATGGCAGCTTTAAAAATTTCCAAAAAGCGCTGCACTCGATGTCATCGACCTTATCATCTTCCTACTTGAAGACAGATAAAAACCCTTACTAATCAAGCTGAAAATCTGATTTCTCAACAGGGAATGCCTCGGAATCCTGAAAATATTTTTGTCACTGTGCTTGCTTTGCTTGCTTTTGCTTCCCCCTCTCAGGCTGACTTGATTGATCACACTTATTGGGCTTATATACCTAACCCCTCCCCCTTTTATTGTAGGTTATAGAATGGACAGATATAGGGCCAATCGTATCCACTAATGACTCAACACATATGCTCCCTCCTTGGAGCTTGGAGGGGCCCTCTCATCCTGAGGAAGAAGGAAAACTAATTAACATTTCTCTAGGCTATGAAATCCTTCCTTTATGCATGGGCCCAACAAAATTATGTATTAATACTAATCAACAAACATGGGCTTTCATCCTGCCTCCAAAAAGGAACTTTCACACATTGCTTGGACTGTTTACTGCCCTGCAGTTTTATAAAAACCATGTCAATGCTACCAAAACTCTAGGAAAAAGACAAAAGTTAAAATGTAAGGGGTTTACTTATGAAGACTTTAAATATACTCCTGTTTATTGAGATAAATGTCAAGCTAAATCAGGGAAATTAATGTTTATAGCCAATTACACCATTGTTGATTGGGGACCCCATGGTATGTGGGTATCTAACTGCTCAGATGGTATTAATAGCACTTTGTATGACTATGCTACTCAAGTAGCATAGAAGGTTACTAACACTACAATGGAACATTACCATGACAAAGGACTTCTTGGGTGGCTTGACAATGGAATGCCTCCCCCACCCAATCCTTGAATCGTCCTTGATAAACAGATTGAGCCTGAACAATGGAACATCTGGAAACTTGCTGTGAGCACCAAAGAACTTGAGATTTGGACCGGACATTTCACAGGGACCAATTATAGTCATAGAAACTATTTCTTTCGTTATAATCAATCACATTTCATACAAGCTTGTGTTCCCCTTCCTTTTGTTCTAGCTACAGGAAGTTTATAATTCAATAAGACTGTATGCTCTGTAACTTGCATAAATTGCAAATTATATACTTGTCTTAACTCTTCTGTTTCCTTAAGAAATGAATCCCTTTTGATTCTTTGATCTCGACGTGGTCCATGGTTACCAATAAATCTCCAGCAGCCCTAGTAAGAAGGTCCCATGGCTAGACTTGCTTCCCGGTTACCTAATAAACTGCTCCGGGGACCTAAACAATTCATTGGATGGCTGATTCTTGACATTTTGGGATTAATAGCTATTTGCACCACTGCTGCCATCACTGGTGTTGCTTTGCAAACCTCAATTCAAACACACAATTTTATCCAAAATTGGACTAAAGATGTTCATACTATGTGGGCCACTCAGGCTCAGACAGCTGAAGATATTCAAGATGAAATACAGGAACTAAAACCAGCCATCAAATGGGTTAGAGATCAAGTAATAGATGTACAAAAACAGGTGATGCTAAAATGTGATTTAAATTCTACTCAATTTTGTGTTACTTCTGTTCAATTCAATAATAGTGCCTACAACTGGGAACAAATCAAATTTCATTTACAAAACATACATGATAATTCCTCTCTGAAAGTACAATTATTACAAAAAGAAGTCTTTGAAACCTTTTCTAAAAATCTGCCCTCTTCCACTAATTTGAAAACTTTAGCTGAACAACTAGCTGATCAATTATCTGGGCTAGAACCACACGAATGGTTTCAAAGCATTACTCGCAGTATCGGGTCTGGAACTGTAATTTTGGTGATTGTCTTGACAATTATATTTGTCGTTTACTGTTGCCTTCATGCAAAAATTGTTAAAACTAAACAAACTCAGTCATAACCCTTTTTACAAATATTATAAATAAATAAGGGGGAATTATCAGGGAATGTTTAACAAGAGGATTCCTATATGCTGTTTCTCATAAATTCTCTGTTCCTTATCAGTTCCTATTCTGAGAGCGAGTAGACCTGCATGCAGCTCTCAGGACTGAGATCATGAGAAACGGTATCTGCTTGGATTCCTTTCAGTAACTCCCTTCAGTAACTCTTTTCAGCATCAGCGACCTTGTATGTATTAGACTATCCATATTGTGGCTATTGATAAAATTTCATCCTGTGTAATAGCTGAGTAACCATCTTACTAAAGATATATAAGCCTGCATTTCTGCTAATAAAATACCTTTGCTCCATCAGAGCTTGGGTCCCCGTGTCTTTCTTTCTTTTTTTCTCTCTCTCTCTCTCCCTCTCTCCAGATCTCTCTCTCTTTCACTTTCTTATCATCGACTCTGGATGACTAGGTTCTGGTCCATTAAAGAACCCCAACACCTGACCATGTATCTATGGTTACCTGTCCACAGTCATAGGGTGACCCCACCTCATGACACCTTTTTATCTCAGGTCGCACATCCACAGTCTCCAAGGTGAGCCTCTCCCCCCAGACCCTGCTTTTGGGGTACACATACATAGTCTCCAGGATGACACCAGCCAGACCCTTACTAGGGTTCACACGTCCACAGTCTCCAGGTTGACCCCACCACACCAAACCATGCAACTAGGGTCACATGTCTACAGTTTCCAGGGTGACACCCTCCCAGAGGCTGTAACTAGTGTCACATATCTACAGTCCCCTGGGTGACTCATCCAAAACTGTACCTGGGGTCATACGACCACAGTCTCCATGGTGACCTCTACCAAACCTGCACCTGAGGTCACATGTCCACACTCTCCATGGTGACATTCCCCAGACCCTGCACCTGGGGTAATATATCCACAGTCTCCTGGGTTACCCCACTTTCCTTAAGATACACCTGGGGTCACACTTCCACAGTCTCCAGAGTGATCCCCCTCCAAAACCCTGTACCTGGTACCACAAGTCCACAGCCTCTAGGATGGCCCCACCTTCAAGACCATGAACCTGTGGTCACAAGTCCACTGTCTCCAGGGTGAGTTCAGTTCCCAGACCCTGCACTTTGGGTCACATGTCCAGAGTCTCCAGGGTGACCCCACCTCCCAGCTGTGCCTAGGGTGAAATGTCCACAGTCTTCAGGATGACCCCAACTCCTAGAACCTGTACCTGGGGTCACACTTCCATAGTCTCCGGGTGACCCGACCTCCCAGACACTGCACCTAGTGTCTTACATCCCAGGTCGCCAGGTTTACCCCTTCCAAAACCCTGTAATGGGGGTCACATGTCCACAGTTTCCTATGTGTCACCACTTCCCAGACCCTGCACCTGGGTCACACATATTCAGGCTCCATGGTGAAACCCTCGCAGACCCTGCACCTGGAGTCACATATCCACATTGTCCTGGGTGACCGCTCCCTAACCTGTACCTAGGGTCATATTTCCACACTTTCCACGGTGACCATCCCCCAGACCCTGTACCTGGGGTCATATATACACAGTCTCTTGGTTTACCCCACTTCCCATACCATGCACCTAGGATCACGCCTCCAAAGTCTCCAGAGCTTCTTCCAAAGATCTCCAGAGCTTCTGCCAGAGCTAGCTTTGCTCCGCATTTTGACATTTTGCAGGCCAGCGGCTGGCCCACCACTCGGTGCCAGGTGCTCTCAGCCAGGTGACCCCAGCATGGCACCCAGCCCCCTCAGACACACTCCCGCAGCCTCCTTCCCCACAGGTAGGACCGAGCTGACCTAGGAATGTGTTTGCAAGGCTTTGAGAGTGCAGGGAGACACATGGCCCTGAATCAGGAATTGAGGCCCTTGGAGCAGGCCCCGAGGTCTGGCGTCTGAGGAGCCACACACTTGCTGCCAGGTAGAGGCCTGAAAATCCACTCTCTGGGGCTGCCATTCCTGCCTCCAAGGAGGATTGCGTTCCCAGCCGCCTGAAGGCTGCGGGTCAGACCCAGATGGGAAGCTCTGGCTGGGAGGTCACTTCTCAGTGGCAATGGCCCCTGAGGCCCTGCACCTAGAGAGGGCTCCCACACTCGCAGGGAATGTCAAAGCAACCTCCACATGACTGTTCAGTCACGTTTGCCCTGCAGGAGAGAGCTCGTAAGCCTAAGTCTGTCTGCACCATGCTCAGATCCTGCGGGGAGAACACCCTGGGCACCCACCTGGTTCCCGGGCCTAGGGGCTGAAATTCGCATGTTTCTCCCGGGGAGCCCTAATGCGGGGTGGCTCAGCAACTGCTTGCAAAGGCATCCCGTTGCTGCTTGGTTCCTTCTGCCATAGCTAGCTTTCCTCCCTGCTTTGGCATTTGGCAAGCCAGGGAGCAGACAGACACTCCTCCCCAGGGGCCCATGGGAGGTCCCAGGTGCCCTCAGCCAGGTGACCCCAGCATGGCACCTTGCCCCCTCAGACACACTCCCATAGCCTCCTTCCCCATGGGCAGGACTGCGCCGATCTAGGAAACTGCAAGGCTTGGAGAGTGCAGGCAGACACATGGCCCTGACTCGGGAATTGAGGCCCTCGGATAGGCCTGGAGGTCTGGCATCCGAGGAGCCACACACCCTTGCTGCCAGAGAGAGTCCTGAAAACCCACTCTCTATGGCTACTGTTCCTGCCTCCAAGGAAAAGAGCTTCCCCAGCCGCCTACAGGCAGAGGGTCAGACGCGGATGGGAAGTGCTGGCTGGGAGGTCACTTCTCAGTGGCAATGGCCCCTGAGGCCCTGCACCCAGGGAGGGCTCCCACACTCCCAGGGAACGTCAAGGAAATCTCCACGCTGCTCTTTCGTCATGTTTGTTCTGCAGGAGAGAGCTCATGAGCCTAGGTGTGTCTGGAATGTTCTTGGATCCTGCGGGGAGAACACCCTGGGCACCCCCCTGGATCTCGGGTCTGGGGGCCCAAACTGGCACTTGTCTCCTGGGGAGCCCTAATGCGGGGCGGCCCAGCAACTGCTAGCAAAGGCATCCAGTTGCTGTTTGCTTCCTTTTGACGGAGCTAACTTGGCTCCCCACTTTGGGATTTCTGAAGAAAGGGGGAGGCCCGCAACGTTCAGCTGGGGACCATTGAAGGTGCAAGATGCCCTCGAACCGGTGACACCAGTATGGCACCTGGCCTCCTCAGACACATTCTCACACCCTGATTCCTCATGGGCAGGACCGCTCTGAACTAAGATATGTTTGCAAGGCTTGTAATGTGCAGGGAGACACACGGCTCTGACTCTAGATTTGAGACCCTCGGAGCTGACCTGGGGGTCTGACTTCTGAGAAGAGAAACTCTTGCTGCAAGTTTGAAGCCTAAAACACAGTCTCTCTGGATGCCTTTCCTTCCTCCAATGAAGATAGTCTTGTCAGCCACCCACATACTGAGAGTCACACACAGCTTTAAAGGGCCTGCTTGTAGTTATTTTTCAGTAACAAATGCCTCTGAGTCTCTGCACTTAGGGAGGGCTCCCACACTCCCAGGGAACGTCAAAGCACCCTCCTAACATCTGTTCCTTCATGTTTCCTGTGCAGGAGAGAGCTAATGAGCCTAAGTGTGTCTAGAATGTTCTCAGATCCTACAGGGAAACACCCTGTGCATCCACCTGGATGCTGGGCGTGGGGGCCAAAATTCATCTTTTTCTCCTGAGGAGCCCTTGCAGGGTGCGGCCTAGCAAGTGCTTGAAAATCCATCCAGTTGCTGTTTGCTTCCTTCTGACAGATCTAGCTTAGCTCCGGCTTTGGAATTTCTGAAGCAAGGGGAAGACCAGCAACTCCTGAACTGGGGCCTGTTGTAGATGCAAGGTGCCCTCGACCAGGTGACGCCAGTATGGCAACCAGTCTCCTCAGACACACTCCTGCATCCTGATTCCTCATAGGCAGTACTGTTCTGACCTAGGAATGTGTTTGCAATGGTCAGAAAGTACAGGGAGAAACATGTCCCTGACTCTGGAAGTGAGGCCTTCAGACCAGGTCTGGGGGTCTGACATCTGGCAAAACACTTGCTGCCAGAAGCATGAAACATGCTTAGAAGCATGAAAACACAATCTCTGTGGATGCCTTCCCTTTTTCCAAGGAAGATAGCTTTGTCAGCCTGCAGCATACTGAGTCATACACGGCTGGAAAGGGCCTGTTTGGAGGACATTTTTCCGTGGCAAAGGCCTCTGAGGCTCTGGGCATAGAGATGGCTCCCACACTCCCAGGAAAGTCAAAGCAACCTCCAAACGTCTGTTCCTTCATGTTTCCTGTGCAGGAGAGAGCTAGTGAGCCTAAGTGTGTCTGGAATGTTCTTGGATCCTGCATGGAAAACACCCTGTGCCTCCACCTGGATGCTGGGCCTAGGGGCCAAAATTAGCCTTTTTCTCCTGGGGAGCCCTAGCGGGGTGCAGCCTAGCAAGTGCTTGAAAATCCATCCAGTTGCTGTTTGCTTCCTTCTGCCAGAGCTAGCTTGGATCCCCACTTTGGAATTTCTGAAGCAAGGAGGAGACCAGCAACTCCTGAGCTGGGGCCTGTTGGAGGCGCAAGGTGACCTCGGCCAGGTGACCCCAATATGGCACCCAGCCTCCTCAGACACACTCTTGCAGCCTGATTCTTCATTAACAGTATCACTCTGACCTAGGAATGTGTTTGCAAGGCTCGAAACATGCCGGGAGACACACAGCCCTGACTCTGGAATTGAGGCCCTCAGAGCAGGCCTGCAGGTTGATATCGGAGAAGCGAAACACTTGCTGCCAGTTAGAAGCCTAAAAACACAGTGTCTCTGGATGCCTTTCCTTCCTCCAAGGAAGATAGCTTTGCCAGCTTCCTGCATACTGAGACTCATGTATGGCTGAAAAGTGCCTGCTTGGAGGTCATTTTTCAGTGGCATAGGTTTCTGAGTCTCTGCACCTAGGGAGAGCTCCCACACTCCCAGGGAATGTCAAAGCAACCTCCAAATGTCTGTTCCTTCATGTTTCCTGTGCAGGAGAGAGCTAGTGAGCCTAGGGGTGTCTGGAACGTTCTTAGATCCTGCAGGGAAACACCCTATGCATCCACCTGGTTGCCGGGCCTTGGGGCCAAAATTCGCCTTTTTCTCCTGGGGAGCCCTAGTGAGGTGTGGCCTAGCAAGTGCTGGAAAATCCATCCAGTTGCTGTTTGCTTCCTTCTGACAGAGCTAGCTTGGCTCCCCGCTTTGGGATTTCTGAAGCAAGGGGGAGGCCCCCAACTCCTCACCTGGGGCCCATTGGAGGTGCAATGTGCCCTCAACTGGGTGACCCCAGTATGGCACCCAGCCTTCCCAGACACACTCCCGCAGCCTGATTCCTCATGGGTAGTACCGCTATGACCTAGGAATGTGTTTACAAGGCTCAGAATGTGCACGGAGACACACGGCCCTGACTCTGGAATTGAGGCCCTTGGAGTAGGCCAGGAGCTCTGACATATGAGAAGCGTAATGCTTGGTGCAAGTTAGAAGCCTGAAAACACTGTCTCTGGGGATGCCTCTCCTTCCTCCAAGGAGATATCATTGCTAGCCTCATGTGTATGGAGAGTCACACACAGTTGGAAAGCACCTGCTGTCATTTTTCAGTGGCATAGGCTTCTGAGTCTCTGCACTTAGGGAGGGCTCCCACACTCCAAGGGAACATCAAAGCAACCTCCAAACATCTGTTCCTTCATGTTTCCTGTGCAGGAGAGAGCTAATGAGCCTAAGTGTGTCTGAAACCTCTTGGATCCTGCAGGAAAACACCCTGTGCCTTAACCTGGATACAGGGCCTAGTGGCAAAAATTCACCTTTTTCTCCCAGGGCAATCTAACAAGGTGCAGCTGAGCAACTGCTTGAAAATCCATCCAGTTGCTGTTTGCTTCCTTCTGACAGAGCTAGCTTGGCTCCCCTCTATGGGATTTCTGAAGCAAGGGGGAGGCCTGCAACTCCTCAGCTGGAGCCCAAAACACAATCTGAGTGGATGCCTTTCATTCCTCCAAGGAAGATAGCTTTGCCATCCTCCTGCATACTGAGAGTCACATAAGGCTGCAAAGCACCTGCTTGGAGGTCATTTTTCAGGGGCAAAGGCCTCTGAGGCCATGCACCTAGGGAGGGCTCCCACACTCCCTGGGAACCTCAAAGCAACCTCCATACGTCTGTTCCTTGATGTTCCTGTGCCAGAGAGAGCTAGTGAGCTTAGGTGTGTCTGGAATGTTCTTAGATCCTGCGTGGAAAACACCCCGTAAGTCCACCTAAATGCCAGGCCTAGAGGCCAAAATTCGCCTTTATCTTCTGAGGAGCCCTAACGGGGTGTGGTCTAGCAACTGCTTGAAAATCTATCCAGTTGCTGTTTGCTTCCTTCTGACAGAGCTAGCTTGGCTCCCCGCTTTGGGATTTCTGAAGCAAGGGGGAGGCCCACAACTCCTCAGCTGGGGCCCATCAGCGTTGCAAGGTGCCCTCGACCAGGTGACCCCAGTATGGCACCTGGTACCCTCAGATACACTCCCGCAGCCTGATTCCTCCTGGGCAATACTGCTCTGACCTAGGAATATGTTTGCAAGTCTCGGAAAGTACAGGGAGACATACAGCCCTGACTGTGGAATTGAGACCCTCAGTCCAGGACTGGAGGTCTGACATCTGAGAAGCGAAACACTTGCTGCAAATAGAGGCCTGAAAACAAAATCTCTGTGGATGCCTTTCCTTCTTCCAAGGAAGATAGTTTTGCCAGGCTCCTGCATACTGAGAGTCATGCACAGCTGGAAAGCGCTTGCTTGGAGGTCATTTTTCAGTGGCAATGGCCCCTGAGGCCCTGCTCCCAGGGAGGGCTCCCACACTCCCAGGGAATGTCAAAGCAAACTCCAAACATCTGTTCTGTCACGTTTCCTCTGCAGGAGAGAGCTAGTGAGCCTAGGTCTGTCTGGGATGTTCTTGGATCTTGTAGGGAAAACACCCTGTGTGTCCACGTGGATACTGGGCCTAGGGGTAAAAATTCGTATCCAAGTCTTTGGAGTATCTTTACTATCATTATTTTGAATTATCCTTCAGGTCGATTGCTTGTTTCCTTTTTGTTTATTTGGTTTGTGAGCTTCTCCCTTGTTCTTCCATGTGTGCTGTATTTCTGTCTTTTCACTTTTTTTCTTGCTCTGCTTGAGGGCTCCTTTTCCCAGGCCTTAGGGTGTATTCCTTCTTTTTGGTTTTTGCCTTTGGAGGGAAATGTTGGTTGAGTGGTTTGTGTTGGTTTTCTTGTTAGGGATGACTTGTGCCTATTTTCTAGTTGGAGGAGATCAAGAAGGTCATTAGAGAAATAGTAGGACATATACACACACTTTCACATAGAGTTATAACCAAAGTATTCTGAAGAAAAGAGTACAGGAGATTATCTTGGTGAACAAGGGAAACCAAAAGGGATATTAACCAATTAAAAGAAGAGCTAGCTAGTATTCAACCTGGAAAACTAAGCCTGAGCAGGCTGCCAACTGGGGAATATAGCAAAGAGAGCTCAACAATTTAACTTACAAAAAAGAAAGAGTGAAAGCAAAAGGGAAGAGAAAGAGAAAAAAAGAGAAGCGAGAGCAAAGAGAAAGGGAAGGGGTGGAAAAGGTTAACAAAGAGAGTGAAAAAAGGAAAAATAGAAAAGCAAAGATAAATAGCTCTATGTGAAAAAGATTCTTATATAGTCGGGAATAGCAGCAGCCAATAAAGAACTACAAGAAAACAGTCAAATATACCAAAAACAAAATCAGAAAAAAATCACACACACACACAAAAAAATGGTGACAAAGGAAAAAAAACCTTTAAAAAAATTTAACAAGAAAAAGAGGGAAACTCTACAGCGCTGCAAAGGGCTAATGTGAAGGTGGAAATATGTAGGGGGAAAACATAGTGTGCTATGTAAGAAAAACTTTAAAATAGTTATCAAGATCATAGTTCTTGGTTGTAGAGTCTGCCCCCATAGATGGGGCTGGGTTAGTGTCCTGTGATGTTTTCCTCGTTGGGGGAACTTGTGCCTGCGTTCTGATTGATGGAGCTGGATCTCGTCTCTCTGAAGGACAGTGCAGTGTACAGTAGTAGGTTTGGGGATGTCTATGGATTCAGTATGGCTTTGGGCGGTCCTTCTGGCTTTGGCAGTGTTAAACATGTCTGTTTCCATAGCCACTATCAAAGTGGCCCTCTCAGCATATCTTTCACTGCTGCCAGCCCCCTTACTTGTCCCTGGAATCTTTGCTGGTTCTTCTGTTCCCCAGTCCTTCTCTGCATTGCAGGCCAAAACTTGCTAGTTAGGGGCTTGAGTGGATCTTTTCTCAGCTCCCCAACCCTGCCCTCTGTGTCACTGACAGTTGTGTGGGATTCCCTCAGCCTGCTGAGCTTGCCCTCTTTATCATGGGGCTTGTGTGCACTTGTCTCAGCTTCCTGGGCCTGCCTTCTGCATTGCAGGACTTGTGTACACTTGTCTTGACTCACTGGACCCACCCTTTACTTCACGGAACTTGTGTGTTCTTTCAGTCCCTGGGACCCACTGTCTGTGCCACTGGCTTTGTGTGTGCTGGAGAGGTTTGTACGCCACACCTCTCTTGGTGCCCCAGGCTCGCCCTTTGTGCTGAGGGGCTTCTGTGGGCTTCTCTCGGTTCCCCAAGCCTGACATCTGGTTGGGGCCAAGTCTGTGAGTTGTTATGGGCTGAGAAGTGCAGTTTTCTCTGTTTCGTGCCTTCTAATCCTGTGCTTTGCCCTGTTTTCTGAGATTCCACAGCTCCTCTTTGGGCTCTGTAAGGGAGCTTCCCAGTGCATGGGAACTCTTCCTGCTTCATGACTCTCTCCCTCCCTCAAGGCATAAGCTCCCATCAGGAAGTTCTCCTGTCTTTTCCCCTTTTTTGTCTCCATTCTCTCTCCTACCTCATTCCAGGGAGCTTAGCCTGCCCCGCTGGAGGCCTGCGGTCTTCTGCTGTCACCTAGAGGTTGCTTTGTAGGAGTTGTTCCATATTTTGATGAATTTTTGATGTTATTTGTGGGGAGGCTGACAATCTCCCTGTCTTACTGATCCACCATCTTCTTCTGCTCCCAAGCCATACATATATACATACACTTACACAGTCTTTGACTGTGTGGATCACAACAAACTGTGGGAAATTCTTAGAGAGATGGGAACACTCTGCCACCTTACCTGTCTCCTGATTAACCTGTACACATGTCAAGAAGCAAGTTCGAACAAGACATGGAACAATGAACTGGTTCCAAATTGGGAAAGGAGTATGTCAAAGTTGTATATTGTCATCCTGCTTTTTTTACTTATATGCAGAGTGTATCATGCAAAATGCCTAGCTGATGACTCACAAGCTGGAATGAAGATTGCCAGGAGAAATAACAACAACCTCAGATATGCAGATGATATCACCGTAATGGCAACAAGTTAAGAGGAACTATGGAGCCTCTTGATGAAGGTCAAAGAGGAGTGTGAAAAGCTGGCTTAAAACTCAACATTCAAAAAACTAAGATCATGGGATCCTGTCCCATCACCTCATGACAAACAGAAAGGGAAAAAATGAAAACAGTGGCAGATTTCATTTTCTTGGCCTCCAAAATCACTGTGAATTTTGACTGCAGCCACGAAATTAAAAGATGCTTGCTCCTTGGAAGAAAAGTTTTGACATACCTAGGCAGCAGAAACATACCTAAAAAGCAGAGACATTACTTTGCCAACAAAGATCTGTATAGTCCAAGCTATCATGTTTCCAGTAGTCATACATGTATGTGAGAGTTGGCCATAAAGAAGGCTGAGCATGGAAGAACTGATGCTTTCAAACTGTGGTGTTGGAGAAGACTCTTGAGTCCCTTGGACTGGAAGGAGATCAAACTAGTCTATCCTAAAGGAAATCAACCCTGAATATTCATAGAAAGGACTGATGCTGAAGCTCCAATACTTTGGCCACCTAATGCAAAGAGCCAACTGATTAGAAAAGACCCTGATGCTCGGAAAGATTGAAGGCTGTAGAAGAAGCAGTAGACAGAGGATGAGGTGGTTGGATGGCATCACCAAGTCAATGGACATGAGTCTGTGCAAACTCTCAGAGATGGTGAAAGATAGGGAAGCCTGGCATGCTGCAGTCCATGGGATTGCAAAGAGTCGAGCATGACTGAGCAACTCAACAAGAACAATTATACCACTCATGATAATGCAGTATCAGTGGGAGCCTTGGGGTTGTTTTCCTGCAACTAGACAGTCTCATCTGGGTGTGATGTGAGACAATAACACCTGAAGTTTGTTGTTCGTATCCAATCTACTCCATAATCTTGTTTTGGTTGCTGTCACTGCAGAAGATAAGATGCTGCAAATGGAAGCAGACTTTTCAGTGCTTTTGTGGCAATCTCAGGACTTTGACTTTAATCCAGAATGTATGGAGATTTGAAGTTGCTTCAAACCTACTTTCAAAGCCACCATCATTTGCGATCTCAAGCAGTTGATCCTCTTGTAGCACAGACAAAGTAGATTCACCTGGCTTATTCACAGATGGGTCATGGATCCATTCCTTCCCAGTTCAGGGGTCTTTTGTGGTTGGGAAGTAATGCTCAAACTCTTTTGAAAGCTGAGATAGGTGACCATGCAGCAGCTGTGAGGTAAAACCCTAGTTCAGTCCCTTTGAAAATCTCTCCTAATATGTGAAATCTGTCAAAAATATGAAAGATCACTCATCACTCCCCATAATTCCAGTTTGGCTTTGAATGCAGCTACTTTATTTGCTGACTTGAACACAGTTGTTCTCTCCTGAAGTGACAGATAGAGTTCGTTGAGCAGGTTGAATATGTTAAACAATTAAGGAAGTTTTGTGACCCATTCTTTATTTTGCTAGTGGTGAATGTTTTTCTAAAATAAATCTCTGGAGCAGTTATAACTCAAAAACTCTGGCCAGTCGTCTACCTTTAGAAAGCCATCTCACTTCGTGTATAAAAGAAGATGTGTGTGCTCTGCATTCATCTCCACAAAGCTGCATGAACAGATGTGACTTAAGGTTATGTACTTTAACGTGGTTGATAATTTTAATCACAGCCCACAAAACATTGTTAATACAGGTAATTTTTCTTGGCTAGTCAGCATTTCTCTATAGATGATATAGGCTGTGTTCTATGGTCAGAAGCTACTTTTTTGTCCCAAGTAGTGAAATCAGAAACAGTTCAGTTTTCCTGATATGTAATCATTCAAAGACTTGAATAATTCTGCAGCTGTGATGTTAGTGACAAAAGTGCACATAACATACGCACACTTTCCTGGAAAATATACTGAAAAGGAAGTGCAGACATACTTGATGAAGTGCTGGCCTTCAATAATTCCTTCTGTTCTTTGTGTTTATGTTTTTTCTTTTGAAAACCTCCAAAGATTTTTTTCACTTTTTAAAAGTTTTAATTGGAGGATAATTGCTTTACAATATATTGTTAGTTTCTGCCATACAAAAACATGAATCAGCTATACATATGGCACTTCCCTCTTGAACCTCCCTCCCATCTCCTACCCCATCCCATCCTTCTGTGTTGTCACAGAGCACCAGATTTGAGCTCTCTGCATCATACACTGATTATCGATTTTAGGTGGTAATGTATATGTTTCTGGAGAAGGAAATGGCAACCCACTCCAGTACTCGTGCCGGAAAAATCCCGTGGACGGAGGAGCCTGGGAGGCTGCAATCCATGGGGGTTGCAAAGAGCCAGACCGACTGAGCGACTTCACTTTCACGCATTGGAGAAGGCAATGGCAACCCACTCCAGTGTTCTTGCCTGGAGAATCCCAGAGACGGCAGAGCCTGGTGGGCTGCCGTCTATGGGGTCACACAGAGTCGGACACGACGGAAGCGACTTAGCAGCAGCAGCAGCAGCAGCAGCAGTATATGTTTCAATGTTACTGTTTCAATTCATCCCACCCTCTCCTTCCTCCACTGCATCCACAAGTCTGTTCTCTATGTTTGCATCGCCACTGCTGCAAAAGATTGTCTTTTAATGCAGGGTGCTTAGTCTCCATGTGGCAAAGAAGTTTTGAAGGTTTCATGGCTTCATCGGTTAGCCAGTCACCACATATTATACAAAGTGGGCTTAGAGAATGTGGCTCACCTGTGCAATGAACCCATAGTTTAGGACTCTTAGTGTTCTTTAAAATTCAGCTTTCTTTTTGTTGACAGTCTTAGAGTCTTCTGCTATCTCATCATTGGGTCTTTCCCCCTGTTCAAAGAAGCTCTCCAGAGACATTTGTTTTTTACTCATTTTGGCTAGGTTAGCTTGTAGGCTTATCAAAACTGTGACTGAGACAAGTGCAGTGCATGAAATAGTCATGGATAGAAGTGATAAATAAAATAATATGTGAGCTATGCATGCACTAAAATAAGTGTCAGATTTTGATTTAAAGTCTGCCACCAGATGCAGCTTAATTGTCACTTGCCATTCACTGATAGGGTTTTGATATGAGTCTGTAAACAATTGATTTATTATGCTATCTGTGCAGCCAAACCTCTTTGCTAATGATGATCTCCACTTGTGGCCACTTCCCTGTGCTAGCTTCACCACTTCAGTTCTACCTCAGATCATCAGGCATTAAATTCTCATAAAGAGTGCTCAACCTAGATCCCTTGCATGCACAATTGACGGTAGGGCTCACCCTTCCATAAGAATCTAATGCCTTTGCTGATCTGACAGGAAGTGGAGCTCAGAATGTAATGTGAACAATGGGGAATAGCTGTAAATACAGATGAAGCTTTGCTCACCTACCTGTCACTCACCTCCTGCTGTGCAGCCCAGTTCCTAACGGGCCATGGACTGATAGTGGTCCATAACCTGGGGGTTGAGGACCCCTGTTCAAGTATGTTTCACTTGATATTATACAATTATGATTTATCATATAGCTTAATTTATATAATAATACTTCGCTTAGAATATCTTCACCTTTGCTTATGAAAAACATGACCTATACTTTGTTTTCTAATGTCCTGGTAGAATTATGGTGTCAGTGTAATGGTGGCCTCACAAAAGAAACTGAAAAATATTTTATTTTTCTCCACAAATGGCAAATGCAGATTATTTATGAGTTAAAATTTTTTTAATTATTTGGGTATTTTATAATTGCAGACCTATAGTTTTGTTTGTGGAAAGTTTTTGTTGCTTCTGTGGTTAGTTGGTCTGGCTTTTTAATTATGTTTTTTTCTTTTTTTAAAAATTTATTTATTTTTTAATTGAAGGATAATTGCTTTACAAAATTTTGTTGTTTCCTGTCAAACATCAACATAAATCAGTCATAGGTATACATATGTCCCCTTCCTCTTAAATTTCCCTCCCATCTCCCTCCCCATCCTACCCCTCTAGGCAGATACAGAAATCCTGTTTGAGTCCCCTGAGTCATACAGCAAACTCCCTTTGGCTATCTATTTTACTTATGGTAATGTAAGTTTCCATGTTACTCTCTCCTACATCTTGCCCTCTCCTCCCCTCTCACCATGTCCATATGTCTGTTCTCTATGTCTGTTTCTCCACTGCTGCCTTGCAAATAAATTCATCAGTACCATCTTTCTAGATTCTATATACATGTGTTAGTATACAACATTTATCTCTCTTTTTCTGACTTCACTCTGTATAGTTGTCTCTGCTGATGCTGCTGCTAAGTCGCTTCAGTCGTGTCTAACTCTGTGCGACCCCATAGATGGCAGCCCACCAGGCTCCCGTGTCGCTGGGATTCTCCTGTAGGCAAGAACACTGGAGTGGGTTTCCATTTCCTTCTCCAATGCATGAAAGTGAAAAGTGAAAGTGAAAGTGAAGTTGTGTCCAATTTTTCACGACCCCATGGACTGTAGCCTACCAGGCTCCTGCGTCCATGGGATTTTCCAGGCAAGAGTACTGGCGTGGGTTGCCATTTCCTTCTCCACGTAAAAGTCTCTAGGTTCATCCATCTCATTAGAACTGACTCAAATGTGTTCCTTTTTATAGCTAATTATTAATTAATTAACTATGATTTATTTAGTAGATATATACATTTTTCTTATTTTATTCTATTTTTATGTGTCAATTTTGATACATTGGTTTTTATAACATACTGAATTTTGACCTCTGTTGTTTAATTATTAGTCCTAAATATTTCACAAAGTTCTCTAAGTACCTTGTCAAGGTCTAGTTTAGTTCAGTTCAGTCACGCAGTCTTGTCCGACTCTTTGTGACCCCATGAATCGCAGCACGCCAGGCCTCCCTGTCCATCACCAACTCCCAGAGTTCACTCAGACTCACGTCCGTCCAGTCAGTGATGCCATCCAACCATCTCATCCTCTGTCGTCCCCTTCTCCTCTTGCCCCCAATCCCTCCCAGCATCAGAGTCTTTTCCAATGAGTCAACTCTTCGCATGAGGTGGCCAAAGTACTGGAGTTTCAGCTTTAGCATCGTTCCTTCCAAAGAAATCCCAGGGCTGATCTCCTTCAGAATGGACTGGTTGGATCTCCTTGGATCTCCTTGGACTCTCAAGAGTCTTCTCCAACACCACAGTTCAAAAGCATCAATTCTTCGGTGCTCAGCTTTCTTCACAGTCCAACTCTCACATCCATACATGACCACAGGAAAAACCATAGCCTTGACTAGACGGACCATTGTTGGCAAAGTAATGTCTCTGCTTTTCAATACAGGTTGGTCATAACTTTCCTTCCAAGGAGTAAGTGTCTTTTAATTTCATGGCTGCAATCACCATCTGCAGTGATTTTGGAGCCCAAACAAATAAAGTCTGACACTGTTTCCCCATCTATTTCCCATGAAGTGATGGGACCAGATGCCATGATCTTCATTTTCTGAATGTTGAGCTTTAAGCCAACTTTTTCACTCTCCTCTTTCACTTTAATCAAGAGGTTTTTTTAGTTCCTCTTCACTTTATGCCATAAGGATGGTGTCATCTGCATATCTGAGGTTATTGATATTTCTCCGGGAAATTTTGATTCTAGCTTGTACTTCTTCCAGCCCAGCATTTCTCATGATGTACTCTGCATGTAAGTTAAATAAGCAGGGTGGCAATATACAACCTTGACGTATTCCTTTTCCTATTTGGAACCAGTCTGTTGTTCCATGTCCAGTTCTAACTATTGCTTCCTGACCTGCATACAGGTTTCTCAAGAGGTAGGTCAGGTGGTCTGGTATTCCCATCTCTTTCAGAATTTTCCACAGTTTATTGTGATCCACACAGTCAAAGGCTTTGGCATAGTCAATAAAGCAGAAATAGATGTTTTTCTGGAATTCTCTTGCTTTTTCGATGATCCACTGGATGTTGGCAATTTGATCTCTGGTTCCTCTGCCTTTTCTAAAACCAGCTTGAACATCTGGAAGTTCACGGTTCACGTATTACTGAAGCCTGGCTTGGAGAATTTTGAGCATTACTTTACTAGTGTGTGAGATGAGTGCAATTGTGCAGTAGTTTGAGCATTCTTTGGCATTGCCTTTCTTTGGGATTGGAATGAAAACTGACCTTTTCCAGTCCTGTGCCCACTGCTGAGTTTTCCCAATTTGCTGGCATATTGAGTTCAGCACTTTCACAGCATCATCTAAGTGCTGTATAAAGAATTCTTCTTAATTGATTTCTGATACTGGATATTTGTGGTTTCTTCCTTGTTCTTTAGTTTTACTAGTAGTTTATTAACTTGGAGAATAACTATTAATTTTAGAAATATTTGGAAATTTAGAAAACTATTAATTTTAGTAACAGTTTATTAAGCCTGCAGAATCCACGTGGACAGAGGAGCCTGGCAGGGTACAATCCATGGGATTGCAAAGAGTCAAACATGACTGAGTGACTAAGCACAGCACAGCACGGTGACTGTATGCTTAGCTTCACAAGAATCTGGCAAGATTTCTTCCCAAGCAGCTTTACCATTTGGAGTCCCATCAGCAATGAAGAAGTTTTTCTGTTGTCTTACATCTTCACCAGCTATTGGTAATCTCGGTTTTTATTTCTTAGCCATTTTAATAGATGGATAAGCATATCATTGTTGTTTTCCTTTGCTTTCTGATTTAAAATGCATGATGCATTTTATTTTCCATAATTCCCCAATGTTGAGCACTTCATATATGCTTTGGTAAGATGTCTATTTATATATTTGTCTACTTGTTTCAATTCAGGGATTTTTCTCTTACTGTGAAGTTTTACTGGTTTTTTGTTTGTTTTTTGTTTTTAGTATTTTTAATGAAAGTCTTTCCTCACATAATGTGTTTTGCAAATATATTCTAGAGACTTACCTTTCCATTCTTTGAATATTTTCTGTGTTCCACAGAGTGTATATTTTAGATTTAATAAAGTCTATATTACTGATTTTTCCTTCATGGATCATGCTTCTCATGTTGTATATAAAAACTAAACATCAAACTAGCTTATGTAAATTTTCTCATGTAAAGTTTCCCACTATAATTTTTATAGTTTTGTATTTAAGTTGATGTTGAGAGAATTTATGTCTAAGGTCCAAAGTTTGTGTCTATTTCTTTTATTATGACTATCCATTTGTACCATCACAATTTGTGGTTGATGATTAAAGACTAATGGACAAGAGATTAAAAACTAAAGGGTTTCCAGATGGCTAAGTGGGTAAAGAATTTGCTTGCAATGAAGGAGACATGAGTTCAATCCCTGGATCAGGAAGATCCCCAGGAGAAGGAAATGGCAACCCACTGCAGTATTCTTGCCTATGAAATCCCATGGACAGAGAAGCTTGGTGAGTTACAGTGCCTTGGGTCCAAAAGTCAGACACAACTTACACCTGAAACTAATATAATATTGAAAGTCAACTATACTTCTATTTTTAAAAGATATGCATTTATTAGAGTTACACTGTCCTTACTTATCTTCACAATTTTATACTTAGAAATGAGTTTTTAAGCTCATTTTATTTTTTATTAAAGTATAGTTGATTTACAAAGTTGTGTTAATTTTAGGTATACTGTATATATAATTCATGTATATATATTTGAATTTTTCAGATTCTTTTCCCCTAGAGGTTATTACAAGACTAGTTCCCTGTGCTAAACTAAAGGTCCTTGTTGATTATCTATTTTACATACACAAGTGTATATACATGTTAATTCAAAACTCCTAATATATCCCTCCCCCATTTCCCCTTTGGTATTCATAAGTTTGTTTTCCATGTCTATGGGTCTATTTCTATTTTGCAAAGAAGTTTGTGTCTTCTTTTTACATTCCAACATATAACCAATATCATATGATATTTGTCTTTCTCTGACTTACTTCATTTCATATGATAATCTGTAGGTCCATCTATGTTTCTAGAAGTGACATTATTTCATTCTTTTTTAATGTCTTTGTAATAGTCCATTCTTGGTTATTGCAAATAGTGCTGCTATGAACATTGGGGTGCATGTATCTTTTCTTTTTAGAAGTTTTAAGAATGTGTTGGGACAGAAAGTATTAAAAGAGCACAGTGTATACAGCAGAAACTAATACAAAGTTGTAAAGCAACTATATTTCAATAAGATATTAATTTATATGTGAATATAAATTTATATAGACATATTTATCCATATATATAAGTAAACACAATATTCCATTAAAAATACTTACAACTTACTGTGATACATGGAATACACTATTTAAAGTCATATGTATAAAAGGCATTTATAGTCATAAAGTCTAATTCTGTTTTGTAAATAAGTTCATTTGCATCATTGTTTAGATTCCTCATATAAGTGAAGAATCAGGTAAACATGACACCAGCAAAGGAAACTAATAAGATGCCAATATCCCACCCTGAATAATAGGAGATCAATGAATTGTCTGACAAAGAATTTAGAATTATCCTCTTAAAGGCATTTAGAGACCTATAAACACACACATAGCTACTTGAAATTAAGGCACAATGCATAAACAAAATGAGAAGTTCAACAAATAAATGAAAACTACCCCCCACCCACACACACACACATAAAACCAGAAATTCTAAAGCAGGAAAATGGAATAGTTGAATAGAAAAAACTATTGTGCCCTTGAACAGCAGCTCACAAACTCTACCAAACAGAAAAATGAATCCATGAACTCAGCTGATTGTTTGAAATTACCCAGTCAGAGGAAAAAATAGACAAAAATGAAAAAGAATGAAGAAAACCTAAAGCAATTAAGGGACACCAGTAAGAGAAACAATTTATTGCAAGTCCTAAAAGGAGAGCAGAAAGAGAAAGGGACAGAGAGTCTATATAATGGCTGAAAACTTCCAAAACATGGAGAGAGAAATATAGAGAGAGACCTATGAGACCCACAGAACCCCAAAATAAGTTGAACTTGAAAAGGGCTACCCCAAGAGATGTTATAATTAAATTGTCAAGCTGCTCCTGCTGCTGCTGCTAAGTCGCTTCAGTCATGTCTGACTCTTCACGACCCCATGGACTGTAGCCTACCAGGCTCCTCCATCCATGGGATTTTCCAGACAAAAGTATGGAGTGGGTTGCCATTTCTTTCTTAAATTGTTGAGTCAAAGGCAAAGAGAGAATTTTGAAAGAAAAGGAAAACAACACACCATAAAAGGGGAGCCTCCATAAGGCAAGAAGCAGATTTCTCAGCATAAACTACAAGCCAGGAGAGAGTGAAATGATGCATTCAAAATATTGAAAAAACAAATCATACTAGGCAAAACTGCCCTTCATAAAAAAAAGACTTTCCATGAAAAAAAAAAAAAATAAGCTGAGGCTTTCCATCACCACTAGACCTACCTTACCAGAAATGCAAAAGGTTGTACTTCAAACTGAAATGAAAGGATGCTAATTAACATCATAAAAACACAAATATAAGAAAACTCACTGAGAAATTTAAGTACATAGTCAAAGTCAGATTGTCTGATGTTGTAATGGTCGTGTGTAGATAATTTACACCTATCAGAAAGTTAAAAGTGAATATTGAAAGTAACCATAACTCTAATAATTTTATATTGGATACACAATAAGAAAAACAAATTATATCAGTAACCTGAAATGTAAGGTGAAGGCATAAAACTGTAAACTTTCTGTATGCTATTAAATTATCAATTAAAACAGGATATTATATTTTATGCATCATAGTAACTACAAAGGAAAAGCCTGAAGTCCATAAACAAAATATTATAAAGAGTAATCATCCCATCATAAAAGTTATAAAATCACCATAAAGAGTTATTAAATCATGCAAGACATCAAAAGACAAGAAGAGAGGAGGAAAGGAGAAAATGGATTTGCAAAAGATTCGGAAAACAATTTTCAAATGGTGACGCGAAGGAGGCAGTCCTAAGACGGTGGAGGAATAGGACGGGGAGACCACTTTCTCCTCCACAAATTCATCAAAAGAACATTTAAACGCTGAGTAAATTCCACAAAACAACTTCTGAATGCCAACGGAGGACATCCAACACCCAAAAAAGAAGCCCATTGTCTTCGAAAGAAGGTAGGAAAATATATAAGAGACAAAAGAGGTAGGGACAGAGCTCCGTCCCGGGAAGGGAGTCTTAAAAAGAGAGAAGTTTCCAAACACCAGGAAACACTCTCACTGCCGAGTCTATGGTGAGCCTTGGAAGCACAGAGGACAACATAACAGAGAGGAAAAATAAATAAATAATTAAAACCCACAGATTATGAGCCCAACGGTAACTCCCCCAGCAGAGCAGCAGCGCAGACGCCTGCACCTGCCACTAGCAAGCAGGGGCTGGGCAGGGAGGCGCAGACTGCATTGCTTAGAGTAAGGATGGGCCTGAATGCCCTGAGAGCAATCTGAGCAAACTAACTTGGGTTAGCAAACCCAAGTGGGATAGCTACCACGCAAACAGCCCTAAGACACCACCAGGCCTGCGCACAGAACAAAGGACTGAACAAAACTAGCCGGCTGCAGACCATCCCCCTCTGGTGACAGGCAGCCAGAGCCAGAAGGAGGCAATCACAGCCTCAGAGAGACATTATCTACCAAACTGCAAGCAGGCTTCTTTGCTAACTAAGACTTCTTGGGGTTCTGGACAGTCAACATCTGCCTGAGAAGGTGCACCGGTTGTACACCCAGAAAACCAAGCATCAGGGACTGGGGAGGCGATAAGTCGCAGCGACCGCACTCGCCAAACACCTCATCACCTGAGCTGCTCGGACCTGGGAAGGACACAAAACGCAGGCCCAACCGAGTCTGCGCCTCTGAGGACTACCCAAGTGCCTGAACCTGAGCAGCTTAGACCTGGGAGGTGCACGCAGCCCAGGGCCGGCCTTGGACGTTTCCCGGCAGAGCAACCTAGAGCCTGAGCACTGTGGGCAGGGAAGGCACACGTGCCGTGAGCGGGGCAGGCCCAGTGTGGGTGAGACACTGCGAGCACACGCCAGTGTTATTTCTTTGCAGGGTCCCTCCCTCCCCACAGCGCGACTGAACAAGTGAGCCTAAAAAAAGTGTCCACCACCACCTCCTTTGTGTCAGAGTGGAAATCAGACACTGAAGAGACCAGCAAACAGAAGAAGCTAAAATAAAGGGAACCACCTTGGAAGTGACAGGTGCAATAGATTAACACCCTGTCATTAGTACCGACTACATAGGAAGGGGCCTATAGATCTTGAGAAATATAAGGTGGACCAAGGAACTATCTGAAAATGAACTGACCCCACATTGCCCACAACAACACCAGAGAAATTCCTAGATATATTTTTACTATTTTTACTATAATTCTTTTTTTTATTTTTTTTGAATTTTTAAGCCCTCTATTACTCCTTTTTCACTTTTATAACCTACTGCTGCTGCTGCTGCTGCTGCTGCTAAGTCTCTTCAGTCGTGTCCGACTCTGTGTGACCCCATAACCTACTACTACTTTGCATAAAAAAGACCCTATTTTTTAAAGCAAACTTTATATATATATATATATTTTTTTTTTGTAATTTTTGTGACTTTTCTTTTTTTTTCTTCTTTCTTTTCTTTTCTTCTTTTCTTTAATATTGTATTTTTGAAATTCCAAACTCTAGATTTTTAATCTTTGCCTTTTGGTGTTTGTTATCAATTTTGTACCTTTAAGAACCCCACTCTTCAGTACCCATTTTTACTTGGGAGCGAGATTACTGGCTTGACTGTTGTCTCCCCCTTTGGGCTCTCCTTTTTCTCCACCAGGTCGCCTCTGTCTCCTCCCTACCCCCTGTCTTCTCTACCCAATTCTGTGAATCTCTGTGTGTTCCAGATGGTAGAGAACACTTAGGGAACTGATTACTGGCTGGATCTGTCTCTCTCCTTTTCATTCCCCCCCTTTTATCCTCCTGGCCACCTCTGTTTCCTTCCTTCCTCTTCTCTTCTCTGTATAACTCCATGAACATCTCTGAGCAGTCCAGTTGTGGAGTGCACATAAGGAAGTGATTACTGGCTAGCTTGCTCTCTCCTCTATTGATTCCACCTCATCTCATTTGGGTCACTTCTAACTCCCTCCTCCTTCTTCTCTTCTCCATGTAACTCTGTGAACCTCTCTGGGTGTCCCTCACTGGAGAAACTTTTCATCTTTAACCTAGATGTTTTATCAATGGTGCTGTATAGAAGGAGAAGTCTTGAGACTACTGTAAAAAGAAGACTGAAAACCAGAAGCAGGAGGCTTAAGTCCAAATCCTGAGAACACCAGAGAACTCCTGACTCCAGGGAACATTAATTGACAGGAGCTCATCAACGCCTCCACACTTTCACTGAAACCAAGCACCACCAAGGGCCAACAAGTTCCACAGCAAGACATACCACGCAAATTCTCCAGCAACACAGGAACACAGCTCTGATCTCCAATATACAGGCTGCCCAAAGTTACTCCAAAACCATTGACATCTCATAACTCATTACTGGACACTCCATTGCACTCCAGAGAGAAGAAATCCAGCTCCACCCACCAGAACACTGACACAAGCTTCCCTAACCAAGAAACCTTGACAAGCAACCTGTACAACCCCACCCACAGTGAGGAAACTCCACAAACTGCCAGAATACAGAAAGGCCATCCCAAACTCAGAAATATAAACAAGATGAAGAGACAGAGGAATACCCAGCAGGTAAAGGAACAGGATAAATGCCCACCAAACCAAACAAAAGAGGAAGAGATAGGGAATCTACCTGATAAAGAATTCTGAATAATGATAGTGAAAATGATCCAAAATCTTGAAATCAAAATATAATCACAGATAAATAGCCTGCAGGCAAGGATTGAGAAGATGCAAGAAAGGTTTAACAAGGACCTAGAAAAATTTTTTAAAGAGTCAATATATAATGAATAATGCAATAAATGAGATCAAAAACACTCTGGAGGCAACAAAGAGTAGAATAACAGAGGCAGAAGATAGGATTAGTGAAGTAGAAGATAGAATAGTAGAAATAAATGAATCAGAGAGGAAAAAGAAAAATGAATTAAAAGAAATGAGGACAATCTCGGAGACCTCCAGGACAGTGTTAAACACCCCAACATTTGAATCATAGGAGTCCCAGAAGAAGAAGACAAAAAGAAAGACCATGAGAAAATACTTGAGGAGATAATAGTTGAAAACTTCCCTAAAATGGGGAAGGAAATAATCACCCAAGTCCAAGAAACCCAGAGAGTCCCAAATAGGATAAACTCAAGGTGAAACACTCCAAGACACATATTAATCAAATTAACAAAGATCAAACACAAAGAACAAATATTAAAAGCAGCAAGGGAAAAACAACAAATATCACACAAGGGAATTCCCATAAGGATAACAGCTGATCTTTCAATAGAAACTCTTCAGCCCAAGAGGGAATGGCAAGACATACTTAAAGTGATGAAAGAAAATAACCTATAGCCCAGATTACTGTACCCAGCAAGGATCTCATTAAAATATGAAGGAGAAATCAAAAACTTTATAGACAAGCAAAAGGTGAGAGAATTCAGCACCACCAAACCAGCTCTCCAACAAATGCTAAAGGATCTTCTCTAGAAAGGAAACACAAAAAGGGTATATAAACTTGAACCAAAAACAGTAAAGTAAATGGCAATGGGATCATACTTATCAATAATTACCTTAAACGTAAATGGGTTGAATGCCCCAACCAAAAGACAAAGCCTGACTGAATGGATACAAAAACAAGACCCCTATTATTGTTGTCTACAAGAGACCCACCTCAAAACAGGGGACGCATACAGACTGAAAGTGAAGGGCTGGAAAAAGATATTCCATACAAATAGAGACCAAAAGAAAGCAGGAGTAGCAATACTCATATCAGATAAAACAGACTTTAAAACAAAGGGTGTGAAAAGAGACAAAGAAGGACACTACATAATGATCAGAGGATCAATCCAAGAAGATAGAACAATTATAAATATATATATGCACCCAACATAGGAGCACTGCAATATGTAAGACAAATGCTAACAAGTATGAAAGGGGAAATTAACAATAACTCAATAATAGTGGGAAACTTTAATACTCTATTCACACCTATGGATAGATCAACTAAATAGAAAATTAACAAGGAAACACAAACTTTAAACGATATAATAGACTAGTTAGACCTAATTGATATCTATAGGACATTTCACCCCAAAACAATGAATTTCACCTTTTTCTCAAGCGCACACAGAACCTTCTCCAGGATAGATCACATCCTGGGCCATAAATCTAGCCTTGGTAAATTCAAAAAAATTGAAAACATTCCAAGCATCTTTTCTGACCACAATGCAGTAAGATTAGATCTCAATTACAGGAGAAAAACTATTAAAAATTCCAACTTATGGAGGCTAAACAACACGCTGCTGAATAACCAACAAATCACAGAAGAAATCAAAAAAGAAATCAAAACATGCATAGAAATGAATGAAAATGAAAACACAACAATCCAAAACCTGTGGGACACTGTAAAAGCAGTGCTAAGGGGAAGGCTCATAGAAATACAGGCATACCTCAAGAAACAAGAAAAAAGTCAAATGAATACCCTAACTCTACACCTAAAGCAACTAGAAAAGGAAGAAATGAAGAACCCTGGGGTTAGCAGAAGGAAAGAAATCTTAAAAATTAGGGCAGAAACAAATGCAAAAGAAACAAAAGAGACCATAGCAAAAATCAACAAAGCCAAAGCTGGTTCTTTGAAAGGATAAATAAAACTGACAAACCATTAGCCAGACTCATCAAGAAACAAAGGGAGAAAAATCAAATCAATAAAATTAGAAATGAAAATGGAGAGATCACAACAGACAACACAGAAATACAAAGGATCATGAGACTACTATCAGCAATTATATGCCAATAAAATGGAAAACTTGGAACAAATGGACAAATTCTTAGAAAAGTACAACTTTCCAAAACTAAACCAGGAAGAAATAGAAAATCTTAGCAGACCCATCACAAGCACGGAAATTGAAACTGTAATCAAAAATCTTCCAGCAAACAAAAGCCCAGGTCCAGAAGGCTTCACAGCTGAATTTTACCAAAAATTTAGAGAAGAGCTAACACCTATCCTACTCAAATTCTTCCAGAAAATTGCAGAGGAAGGTAAACTTCCAAACTCATTCTATGAGGTCACCATTACCCTAAAACCAAAACCGGACAAAGATGCCACAAAAAAAGAAAACTACAGGCCAATATCACTGATGAACAGAGATGCAAAAGTCCTTAACAAATTTCTAGCAATCAGAATCCAACAACACATTAAAAAGATCATACACCATGACCAAGTGGGCTTTATCCCAGGGATGCATGGATTCTTCAATATCCACAAATCAATGTAATATACCACATTAACAAAATTGAAAAATAAAAGCCATATGATTATTTCAATAGATGCAGAGAAAGCCTTTGACAAAATTCAACATCCATTTATGATAAAAACTCGCCAGAAAGCAGGAATAGGAGGAACATACCTCAACATAATAAAAGCTATATATGACAAACCCACAGCAAACATTATCCTCAATGGTGAAAAATTGAAAGCATTTCCCCTAAAGCCAGGAAAAAGACAAGGGTGCCCACTTTCACCACTACTATTCAACATAGTTTTGGAAGTTTTGGCCACAGCAATCAGAGCAGAAAAAGAAATAAAACGAATCCAGATTGGAAAAGAATAAGTAAAACTGTCACTCTGCAGATGACATGATCCTCTACATAGAAAACACTAAAGACTCCACCAGAAAATTACTAGAGCTAATCAATGAATATAGTAAAGTTGCAGGATATAAAATCAACACAGAGAAATCCCTTGCATTCCTATACACTAATCATGAGAAAATAGAGAAATTAAGGAAACAATTCCATTCACCATTGCAACGAAAAGAATAAAATACTTAGAAATATATCTACCTAAAGAAACTAAAGACCTATATATAGAAAACTATAAAACACTGTGAAAGAAATCAAAGAGGACACAAATAGATGGAGAAATATACCATGTTCATAGATCAGAAGAATTAATATAGTGAAAATGAGTATACTACCCAAAGCCATCTATAGATTCAACGAAATCCCTATCAAGCTACCAATGGTATTTTTCACAGAACTAGAACAAATAATTTCACAATTTGTATGGAAATACAAAAAAACCTCGAATAGCCAAAGCAATCTTGAGAAAGAAGAATGGAACTGGAGGAATCAACCTGCCTGACTTCAGGCTCTACTACAAAGTCACAGTCATCAAGACAGTATGGTACTGGCACAAAAACAGAAATGTAGATCAATGGAACAAAATAGAAAGCCCAGAGATAAATCCAAGCACCTATGGACACCTTATCTTTGACAAAGGTGGCAAGAATATACAATGGATTAAAGACAATCTCTTTAACAAGTGGTGCTGGGAAAACTGGTCAACCACTTGTAAAAGAATGAAACTAGAACACTTTCTAACACCACACACAAAAATAAACTCAAAATGGGTTAAAGATCTAAATGTAAGACCAGCAACTATAAAACTCCTAGAGGAGAACACAGGCAAAACACTCTCCAACATACATCACAGCAGGATCCTCTATGACCCACCTCCCAGAATATTGGAAATAAAAGCAAAAATAAACAAATGGGACCTAATTAAAATTAAAAGCTTCTGCGCAACAAAGGAAATCATAAGCAAGGTGAAAAGACAGCCTTCAGAATGGGAGAAAATAATAGCAAAAGAAGCAACTGATAAATAACTAATCTCCGAAATATACAAGAAACTCCTGCAGCTCAATTCCAGAAAAATAAATGACCCAATCAAAAAATGGGCCAAAGAACTAAATAGACATTTCTCCAAAGAAGACTTACAGATGGTTAACAAACACATGAAAAGATGCTCAACATCACTCATTATCAGAGAAATGCAAATCAAAACCACAATGAAGTACCATTTCACGCAAGTCAGAATGGCTGCAATCCAAAAGTCTACAAGCAATAAATGCTGGAGAGGGTGTGGAGAAAAGGGAACCCTCTTACACTGTTGGTGGGAATGCAAACTAGTACAGCCACTATGGAGAACAGTGTGGAGATTCCTTAAAAAACTGGAAATAGAACTGCCTTATGATCCAGCAATCCTACTGCTGGGCATACACACCAAGGAAACCAGAATTGAAAGAGACATATGTACCCCAATGTTCATCACAGCACTGTTTATAATAGCCAGGGCATGGAAGCAACGAATGGATAAGAAAGCTGTGGTACATATACACAGTGGAGTATTACTCAGCCGTTAAAAGGAATACATTTGAATAAGTTCTAATGAGGTGGATGAAACCGGAGCCTATTATACCGAGTGAAATAAGCCAGAAAGAAAAACATTAATACAGTATACTAATGCATATATATGGAATTTAGAAAGACGGTAATGATAACCCTGTATGCAAGAGAACAATTGAGACACAGATGTATAGAACAGTCTTTTGGACTCTGTGGGAGAGGGAGAGGGTGGGATGATTTGAGAGAATGGCATTAAAACATGTATAATATCATATAAGAAACAAATCGCCAGTCCAGGTTTGATACAGGATACAGGATGCTTGGGGCTGGTGCACTGGGATCAACCAGAGAGATAGTATGGGGAGGGAGGTGGGAGGGGGGTTCAGGATGGGGAACACGTGTACACTAGTGGCGGATTCATGTTGATGTATGGCAAAACCAATACAATATTGTAAAGTAATTAGCCTCCAATTAAAATAAATAAATTTAAATTTAAAAAACAAATAAAAGTAAAATGGTGATGCAAGTCCTTATATATCAATACTTACTTTAGTTGTAAATGGATTACATTTTATAATAAAAAGACAGAGAAAGACTGAATGGATAGGAAAATAATATCCAACAATATGTTACCTTCAAGAGATTCACTTTAGATTTAAGAACACATGAAGGCTGAGAGTGAGGAGATATAAAAAGATATTTCAAGCAAATGATAAACTAAAGATGATAAGGGTAGTTATAACTTTATCATACAAAATAGGCTTTAAGCTAACAATGATCATAAAGGACAAAGAATTTCATTATATGAAGATGCCAATTCATCTAGAGGAAATAATAAAGGTAAATGCTTATGCACGCAATGTCAGAGCACCTAACCATATAAATCAACACTAAAATAAAAGAATAAATAAACAGCAATATGATAATAGTTTCAGATATTATACCTCACTCTAAACAATGCATATATCACCCAGAGAATAAACTGTAAAAAAAAAAAAAAAAAGTTAACTTGAACATTATTACAAAATGAACCTAATATACATATATAGAACATTTCATCCAAAAGCAGCAGAATACGTTTCTCCCCAAGCATATATGAAATATTTTCTAGCATACATCACATATCACACCACAAAACAATTTTCAAAAAATTCAAGAAGATAGAAATTACATCAAGTATCTTTTCCTACCACAATGGAATGAAACTAGAAATCAATTAAAGAAAGATTATTAAAGATTTCATAATACATGAAAATTAAAGAATCTTCATCTTACTAGCCATTTTCTTAGCATATTCTCAATACTTTTTTAATAGTTCACATTTGCCAAGAGGCTGAAAATGGGATTTGAGAGTCAAGAGATTTACTGGTGGAGGGAGATTTTTACTGGCAAGCCTTCAGATTGTGGTGAAGGTCTGAAAACTGTGAAAGGTGACAGAGAAAGAACTGGCTAGGAAGAGTCTAGGACTGCAGCATTATTCTAAGAAAGTTTCAAACAGGTTGATAGTGAGTCCTTGAGCTAACATCACCTATTGGGAGTCCACCATCTTGCCAGAATGGTATTTGATAGTATTCCTTCTGTGGTCAGTCATTGGCTGGGAACATTCTGTGGGAAACATGGCCCTGACACACCAACACTGGAGTGAATTCAGAGGGCAACAATGGAGTTATCAATCATGCTGCCTGTAGCAGGAGATTTGAAGGAGATTATTGAATTTGCCTTCAAAGGAGAAGTAATTGCCCATGTGCTGGAAGAGGGAAGGGAGGAACTGGACTGGTGTTTGCTGCATGAGAAGATCATGAAAATGGGAGAGGAGGGAGTCACAGGGCATTTCTTGATAGAAGAGAAGAAGGAAATTAACAAAACAAGGGAGGTCTTTAGTACGAAAGAGTTTTCCAGTGAAGCCCAATGGGGAGAATTCCAGAGTCACCCAAGGTTTGTTTTCCCAGGCAGACACTGTAGTAGCTATCTGGGTGACAAATCCAGGGACACATTTCACATCATCTTCAATCATCAAGAAATAGTCAGAGTGGTTGGTAGCAAAGTTCATGAGGAAGGCATAATCCATATTCCTCTTGGAACGGAAGGCTACATAGGCAGGAGTGTCATTAAAGTTTCTCTTAAGGCTCTTCAAGGGAAGATAGCTTTTAAGAGGCGTGTTAATCACTACTAGCTGGCTGGCCTGGATATATGGCTTAAAGATGGTTGAGATATTGGAGATCACTTGACCACGCCACATGGGATCAGGATCTGCCAAGTGTACCAGAACAATGAAGTGTTTCTGCTCAGATAAGGAGGAAGAATAAAAGAGAGATTCCAGGGTGTCCAAGAGGTAGCTCCTTTGGGGACGCTTCATTGAGGAAATTCCTATGGTCAGCAGTCCTAGGATTGAGGGGGAAAAAAGAGAACTTGTATCAATGTAGGAAAGTGAAGGAAATAGTTGCTGTGGTTGAGGTTATAAGATTTTCTTATGTCTTTCTAATATGCCAACTCTCTGTATTATTATAGCTATTTTACATTTTCTCCCCCCTAGACCTGAGTATGGACTATGTTAGGAGTAATGCTTCATCACAAGTTGTGAGGGTTTTTTTAGTGTTACCTTTGAAACACTATTGTGGAAGAAATAAAGATGATAGACTAAAAACATTTGCACCTGTGTCTCCTTCTTCCCAAAATCACATTGAAAAACCAGAAAGTTTACCATGAGAGAATTTCAATATTTGATGAATTGCTGCAAGAATGACAGAATATGAAATAGGATTGGAGAAATCTAAGCATAAGAATTCATATTTCAAAAGACACACAGAGAAAATGACTGCACAGATACATCTTTATTCCAAAAGCCTCAGAAGAATTCTAAGTTTGAGCCACCAAATACAAAGGAAAGGGCCCTGGGATGGTCACCTGGATAATTAATCACAGAATTATTTCCAAAACTACTGAACCAGTGATCACCAAGTAGCTGGTGGGAGATCTGCCAGGGTGTGAGTCCTATGGCTGGAGAGAACTTAAGAATGGAAGCCAAGAACTCTAGACATAAGAGGGAAAAAGGAAATAACACAGCTGACTGGCATTTGTTTATATGGTAAAGTTCTACGTATGGTTCCCTGAAGAACATGAAGTAGGTATTCAGAACTATAGAGGTTGCCAGAGTTTATCTAAGCAGATAAGGGAGGAAATAGCACAGGTGACTTAGGGCTCTAATAGAAGAGACAAAGGGTTAGTTCACCCAAATCAGCTACCCACATTCCTTACTTTCTCCTTATGTCACTGCTTCCCTGCAATCTAATGAGGCAAGCTTTCTTAATCACAACCCACTGTAACAGGGTGGCAAACAGAGATGGCAATTAGCGAGAACAAATGAAAAATCTATCCATTCTAGATTCTTGAATATTAATTTGAAAGATGAATCATCAAACATTTGATTATAAAGCTTGAAACAAGAATAACCAATATAATGAAAGAAAAACAACTTAACCAAGAACAGAACTCTATAAATAGAAACTAACAGGAAACAGTGCATAGAAGAACATTTCAAATATATTAAATCCAGTCTCAAAGAGATTGGAGAGGAAATCAAATTCTTTGGCAAAAGAACAAACTTGTAGAGATCAGAGTTTGTAGAAAATATTGATATGAGTATTTGATCAAATTCAGGTTATATTTTCTGGCAATAATACTTTATGAGTTGGTGATGCATTCCTCTATCAGAAGGCACATAATGGCAGGTAATTTCTGTTTTTAGGATGTTAGCAGACTTTGAAGTTCGGTGTCTAGATTCATTAATACTCCAGAGGTTGCAATATGGTGATATTCTAAGGCTAACATTCCTTCTTCATTTGTTAACTGGAATGCTTCTATAAAAAGAAAATTCCTTTCATCTACTTCTTGGTTACCAAGTAGTATAGTTCACATAAGGAAAGTGAGATAAATATTTGATTCTTTCCCTTTATTTACTAGCTTTCAAAATAATGCTAGGAGCTGGTTCCCTCACATTCTCCATGGTGACAAAACTTTTGCTTTTTGGTGGTTGTTGTTGTTTTCTATGTATCTATGTACTCATGGTTTTCATACCATTGAAATTTTATCTTTATTGATGTTCAAATTGTCCTATCATTTGTAGGACAATTAATTATCAGATATAATCAGCCTCTTAAAATTGGGTCCTGAGCCCTTTTGATACAACTTTAGTTGTATTCAAAAGCTTCCTTTCTGTATGGAATAATTCCTGCCTGTGACCTGAGTCAGCCTTTTTCCAAGGAACTCCTTTTAGAGGAAGTTCTTTCTAGTGAAAAATTGGATTTATATAGTGAGTGCTCATTGTAGTAAGTCATTTCTAGGCTCTAGTGAACAGAGCTAAAACATTTTTAAGAGATAAAACACATTATGAGTTCAATACCAATATTTCAAAATGCATTCAACTCAAAAATGCACTTAAATGTAAAGGGGAAAAAAGTGTTTTCCTTATGAAGAGTATTAAAAGTCCTGATTTAAAATCTCTCATGTTCCCTAGCTAGCCATAGACTTCAGTAACAGATGCCAGCATGGTTATCAGGGACAAGAGAGAAAGGGATACTACTGCAGCAGAGGCCAGTGAGGACAACAGTTATACTTACCTCAAAATTATAGGCTGCTGCTATAGATGATACTTAAAACTGTGAGACTGGATGAGTTACCCAAGAAACTAAGCTTATAAGGTGTTGGGTATTGTAACCCATAATGGAATATAACCTGTAAAAAAATCAAATCACAATGCTATACACATGAAACTAATACAGTATTGTAAATCAACTATATTTCAACTTTTAAAAAGTAGGTCTAGATAAGGACTGAGCTCTGGGGTATATTAACATTTAGATGCTGGATACAGAAGATAAATCAGCATGAGAGTGAGGAACTATCAAGAAATTTAGAGGAAAATCATAAGAATCTAGGATCCTTGGAAGCAATTAAAGAATGTTGATAGAGAGTGATCTGTGTCAAATGCTGTCATAGGTCCCTTTTGCTTTACACCTGCCTTCTCTATATACCCTTACCTAACCTGCCCCTGCATCACATAGCCTCTTGAGCACACTCACTTTTTTTCAGAGGAGGAGCTCCAATCAAGATACAGGAGTTCACATTTTTGAGTGGTTCTGAGTTTTTCTGAATATCTTTGAAGGTTTCCAGGTGGTTTGTTCTACTAGGGCTGATCTGCATCCGGGCTCTCTGCCAAGCTACCATCTCCTTTTCCTGCTGAGAAAAGGGTAAGTCTCACCTATAATGTTCATGCCTTGTGAAAATGCCTGGATTCCCCTTTGTACAACATAATAATCTGTCTCCAGGACAGAGGGAAGCTTGCTCAGGGCTCATTTCAGTTTCTTACTTATCTTCTGAAAAAGTTTTACACCAGAGGTTCTTGTATAGGTTATGGGTCCTGGAGCAAAGGGAGATGGTATTACTTTAGTTATCTTCCATTTTATGTAGGGAATGAGATAATGTCAGTCTATGCTATTTTTCACCCACAATCACCTTTATGACTACAGTCTGACATGGGTCACTTAATCCCATGAAGGGCAAAATATGTTAGGTGTGAGAGATACAGGAGTGCTCAGTTGCTTAGTCATGTCCAACTCCTCTCTGTCCGTGAGATTTTTCCAGCAAGAGTACTGGAGTGGGTTTCCATTTCCTTCTCCAGGGGATATTACTGGCCCAGGGATTGAATGCATGTCTCCTGCATCTCCTCCATTAGCAGGTGGATTCTTTACCACTGCACCACCTGGGAACCCCAAGAGATACAGGAGACAACCTTGTCTCCTTTAGAATGATGGGAGACAAGGTAATACTACCCCAATGCCCCAATCTAAACTCCTTCCCATTGGTGGCACTTCACCCTTCCAAATTCATTCACCACTCTCCCTTTGCTTCTTTGCTGTTACTGTTTTCTGGTGAAGTTTTCTTGAAAGTGAAAGTGTTAATCAGTTAGTCATGTCCGACTCTTTGCGACTCCATGGACTGTAGCCAGCCAGGCTTCTCTGTCCATGGAATTCTCTAGGCAAGAATACTGGAGTGGGTAGCCTGTCCCTTCTCCAGGGGCTCTTCCCCACGCAGGGATCAAACCTGCATCTGCTGCATGGCGGGCAGATTCTTTACCGTCTAAGCCACCAGGGAAGCCCAACTCCCTAGAATTTTTTTGGCTTGGGGAAATGACAACTTCCCTGAGGTTTGAGATCCTATTGTATAAAACTGGGGGGAAATGTATAACTTTGAAACCAACGGAAATTTTCTAATTTTTTTTAAACAAGGAAAATATTTTCTACCTTATCAATTGCTGTTAAAAAAAGGAGGGGAAGACAGCTTTAAGTAAACATTAAACAGTGTTATTTCTTCCCAGCCCTGAATTCTCTCTTTTCAGAGTGCCACATCCCTTACTGTTTCCATCAAAGAAAAATGATATATTGAGTCCTTAAGATTTGTTATCTTTCTTTTTTGAGTGTCTGGGATTCCCTGGTGGCTCAGACGGTAAAGAGTCTGCCAGTAATGTGGGAGACCCAGGTTCGATCCCTGGGTCAGGAAGATCCCCTGGAGAAGGAAATGACAACCCATTCCAGTATTCTTGCCTGGAAAATCCCATGAACAGAGGAGCCTGGCCTACTACAGTCCATGGGGTTGCAAAGAGTCAGACACTCAGAAAGTGAGTGACTTCACTTTCACTTTCTTCAAATGTCTACTATTTAGTGGTAATTTCACACAAATAGACACTTAATGTCCTGCTTTTTTTCTAGTCCAGAGATTTCAACTTTACCCCATCCATACTTTCTGGTACTTACCAAAGACAGGAAACTTGCAGTATCAAAGGGGTTTTCTTTAATGAAAAGAAATATTGGGAACACTATCACTATTGCAATAACAATGAGTATCCATAGGACATCTTTCATGGTACCAACATGGGGAGCTTGTACAGCTGGCTCTCAATCTGTGATCCTTGGATGTATACTTATAATCTGCAATTTACACAGTATTGAGAAAATTTTTTATTTGATAATGATATTTTGCTAATTAATCAAGAAAATACAGCTTACTTGTGTAATTAACATTCTTTTTTAAAGATAATTTTTAGGGCAGTTTTAAGTCTACAGCAAAATTGAAAAAACAGAGATTTTCCATTTACCCCCTTGCCCTTACATATGCATCATCAACACCACTCCCCAGAGTGATACATTTGTTACAATTGATTAATCCACATTGACATGTCATTATTCCTCAAAGTCCACAGTTTACACTAAGCTTCATTCTCGGTGTTGTACATTCTATGGGTTTAGACAAATGTATAAATGACATGTATCTACCATTTTAATATCATTCAGAGTATTTTCACTGCCCTAGAAATCCTCTGTAATCTACCTATTCATTCTTTTACCTACTACCCAATCCCCACTTATGTTTTAACTGTCTCCATAGTTTTTCCTTTTCCAGAAAGTTGGGATTACATGGTGTGTAGTCTTTTCATATTGACTTCTTTCAATTGGTAATATGTGTTTAAGGTACCTCCATTCCTTTTCATTACTTCATAGCTTATTTCTTTTTAGCACTGAATAATATTCCATTATCTGGATTACCACAGTCTATCCTTTCACCTGTTGAAGGACATCTTGGTTGCTTCCAAGTTTCAGCAATTACGACTATGGCTGCTATAAAGATCTGTATGCAGGCTTTTGTGTGGACATGAATTTTCAACTCTTTTGGGCAAACACTAAGGAGCACAATTGCTGGATCATATGGTAAGAGTAAGTTTAGTTTCTGTTAGGTCCATACAAGTTCTGTCCTTTATCGCGCCCATCTTTGCATGAAATGTTCCCTTGGTATATCTAATTTTCTTGAAGTGATCTCTAGTCTTTCCCATTCTGTTGTTTTCCTCTATTTCTTTGCATTGATAGCTGAGGAAGGCTTTCTTATCTCTTCTTGGTATTCTTTGGAACTCTGCATTCAGATGCTTATATCTTTCCTTTTCTCCTTTGCTTTTTGCTTCTCTTCTTTTCACAGCTATTTGTAAGGCCTCCCAGACAGCCATTTTGCTTTTTTGCATTTCTTTTCCATGGGGATGGTCCTGATCCCTGTCTCCTGTACAATGTCACAAACCTCATTCCATAGTTCATCAGGCACTCTATCTATCAGATCTAGGCCCTTAAATCTATTTCTCACTTCCACTGTATAATCATAAGGGATTTGATTAAGGTCATACCTGAATGGTCTAGTGGTTTTCCCTACTTTCTTCAATTTAAGTCTGAATTTGGTAATAACATTTCATGCAAAGATGGGCTCAATAAAGGACAGAAATGGTATGGACCTAACAGAAGCAGAAGATATTAAGAAGAGGCGGCAAGAATACACAGAAGAACTGTACAAAAAAAGATCTTCACGACCCAGATAATCACGATGGTGTGATCACTCACCTAGAGCCAGACATCCTGGAATGTGAAGTCAAGTGGGCCTTAGAAACCATCACTATGAACAAAGCTAGTGGAGGGAATGGAATACCAGTTGAGCTATTTCAAATCCTGAAAGATGATGCTGTGAAAGTGCTGCACTCAATATGCCAGCAAATTGGGAAAACTCAGCAGTGGAGACACGACTGGAAAAGGTCAGTTTTCATTCCAATCCCAAAGAAAGGCAATGCCAAAGAATGCTCAAACTACCGCACAATTGCACTTATCTCACATGCTAGTAAAGTAATGCTCAAAATTATCCAAGCCAGGCTTCAGCAATATGTGAACTGTGAACTTCCTGATGTTCAAAGCTGGTTTTAGAAAAGGCAGAGGAACCAGAGATCAAATTGCCAACATCCGCTGGATCATGGAAAAAGCAAGAGAGTTCCAGAAAAGCATCTATTTCTGCTTTATTGGCTATGCCAAAGCCTTTGACTGTGTGGATCACGATAAACTGTGAAAAATTCTGAAAGAGATGGGAATACCAGACCACCTGACCTGCCTCTTGAGAAATCTGTATGCAGGTCAGGAAGCAACAGTTAGAACTGGACATGGAACAACAGACTGGTTCCAAATAGGAAAAGGAGTACATCAAGGCTGTATATTATCACCCTGCTTATTTAACTTATATGCAAAGTACATCATGAGAAATGCTGGGCTGGATGAGGCACAAGCTGGAATCAAGATTTCTGGGAGAAATATCAATAACCTCAGATATGCAGATGACACCACCCTTATGGCAGAAAGCGAAGAAGAATCAAACAGCCTCTTGATGAAAGTGAAAAAGGAGAGTGAAAAAGTTGGCTTAAAGCTCAACATTCAGAAAATGAATATCATGGCATCCGGTCCCATCACTTCATGGCAAATAGATGGAGAAACAGTGGAAACAGTGAGAGACTTTATTGTTTTGGGCTCCAAATCACTGCAGATGGTGACTGCAGCCATGAAATTAAAAGATGCTTACTCCTTGGAAGGAAAGTCATAACCAACCTAGACAGCATATTAAAAAGCAGAGATGTTAC
Organism: Bos grunniens; assembly: GCF_055505025.1. NCBI lineage: Eukaryota > Metazoa > Chordata > Mammalia > Artiodactyla > Bovidae > Bos > Bos grunniens. The sequence continues at coordinate 121,851,072 of NC_141167.1, read as the reverse complement.
TTTGCCAATAAAGGTCTGTCTAGTCAAGGCTATGGTTTTTCCAGTAGTCATGTATGGATGTGAGAGCTGGGCTATAAAGAAAGCTGAGAGCCAAAGAATTGGTGCTTTTGAACTGTGGTGTTGGAGAAAACTCTTGAGAGTCCCTTGGACTGCAGGGAGATGCAACTAGTTCATCCTAAAGGAAATCAGTCCTGAATATTCATTGGAAGGACTGATGTTGAAGCTGAAATTCCAATACTTTGGCCACCTGATGCAAAAAACTGACTCATTGGAAAATACCCTGATGCTGGGAAAGATTGAAGGCGGGAGGAGAAAGGGACAACAGAGGATGAGATAGTTGGATGGCATCACTGACTCAATGGACATGAGTTTGAGTAAACTCTGGGAGTTGGTGAAGGACAGAGAGGCCTGGTATGCTGCAGTCCATGGGGTCGCAAAGAGTCAGACACTAGTGAGTAACTGAAGTGAACTGAGAGGAAAAAGCAAGGGAAGTACATCTCTTAGCACAGATCCTCTGTGACCCACTTCCTAGAATAATGGCAATAAAAACAAAAATAAACAAGTAGGACTAATTAAACTTAAATACTTTTGCACAATTAAGGAAATTATAAGCAATGTGAAAAGACAATCCTCAAAGTGGTAGAAAATAATAACAACGGAAACAACTGGCAAGGAATTAAATCTCCAAAATATATAAGCATCTCAATACCAGAAAAACAAACAACCCAATCAAAAAGTGGACAGAAAACCTAAAGAGACATTTCTCCAAAGAAGACATACAGATGGCTAATAAACACATGAAAAGATGCTTGACTTCACTCATTATTAGAGAAAGGCAAATCTAAAGTACATTTAGGTGTCACCTCATACCCATCATGAAAAAAAAAAATGGCCATCATGAAAAAAATCTACAAACAATAAATGCTGGAGAGTGTGTGTAGAAAGTGAATCCTCTTGCACTGTTGATGGGAATGTAAATTGATACAGCCACTATGGAGAACAGTATGGAGATTACTTTAAAAACTAGGAATAAAACTACCAAATGACCCAACAATCCCACCACCAAACATGTACCTTGAGAAATCTATAATTTAAAAAGACACATGTACTAGAATGTTCATTGTAGCACTATTTACAATAGCTGGGACATGGAAGCAACCTAGATGTCCATTGACTGATGAATGGATAAAGAAGTTATAGAACATATATACAACATATTTGAGTCAGTTCTAATGAGGTCGATGAACCTACAGCCTATTATAAAGACTGAAGTAAGAAAGAGAAAAACAAATGTCATGTATTTGCACATATATGTGAAATGTAGATAGATAGTACTGATGAACATACTTGTAGAGCAGCAATGGAGAGACAGAAGTGAGAACATATTTGTGGACACAGTGGGAGAATGAGAGAGAGGATGAATTAAAAGAGTAACATTGAAAAACATTGAAACATATGTATAGATAGTCAATGTGAATTTGCTGTGTGATGTAGGGAACTCAGACCTGGTGCTCTGTGACAACTTAGAGTCAGGGAATGAGGTGAAGGGGAGGTTCAAGAGAGAGGAGATATATGTATACCTATGGCTGATTCATGTTGATTTTTTTTTTTTTTTTGGGTGTTCCCCTCAAGGTACTGGTAGGTCTGTGTTCCTTTCTGGTGACTCTTGGGGGGAAGACTTTTTAAGACTGATGGAGCTCTCAGCTCACAACACTGACTGTCCATGTTGATGTATAGCAGAAACTAACACAATATTGTAAAGCAATTGTCCTCTAATTAAAATTTTTTAAAAAGAAAAAATGAAGTCTATTTTGTCTTATATTAGTGTGAAAGTGTACGATATTAGTGTGAAAGTCGCTTAGTCATGTCTGACTCTTTGCAACCCCACGGACTATACAGTCTCTAGGCCAGCATACTGGAGGGGTAGCCCTTCCCTTCACCAGGGGATTTTCCCAACCTGGAGATCGCACCCAGGTCTCCCACTTTGCAGGCAGATTCTTTACCAACTGAGCCACTAGGGAAGCCCAATATTAGTATATTAGATATTAGTATAGCTACCCTTATTCTCTTTGGTTTTCTATTTGCATGGAATATCTTTTTCCATCCTTTTACTCACAACCTTTTTTTATCTTTGTATCTAAAATGAGTCTCCAACTACGAGACAGCACATAGTTGGAGCATATTTATTATCCATCCTACCAATATCTGTCTTTTAATCAGAGGGTCCAATCTATTTACATTTAAAGTAGTTACTCATTAGGAGATACTGTTGCCTTTCTTATTATGTGTTTTTTAAATACCTTATAGTTTTTTTGTCCCTCATCTCCTGATTTATGGCCACTTTTTCATTTCGTTGATTTTTTTAATAGTGACACATTTCAGTTATCTTATCATTTCCTCTTGTGTCCACCTTTGTGTCTAGCTATTTTCTTTGTAGCTACCATTTAACATTCTAAAGTTAAAACATTAAGTTGAATTTGTACAGGCTGAACTGTAATAACGTACAAAACTCTGCTTCTTTACAACTCCACTCCCACCCCTTTCAGTTGGTGATATCATAAAATTACACCTAATATATTGTGTACCCAAAAACATACACTAATAATGCCTTTAAGTGCATTAATCTCTTAAATTGTGTAGAATATAATGTTTGCAGTCACAAACCAAAGTTTAAAATAATGCTAGCCTTTTACACCAACAATTTTTCTTTAAATATGTTTGTTAAACCATGTTTAAAAAAAAAAACTGCAGTTACAAATCATTGTTAAAATATTATTAGCTTTTATAATTGCCCATATATTTACCTTTACTGAAAATCCTTATTTCTCCACATGTCTTTGAGTTACTGTCTAGTGTCCTTTCATTGCACTTTGGAGGACTCCCTTGAGCATTGTTTGCAGGGACGGTCTAGTGGCAAAAACTCCTTCAGCTTTTATCTTGTAGTGTCTTAATTTCTCCTTCACTTATGAAGGACAGTTTTGTTGGATAATGGATTATTGGATGACGGGGGGGGGGGGGGGGGGGGCGGGGTTAGTACTTTGAATATATTAGCACACTGTCTTGCTACCTCCAAAACTTTTGATGAGAGATCTGTTGCTAATCTTATTGAGGATCACTTGTGTCTAATAATTCACTTCCCTCTTGCTGCTTTCAAGATTCTCTTTCTTTCTGACTTTTGAAAGTTTGATTATAATATATATCAGTGTGGGTCTTTTAGAAGTTTGTTGAGCCTCTTGGATGCTTAAATTCATCAAATTTGGGAAGATTTAAGCCATTATTCTTCAGATATTCTCTCTGCCTCTTTCTCTCCTCTTTCTTCTGGAGCTCCCATAATGTTTATGTTGATCTGCTCTCTGCTTAAGCTGGGAGATACATTTTCTTAGACATGGCACTTTTGACTCTCATTCCTTTGGATTTAGATTCCCCTTGTTCTTGGGCCTTCGTGTTTTGCTAGAACCACATCACCAGCTTTCCTGGCCTTCTAGTTGAAGACAGGAAATTGTGAGTCTTAGCCTCTAAGCCTCTAACAAATTGTAGGAGCCAATCCCTCTTAATAAATCTACTTTTACATTATCTATCTCTCTATATTTATCCTATTAGTTTTGCTTTTCTGGAGAACCCTGACTAACATAGGCATTTATTAAGGATCTGAGATAAGCTATGAATGGGATCAAGTCAGAGATCTAAGAGATAATCACCCTTTCTAAGGCTTCCATTCTGAGGCTTCCATTCCCTGAAGGCTTCAGGGGAGACACTATGAAATTTACATACACATATTTGTTTCAGCCACAACACATGAACATCCTCACCTTAACTGGAGCTGTAGTTCCATCTGAGACTTTTTTCTGGGTGCACAGGCACTCAGTTCCATACCTCTTAAGTGTTCAGGACTTTCCCTAAAGTCAAGAAGAAGAAAATATAATGTTTAGGGGGTTGTGATGGGCAAGAGTATGCATGCTATGAGGTAAGACAAAGTTGGCCAGGCTCTCAGGTGACACCCCCCCTGACAACCATTGTTCTACCTGAATGAGCCCTGTTTACCATGCCAAGCACCAGCTCCTTGGTAAGGGTCCCCAGGGAAACTGTGAGAAAGTTCTGATATCAGCTTCTCCAGATTCTGACTTAGATTCAGAACTGTGGTCTCTATGTGGGCCACCTTTTTCTCCAAATAAAAGTTTTATTGGCATTTTCCCCAGTTAAGTATGATACATGTTCAATGTAAAACATTGAATTGATTACCAAGAAAAAAAAAAAGAATAAAGATTACTCAATCTTAATGGTCAGAGATAACCTTTGGTTAACATCTGGTGAACATCTTGAATCAAAATGAAAAGAGTGGATTGGAATTTAGCTTTATGGCAACAAAAGTCAACCCACTAAATTCCCCAAGAAAGTCTTTTGGGCAACAGAATTTATGAAACATGGCAATCTCTCAGAGTTTAGAGAAGAGGTAAATCTACCTATGCAAATTTACCATTTTCACTTTCCTTGGGTAACTTCTAATTCCCACTTATCCTAGACATCTTATTTTTTTCCTAAAAATCTCCCTCCTCTTTATCTTGTCATCTTTTTTTATCCTTATTAATGCCCTAAATCTGTGTTTCTAACCCTCACCTCCCATCATTCTCAGATTGCTCTGGATAAAATAAACACTAGTCACTATCTAAGGAAAAATGATGGCAATAGAATACATTTATAAGCCCAGATTGACAGTGTCCACTTTTTAAGAATATCTTTCCAAAAGAACTAGATCTGTAATAAGAACCAGCTTTATTTGGTGATGATGTTTCTTTGATAAAGCCTTTTACTCAAGATACTAAGATTCTATCTTCCCCTTCCTTTTCATTGACTGTTTTTCCCCTTCCACTTCCTCATTTTCTTGATCCATATTCTCCCCTTTATACATTTCTGTTTCTTCACCTTGTAACCAAAAACCATTCTAAAAGAATAATGTTATGAGTAAAGGACAGAAAGGGGCTTCCCTGGTGGTTCAGCAGTAAAGAATCTGCCTGCACTGTAGGAGACCCCAGGTTCAGTCCCTGCGTCTGGAAGATCCCCTGGAGGAGGGAATGGCAACCCATCCCAGTACTGTTGTCTAGAGAACCCCATGGACAGAGGAGCTTGGCAGAGTGCAGCCCATAGGGTCGCACAGAGTTGGACACAACTGATGCAACTAAGCAGCAGCAGCAGCAGCAAAAATGATCAGAAAGAGCTCTGGGTGTGAAGACTCAACAGGAGGAGGGAATATCCTAGGCCTGGAAAAGGTGAAGACAGGGCAGAGCATGGCCACCACTTGGGCTTGAAACAATCTCATGGGTGGTACAGGTTGAGGCCTTCTCTTCAACATGTCCTCGATGACGACTGGTTCTCTCCTTGGTAGAGTGAGGCTGGGCCTGGGCCAAGGCTAGGGTAGGAGACTGACAGGTACCACTGTTTTCCTCAGAGAATAGAAATGCACTGTTTGTTCTGTGTCTGATGCAGAGTTGTTGATGTATTTGGATATTTAGAGGAAATTATGATGAGGAGTTCCAAGGGTTACAGAGAAGTTGATGGACAAGATGCAGAAGAGAAAAAAAAATCACCCATGTCATCTTTTTTAAATAAATATATTTCCTCAGTGGCTGGAAGTTTTCTGGGCTTAACTTAGTGGGGTTATGACACCATCACAACTTCAAAGAGATAAAATGGCTGATGACATATGTGACAGGCTGTCACCATTTATGGATTTTCTGTGTTTCAAAGAAATGTTTCTGGGGTATAGAATAGAAAAGGAATGTCAGGTATTGGACATAAGCAGTGATTTTTTGGCCACTTCATTGCGTAAATCATCTTCCAGGAAAACTCTGCAATGCTAGTTCTCGCCTCAAACCAATGGGATTGTTTTGAACATCTATATCCCAATAGGTTGTTAGATGCTTAGACTGGTAATGACAGAAGAGTATGTCTTGGAAAGACTAAATTTGCTTGTGGTTGTTCATTAATGTTAAGTACTGATGAGCCAAAAAGAAAATTACAAGTTTTTGAATTGTTGAGATGACAACCCTTTTCAAATTGATATACAGTTATAATTTTGTTGCTGTTGTTTAGTTGCTAAGTTGTGTCTGACTGTTTTTGCAACCCCATGGACAATAGTCTGCGGGCTCCTTTGCCCATGGAATTTTCCAGGCAAGAATACTGGAGTGAGTTGCTATTTCCATTCGCATGGGATCTTCCTGACCTGGGGATCCAATCTGCATCTCCTGCATTGGCAGGTGAATTATTTACCACTGAGCCAGCAGGGAAGCCCTAAATAGAATGTCAGATCAGATCAGATCAGATAAGTCGCTCAGTCGTGTCCGACTCTTTGCGACCCCATGAATCGCAGCACGCCAGGCCTCCCTGTCCCTCACCAACTCCCGGAGTGCACCCAGACTCACATCCATCGAGTCAGTGATGCCATCCAGCCATCTCATCCTCTGTCGTTCCCTTCTCCTCCCGCCCCCAATCCCTCCCAGCATCAGAGTCTTTTCCAATGAGTCAACTCTTCACATGAGGTGGCCAAAGTACTGGAGTTTCAGCTTTAGCATCATTCCTTCCAAAGAAATCCCAGAGCTGATTTCCTTCAGAATGGACTGGTTGCATCTCCTTGCAGTCCAAGGGACTCTCAAGAGTCTTCTCCAACACCACAGTTCAAAAGCATCACTTCTTCAGCACTCAGCCTTCTTCACAGTCCAACTCTCACATCCATACATGACCACAGGAAAAACCATAGCCTTGACTAGACGGACCTTTGTTGGCAAAGTAATGACTCTGCTTTTGAATATGCTATCTAGATTGGTCATAACTTTCCTTCCAAGGAGTAAGCATCTTTTAATTTCATGGCTGCAGTCACCATCTGCAGTGATTTTGGAGCCCAGAAAAATAAAGTCTGACACTGTTTCCACTGTTTCCCCATCTATTTCCCATGAAGTGATGGGACCGGATGCCATGATCTCTATTTTCTGAATGTTGAGTTTTAAGCCAACTTTTCACTCTCCACTTTCATTTTCATCAAGAGGCTTTTTAGTTCCTCTTCACTTTCTGCCATAAGGATGGTGTCATCTGCCTATCTGAGGTTATTGATATTTCTCCCGGAAATCTTGATTCCAGCTTGTGTTTCTTCCAGTCCAGCGTTTCTCATGATGTACTCTGCATATAAGTTAAATAAGCAGGGTGACAATATACAGCCTTGACGAACTCCTTTTCCTACTTGGAACCAGTCTGTTGTTTCATGTCCAGTTCTAACTGTTGCTTCCTGACCTGCATACAGATTTCTCAAAAGGCAGGTCAGGTGGTCTGGTATTCCCATCTCTTTCAGAATTTTCCACAGTTTATTGTGATCCACACAATCAAAGGCTTTGGCATAGCCAATAAAGCAGAAATAGATGTTTTTCTGGAACTCTCTTGCTTTTTCCATGATCCAGCAGATGTTGGCATTTTGATCTCTGGTTCCTCTGCCTTTTCTAAAACCAGCTTGAACATCAGAAAGTTCATGGTTCACATATTGCTGAAGCCTGGCTTGGAGAATTTTGAGCATTACTTTACTAGCAGGTGAGATGAGTGCAATTGTGCAGTAGTTTGAGCATTCTTTGGCATTGCCTTTCTTTGGGATTGGAATGAAAACTGACCTTTTCCAGTCTTGTGGCCACTGCTGAGTTTTCCAAATTTGCTGGCATATTGAGTGCAGCACTTTCACAGCATCATCTTTCAAGATTTGAAATAGCTCAACTGGAATTCCATCACCTCCACTAGCTTTGTTCGTAGTGATGCATTCTAAGGCCCACTTGACTTCACATTCCAGGATGTCTGGCTCTAGGTCAGTGATCACACCATCATGATTATCTGGGTTGTGAAGATCTTTTTTGTACAGTTCTTCTGTGTATTCTTGCCATCTTTTCTTAATATCTTCTGCTTCTGTTAGGTCCATACCATTTCTGTCCTTTATCGAGCCCATCTTTGCATGAAATGTTCCTTTGGTATCTCTGATTTTCTTGATGAGATCCCTAGTCTTTCCCATTCTGTTGTTTTCCTCTATTTCTTTGCATTGATCGCTGAAGAAGGCTTTCTTATCTCTTCTTGCTATTCTTTGGAACTCTGCATTCAGATGTTTGTATCTTTCCTTTTCTCCTTTGCTTTTAATGCAAATATAATGTCATCCACTATCAAATTCTAAAACAAAACAATTCTGTTTCTTCTTCTAGTTTGCTCACACTTCACTTCTACCACCAGATGTGTGGGTTTTTCCACACCAAGCAATTAAACTCAATTCTGACACTGTCTACTGAGGAATTAGTGTCAGATTCCACAGTTTAAGAATTCAGTCCCACAAGACTGCTTCCCAGTTCAGGTGCCAGCCACAAAGTGCACCTCTGGTACTTCTGACCAACTGGCTATAAATTGGCCTCTGCCACAACTCCCTCATCATTCCATTCTATGAGCCATATAATGGTTCTATGAGCCACTCCATTCTTCACTAGAATGGCTCATAGAACTCAAGGAAGAAATTCATTGTATTTACCAGTTTACTGTGTAATAGAGGACACAGAGGAGTCACCAGATAAAAGGAACACAGGATGAGGGCCCTGGGGGCAGAGCTCTCATCTCTGTGGAGTCGGGTGCGCCGTCCTCCCACCACGTGGAGGCGCTAGCCAGCCAGCGACTTCCCCAAACCCCCCAGTCAGGGATGTGTATGAAGGCTTAACTGCTTAGGCATGACTGACAATTGACTCAACCTCTAGCCACCTCCTCCCTAGAGGATAGGGAGGTTATAGAACTGCAAGTCTCGAGTTTCCAATCATGACTTGGTCTTTCTGGTGACTAACCTCCACCCAGGAGCCCATCAAGAGTCACCTCATTGAAACAAAAACATTCCTATCATTAAGGAAATTAAAAGTGTTTTATAAGCTCTGTGTCAGGAGTCAGAGGCAGAGACCAATACACACACACACACACACACACACGTAATATCTGTATATACTTATACATGGGCTTCCCATGTATCTCAGCAATAAAGAATCTGCCTGCAATGCTGGAGATTCAGGAGATGCAGGTTCAATCCCTGGGTCAGGAAGATACCCTGGAGGAGGGCATGGCAACCTCCTCTAGTATTTTTACCTGGAGAATCCCAAGAACAGAGGAGCCTAGTGGGCTACAGTCTGTAGAGTCACAAAGAATCAGACACAACCTAAGCAACTGAGCATACATGCATACATACATATACATATATATATATATACACACATATATATACCACTATTTGTATTTTTAAATTTATATGGAAATGTAAGGGACCCAGATAGCATATTAAAAAGCACAGACATTATTTTGCCAACAAAGGTCTGTCTAGTCAAGGCTATGATTTTTCCAGTGGTCATGTATGGATGTGAGATTTGGACTGTGAAGAAGGCTGAGTGCCGAAGAATTGATGCTTTTGAACTATGGTGTTGGAGAAGACTCTTGAGAGTCCCTTGGACTGCAAGGAGATGCAACCAGTCCATTCTGAAGGAGATCAGCTCTGGGATTTCTTTGGAAGGAATGATGCTAAAGCTGAAACTCCAGTACTTTGGCCACCTCATGTGAAGAGTTGACTCATTGGAAAAGACTCTGATGCTGGGAGGGATTGGGGGCGGGAGGAGAAGGGAACGACAGAGGATGAGATGGCTGGATGGCATCACTGACTCGATGGATATGAGTCTGGGTGCACTCCAGGAGTTGGTGATGGACAGGGAGGCCTGGCGTGCTGCAATTCATGGGGTCGCAAAGACTTGGACACAACTGAGCAACTGAACTCAACTGAACCGAAGGGACCCAGAATTGCAAAAACTATCTAGGGGGAAAAGTAGGAAATAAAACAAAGTTAGAGGACTCAAACTTTCTGATCTCAAAACTTACTACAAAGCTCTAGTAATCAAGACAGTGCAGTACTAGCATGAGGACAGGTAGATAAATGGAATGGAAGACAGTTTAGAAATTTTGAAGACAATAAAATGGGAAAGAATAGACTTTTCAACTACTGATCTTGGAACACCTGAATATCCACAAGTGAAAGAATAAAGTTAGAACCCCCATCTCATTTCATATACAAAAATTGACTCAAAATAGATTTTTTAAAATAAATTTAAGGGGTTAAACTGAAAAACTCTTGGAAAAAAACATAGATGTAAATGTTTATGACATTGGATCAGGCAGTAATATTTAGCTATGACACTAAAGCAAAAGCAATGAAAGGAGAAAATTAATTGGACTTCAGAATTTAAAATCTTTGTGCTTCAAAGGACACAGAAGAAAGTGAAAAAGAGGACCTATGGAATGGAAGAAAACATTTTTGTCAATCATGTATCTGATAAAGGACTAGGAGCCAGATGATATGAAGAACTTTTACAATAAGTTGAAAACCCACTTAGGAATTGGCAAAGTATCTGAATAGACATTTCTCCCAAAAAGATATACAAATGGGTAATAAGCACATGAAAATATGCTCAACATTCATTAGTCACTAGGGAAATTCAACTTAAAATCACAATGAGGCATTAATTTATATCCACTAGAATAGCCATGTTTAAAAAAAAATGGAAAGCAGTAAGTGTTGCTGAGGATATGGAGAAGCTGGAACATTTACGTATTAGTGATAGGAACTTTAAATGGTACAGCCACTTAGGAAAACAGTATGGCAGTTTCTCCAAAGGTTAAATATATAATTATCATATGATCCAGCAAATCCATCCCTAGGTATATACCTTAGAGAAATGAAACTACATCCACAGAAAAATGTCTTCATGAATGTTCATAGCATCATTATTCAAAGTACTCCCAAAGTAGGAGCAATCCAAATGTTCATCAATTAATATGTGGATAAACAAAATATGATATTCCATTCGATGAAATATTATTCACTCTAAAAAGGAATTAAATGCTTAACATTCAAGGTGCAAACCTTGAAAACATTATACTAAGTGAAAGAAGCCAGACACAAAAGGCTACAAATTGTATGATTCCAATTATATGAAATGTCTACAATGTAAATCTATAGAGACAAAGTAAATTAATGGTTGCTAAGCAGAAGGAGAAAGTTTATCAATACAGAGTTTCTCCCCAGTAATCACCTACTCAAGGATACAAGTATTGTGTGCTTATAAGTTTTCAATACTATGAAGGCAAATATATTGGAGCTCCTATTTTACTAAGCAACAAAAAATGTTTGCTATGAGCTTGAAGTGAATTAAACAACGCATCCATTTCTCATGGTATGTTAAGTGGGTTTGTGCATGTTTGCTTAACATCTTTTCCGTATAAATTAGGTCATTACGTTTTCTGGTGAAGTGGGAGCATGTCTGGTTTAAAAAAAAATAATAATAACTCTGCAAACTCTGAAATTTCAGGTAAATCCCTCTTCCTGTATAAATCTCTTCTACTGAGATGCTATTCTACAAATCCAAATAGAAAGAGTTAACTTTAATAGTTATCTATTTGGCTTTGATTTTATAAAATATTTGGTATAACACTACTTATAAGAATTGCTCCTTGGAAGAAAAGCCATGACAAACCTCGACAGTGTATTAAAAAGCAGAGACATCACTTCACTGACAAAGGTCTATGTAGTCAAAGCTATGGTAGTTATAGCTTTTTTCAGTAGTCATGAAAGTGAGAGTTAGACCATAAAGAAGGCTAAGTGTTGAAGAATTGATGCTTTTTAACTGTAGTGCTGGAGAAGACTCGAGAAAGTCCCTTTGACAGCAAGATCAAACAATTTAATCCTAAAAGTAATCAACCTTGAATATTCATTGGAAGGATTGACGTTGAAGCTGAAATTCTAATACTTTGGCCACCCGGTGTGAAGAGCTGACTCATCGGAAAAGACCCTGATGCTGAGAAAGATTGAGGACAAGAGGAGAAGGGGGACAACAAAGGGTGAGATGGTTTTGAGAGGGTAACAGGCAGGCTAGTGGCCCCCAAATGAAGGAAATAGGCTGCAAGTGTCAGACACTTTTTCTCTCTCTCTTAAGCGGCAGGAGGAAACAAACTACAAGTGTCAGATTTTTTTTTCCCTTCTCTATACAAAATTAAGAGGAGGTTTCTTTTAAAATTCTGTGTTGCCACGATGACATCTGGTTCCACCTGAACTTAACTTTTCTCGAACTTTGAGCTAACCAATGCATTATTCTTATAGAAATGTTTGTTTTAAGCTATGTTAATGAGCTATGTATTTATCCTAAACTTTGTCTTTCTTCAAGTCAGTTCCACTCAGAACCAACAATGGCTCAACAAATCAGTATGGTTTACTCATACAATTGTTCTCCTAATCTATGTTAATGAGACTATATATTTGCTTGGAAATCTGCCTTTCTTCAAGATTCATGTCAATCATTTTATGGCCTGGGATGACTCACCTTGTTCCAATGTTGTGGGTGAGAGGCCTGGTGCCACTTTCTGAGTTTTGAGACAATTCCTTTCTCTAATTAGTTATATTAGTAGGTATATAACTCTCTGTTAAAGACTAGCAAGGGGGCACTCTATCTACCCACTTCTGATGTCTACATCAGATGCTTTCTCTATCTGTTTTATACTTTAATAAAACTTTATCACACAAAAGCTCTGAGTGATCAAGCCTTGTCAGTGGCTCTGGATTGAATTCCTCTCCTCTGGAGGCCAAGAATCCCAGCATCTTTCATGGCTCAGCAAACACCTTTCAGTTGAATGGCAGCATCAACACAATAGACATGAGTTTAACTAAACTCAGGAGATAATGAAAGACAGGGAAGCCTGGTGTGCTACAGTCCATGGGGTCACAAAGAGTCAGACATGACTTAGGAAATCAGTCCTGAATATTCATTGGAAGGACTGATGCTGAAACTGAAACTCCAATACTTTGGCCATCTGATGGGGAAAGCTGATTCATTTGAAAAGACCCTGATGCTGGGAAAGATTGAAGGCAGGAGGAGAAGGGAATGACCGAGGATAAGATGGTTGGATGACATCACCAACTCAATGGACATGAGTTTGAGCAAGCTCTGGGAGATGGTGAAGGACAGGGAAACCTGCGTGCTGTAGTCCATGGGGTCACAAAGAGTCGGACTGAGAGACTGAGCAACATGCCTTTTTCTCTCTTTTAGATTGTTACATGCCTTTGTGCCAGGCACTCCCAATATGCTCAGGTAGTAGAAGGTGGATGGACCAAGCGATGGAGAGCCACAGACACTTGAAAACCACGGGCAGTTATTACCCATCTAATAAAATAACTCCTTTTGTCTGTGTTTTTCTGTCCTTTCACTTGGGGACAAACGACATTATAAGGAATATTTTCCCAGTAGTCATTCACTGATCTCTGGGGATTTGAAAGAAGGTAAGAGAAACAGACTCCAGAAGTTAGTTCCCCTTTTGTTTTGTTCTGCTCCTCCCTACAGGCAAGAGGGTTCTACACAGTCCTCGTTTTACCTATACTTTTGAAGACACTAGAACTCTAGGTTACTTCAGATCTAGAGATACATTGTTTGTCCCAAAGCAATACCAAGGGAGAAGCAGGATCTCAGCTTCAATAGTTTTCCTCCTATCTTTCCCTCCCACAGTTATGCCTGGCTGACTTCTGCCCAGACCAAAAGCCTGACCAGTTCAAAAGAAGTTACATCACAATATCCAAGGTTTCTCATAGTTTTCTCCATTTCTTGGTGTTTTTTTCTATAGAACTATCCTGAGGTTGATCTTGGGAGACTGAGGTCAACAGGTGTCTTGGAAGGAACTGCTGCTATTGTTTCCTCTTTTGCTGTACTGTAGTCATGAAACTACACAAAATGTATTAGACAGCTTCATTTCTCCCTTCATATGGTATATATGAATTTGTATGCAAAGCAGGAAGCCAACAGTAATTACTTATCCCTTCTCATGTTTAATATTGTTCTGTATGATAGGGAAATACTGGTGAATCAAGACAGAAACAAATAAAAACAACTAAGAGTAATGTTGGAATGTAAATGGTTCAGTTCATTTCTGTTCAGTCATTCAGTCATGTCCAGCTGTTTGCAACCCATTGGACTGCAGCACGCCAGGCCTCCCTGTCCATCACCAACTCCCAGAGTTTACTCAAACTCATGTCCATTGAGTCAGTGATGCCATCCAGTCATCTCACCCTCTGTTATCTCCTTCTCCTTCTCCCTTCAGTCTTTCCCAGCCTCAGGGTCTTTTCCAATGAGTCAGTTCTTTGCATCAGATGAGCAAAGTATTGGAGTTTCAGCTTCAACATCAGTCTTTCCAATGAATACTCAGGACTGATTTCTTTTAGGATGGACTGGAAGGATCTCCTTGCAGTCCAAGAGACTCTCAAGAGTCTGCTCCAGGACCACAGTTCAAAAGCAGCAATTCTTTGGTATTCAGCTTTTTCTATAGTCCAACTCTCACATCCATATATGACTACTGGAAAAAACACAGCCTTGACTAGAGGGACCTTTGTTGGCAAAGTAATGTCTCTGCTTTTTAATATGCTGTCTAGGTTGATCATAACTTTCCTTCCAAGGAGCAAGCATCTTTTAATTTCATGGCTGCAGTCACCATCTGCAGTGCTTTTGGAGCCCAAAAAGTCTCTCATTGCTTCCACTGTTTTCCCATCTATTTGCCATGAACAGATAGGCCCAGATGCCATGATCTTAGCTTTCTGAATGTTGAGCTTTAAGCCAACATTTTCACTCTCCTCTTTCACTTTCATCAAGAGGCTGTTTAGTTCTTCTTTGCTTTCTGCCATAAGGGTGGTGTCATCTGCATATCTGAGGTTATTCCAGTTTGTGCTTCATCCAGTAAAGCATTTCTCATCATGTACCCTGAATGTAAGTTAAATAAGCAGGGTGACAATATACAGCCTTGACATAACCCTTCCCCAGGAAAAGAGATTGATTTGGAACCAGTCTTTATTGACTATGCTTTGCAGTAGTCAATAAAGCAGAAGTAGATGTATTTCTGGAACTCTCTTCCTTTTTTGATGATTCAATGGGTGTTGGCAATTTGACCTCTGGTTCCCCTGGCTTTTCTAAATCCACCTTGAACTTCTGAAAGTTCTTGGTTCACGTACTGTTGAAGACTGGCTTGGAGAATTTTGAGCATTATTTTGCTAGCGTGTGAGATGAGTGCAATTGTGTGGTAGTTTGAGCATTCTATGGCATTGTCTTTCTTTGGAATTGGAATGAAAACTGACCTTTTCCAGTCCTGTGGCCACTGCTGAGTTTTCCAGATTTGCTAGCGTATTGAGTGCAGCACTTTCACAGCATCATCTTTTAGGATTTGAAATAGCTCAACTGGAATTCCATCACCTCCACTAAGGCTCCTAAGTAAAGCTTCCTAAGGCTCACTTGACTTCACATTCCAGAATATCTGGCTCTAGGTGAGTGATCACACCATCGTGATTAGCTGGGTCATGAAGATCTTTTTTGCATAGTTCTTCTGTGTATTCTCACCACCTCTTCTTAATATCTTCTTCTATCAGGTCCATACCATTTCTTTCCTTTATTGTGCCCATCTTTACCTGAAATTTCCCCTTGGTATCTCTAACTTTCTTGAAGAGATATCTAGTCTTTCCCATTCTATTGTTTTCCTCTATTTCTTTGCATTGATCACTGAAGAAAGCTTTCTTATCTCTCCTTGCTATTCTTTGGAACTCTGCATTCAAATGGGTATATCTTTCCTTTTCTCCTTTGTCTTTAGCTTCTTTTCTTTTCACAGCTATTTGTAAGGCCTCCTCAGAAGACCATTTTGCCTTTTTGCATTTCTTTTTCTTGGGGATGATCTTGATCACTGCCTCCTGTACAATGTCACGAACCTCCATCCACAGTTCTTCAGGCACTCTGTCTATCAGATCTAATCCCTTGAATCTATTTGTCACTTCACTGTATAATTATAAGGAATTCAGTTTAGGTCATACCTAAATGGTCTAGTGAATTTTCCCTACTTTCTTTAATTTAAGTTCATGATTGAACCACAGTCCATTACTGGTCTTGTTTTTGCTGACTGTATAGAGCTTCTCCATCTTTGGCTACAAAGAATATAATCAATCTGATTTCATTATTGACCATCTAGTGATGTCAACGTGTAGAGTCTTCCCTTGTGTTGTTGGAAAAGGGTGTTTGCTATGACCAGTGACTTCTCATGGCAAAACTCTGTTAGCCTTTGCCCTACTTTATTCTGTACTTCAAAGCTAAATTTGCCTGTTACTCCAGGTGTTTCTTGACTTCCTACTTTTGCATTCCAGTCTGCTATAATGAAAAGGACATCATTTTGGGATGTTAGTTCTAAAAGATCTTGTGGGTCTTCATAGAACCATTCAACTTCGGCTTCTTCAGCATTACTGTTTGGGGCGTAGACTTGGATTACTGTGATACTGAATGGTTTACCTTGGGAATGAATAGAGATTATTCTGTCATTTTTGAGAATGCAGCCAAGTACTGCATTTTGGACTCTTTTGTTGACTATGATGACTATTTCATTTCCTCTAAGGGATTCTTCCCCACAGTAGTAGATATAGTGGTCATCTGAGTTAAATTCACCCATCCCAGTCCGTTTTAGTTTGCTGATTCCTAAAATGTTGATGTTCACTCTTGCCATCTCCTGTTTGACCACTTCCAATTTGCCTTGATTCATGGACATAACATTCCAGTTTCCTATGCAATATTGCTCTTTACAGCACTGGACTTTACTTCCATCACCAGTCACATCCACAACTGGGTGTTGTCTTTGCATTGGCTCCATCTTTTCAATCTTTCTGGAGTAATTTCTCCACTGATCTCCAGTAGCATATTGGGCACCTACTGACCTGGGGAGTTCATCTTTCAGGGTCCTATCTTTTTGCCTTTTCATAATGTTCATGGGGTTCTCAAGGCAAGAATACTGAAGTGTTTGCCATTCCCTTCTCCAATGGACAATGTTTCGTCAGAACTCTCCACCATGACCTGGCCATCTTGGGTGGCCCTACATGGCATGGCTCATAGTTTCATTGAGTTAGACAAGGCTGTGGTCCATGTGATCAGATTGGTTAGTTTTCTGTGACTGTGGTTTTCAGTCTGTCTGCTCTCTGCTGGAGAAAGATAAGAGGCCTATGGAAGCTTCCTGATGGGAGACTCTGACTGAGTCAGAAACTGGGTCTTGTAAAATGGTAGCCACTTTGAAAGACAGTTTGGTATTTTCTTACAAAAGTAAATATATTCTTAGCATTAAATTCAGCAGTTGTATTCCTTGATATATACCTACAGGAGTTGAAAATTTGATTTTGGTAAATCATTATGTAAACTGGATCACAATAAACTGTGGAAAATTCTGAAAGAGATGGGAATACCAGACCACCTGACCTGCCTCTTGGGAAAGAAACCTATATGCAGGTCAGGAAGCAACAGGTAGAACTGGACATGGAACAACAGAATGGTTCCAAATAGGAAAAGGAGTACGTCAAGGCTGTATATTGTCACCCTGCTTATTTAATCTATATGCAGAGTACGTCATGAGAAACGCTGGGCTGGAAGAAGCACAAGCTGGAATCAAGATTGCTGGGAGAAATATCAATAACCTCAGATATGCAGATGACACCACCCTTATGGCAGAAAGTGAAGAGGAACTAAAAAACCTCTTCATGAAAGTGAAAGAGGAGAGTGAAAAAGTTGGCTTAAAGCTCAACATTAAAAAAACAAAGATCATGGCATCTGGTCCCATCACTTCATTGGGAAATAGATGGGGAAATAGTGGAAACAGTGGCAGACTATTTTTTGGGCTCCAAAATCACTGCAGATGGTGACTGCAGCCATGAAATTAAAAGATGCTTACTCCTTGGAAGGAAAGTTATGACCAACCTAGATAGCATATTCGGAGAAGGCAATGGCACCCCACTCCAGTACTCTTGCCTGGAAAATCCCGTGGATGGAGGAGACTGGTAGGCTGCAGTCTATGGGGTCGCTAAGAGTCGGACACGATTGAGTGACTTCATTTTGACTTTTCACTTTCAGGCATTGGAGAAGGAAACGGCAACCCACTTCAGAATTCTTGCCTGGAGAATCCCAGGGATAGGAGAGCTTGGTGGGTTGCCCTCTATGGGGTAGCACAGAGCCGGACACGCCTGAAGCGACTTAGCAGCAGCAACAGCATCAGATAGCATATTCAAAAGCAGAGACATTACTTTGCCAACAAAGGTCCGTCTAGTCAAGGCTATGGTTTTTCCAGTAGTCATGTACGGATGTGAGAGTTGGACTGTGAAGAAAGCTGAGTGCTGAAGAAGTGATGCTTTTGAACTGTGGTGTTGGAGAAGACTCTTGAGAGTCCCTTGGACTGCAAGGAGATCCAACCAGTCCATTCTGAAGGAGATCAGCCCAGGGATTTCTTTGGAAGGAATGATGCTAAAGCTGAAACTCCAGTACTTTGGCCACCTCATGCGAAGAGTTGACTCATTGGAAAAGACTCTGATGCTGGGAGGCATTAGGGGCAGGAGGAGAAGGGGATGACAGAGGATGAGATGGCTGATTGGCATCACTGACTCGATGGACGTGAGTCTGAGTGAACTCCGGGAGTTGGTGAGGGACAGGGAGGCCTGGCGTGCTGCGATTCATGGGGTCGCAAATAGTTGGACACGACTGAGTGACTGATCTGAACTGAACTGATGTAAACTGGATTTTGGAGGTGATGATGTGTCAGTGACGGTCCATCAGTTCAGTTCAGTTCAGTTCAGTCGCTCAGTCGTGTCCAACTCTTTGCGACCCCATGAATCACAGCACGCCAGGCCTCCCTGTCCATCACCAACTCCCAAAGTTCACTCAGACTCCCGTCCATCGAGTCATTGATGCCATCCAGCCATCTCATCCTCTCTCGTCCCCTTCTCCTCCTGCCCCCAATCCCTTCCAGCATCAGAGTCTTTTCCAATGAGTCAACTCTTCACATGAGGTGGCCAAAGTACTGGAGTTTCAGCTTTAGCATCATTCCTTCCAAAGAACACCCAGGGCTGATCTCCTTCAGAATGGACTGGTTAAATCTCCTTGCAGTCAATGGGACTCTCAAGAGTCTTCTCCAACACCACAGTTCAAAAGCATCAATTCTTCGGCACTCAGCCTTCTTCACAGTCCAACTCTCACATCCATATGTGACCACAGGAAAAACCATAGCCTTGACTAGACGGACCTTTGTTGGCAAAGTAGTGTCTCTGCTTTTCAATATGCTATCTAGGTTGGTCATAACTTTCCTTCCAAGGAGTAAGCGTCTTTTAATTTCATGGCTGCAGTCACCATCTGCAGTGATATTGGAGCCCAGAAAAATAAAGTCTGACACTGTTTCCACTGTTTCCCCATCTATTTTCCATGAAGTGATAGGACCGGTTGCCATGATCTTCGTTTTCTGAATGTTGAGCTTTAAACCAACTTTTTCACTCTCGTCTTTCACTTTCATGAAGAGGCTTTTTAGTTCCTCTTTACTTTCTGCCATAAGGGTGGTGTCATCTGCATATCTGAGATTATTGATATTTCTCCCAGCAATCTTGATTCCAGCTTGTGTTTTCCAGCCCAGCGTTTCTCATGATGTACTCTGCATTTAGGTTAATTAAGCAGGGTGACAATATACAGCCTTGACATACTCCTTTTCCTATTTGGAACCAGTCTGTTGTTTCATGTCCAGTTCTAACTGTTGCTTCCTCACCTGCATACAGATTTCTCAAAAGGCAGGTCAGGTGGTCTGGTATTCCCATCTCTTTCAGAATTTTCCACAGTTTATTGTGATCCACACAATCAAAGGCTTTGGCATAGTCAATAAAGCAGAAATAGATGTTTTTCTGGAACTCTCTTGCTTTTTCCATGATCCAGCGAATGTTGACAATTTGATCTCTGGTTCCTCTGCCTTTTCTAAAACCAGCCTGAACATCAGGAAGTTCACGGTTCACATATTGCTGAAGCTTAGCTTGGAGAATTTTCAGCATTACTTTACTAGCGTGTGAGATGAGTGCAATTGTGTGGTAGTTTGAGCATTCTTTAGTATTGCCTTTCTTTGGGATTGGAATGAAAACTGACCTTTTCCAATCCTGTGGCCACTGCTGAGTTTTCCCAATTTGCTGGCATATTGAGTGCAGCGCTTTCACAGCATCATCTTTCAGGATTTGAAATAGCTCCACTAGAATTCCATCACCTCTACTAGCTTTGTTCCTAGTGATGCTTTCTAAGGTCCATTGACTTCACATTCCAGGATGTCTGGCCCATGAGTTGTAAGGAATGAACCACTTTTTGGTTGTGGTGACCCAAGGTAGAAAAAGCAGATAAAACCAAGAAGGATCTTGGAATGCAGAAATGTAAAAACCAGACCCTTATCGTCCTTCCCTCCCCACGTTGTAACTATTAACAGATTTCAGGTTCTCTTGAGCAGTATAACCTGTCTCCCTTACTATGCCATATGAAGAAGATATTTGCCTTACTCTCCCCCAACCCCCACCCAGTATATGTGCCTCACCCAATCAGCAAAAGACCCATAAGACCCCTATCCCACTCCTTGTGCCCTGGGGATAAAAGTGGACTAAGAACCGTTGTTCAATGTTGGTTCTCCCTTGAGCTGGCTCACTGTTCTAACAGCATCTCCCACTCTAATAAACTTTATTTCCCTCTCATTCTGTCTCATGTCTGGTAATTCCTTTCCAACTGTGCCCAGACCATGACAGTGGGGATGTTGATAATGGGAGAACCTAAAACTGCATTAAAAATGAAGTCTTTAAAAGAGAATAAGTAGTGTAACAGAGAGTCAAGAAGAATGCTAGGTTTTAGAAATGTGATATTCAAGTTGCAACTTGAATGATGAGAAAGATATGAAAATCTAGGGGAAAAGATTTCTAACCACAGATATCTGAAAATTCAGTAGTCCAGAAGAAGGAATAAATCTGGTCTATTTATGGGATGGAAACAAGTTGGTATGTCTGGTACTTAGGAATTATTTATTCCTCAAAAGTTTTAAAGAAATCATTCATAGAGCTAAGGTAGAATTCATTTTGAAAGATAAGAATTTAATAGTTTTTTTCAGTTTCTTACTTTGTTATGAATCTATTTTGGTGTGGTGGGGGGGGGTGGTGGTAAGTAACTTTTAAGCTATGTCCTGGAAAACCTGTTATTTCATTGAAGTATAAAGGAACATTTGTGTATTTCATTTCTACCATTTCCTTAAATGAACTCTCTCCTCAGTTGTAATATATGTTCTTTTATTTCTCAGTTAATGTTTTCTGAACAGTCTTCTTTCATCCATTTTGTTATTTTTGTCTCAGAGAATCAGCTCTTGGATGCACTAATTTATCAGTTTCATTTTTTAAATGTATTGTTTTCTCTTTGTAATCTCTTGGGGTTTTAAGTGTTTTTATTTGTCCTAGTCTTAATTTCTTGATTTGAATGCAATAGAAAACACATCTTTTTTTTTTCAATACATATGCATTTTCATTTTCTCTACTTATTCCAAGCTGTATGTATGCCTCCTAAAGCAATATATATAGAAAGTTCGTGGACTGCTTGAATGATAGTTGTGTGCCAGTAGTTCCATTGTGTTTGATTCTTTGTGACCTAGATTCCTCCATCCATGGGATTCTCCAGGCAAGAGTACTGGAGTGTGTTGCTATTTCCTTCACCAAGGGATCTTCCTAACCCAGGGATTGAACCTGGGTCTCCTACATTGCAGGCAGATTCTTTACTGTCTGAGCCACCAGGGAAGCTTGAATGATAGGGAGAAGGTTAAAGTTAAAGGGAAGGAAAACAGTTCTCTAATTTAAAATATCCTTTGAGAGTGCTTGGTATAAAGTTGGGTGGTGATGGAACACAAGAATGAATCCTGCACTCTATGGATTATAGATGGAAATCAAGACATGGATGATGAACAAGAATTTGTAATCTGGTTATCCATTCTCAGGGTCTCTATATTCATTTCCCATCCCACACCACACCTTGTATTGGTGAACCATGAAAAATATATGCAGTTTCCTTGTTTAGGAGCATTAAACTAGTGCTTCCCTTAGGCAACTGTGGTGGATGAAGCAGGGTCACTTTCACCCGAGGCAGAGCTGGGCTGAAAAGATTAGCTGCCTTTCTGCACTTCGAGGTTTTTTTTCTGTGCCTGTCATAGAGGAGATGGAATTTGGGGCTTCCACAGGGTTTTCCTCTCTAAGTTCAGGTGAATTTAAAGTGAAAGTTTAGTCACTCAGTTGTGTCCGACTCTTTGTGACCCCATGGGCTGTAGCCCACCAGGCTCCTCTGCCCATGGGATTTTCCAGGCAAGAGTACTGGAGTGGGTTGCCATTTCCTTCTCCAGAGGATCTTCCTTACCCATGGGTTGAACCCAGGTCCCCCACATTGTAGGCAGATGCTTTACCATCCGAGCCACCAGGGAAGTCTTACTAAATACAGTCTGCTGCTGCTGCTGCTAAGTCACTTCAGTCGTGTCCGACTCTTTGCGACCCCATAGACGGCAGCCCACAAGGCTCCCCCGTCCCTGGGATTCTCCAGGCAAGAACACTGGAGTGGGTTGCCATTTCCTTCTCCAATGCATGAAAGTGAAAAGTGAAAGTCAAGTCGCTCAGTCGTATCCGACTCTTGGCGACCCCATGGACTGCAGCCTACCAGGCTTCTCCGTCCATAGGAATTTCCAGGCAAAAGTACTGGAGTGGGGTGCCATTGCCTTCTCCGAAATACAGTCAAATGGGTCTTAAACGTCAAAGTTGGCTACCTCTTTCAGAGAGCACCCTCTGACCATCATTGCTCTCAATGGGGCTGGAGATGCACGCAGAAATTTCACTTTATTCCTCAAGTGCGTGTTACTTAAAGGAAGGAAGGAAGTTCTGATGTCTAACATGAACATTCTTTGGTGATTACTGGGGATTTGTTTGCTCAGCATCCAGTTCAACCTCTTACTAATGTGCTTCACTGTTCTTCTGAGGCTGGCAAGCTAAAATCTACATTTCTCAGATTCCTTAGCAGCTATGTTCCAGTATAATTTTGATTTAGGCTTCTATAATCAAACGGACATGTATAAGATCTCATTGAGGTCAAAGAATGTTACATTTATAAAACAAGGGTGAGAGTAATACCTACTTCATTGGACTTGAAGTCATATAGAGATACGTGTGTGTGTGTATATATATATATATATATATATATATATATATATATATATATAATAGTATATATATAACTACTATATACATATAATGGTATAAACTATATATACTGTATAGCATATTATGAATACATATATATTTATACATATATGTCACATATATGTATTAATAGTACATATATATGTATATAATGGAGTGCCTGGGATCACAGTAAGCAGTTAAGTATTATTAGCTAATATTATATCAATATTTGTAAACATCTCAAAGTGATCTAAAATATAGCCAAGGTAGGAACCATTAATTTTACTTTTTTATGCATTCATTTTTTATATTATTTTTCATTATGGTTTATCACAGAATATTGAATATAGTTCCCTGTGCTATATATTAGGATCTTATTTCTTATCCATTCCAAATGTAATACTACCAACCCCAGACTCCCATTTCATCCCTCTCCCATCCCCTCTCCCCCTTGGCAACCACAAGTCTCTTCTCTATGTCTATGAGTCTGTTTTTGTTGTATAGATAGGTTTATTTTTGCCGTATTTTAGATTCCATATATAAGAGATATCAAATTGAAAGGTTGTTGATGAACCACAAAAGGCCAGGATTCTAGGCCTCTGGAGGAGAAGAATTCAATCTGGGGCCAGTGACAAGGCATGATTGCTCAAAGCTTTTGTGTAAGTGTAAGCTTTTGTGTAAGCTTTTTAAGTTTTATTAAAGTAAAAAGAGATGGAGAAATCTTCTGACATAGACATCAGAAGGGGGCAAAAATAGTGCCCCCTCTAGTCTTTAGCTGGATGTTATATAGCTACTGCTGCTGCTGCTGCTGCTAAGTCACTTCAGTCGTGTCCAACTCTGTGCGACCCCATAGACGGCAGCCCACCAGGCTCCCCCGTCCCTGGGATTCTCCAGGCAAGAACACTGGAGTGGGTTGCCATTTCCTTCTCCAATGAATGAAAGTGAAAAGTCAAAGTGAAGTTGCTCCATAGTGTCCGACTCTTAGCAACCCCGTGGATGGCAGCCCACCAAGCTCCTCCGTCCATGGGATTTTCCAGGCAAGAGTACTGACAGTCTGCTAATTAGAGAAAGGGAATGTCTCAAAACTCAGAGACTGGCACCAGGCCCCTCACCCACAACATGTATTTTGAGACGACATTGGCACAAGGTGAGTTGTCCCAGGCCATAAAATGATTGACATGTATCTTGAAGAAAGGCAGGTTTCCAAGCAAATACAGTCTCATTAACATTGCTTAAGAGAACATTTGCATAAGTAAAACATACTGACTTGTCAAGTCGGTTCTGAGCCTAGGTAAGCCAACTTGAAGACAGAGACTAGGGTATGTAGCTCATTAACATAGCTTAAGACAGACATTTCCATAAGAAAAATGCATTGGTTAGCTCAAGGTTTGAGAAAAGTTAAGTTCAGGTGGAACCAGGTGTCCTCACAGCAACACAGAATTTTAAAAGAAACCTCTTTTTAAATTTGTATAGAGAAGGGGGAAAAATCTTAACACTTGTAGTTTGTTTCCTCCTGCTGCTTAAGAGAGAGATAAAAAATGTCTGACACTTGCAGCCTATTTCCTCCATTTGGAGAGCCCTGGCCTTCCTGCCTGTTATCCTCTCAAAATGGTATTTGTCTTTCTCTTTCTCTTTCTAACTTACTTAACTTAGTATTGTTAGGTAGTTAGAATAGCAAAAAGGAGTACAAAATGGTGGCGGCTAAAAGACAAGAAAGGGAAAAGCCCACCAAAATAGAACAAAGGAAGGTCCAAGGACCAGAGTGAGGACCTCAGGTATAACAAACAGCACTCCTGGCTGACCCAATTTACATGGGGAAGGCCCAGGGAGAGGAAAAAATATATAAAAAGAAGAGCCAATGGGCCGGGGCTCTCTCACAGGCGTGCACTCTCTCTTCTCTTTGCGTCTTTTGGGTCGGCATGCCCTCACACTTCGAGGATGTGTTTTCCTTTATTTTCTAAATAAAACTGAGCTGTAACACGGAGCTGTAACACTGATCTGTCTGAGAGCTGTAACACTGATCTATCCAAGAGCTGAGACATGGTCTGTCCAAGAGCTGTGACACGTCGAGGGCTTTAACGTCCGTCGCTTCAAATTTTTGTTGTGACAAGACAGAACCAAGGAAATTACACACTCCTGGCCCTTTGGTTCCTCTTTTTATATGTTTTTTCCTCCCTCTGGGCCTGTCCTATGTAAATTGGGTCAGCCAGAAGTGCTGTTTGTTCTACCTGAGGTCCTCACTTTAGTCCTCAGACCTTCCTTTGTTCTATTTTCATGGGGTTTTCCCTTCTTTGTCATTTAGCCACTGCCATTCTGGACTCCTTTTTCCTATTCTAACTACCTAGCATTCCCCCTTCAAGAGATGGGAGGCCCAGTTCTTTGGGAATAGGGGCATCAAGGTCTTTCTGGCTACTTCCTGCTGAAGTGGGATAGCGAGGGGCATTGGGGCTCCCCCTCTTGCTAGTCTCAGGCCTCAGAGTCTTTATAGCAGTGTCAATCTAAGGGTGAGTGATATTTTCCATGGTCAGCTATAGTTTTATATATCTTTGTTGAACTGGCACTGCATGTTGTAGCTTGTTGACCTGAGCAGAGACAAAATGGATTAGACAATTGATAATACATGGAGCAATTATAAGCAACATCAATACAGTATAATAAGGACTAGTAGGGGCATTAGCCAACTCCAAATTTCCATCACCAGGATGGCTCAAATCCCTTCTTGTTCAGGGATCAGAAGATCTATCTCCTGTCTGTTTTGGAGTACAACCCCTGCCAAGCTATGTTGGCTCTTTAGAGCTGTCCTGAAAAATATTATCCCCAGAAACTTGATTTTGGGGGTTTTCATTAGGATGGCACTCATTTGTAGTTCTTAATAGGTATCTGAGATCTCCCAGGGACTCACAGGTGTATTGAGTGTCCTCTTGTTTTCTTCCGTGGCTTGACTCATGAGTAGTGAATCCAGGAGTTATGACCCAATACCTTGACTGCTGTGGGGGTAGAAAGTATTACAGGGTAGGGACCCTTCCATGTGGGCTGGATTTGAGCCTTTGGGGACCCACCTTTCCAGACTTTAATTAGGACTTGAGTCCCTGGAGCATATAGTGGTGATTCCTTAGAATCTTTTGGGTCCTGGTTGACATCCCACAAGCATATACCCTGTTGGAATTGACCAATGGCCATGGTATAAGACTGGATGGTCTGAGCCTCTGGATCTAGGAAGAGGTCATTGACATAAACAAAAGGTCTGTTCCTTAGGGGCAATATGGGTGCCAAGGAACGCTATTGGTAAAGCCTCCTTCCATCCCAGGGAGGTCCCCTGGGTTATCTTTTTCATCACTGATTTTAATAATTGGTTGGCTCTTTCTACTTTTCCTAAAGACTAAAGCCCCCAGGCACAATGGAGATAATAAGTAATGCCCAATGCTTTAGAGACCTCTTGGGTGACCTTAGAAGTAAATGATGCCCCATTGTCACTTTGAAATGACCTGGGCAGACCAAATCTCGGAATGATTTCATGAAGCAGTTTTTTTACCACCTCCTCAGGCTTCTCAGTCCAGGTGGGAAAGCCTTCAATCCATCCTATGAATGTATCTATCATGACTAATAGGTATTTATACCCTTGAGAAGCTGGCATCTGGGTGAAGTCCATCTGCCAGTCCTCTCCTGGGTAGGTCCCACATCTCTGGACAGGCTGGGCCTTCTGGGGTCTTCGAGATTCTTGGGGATTATTTAATTGCCAAGTGGGACAAGAGGAGACCACTTGCCTTATAGTCATTTGGAGGCCTGTTCCTCTGAAGGACCTTTCTCTGAAGGAATCTCTGGAGGGCCTTTTCTTCTAAATGAGTGGTGGCATGTAAGGAGTTAACCAACTTCCATTGGAGGTTCCCAGGCAGAAAAAGGAGCCCCTTCTTTTGGAACCATCCCATATGATCTTTTTGAAAGCCCTCACTCTTAGCTTTAAGAGTCTCACCTTCAGTATATGAAGGAGTTTCTGGCAAATTAGTCTGTGGAACTAAGGTGGTAACCCCTATTAAGTCATTGTTCTGTAATGCTGCTTTCTTTGCTGCCTGATTGGCTGCTTGGTTCCCTCATGCCACCTCCATGCTACCTTTTTGGTGTTCTTTACAGTGGGAGACTGAAACCTCAGCAGGCAGATGGACTGCCTCCAAGAGTCTAAGGATTTGATCACCAAATTTGACTGGGGACCCTCAGGTGGTCAAGTGGCCTCTTTGTTTCCAAATAGCAGCGTGTGCAGGTAGCACCAGAAAGGCATACTTGGAGCCAGTGTAAATGGCTACTCTTTTTCATTTGCCTAGCTCTAAAGCTCGAGTCAGGCCTATAAGCTCAGCTAATTGGGCTGAAGTACCTGGTGGCAAAGGCTTAGCCTCAGTGGTCTCAAAATTGGAGATCACTGCATATCTGGCTCCTCTTTTTCCATCCAAGACAAAACTGCTTCCATTAGTGTACCAGATTTCCTCAGGATTGGCCAGAGGATCTTCCAACAATCCCTTTTGGGGTTTTGTCCAGTGGTCCAAGGTTTCTAGGCAAGAGTGAAAGGGGGAAAAGCCCTGCCGGGGGTAGGCAGGAGGGTGGCTGGGTTAAGAACATAACAAGGGGATGTAATGAGGCCTGGATTTTCAATCAGCACTACTTGATATCTGAGGATTCTTTGATCAGACATCCATAAATGGCCTCTCCCATTTAGGAGTTGTTTCACTTGGTGGCTGGTAAAAATAATTAGTTTGCCCTCAAAAGAGAGTTTTAAAGCATCTTCTATCAGGATTGCAATAGCTGCAAAGTTTCAAAGGCAGGGAGAGATTTCTTCCAAATAAGGGAGGAGGACAGTCAGGGACTACTAGAAACTGGTGGCAAAATATTTGTCCATCCCAGCAACAAAGTGCTCAGGTGAATCTTTTTGTAATTGTTTTTCCTGTAGCATCCCAAATAGTACAGGTTTGGGAGGAGAAGGCTCCAGAGTAGGAGGTCAGGACAGAGTAGGTGGCCCCTGCGTCAACAAAGAAATTCTCAGACCTACCTGCCACATCCAGTTGCACCCTAGGCTCCAGCCCTGTGGTGGTTATCTGTGACAGGTGGGTTGGCTGGAGTGGACCACTGCTTCAGTTCTATTGAACCATCATGAGGGAAGGCTTGGTGCTAGACCTTGAGGCTCTTGGGTCCCGAGGGCAGAGTGCTGCCCAATGTCCCAATTGATGGCATTTGTAGCAAGCCGATTTAGAAGACTTGTCATGGTTTGAACACTCTTTGGCCCAATGCCCCGCCTGTCTACAGATTAGGCATTTGCCTCATGCCTTGTCCTTCAAGGACTCAGGATTTGCCATAGGGCTTCCCTGGAGAGCAGCCAGCATCTGGACATGCCTTGTCTCTTTCCTTTTCTCCCTCTCCTGGGCCTTGGCCTTCTGTTCTGTGTTATAAAAGGTATTGGTGGCTGTTTTGGACCATCTCATCTAAAGAGGCAGCAGGGTCCTGCTGCTATAGTTGTAACTTTATCCTGATGTCTAATGCACATTGGGACAGGAAGTCCAGATTGGTAATCTTCTGGAGGGCCTCTTTCAGCCTTTCCAAAAAAGGCAATGGGCTTCTCGTTGGGCTCCTGAGTTATTGCTGAGACTGGGCATAGTCCACAAGTAATAGGCTTCCTTCTATTTCCATGGGTGGACTTCCTTAGGGGTGAGTCTTTTTGAGACTTATCCTACCCAGTACTGTTGCAACCTAAGAGTCAGGCATCCCTGGGTCAGGGTGCAGATCCCCAGGCAAGCTGAGGTGTGACAGTCTCCTGGAGATCAAATCCCCAGGCAGGGGATTGAGGAAATCACTCAGTCATCTCCAACTCTTTGCAACCCCATGGACTGCAGCCTACCAGGCTCCTCCATCCATGGGATTCTCCAGGCAAGAATACTGGAGTGGGTTGCCATTTCCTTCTCCAGGGGATCTTCCTGACCCAGGGATTGAACCCAGGTCTCCCACATTGCAGGCAGATGCTTTAACCTCTGAGCCACCAGGGAAGGTGGTGGTCTTTTCAAATCTGAGACTGAGCCATGTGAGCTTTCTGCTGAGTTCGTTTTTTGCTGTACTGGTTTCCAGCACGCTGGGCTTCTTGTCATTTCCCCTGTGCTGGGTTTTCTTCGTGTTGCGCTTCCACTGCAAGAGCTTTCCCCAAGTTGGGCTCCTGCTGTGCTTGGCCTCCTCCTTGCTGGGGCCACGCCAAGGCTGTTTCAGCCAGGTTAAATCAGAGTCACGGCACCATAGATGTTAGGGGAGTATAATTTCCTCGGTTCTGTCTCGTCACAACAAAAATTTGAAGCGATGGACATTAAAGCCCTTGGTGCATCACAGCTCTTGGACAGTGTTACAGCTCTGTGTTACAGCTCAGTTTTATTTAGAAAATAAAGGAAAATACATCCTCGAGGAGTGAGGGCATGCTGACCCAAAAGACGTGAAGGGGAGACAGAGACCGCATGCACATGTGTGCAAGAGAGAGCCCCAGTCCTTTGGCTCTTTTTGTATGTTTTTTCGTTCCCCTGGGCCTGCCCTATGTAAATTGGGTCAGCCAGGAGTGCTCTTTGTTCTACCTGAGGTCCTCATGCCAGTCTTTGGACTTTCCTTTGTTCTATTTTTGCAGGTTTTTCCCTTCCTTGTCTTTTAGCCACTGCCACTCTGGACTCCTTTTTCCTATTCTAACTACCTAACAGTGTGATAATCTCTAGCTGCATGCATATTGCAGCAAATGCACTATTGCATTCCTTTTTTATGGCTGAGTAACATTCCACTGTATATGTACCACATATTCTATATCCATTCATCTGCCAATGGACATTTAGGTTGCTTCCATGTTTTGGCTGTTGTGAACAGTTCTTCTATGACCATAGATGTTCATGTACATTTTGAATTAAAGTTTTGTCCAGGTTTATTTTCAGGTGTGGGGATTGCTGGACCGTATGGTAATTCTATATTTAACTTTCAGAGGAACCTCCATACTGTTTTCCATAATGGCCATACCAGCTTGCATTTTCACCAACAGTATAGGAGGGGGAATCACTGATTTAGGGTCTTATAACTATGGTAGAGTACATCATGAAAAATGCTGGGCTGGATGAAGAACAAGCTGGAATCAAGATTATCAGCAGAAATATCAATAACTTCAGATATGCAGAAGACACCCTCCTTTATGGCAGACACTGAAGAAGAATTAAAGAGCCTCTTGATGAAAGTCAAAGAGGAGAGTGAAAAAGTTGGCTTAAAACTCAACATTCAGAAAACTAAGATCATGGCATCTGGTCCCATCACTTCATGGGAAATAGATGGGGGAACAGTGGAAACAGTGGCAGACTTTATTTTTCTGGGCTCCAAAATCACTGCAGATGGTGACTGCAGCCATGAAATTAAAAGACGCTTACTCCTTGGAAGGAAAGTTATGACCAATCTAGATAGCATATTCAAAAGCAGAGACATTACTTTCCCAACAAAGGTTCGTCTAGTCAAGGCTATGGTTTTTCCTGTGGTCATGTATGGATGTGAGAGTTGGACTGTGAAGAAGGCTAAGCGCCGAAGAATTGATGCTTTTGAACTGTGGTGTTGGAGAAGACTCTTGAGAGTCCCTTGGACTGCAAGGATATCCAACCAGTCCATTCTGAAGGAGATCAGCCCTGGGATTTCTTTGGAAGGAATGATGCTAAAGCTGAAACTCCAGTACTTTGGCCACCTCATGTGAAGAGTTGACTCATTGGAAAAGACTCTGATGCTGGGAGGGATTGGGGGCGGGAGGAGAAGGGGTCGACAGAGGATGAGATGGTTGGATGGCATCACTGACTCAACGGATGTGAGTCTGAGTGAACTCTGGGAGTTGGTGATGGACAGGGAGGCCTGGCGTGCTGCGATTCATGGGGTTGCAAAGAGTCGGACACGACTGAGCGACTGATCTGATCTGATAGTACCAACTGATTACAGAACTCTCTCTGCTCAAAAAAAAAAGTGTTCTCACAGAAGGATCCAGTGTGTCTTATGTGTGTCTCTAAAACCCTCAGGAACATGCTGTATGTGAACCTGGAAATCTGATTCTATGGACAAAAGATGTATTTTCTGCCTGTGAAAGTTCCGGACTGAAAGTTACTGAAATAACTCTTTGGTTGTTGGTGTGCTGTTGTTGTTGTTGTTGTTTTTTTTTTTTTTCTATTCAGTGCAACAAGTTCCTTAGTTTAATCAGTGAATTTTGTGAAAGAAACACTCTTCTTCCAACTCCTTGTTAGGAGGTCACCTCAGAGTACATTTTCACCTAACCAGGGTAGTTACAGGTATAGTACTAACTAATCACAGAACTCTCTGCTCAAACAACCATTCTCTAGAAGGATCCAGTGTGTCTTGTCTGTGTCTCTACATGCTTCAGAAATATGCTACGTGTGAAGGATCATAAGAGACTACTATCAACAATTATATGCCAATAAAATGGAAAACTTGGAAGATATTGACAAATTCTTAGAAAAGTACAACTTTCCAAAACTAAACCAGGAAGAAATAGAAAATCTTAACAGGCCCATCACAAGCACGGAAATTGAAACTGTAATCAAAAATCATCCAGCAAACAAAAGCCCAGGTCCAGACGGCTTCACAGCTGAATTCTACCAAAAATTTAGAGAAAAGCTAACACCTATCCTGCTCAAACTCTTCCAGAAAATTGCAGAGGAAGGTAAACTTCCAAATTCATTCTATGAGGCCACCATCACCCTAATACCAAAACCTGACAAAGATGCCACAAAAAAAGAAAACTACAGGCCAATATCACTGATAAAGAGAGATGCAAAAATCCTTAACAAAATTCTAGCAAGCAGAATCCAACAACACATTAAAAAGATCATACACCATGAACAAGTGGGCTTTATCCCAGGGATGCAAGGATTCTTCAATATCCGCAAATCAATCAATGTTATACACCACATTAACAAATTGAAAAATAAAAGCCATATGATTACCTCAATAGATGCAGAGAAAGCCTTTGACAAAATTCAACATCCATTTATGATAAGAACTCTCCAGAAAGCAGGAATAGAAGGAACATACCTCAACATAATGAAAGCTATATATGACAAACCCACAGCAAACATTATCCTCAATGGTGAAAAATTGAAAGCATTTCCTCTAAAGTCAGGAACAAGACAAGGGTGCCCACTTTCACCATTACTATTCAACATAGTTTTGGAAGTTTTGGCCACAGCAATCAGAGCAGAAAAAGAAATAAAAGGAATCCAAATTGGAAAAGAAGAAGTAAAACTCTCACTATTTGCAGATGACATGATCTTCTACATAGAAAACCCTAAAGACTCCACCAGAAAATTACTAGAACTAATCAATGAATATAGTAAAGTTGCAGGATATAAAATCAACACACAGAAATCCCTTGCATTCCTATACACTAATAATGAGAAAACAGAAAGAGAAATTAAGGAAACAATTCCATTCACCATTGCAACGGAAAGAATAAAATACTTAGGAATATATCTTCCTAAAGAAACTAAAGACCTATATATAGAAAACTATAAAACACTGGTGAAAGAAATCAAAGAGGACACTAATAGATGGGGAAATATACCATGTTCGTGGATTGGAAGAATCAATATATTGAAAATGAGTATACTACCCAAAGCAATTTATAGATTCAATGCAATCCCTATCAAGCTACCAATGGTATTCTTCACAGAGCTAGAACAAATAATTTCACAATTTGTATGGAAATACAAAAAACCTCGAATAGCCAAAGCTATCTTGAGAAAGAAGAATGGAACTGGAGGAATCAACCTTCCTGACTTCAGGCTCTATTACAAAGCCACAGTTATCAAGACAGTATGGTATTGGCACAAAGACAGAAATATTGATCAATGGAACAAAATAGAAAGCCCAGAGATAAATCCAAGCACCTATGGACACCTTATCTTTGACAAAGGTGGCAAGAATATACAATGGATTAAAGACAATCTCTTTAACAAGTGGTGCTGGGAAAACTGGTCAACCACTTGTAAAAGAATGAAACTAGAACACTTTCTAACACCACACACAAAAATAAACTCAAAAT
This sequence comes from Bos grunniens, assembly GCF_055505025.1. Classification (NCBI taxonomy): domain Eukaryota; kingdom Metazoa; phylum Chordata; class Mammalia; order Artiodactyla; family Bovidae; genus Bos; species Bos grunniens. The sequence goes on along the minus strand of NC_141167.1, from coordinate 121,817,878 downwards.
GGATTAAAGATCTCAACGTAAGACCAGAAACTATAAAACTCCTAGAGGAGAACATAGGCAAAACACTCTCCGACATACATCACAGCAGGATCCTCTATGACCCACCTCCCAGAATATTGGAAATAAAAGCAAAAATAAACAAATGGGACCTAATTAAACTTAAAAGCTTCTGCATAACAAAGGAAACTATAAGCATGGTGAAAAGGCAGCCTTCAGAATGGGAGAAAATAATAGCAAATGAAGCAACTGACAAACAACTAATCTCAAAAATATACAAGCAACTCCTACAGCTCAACTCCAGAAAAATAAATGACCCAATCAAAAAATGGGCCAAAAAACTAAATAGACATTTCTCCAAAGAAGACATACAGATGGCTAACAAACACATGAAAAGATGCTCAACATCACTCATTATCAGAGAAATGCAAATCAAAACCACTATGAGGTACCATTTCACGCAAGTCAGAATGGCTGAGATCCAAAAGTCTACAAGCAATAAATGCTGGAGAGGGTATGGAGAAAAGGGAACCCTCTTACACTGTTGGTGGGAATGCAAACTAGTACAGCCACTATGGAGAACAGTATGGAGATTCCTTAAAAAACTGGAAATAGAACTGCCTTATGATCCAGCAATCCCACTGCTGGGCATACACACTGAGGAAACCAGAAGGGAAAGAGACACGTGTACCCCAATGTTCATCGCAGCACTGTTTATAATAGCCAGGACATGGAAGCAACCTAGATGCCCATCAGCAGATGAATGGATAAGAAAGCTGTGGTACATACACACAACGGAGTATTACTCAGCCATTAAAAAGAATACATTTGAATCAGTTCTAATGAGGTGGATGAAACTGGAACCTATTATACAGAGTGAAGTAAGCCAGAAAGAAAAACACCAATACAGTATACTAACGCATATATATGGAATTTAGAAAGATGGTAACAATAACCCTGTGTATGAGATAGCAAAAGTGACACTGATGTATAGATCAGTCTTATGGACTCTGTGGGAGAGGGAGAGGGTGGGGAGATTTGGGAGAATGGCATTGAAACATGTATAATATCATGTATGAAACAAGTCGCCAGTCTAGGTTCGATGCACGATACTGGATGCTTGGGGCTGGTGCACTGGGACCACCCAGAGGGAGGGTATGGGGAGGGAGGAGAGAGGAGGGTTCAGGATGGGGAACACAGGTATACCTGTGGCGGATTCATTTCGATATTTGCCAAAACTAATACAATATTGTAAAGTTTAAAAATAAAATTAAAAAATAAATAAATAAAAATGCCATATATGGCTGCAAAAAAAATAAATAAATAAAAAAGAAAAGAAATGTGCTACGTGTGAACCTGGAAATCCGAGCCTCTTGGCTAAAGCTGTATTTTCTGCCTGTGAAAAGTTGGTGATTTTAGACTGAAAATTACTTGAAAAACACTTTGATTGCTTTTCTTTTATTCAGTTCAACAACTTATTTAGTTTAACCCTTGAATTTTCTGAAAGAAACATGCTGCTTAAATATGCTTGTTGGGAGGTCTTCTCAGAGTACATTTTCACCTAACCAGGTTAGTATAGGTATAGTACTCCCTAGTCACAAAACTCTGCTCAGACAATCATTCATGTAGAAGGATCCAGTGTGTCCTCTGTGTGTCTCTAAAGTCCTGAGGAACTTGCTGTGTGTGAACCTGGAAATCCAAACCCATTGGCAAAAGCTGTATTTTCTACCTCTGAAAACTAGATATTTTCAGATTGAAAGTTACTTGAGGAGGAACAAAATGGTGGAGGAGTAGGTGGATGAGGAATACATCTCTCCACGGATACATCAGGAATACACCTTCAGACACAGAAGTGCTTGCAGAACACCAGCTGAGAGCAGGCAGGAGTACCTGACCAGTGGAGAAGACAATATAGAATCATGCAAAACTCTGTAGAATGAAGGCAGTAGGTGGAAAAAAAGGAGAGTTAGTAGGACTGGACCTGCCATCGGCAGGTTAGGGAAAAGAAGCAGGTTCCAATCCTCACACTGGAGCAATTGTTTGGAATAGAGGAGAAGCATATGAGGCTCACAGTGAAGCAACTGATTTGTGACAGTCTAAATAGAATGAGAACCACACAGACAATCCTTGCTGCAGTCATATGTACCCTGGATAAGGACATGGGCCCCCTGAAAGACACAGCAGCTGGGAGCTGGAGTGCAGGGGTTGTGGAGCAATCCCAGGGCACAGTCTGCTGTTGACTGTGGAGATGACCCACAAAGATGTGGGGGAGGAGATTGTGGTGGGAAATACCTGTGGGGGAAAACCAGGCATCCATGGAAGCAAGGCAGTACTGCTGAATCGCATGTAGGGTGTGGAGCCATCACTGTAACATCTTTCTCCCCACATGCCAGTACTAGCAGCTGAACAGTAGAAAGGTTGGCCCTTCAAGCACCTTGACATACTGAACACCAGGGTAGAATCCCATTCAGCAGTGCCCCTTTATGTTCCTGTTGTGTTGAGCAACAGAGAAGACCCCAGCCAGGGGCGACCTCTAAATGCCTGCATAGGCAGAGCAACAGAAGACTAGACAAAGAGGCCTTCTGGTTGCCAGCTGCCAGAGTCTAGAAAAAGACTGTAATAGGGCCATAGTTCCTGTGGCCAAGGCAGTCCATGTTCCTGAAACACTTGGTGAAGTCAGGGTCCCCACAACCCAAGCAGCTGTGCCACTCAATTCTCACTAGGGCAGATATGCCACAGGCTAGGAAAAGCCCTAAGAGTGCCAGATCTCCTGTAACAATAGCCGCTGGTAGTCAGCATTGCCAGGATCCCTGTGATGTAAGTAACTGCACCACCTCTATGCATGATTTGCACTGGGACAGAGATGCTAGAGGCTAGAAAGAGCTCTGCATCTATGCATGCCACGTCACTCTGGTCATATACAACTGTTTATGATCCTGTGGACTGTGACCTGCCAGGCTTCTCTGTCCATGGGATTCTCCAGGCAAGAATAGTGAACGGGTTGCTATACCCTTCTAGAGCACCATATTTCCTGCTGCCCTAGCCACCAGCTCCCCTGAGTACCTGGTGCTGCCAGTGCCCCTATGATCCAAGCAGCTGCACCAGCTCCACAAGTGGCCCTCGTTGGGGCACACCCAAGGCTTCCAGAACAGCCTCAGGAGCAAACCCCTGTGAATGATCCATGTGCAGAGGTGGCGATAAAACCACAGTTGAAACCCAGGGGCAGTGTGGTAAAAGAAGAGGACCTAAACTTCCCACCAGCTGTACAAGCTTTAGATTAAATCCACATGATCAACTAGGCAGACTCTGTGTCTATGGAATATATGAAAGGACAATGAGAGTTCTAACAAAAGAAAATGTACTAGTTCTGACAGTGTGGACCTTGGAGGCTAGAACACACAGGAGTAGGAACAGATTAGAGTCTGAGTTGCCTGCACAGCAGGTCCAGAGACCAGCCCAGTGTTGGAGGGCATCCTAAGGAAATGAGGTGGACTGCGACTCTCAGTGAGGAAAGGACACTGACAGCAGAGACTCAAGAAAGACATTTATTATTCTTGCATTTTGACATGTTCTTCAGTTGCTTCATTCTTGGGGGCTCCAAAATCACTGCAGATGGTGACTGCAGCCACGAAATTAAAAGACATTTACTCCTTGGAAGGAAAGTTATGACCAACCTAGATAGCATATTCAAAAGCAGAGACATTACTTTGCCAACAAAGGTCCATCTAGCCAAGGCTATGGTTTCCCCAGTGGTCGTGTATGGATGTGACAGTTGGACTGTGAAGAAGGCTGAGCGCTGAAGAATTGATGCTTTTGAACTGTGGTGTTGGAGAAGACTCTTGAGAGTCCCTTGGACTGCAAGGAGATCCAACCAGTCCATTCTGAAGGAGATCAGCCCTGGGATTTCTTTGGAAGGAATGATGCTAAAGCTGAAACTCCAATGCTTTGGCCACCTCATGCAAAGAGTTGACTCATTGGAAAAGACTGTGATGCTGGGAGGGATTGGGGGCAGGAGGAGAAGGGGACGACAGAGGATAAGATGGCTGGATGGCATCACTGACTCGATGGATGTGAGTCTGAGTGAACTCCGGGATTTGGTGATGGACAGAGAGGTCTGGGGTGCTGCGATTCATGGGGTCGCAAAGAGTCGGACACGACTGAGCGACTGAACTGAACTGAACTCAGTTGCTTCTGGATTTTTTTTCCTTTTTTCCCCTCTGTTGTTGTAGTTGTCAGTTTCATTCAGTCAGTTCAGTTCAAGGACAAGGTGGATAAGCTTATTAGGGTGGCCGGTGTAGGCATGTGGTGGTGTGGGATAGGGATGGGCAAGTAGGTGTGTGGCAGCTCAGGTTGAAGACAGATGGGCACATGTGTGGGGGGATGGTTGGAATGAGGCATGAAGTCATGTCATAGGGCAGGTTGGGGCGTGGCGGGTAAATGGGTAGTGGAGCAGGTTGGGATGAGGCATGTTGGAGTATGGTGGGATGGGTTGGGGTGAGGCTGTTAGATATGTGGCAGGATTGGAAGAGGCGGCTGGCATGAGTTGGAGTGATTTGGCAAGAGGCGGGTGGGTGTATGGCAGGGCGGTTACCAGCAAGGCAGGTATATGTGTCAAGGGGTACACTGAGGCAAGGCAGGTACACATTTTAAGGGGTGGGTTGTGATAAGGGGCTAGGCATGTGGAGAGCCAAGTTGAGACAAGGCAGACAGGCGTGTGCTCAGGCAGTAAGGTAAGTAAAGTAGACCTGTAGCAGGTCGGCTTGGAGTGAGACAGTTTGCTTGCAGTGGTACTTGTTGGGCAGGCTGAATATGCATGTGGAGGGGCAGTTTCATGTGGTGAGGGCGAACAAGTGGTTGGGCATGTTGGTTCAAAACAGTTAAGCATATGGCGGGGTGGCTTATGGTGAGGTAGTTAGGCATGTGCCAGGCGGGTTGGGGTACAGTGGCTAGGCCTGTGGCAGGGTGTGTTGGGTGAGTTGGGTAGGTGTGTGGAGGGATGAGTCCATATGAGTTGGGTACACATCTCATGTATACCCAACAGATGGGTATACATGAGATGTGTACCCAACACATCTCTTGGACCTGTTCAAGCAAGCTGTGTGACTGTCTGACAAAGGAATTGGGCAAGATGGATAGGTGTGTGACAAGGCAGGTTGGGCTGAAAATGGTGCATAGCAAGGCAGCTTGAGTGAGGCAGTCAGATGTGTAATTGAGTAGGCTGGGGCAAGGCAGGTAGGCTTGTGGATCTGGGTAGTCATGTTACAGGGCAGGTTAGTGTGGTGTCTGTAGGCGTGTGACGGGTGGGTTAAAGAGAGGAGGGTAGGTGTGTGGCAGGGAAGATTGTTGAGTGGTTCAACAGCATGTGGTTGGGCAGGTTGAGACAATGTGGGTAGGCGTATGGAGGTGCATGTTTGGCGTGGCTCTAGGTGTGAAGCAGTGTGGTTTAGGGTGAAGCTGGTAGACATGTGGTGGAATGGGTTAAGGACAGGTGGCTATTAGTTTGACAGGGCGAGTTGTGAGGTGTAGTGAAATGAAGCAGTGAGGTGTAGCAGTGAAGTTGTGTAATCTGGGGCAAAGTGGCTAGCTGTTCATGTTGCAGGGCTGGTTGGGGCAACATATGTAGGAAGTGTGATGCAGTGGGTTGGGACAAGGCAGGCTGGTGTTCACCAAGGAGGATTGGGATAAGGCAAGTGGCACGTCGCAGGGCTGGTTGAAATGAGGTGGGTAAGGGTGTGGTGGTGTGAGTTGGTGTGAGGTAGTTGGCATGGGTGGGACAATTTGAAGTGAGGTGGGTACTCATCTTGCAGGTGGGTTGGGGTGAGTTGGGTAGGTGTGTGGTGGGATGATTTCAGTGAAGCATGTAAGCATAGGCAGGGCAGGTTAGGTTAGATGAGTAGGCAGGTCGTAGGTAGGGTTTGGGCAACATGGATAACCATTTCAAAGTCCTCGTAGGGGTGAGATAGGTAGGGGTGTGGCAAGGCAGGTTAGAGTGAAGCTGCGTGGTGGCATGCACTGGGGCAGGGTGGGTAGGTGCCGGGGTCCAGCCCCGGTGGATCCAGGGAATTCGAAGCGGGGACAGCGTCGGCGAGGATCAGGAAACAATTGCTTAATTAAATGTTAATTAAGGATATAAAGAGTGGTTAAATAAGGATGGCTCAATGAGAAGATTTAGTGGAGAAAAGAGGCTGAATAATTCAGCCAGAAGGTGAGAGAAAGAACATGGGGAGACCAAGTTTCAGTGAACAAGGCCCAAATATGAAAAACAAATAAAGAGATGTTGTATTACATCTTTAATTGCTTCCCCTGTGCTGGGAGCAGGAGCTCCGCCCATGGCAGGTAGGCACGTGGTGGGCCAGGGTGTGGCATGGTGTTTAGGCATGAGATGAAGCAGGGTGAGGTGAGAAAGGTAGATGTGTTGTTGTATTTCTTGCATTAAGGGGTGTAAGCATGTGGCAAGGATGGTAGGGACAAACTGTAAGTGTGTGGCAGTATGGGTTGGAGTGAGCACAGCATGTAGATAAGTGGTTCATTGAGGCAAGGCAGGTAGGTGTATGTTGCATGAATGGGGTGAGGTGGATAGGCACATGGTAGGATGGGTTGGGGCAAAGCAGGCAGACGTGAGGCTGTCCAGGTTGGTGTGAAGCAGCAAGGTAAGCAGTGGAGCAATTGGGTGCAAAATTGGTGGACATGTGGCAGAGCAGGTTGGGACAAGGCAGGTGAATGTGAGTCAGAGCAGGTTTACAAGAGGCAGGTAGCCCTCTGGTGAAGTGGGTTGAACAAGTCAGGAAGGCGTGTGGCTTGGCAGGTTAGGGTGAGGAGGGTAGTCATGTATTTTGTTGGGTTTGGACAAAGCATGAAGGTATGTGGTGGGGAGGCTTAAAGTGGTAGGAATAGGAATGTGCCAGGGCAGATTTGGGAGAAGCAGGTATGCATTTGGCAAAGCAAGTTTGATGCGAGGCAATTAGACATGTGGTGAGATGGATTGGGTCAGGCAGGTAGGTGTGTGGCAAGGCAGGATTGTCAAGGCATTTAGATTTGTGGTGAGTCGGGTTTGTGCAAGACATGTAAACATGTGGAGGGTTGTAGTGGGGCGAGGCTGTAGGTGTGTGGCAAGATGAGTTGAACAATGTTAGTAAGCATTTGTAGCTTTGGCTTGAGGCAAGATAAATAGGCGTATTGTGGGTGGGTTGTGGTGAATTGGTTAGTTGCATGGCAGGGCAGGTTGAGGTTGGTAAGCATGTGACATGGCGGGTAAAAGTATGTCAGGTAAGCGTGTGGAGGGGCATGTTGGGTTGAGGCTCATAGGTATGTGGTGAGACAGATTGGAGTATGGAGGGTAGTCATGTGGCAGGGCAGGTTGGGGTGAGGCAGGTAGGTGTGAAGTGGAGCGAGGAGGTATGTGGAGGTGTGGATTGGGACAAGACAGGTATGGATTGGGTTGATGTGTGGAAGGGCAGTTGGGGTGAGGTGGGAAGACTGGGGAGGGGCAGATTAGGGTGGCATGTGTAGGCGTGTAGTGGGTCAAGATTGAGCAAGGCACAAAGAGGTGTCCTGGGGTGGCTTGAAATGGTGGAGGTATCTTTGTTGCAGGGTGGGGAGAAGATATAAGTGTAGGTAGAGTGAGAAATGCAAAAAAGCAAAATGGCTGTCTGAGGAGGCCTTACAAATAGCTGTGAAAAGAAGGGAAGCGAAAAGCAAAGGAGAAAAGGAAAGATATACCCATTTGATGCAGAGTTCTAAAGAATAGCAAGGAGAGATAAGAAAGCCTTCCTCAGCGATCAATGCAAAGAAATAGAGGAAAACAACAGAATGGGAAAGACTAGAGATCTCTTATAGATATCAAGGGAATATTTCATGCAAAGATGGGCTCTATAAAGGACAGAAATGGTAGGGACCTAACAGAAGTAGAAGATATGAAGAAGAGGTGAAGTAAGCCAGAAAGAAACACACCAATACAGTATACTAATGCATATATATGGAATTTAGAAAGATGGTACGATAACATCGTTTTCTTGTCTTGTATGTGAGACAGCAAAAGAGATACAGATGTATTGAACAGTCTTTTGGACTCTGTGGGAGAGGGCCAAGGCAGGATGATATGGGAGAAGGGCATTGAAACATGTAAATTATCATATGTGAAATGAATCACCAGTCCAGGATCTATGCATGATACAGGGTGCTCAGGGCTGGTGCACTGGGATGACCCAGAGGGATGGAATGGGGAGGGAGATGGGAGGGGGGTTCAGGATAGGGAACACGTGTACACCCATGGCAGATTCAAGTCAATGTATGGCAAAACCAATACAATATTGTAAAATAAATAAATAAATAAACATAAAAAATAAATAAAATTGCTACCAAAAGAAAGTAAATAAATAAATAATTTTATAAAATAAAAAAAAAAAGAAGAGGTGGCAAGAATACACAGAAGAACTGTACAAAAAAGATCTTCATGACCCAGATAATGAAGGTGTGATCACTCACCTAGAACCAGACATCCTGGAATGTGAAGTCAAGTGGGCCTTAGGAAGCATCACTACGAACAAAGCTAGTGGAGGTGATGGAATTCCAATTGAGCTATTTCAAATCGTAAAAGATGATGCTGTGAAAGTGCTGCACTCAATATGCCAGCAAATTGGGAAAACTCAGCAGTGGCCACAGGACTGGAAAAGGTCAGTTTTCATTCCAATCCCTAAGAAAGGCAATGCCAAAGAATGCTCAGACTACCGCACAATTGCACTCATCTCACACACTAGTAAAGTAATGCTCAAAATTCTTCAAGCCAGGCTTCAGCAATAACATGAACCATGAACTTCCAGATGTTCAAGCTGGATTTAAAAAAGGCAGAGGAACCAGAGATCAAATTGCCAATATCCACTGGATCATGGAAAAAGCAAGAGAGTTCCAGAAAAACATCTATTTCTGCTTTATTGACTATGCCAAAGCCTTTGACTGTGTGGTTCACAATAAACTGTGGAAAATTCTGAAAGAAATGGGAATACCAGACCACCTGACCTGCCTCTTGAGAAACCTGTATGCAGGTCAGGAAGCAATAGTTAGAACTGGACATGGAACAACAGACTGGTTCCCAATTGGGAAAGGACTACATCAAAGCTGTATATTGTCACCCTGCTTATTTAACTTACATGCAGAGTACATCATGTGAAATGCCAGGCTGGATATAGCACAAGCTAGAATCAAGATTGCCGGGAGAAATATCAATAACCTCAGGTATGCAGACGACACCACACTTATGGCAGAAAGGGAAGAAGAACTAATGAGCCTCTTGATGAAAGTGAAAGAGGAGAGTGAAAAAGTTGGCTTAAAGCTCAACATTCAGAAAACGAAGATCATGGTATCCAGTCCCATCACCTCATGGCGAATAGATGGGAACAGTGGAAACAGTGAGAGACTTTATTTTGGGGGGCTCCAAAATCACTGAAGTTGGTGATTGCAGCCATGAAATTAAAAGACGCTTACACCTTGGAAGGAAAGTTATGACCAACCTAGATAGCATATTAAAAAGCAGAGACATTACTTTGCCAACAAAGGTCCGTCTAGTCAAGGCTATGGTTTTTCCAGTGGTCATGTATATATAGAAAGCTGAGCACTGAAGAATTGATGCTTTTGAACTGTGGTGTTGGAGAAGACTCTTGAGAGTCCCTTGGACTGCAAGGAGATCCAACCAGTCCATCCTAAAGGAGATCAGTCCTGAGTGTTCATTGGAAGGACTGATGTTGAAGCTGAAACTCCAATACTTTGGCCACCTGATGTGAAGAGCTGACTCATTGGAAAAGACCCTGATGCTGGGAAACATTGAGGGCAGGAGGAGAAGGGGATGACAGAGGATGAGATGGTTGGATGGCATCACTGACTCAATGGAGTTGGCGATGGACAGGGAGGCCTGGCGTGCTGCGGTTCATGGGGTCACAGTCAGACACAACTGAGCGACTGAACTGAACTGACTGAAGGTCACCACGTGTTTGGAGTGGCATCACTGCCAGAGATCCAGGTCCAAAAATGGAATGGCACCAGAAAACAGGCTAACTACAACATGTTAAAAGATCCTTCTCTGTAGAAAAAGCCAAGGACTCACAGTGCTGTGTTTGGATGCCCCAGGCTAAGAGTTGGCATGGGTGAGTTTTTATGGGCTCTACTGATGGAACTGTGGGAGTGATCTTGGTACCCAGCAGTGAGTGGTGACATGAAGTGAGAACTTAATTTCCTGCCCAGGAATTGAACCTGGATAGCCTGGGTGAAAACTAGAAGACTGAGCCACCAGATCAGCAAGGGCTAGAGGCTAGAAGCTATTTTTCTGGGCTCTTTCCTCCAGTGAAAAATGCATTTATTATGGAGGCAAAAACTGTAAATGCAGGTTCAGTTTATTATTAGAGGCACAGCACAACAACAAGTGGGGCAGCACACAGAGGAATGGTTTCTTAAGGTGGAAGCAAGGGAGAAATACATACTCAAAGAGAAAGGGTATAGGTGTACCCCCTAGAGAGGGGGAGCACAATAAAGAAGTGGTTAAATCATTTATATATGACAGTTCTTCAGATCTTTGTTTATCTTCTGCCAATTATCTGGCTTCTTTTTCCACACCTGACCTACCCCAGAACCCTTCCCAACATGCACACACAACTGTTTTCCAAGATGGATTTCCAGTTGAGAGGCCTATGGAATCACATATTAACATCACATATTATGGGGCAGTACACCATTCTTTTGGAGAAGGCAATGGCACCCCACTCCAGTACTCTTGCCTGGAAAATCCCATGGATGGAAGAGCCTGGTAGGCTGCAGTCCATGGGGTCACTAAGAGTCGGACACGATTGAGTGACTTCACTTTCACTTTTCACTTTCATGCATTGGAGAAGGAAATGGCAACCCACTCCAGTGTTCTTGCCTGGAGAATTCCAGGGACGGGGGAGCCTGGTGGGCTGTCATCTCTGGGGTCGCACAGAGTCGGACATGACTGAAGCGACTTAGCAGCAGCAGCACACCATTCTTTTTGACCCCAAGGAGGCTTTCTGCACATGTGAAATGTCTCTCTTGCCCCAAGGATGGTAAATATATAACCTCTTGATTTTTTACTCAAACAGGTTTAGCTCCTCTATGTTCCTGCCATAACTGTTACCTTAGGGTGTCCACAGGAGACAAAACTTGGCTTTTTATCCTGTTTCAGTTGTTAGTTCCATTTAGAAGAGCAAACACGAGGCTGGTTGTAGATATCTAACCTGGAGCCCACCTATTGTCTATTTCGAGAAATGCAAACAGGTGGCTAGCTGTAAGTGTCTGGCCTGAAGCCCATCTTTTTCTTGCCTCAAGAAATGTAAACAGGAGACCAGTTATAAATGCCTGTCTCCTGCCTCAGTGGGAACAGCTGAGCCATGGCCAGGTTCCAAATGGACTCTCAGAGTCCCTCAGGAATGACCCAAGAAAGCTGCCCAGTCCGTGCAGCATGCTATCGATGCTGGGAGAGCCACCTTTCATCCAGGTCTGGAGACCTCACTCCTGTAGTGATCAGCACATCCAGTAGTGGGTAGAAAAGGAAAACCAATGAAACATGATTCTGCTCATTGGCTATGGCAACGGTCTAGAATGGTGCAGAGGTTGAAACCCTTATCTGATGAGATCCCAGGAGTATTTATCATTCTGTTTCTCTGTTCCAGGCAAGTCATTTTCAAATTTGGCTCTGAGACCATTGTCTGGAACACTTGTATGAAATGCAGATTCCTGGACTCCACCTCCAAAGATTCTGATTCAAGAGTTGTGGAGTGTGCCAAAGAATTTATTTCTCAGTGTTCCATGTGGTTCAGAGGAGGGGCTCCAAGGACCAGTGTCTGGGAACAATCACCCTAGCCCACACCATCTCCTTATACAACCAATCACTGAGAAAGGGCTGCACTGCAAATGTAACACCCAGAGTGTCCCCGATCTCCCGCTTTGACCTGCTGCCCATTATGGGACATATATCTCTGAGCTCTGCCCTCCGTGAGCTCCATAGCTGTCCTTTTCACATATGCACTTCACATGCATTCAGTTCAGCCAGTGTTTATTGGGTGCTTCCTATAGGATAGGCACAGAACCAGGTGCTGCTGTGGGGAACAGAGAAGAGAAGGCTGGGCCTCACCCTCAAGGGGCTCACAGTCTAGTGGAAGAGACACAGGTACTGAAAATACAAGGGAGCATGAGATGAACTCTGTAACGGAGGCAAAACCAGTGGGAAGGCAGGGAACCCAGGCAGATCAAATGCTTGGTGCAGCAGGTGATGCTCTGGTCAGTCCATGGGAGATAAGCAGGATTCGCACAGGTGGAACTGAGCAGAGAAGGAAATTTCAGGCAGGAGAGAAGGTACAGAGGTGGGAAAGAACACTGAATGTTTAAAAGATAGAGGAAGAATGTATGCCTTGACTGAAATAGAGGATACTAATGGGGTAACAGGGAGCTAAAGCTGGAGAAATGTTTTGAGGGCAGATGGCAGAGGAGATCAACTTTGATCTGTAGGTGATGGTAAGTCACCCAAGGTTTCTGAGCCAAGGAGCAACATGATTTCATTTCCTCAATTCTCAGTGCTATAACATGTAATTAACTCTACTTCTGTTAACTTCACTCCATGGCCTTACACCCTCTCTTGGTCTCAAAGCAGAAGCTCTGTGGCTACACATACCTTTAGGACTGTACAAAGTTATGATGCAGTAGCCTTAGGCTAGGTAAATTTTTAGCTCACTTACCAGCTTTACACTATGTCCACAGAACAGGAGGGGCAGCCTTCTAGAATCATTTGAGAGTAAGGGTCAGGGCACAAGGAAGGTACTCAACGAACTTTTGTTGCCTAAGCATGGCATGGATAAGCTGCGGAAAAAAATGGGAGCACAAAGAGAAAATGGTAGAGAGATGCAGGTGACAAAATTAGTGTCATCTAAACCAAACCATTTCCTAGGAGGCTTCTGCTACAGCCCACTTCATTGGGTGGGGAGACTCTGCAGTCTGACTCACTGGGGTCAGTAGGTGGTTCTTCTAAGAGCTCTACATCTAGCAGATTCTCTACTGACACCTTCACTAGGATCCTGCTTAACTATGCAGTGAGGAGGGAGAATGGTGCCCACCCCTACCTGGGCTACCCCAGCCTGTAAAGGAATGTGAAGCCACTGCTGTCCAGGTGGACATGGCGATGCTGGTCAGCGAGGGCTCCCCCAGAACCTCCACACTAACCGAAGTGGGTGTCTGGGTGGAGACAGGTGAAGTCACAGCTGGGTTACCCAGGAGAAACGCTCCCGGGGAGTTGGCATGCACCTCTGAGCCCGACCCGGCGGGTCCCCCGCCACTGTTGTTGATGGTCCACAGGCATGGGTGTGGGCTGCAGAAACACAGAGAGAGAGAGAGAGAATGGTGATGATACTCCTAGACAGGAGTGCAGTCTGAGAGGGACGTGAGTTAGAAACAGTATCTAATCATGGCTTTATTTCCAGCTCTGACACACACTGGTCCCATTTCCGCAGAGAAGCAGCAAGATGTAGTAGAATAAGCATACAATTAGGTGTCCTGAGACCTGCATTTTGATGCTGGCCCTGCCTCTAGCAAGTTGTTCAGTTTTAACACAGCATTTTATTTCTCTAGGCTTCCTTTGCTGTCTGTGTAAATGGGCAGGGGAGTTGAAAGGATATTTGGGCAGTATCATCTGTGAGTAAGATCTCTCACTGGCCAAGAGAAGTGATGTGGCCTAATAACCAGGACAGAAATCTAGGTTTAAATCCTAGCATTACAGCTTATTAGCTCTGTGACTGTATACAAATTATTTAATAGATAAGCCTCAGTTTCCTTATCTTCAAGATTTGGAGTGATAATTAAACATATCTTACTAAATATTTTTATGAGGATTGAATAAGAAAATGACTACATGAAATCCAAAATATAGCACTCAGTAAATGGTGGTTGTATAATTAATTCTTCCATTCCAGGTTTCTACCTGTCAATTCTGGTCCCTGGTAGAAAGGCGGGGAACTGGACCACTTTCTTAGACTTTTCTATCCTACATCACTGGGTCACGAACTTGACTGTACATTGAAATCACTTAGGAAATTAAAAACATTTCTGACACTTGGGTTCTACCCCAAGAGATCTGATGTAATTAGTCTGGCATGAAGTATAAGAATTTTTTAAAGCTTTCCTATTGACTGTGATGTGCAGCCAATTTTGCACCTTAACATAGAACCTGGATTAAAATGACTGCAGTCAACAGGCAAAATAACTTCCAGTATTTTCATCATCACTTTTCAGAGTCCCTACTTTGCTTGATAATAGGCTCATTACCCAATGACAGTACTGAACACATTTTGCTTTTCTCTAGCAAAATATTTAGTCAGCAATGAGTTAAACATGCCACCGATGAAACTAGAGGTAGAAATGCACTCTGCCATATTTCAGATTCCACAGACCTCATTGGACCATATGAAGCCTGCAGAAACCTAGATAGGCCATGGGGGTTGTTGGTTTTTTTAGCCAGCTCAGCTTGCTGGGATTCTGACCCCAATTCCCCAGGTTTCAAAAGAAATTCTTCTACAATAACAGTCAGAGCCCCTTTCTGAGGCTTCCTGGGCTGATTAAAAAACCATGGGCTCTGAGTTACTTTATTTACTGTCTTAGCTTCAGGCAGTTTTTAATGCCTCTGAGATTTAGTTTCTCCATCAGGAAAATAGGAATTTCAAAAGCAGCCTCATGGATGTCTTTGAATCCTATAAATGACTTACATAAAGGATCTAGTACAGAACTTGGCACATAGTAATTTGTCTAATAGCTTCAAGGACACTCTTTCCCTCACTTCCAATACAGCACCAATAAATGCATTTCCCTGAGGTCCTCTACTCAAGCACTGCCAACAGAAATAAAATGTGAGCCACAAATATGAGGCTAAATTTTCAAGAAGCCACACTTGAGGAAAGAATAAAAAGAAACAAATGAACTTATTATTAATACTATTTTATGTAACTGAAAATATTTAAAATATTATCATTTTTACATGCATCAGTATAAAAAATTATTAAGAATTTATTCTTTATTATCTACTGTCTTTAACATTCTGTGTGTTACAGCCCATCTAGTTTGGACCAGTTGCATTGCAAGAGTCCAGGAGCCAAAGCAGTTGGGGGCTGTTGCCTTAAGAGCACAGCATTAGATCCTCAAGGGCCATAGCAACATCAACATCAAAATCAAGATCACAGTTTACAGCAACATCAGCAACACCTGGAAGCTTGTTAAAAATGCAGAATCTTGGGCCCTAACCCAGACCTATTAATCAGATTGTGCAGTTGAGCAACATCCCAGGTGATTCTAATGCACATTAAAGAGTGAGCAGCATTGATGTGAATCAACGTTCTATGACCCTCAAACTTTTTTAGATCTGCAACTCATAAGTCATCTAACATCTACCCCCAAAAAAGATAGGACATCTTTTAATTTTGAATTGCTTTTTAGACCTTCTCAAAACTCTGCCTAATTATGTTGAACTTAACAAGACATATATATATTGATACAATGTTATTGCTTACAGTACATATTATGCTCTTTTTAATTTTGGTGTTCACCATAACTCTACAGAGTAGCTCATATTATTGCCATGTTACAGATAAGAAAGTTTAAGCTTAGTGAGGCTAAGAAAATTTCCTAAAGTCACAGAGTCAATAAGAAGTGAAACCGGGACTGAAGGCCACATTTGTCAGATTCCAGGCCCCTTTCCTTTCTACTCATCACACCGATTTCCAACAGTCAGAACTGAATGCTGGTCTCTGGTATAAGAGTTATGCCATGGGTCCTACAAGATCCTCTCAGCCCTATTGCCTGGGTTGAGGCCGGGGGGCCCAAAATCTGTCTACCTGTTAGAATGAGTAGCTTGTGAGGATATAGACAATCAAGGGTCTTGAGGTTTCAGTGCATATTTACACTTTTCCCTTTAAATTCCCTGATGCTACCACCATTGTTCACAGTACTTCTTCCTGACTTGAGACAAACAATCCCAGGCCACAATATCTTTTCCCTCTTAAAAAAATACCAAAGTTACAAATGAAAAGAGTACAGGACTGAGTAGGTGCTTTCTCATCACACTTTTTCCAGGGGTGAAGAGTTGACCTTGTTATTTTCACTTCTTAGTGGCTTAGAAGTCAGGACAAAAGCTTAGACCAAGGCATTCCAGGAAAAATATATGAATTCGAGGTCCCATGCCAAAAAGTAAACCTCCAAGAACAATGAGCAAGTTGATTGTGTTGGTCTTACCTAGGCCCTGGATTGACTGGTCCGCTGGTGTGGGGTACAGACAGGATGCTGGCGTGGGGTGTGGAGGATAAGGAAGTCCAATTGTCAGCTCCAGAGAAAACTTGCAGATTATTGCTGGAGCTTTCTATCAAATTCACTTTGGGGAAATAACAACAGTTCAATTTATGAAGCATGGAAAATATAAAGATGGTGACCAATGACATTATCCTAGGTCAAAATACAACCATGGCTTGTGCCACATGTGCCAACAGTGTGTTGATACTTTCTGAAGGAAACACGAGGGAGGAACTTAGGTTTATTGAAGTTTATTGAACGTCAACCATATGTCATGTACTGAAAGTGAAAGTTTCTCAGTCATGTCCAACTCTTTGCCACCCAATGAACTATACAGTCCATGGAATTCTCCAGGCCAAAATACTGGAGTGGCTAGTGTTTCCCTTCTCCAGGGGATCTTCCCAACCTAGGGGTCAAACTCAGGTCTCCTGTATTGCAGGCAGATTCTTTACCAGCTGGGTCATGTACTGTTCATCTTTTAATCTTTATAACAACTTCTCACCTCCATTTTATAGATGAGGCTCAGACAAGTGGAATGATTTTCCCTTTTTGACACAGATCTAACTCAGGTCACAATGCTTACATCCCCTTTAAAATGGGCCATGTCATCATCCCCTCAAAACAAGCCTAAGGCCACCAGTGCTTCAGATGAAATTCTAAGGATCAGGACCTATTTTTCATAGCAACCCCAGGGAGATTTAAACATTTCAGGAATAGTGTCTTCTATGTATTTGAATCTTCATTTGCACAAATAGTGCATATATAATAGAGAGGAAGAAGGGAAAGAAGATGGGAAGGAAGGAGGGGAAAGATAGGAAGAGGATTTCATGTACATCCCTGGCCAAGTCACTCCTTTTCATGGTGTGGCCTTCAGCCTCAACTCCTGCACCCACCATATTGCCTCCCTCCTTCTCCACTCTTCCCAAACCATTCCCAGGTAACCTAGGTTCTCTCCTCCTTCTGTACCTTTGCTCATACCACTCTCTCACATGGAATGCCCTTCATTTCTGCCTATGTCCCATGTCATCCATCTTTCACCCCTGCCCACTCCAACCTTTATCCTTTTCTATTCATTCTTCAAATCTCAACTTAAGCATTAAGCCCTCTGGTAAATCTAGCTGCCCTTTTCTTTCATTCCCATAGCACCATGGCTTGTGTGCTTTATAGAATGTTTCTCTAACTTTAATGTGCATAAGAATCACCTGGGGATTTTGTTAAACTGCAAACTCTTTCAGAAAGAGAACCTGAGAGTCTACATTTCTAACAAGTTCCTAGGGAATGCTACAGGTCTGAGGACCACATTAAAGTTCTCACTATACTGTATTAGGATTAATTATATATATTTGCATAACCCTAAGATCCTCCAGGGAATAAATTAAACCTTAATCACCTTCCTTACCCCCCTGCTTAGAAGAGTGCCTGGTGCATAGCAAATACTCAGATGTGTTTTGTGTGCTGACCCCAGGAAAGAATCAAGAAGTAAATGAGAACCCTGCTCAGTTTATGATATCATTAAGCTCCATTTTCTCCCTTCCTGGAAGCAGCTTGCTTCAAGGTTCCTGGGAGTAGCCAGCTATGGGGCACAGGGACAGGTAGCTGATGATCAGCAAAGTCATCTGCAGGTACAGAGCTCAGGATGTCCCTGAGGCTGGTATCCTAACACACTCCTCTATCTCCCATACCATGAACTTTACTTGTTTCCTTTAGTGTTAGTGTCCCCATATGAGAATAGAATCTCTGTGAGATGATTGGTTCTGTAATCTATTTTGTTCATGGACAAAACCTGGCACAAAGTCAACCCTTGATAAATATTTGCCAAATCAGACCAAAGCCTGGATGTAGGATGAGCTAGCTTCCCAAAACTTCCTAATGGCTCTCCAATACTGGGCCCAATATCTTCTGGACTGAGCCATGTACTACAACTGTAGAAAAGAGTCATGTGAGGGCAATGAGCTGAGCGTCTCAGAACTCCATGACTTAACTTGGCTTTTAGAGTGCAGCCTGAAACTGCTTAGTACACCAGTGCCCTGGGAGGAGGACTTTCACACCCATTAGAAATTGGGAGACTGGTTGTCTCCCAGCTTTCATAATTATTTGAAATAATTATAAAACACTAATAATGCTATAATGATATAGTCAACTATTAGTATATAAAACATCAAAACTTTAATATATAACAATATTACATATATTAGATAAAATGGATTCTATCTTCAGATATTTACTTCTACTAGTTGTTTATCTACTTCTTACCACCATCCACACCCCCAAGGGTATTGTTAGCAGAATCACACACCTGAGGGAGAATGATTTCTATGCATGTATGCAGAAGGGTAGGGAGCCTGCCGGTGGTGTCCTCGGATGCCAGGATAGTGCTCACAGCCATGGTGGGTGTGGGGAGCAGACAGAGGCAAAGGAGTAGTATACTGGTAATTGGTGTTTCCTGCTGTGCACACTCCATCCGGATTGGAAAAGATCCAGCCTCCCACTGGAAGAGATAAGAGGAAGACACAGAGGAAGACTCTGTGAACTTCCACGCCGAAAATCAGGTTACCAGCCACTTCGCATAGTTATATTTCTGAGTGAATGGCAATGTCTACCTGTGTGGAGTTAGATACTATCACCTCCACTGCTACTTCCCTTCCATGTTAGCAGCAAAGTTGGCTTCTTTGGAGATGGATGACAGGTCCTATCAAGTTTGGAAAATCTCTTAAGAAATGCTGGAATCACAGCTATATAAAATATTATTTGAATGTATAAGTTAATAGAAAATACAAAAGTTAAGTTGCTTCTGACTTAATTGGATTAAACGTCAGTCCACGAAGGAGATGTCAGATGATATATTAATCATTGATTAATAGCTACTAGGGAATGTTTAATTTGGTTACCCAGAAAGAATGGAGCCCTCCCTGTTTCTGCCAAATGATAAATTATCTTTAGTTCTCACTCCAAGCAAGAGGAGACATGATGCCTCCCATCACCACCCAACAAAGAGGATTCTGAAGGCAAAGAGAGAGGGAGATGGCTAGCACAACTTGATAAGAATCTTGCAAAACATTTTGGAAAACTGCAAAATATTTCACAGAAATGTGTTTGTGAAAGACCATCTCAATTGATGCAGAAAAACCATATGACAAAATTTAACACCCTATCATAATAAAAGCGTTCAATAAAGAATACAGGAAAATTGCCTCAACATAATAAAGGCCATATAGAACAAGCCCACAGTTAACACCATGCTGCTGCTGCTGCTGCTGCTAAGTCGCTTCAGTCCTGTCTGACTCTGTGCGACCCCATAGATGGCAGCCCACCAGACTCCCCTATCCCTGGGATTCTCCAGGCAAGAACCCTGGAGTGGGTTGCCATTTCACCACCATACTCAATGGTAAAAAACTGAAAGCTTTTCCTCCAAGATCATGAGCAGAACAAGAATATCCACTCTTACCACTTCCATTCAGCATCGTACTAGAAGTCCTAGTCAGAGCAACTAGGAATAAAGAAAAAGAAAGAAAGAAAAGGCATCCAAATTGGAAACAAAGAAAATTATCTCTGTTCATAGATGACACAATCTTATATGTTGAAAATTCTAAATATTCCACAAAAAAACTTTTATAATAAACAAATTCAGCAGTTGCAGGATACAAAATCAACACACAAAAATCAGTTGCATTTCTATACACTAACAATGAACGATCCAAAAAGTAACTAAGAAAACAATCCAATTTAGAATAGCACCACAATTAATAAAGCACTTTGGAACAAAATATACCTACAGGGAAAAGACTCGTACACTGAAAACTATAAAATATAGATGAAAGAAATTAAAGAAGATATAAATAAATGGAAAGACATCCTATGTTCATGGATTGAAAGGCTTAATATTATTAAAATGTTCATACTACCAAAAGAAATCTCTATCAAAATCCATAAGACACTTCTGTCAGAAATGTAAAGCAATACTAAAATTCATATAGATTCTCAAAGAACTCCAAATAGAACAATCTTGAGAAATAAAAATAAAGCTGGAGGCCTCACAGTTCCTGATTTCAAAACACATTACAAACCTACAATACTGTAAATAGTATGTGCTCAGTTGCCCATTTGTGTCTGATTCTTTGCAACCCCATGGACTGTAGCCTGCCAGGCTCCTCTGTCCATGGAATTTTCCAGGCAAGAATACTGGAGTCGGTTGCCATTTCCTACTTCAGGGGATCTTCCTGACCAGGGATCGAACCCAGGCTCCTGTGTCTCCTGCACTGGCGGGCAGATAGCTTACCACTGAACTACCTGGGAAGCCCCCTAATTAGTATGGTGCTGGTATAAAGACATACAGACCAACGGAAGGAAAGAGAGCCCATAGATAAACACCACTTACATAGTCAAATAATCTTCAACAAGGGTGCCAAGAAAGGATAGTCTCTTCAACGAACAGTGTTAGGAAAACTGGATATCCACATGCAAAAGCAATGAATTAAACTCATATTACACCATATAAAAATTTTAACTTTAAATG
Source organism: Bos grunniens (assembly GCF_055505025.1). NCBI lineage: Eukaryota > Metazoa > Chordata > Mammalia > Artiodactyla > Bovidae > Bos > Bos grunniens. The sequence goes on along the minus strand of NC_141167.1, from coordinate 121,797,045 downwards.
AATAAATGTAAGACCTATAAAACTCCTAGAAGAAATGCAGGGGAAAACTTCATGAAATTGGATTTGGCAATGATTTCTTAGATATGACACCAAAAGCATGGACAACAAAAGCAAAAATAGACAAACTATTTCAAACTTTAAAACTTCTGCACAGCAAAAGAAACAATTAACAGAGTGAAAGGGAAATCTATAGGATGGAAGAGAATATTGGCAAACTATAAAACTATAAAAGGGATTAGCATCTAGAATATGTAAAGATCTCTTATAACTCAACAATAAAACAACAAAAATCCTAATTAAAACAAGCAAAGGACTTGAACAGACATTTCTTCAAAGATATACAAAAAGCCAATATGTATATGAAAAGATGTTCAACATCACTATTCATTAGCAAAATGCAAAACACAAATCGAAACAAGATATCACCTCGTACTATTAGGATGGCCATTATCCAAAAAAGATTAGGAAATAATAAGTGTTGGCGAGAATGTGGAGAAATTAGAACCCTTGTGAACTGTTCATGGGGATGTAAAATGGTACAACTGGCATGGAAAACACTATGGAGTTTCCTTAAAAAATTAAAAATAGAAGTACTGCATGATCCACCAATTCCATTTCTGGCTATATACCCAGGAGAATTAAAGACATTCGCAGATTCATATTCATTGCAGCATTATTCGCAGTTGCCAAGAGGTGTAAGTAAGCTAAATGACCATCAGCAGATTATGGGATAGGCAAATTTGGTATATACATGCAAGTGAATATTATTTCAGCCTTAAAAAGAAGGAAATCCTATCGTATGGTACTATATGGGTGAGCCTTGAGGAACATTAGGATAAACAGAAGCAGCCAGTCATAAAATATATATATATATATATATATATATTGCATTATTCCTCATACTAGGTATCTAAAGGCTATGGATATAGAGGTATAGAGTAGAACGGTGGTGGCCAAGGGTTTTGTTGGGAGGGAGGTGTGAAGAGATGAAGTTTGGTGAGTATATGTAGTTTTAACATGCAGGAATTGGGGTGGAGGGGGCAAGCAGGTGGTTCTGGGAATCTTTTGCACCAAAATGTGCATGTTATTTGACAATATTGTACTATACATACAACTCTAGTCAAGGTGCATTTTATACTGTGGTTTTAAGCCACAATAAAAAATGTAGTTAGTATTATGAGGAAAAGGCTTTACTTCAAGTGAATTCACGGGAAAGGACAGAGAGGCCGTAGAACAAGAAACACATTCTTTCACCAACCAGCTCTCAACTGAGGGGCCCACAGATAAAGATTCAGACAGGACCAGAAATGTTCCTTAAGAATATTGACTAGGGATTGTCACCAGGGATTTTGTGATATGGAACTAGAACTTTTATTAAAACCATTTGCTTAATACTTCTTAAGTATAAGTAAACAAATTATACAGAATTCATATTACAAAATGTAGGTCAGTCATTCTTAATAAATCATTTTGTTATCTTCATTTTCTCTTTGTTGTATAGACATGTGGCTCAAGGGATCACTATCTGAATGACAGAATCAAGATTCAGGTGCTCAGTAAGCAAAGCCAGGCAGAACTAGACTTCTGTTGTGAAGTTTGCCACATATAAGGATGTTTACCGAGAAGGTTGCAACACATGAACTTGAAACAGTGTGGTTCCACATGTGATCCCATCCTATACAAAATAGCTTTTCATTCCAGGTCAGTTAAAAAGTGCTTTTCTTGGATAAATTGTTAGAAATGTACCATCTCCCACAACTGAATCAGGAAGAAATAGAAAATATGAACAAATTGATTACCAATAATGAAATTTAATCAGTAATCAAAAAACTCCCAACAAACAAAAGTTGAATTCTACCAAATGTTTTAAGAAGTAAACATCTATCCTTCTCAAACTATCCCAAAAACTGAAGAGGAAGGAATGCTTCTGAATGCATTCTATGAGGCCAGCATCACCGTGATACCAAAACCAGACAACAGCACCACAAAAAGAAAGTCACAAAACAAAACAAAAGATAACATTGCACCACTATTTACAATAGCCAAGGAAATGAAGCAAATCAAGTGACCACCAAGAGATAAATGAATAAATAAGGTGTGTGTGTGTGTATATATATATATATATATATATGTATACACACACACACACACACACACACACACAGTGGAATATTATTCAGCCATAAAAAATAATCATGCCATTTTCAAAATCACGGATGGACTTAGAGGGTATTATACTAAGTGAAATAAGTCAGGTAAAAAAGATAAATACCATATGATTTCACTTATATGTGGAATCTAAAAAACAAGCCACATGAACAAATACAACAAAACAGAACAGACTCATAGAGAACAAACAAGTAGTTACCAGACGGTGGGGAGGAAATAAATAGGTGAGGGAGATTAAGAGGTACAAAATTCCAGTCACAAATGAGTCATGAGGATGAAATGTGCAGTATGGGGAATATAGTCAATAAGATTGTAATAACTTTTTATGGTGACAGATGGTAACTAGACAAAGAAAAAAAAAGACTCCTAAGAAAAGGGTTTTTTTAAGTTATTTTTTGAGAGTTGTTTCTCTTTATGTGGCTATACTGCCACTTCTGCAATGAAAAATGCATCGAACTTTAGGGGAAGGAGGGAGTAAAGAATTTCATAGCTGGAAAACTGTAGAAGGGATCTTAGCAAACCATTATACTCTGAATTAAAGGGTATCTCAGACACTGATGCTACTGACCTTGGATTACTGCTGCAGCTTTAGAGGGCTTGCTCCACTGTGGAGCCTCCTCTCTGTTCTGAGACATGGAGAGGGTGGCACCCTATCAGGTACATCCAGTCTACCTGCAGAATTCCAGGTATATGACTCCACTAATACTGTAGTTTTCCAGTCAACAAATACAGAAGTTTCCTCATGTGCAAAGCTGTGGCCTTCCTGAGGCGTGGCAATGGTGATAAACTCAAAAACCAGAAAGTACTAAGAACAAGGAAACCCCAAAGCAGGAGTGGAGTGTCAGGGTAGAACCTATAGCCAGAATGCACTTTTATGAGCTCTTTAGCCTCCCTGACACAAAAATGGGAGTCAAAGAAATTCACTATTTCCATTTTTGTCTCCTGCCTTGGATTTGTGTACACTCCCCCAGGAGCAGTGGTTCTCTCTGGGAGTTCTTGAAAGGGCATATACTTGTCTTGAGTGGGAGAAATAACCGTTGGGTCTTGATAGAATATTGGGAACAAGCCTGAAGCAGTCATGACAGGTAAAAAGTCTGAGTGTGGTGGAGATGCTCCTAGTGTAGCCCCAGGCCCCTCCTATCCAGGGTTCACCCAACTCACAGTGAGAATAGGTCACATGCTGGCTCTCAGACATAGCTTCTGGAATATCCTTGAGGTGGTTCCTGAAAGAGCAATGAAAGTGCACCATAGCTGTCCAGCTTACCATTCATATCCAGCATCAAGTACACCCAAGATTGTCTTTGGAGAGCAATAAATTTCTCAAAATAAGAAAATCAAACACTTTTTTCCCCTCAGACTACTATCTTTGCCCCATTCTCCTTCTCCTACTTTATGTTCTTATGCAATTGCTCTTTGAATTGCAACTTTATAGTCAATCCAATTTACCTTATTTACACCTATCACTATGTAGCTTGATCTTACTGATTTGTGGTCAGTGTTTCTGCTTGTTAAAATTCAAGCAATGATTACGGCAGCTAAGATTTGCATAGGACTTCAGGGCACAGTCGCATCTGTGATATGCTAGGTCCACCAATTATCCTGTGATAGAATATTACTACATGCTTTCGCAGATTTAGAAAGTGGGTCCCAGAAAAGCAAATTGACTTATGCAAGTCAGGAAATGGTAAAGCTAGGACTCAAAGCAAGGATCTCTCTCTCTCAAAGTCCTAAATATTTTTATTATATGACTTTTCTTATCTGAAAAAAGGTATTTCTTCTACATCATCAAAATTAAGTCAAATATTGACAGGACAGACCCCTGTGACACACTATTATAAATACCTGTCCATTAGTCTAGAGCCTTTATGATGAAAAAGAAAGATTAGACAGTTATAGGAATTAGTGTAAAGATTTGAAACAGAAACAACAAAATCTCAACACTTCAAAGGAAATCATTCACAACCCCCAGAAGTCTTTGACTTAAAGACATGAGCCTCTGACCTTTATGAATTACTCACCTTTCCTAGGTGAAATCCAGCTTTAAAAAATTTATTGAAATTGTACTACTCAGATAACTATGGTAAAGGAAGATTGAATTATTTAAAATTTAAAATCACATTTCCTGCATTGGCAGGCGAATTATTTAACACTGAGCCACCTGGGAAGCCCCAGGTTCTCCTGGACCCCTATTATAAAGGACAAGTAATTATAAATTTGTTTTATCTTGCTGATTTTGTTGGACACTGAATTAAATATTAAAAACATGTTTCTATCAAAGGTAATGCAAATGCCATTAGTTAGTTCCTTCCAAGATTATTATAAACTTCATATTTGCAATTTGCATATTCCCTGAAATTTCTCTACTCACCTTTCCTTGGCATCCAAGAAGGCCTTGGCAAAAGGGTTGTACTTGATTTTGAGAGCTGTTATCTTGCATTTACAAAGACAAGTAGTGTTAGTGAAAGGAGAATATGCGTGGGGAACAGAACACTTTATCTTCACCTGTGAATTTCTGTAAAACCAGAATAATTCTCCTCTTTTTTTCTCCTCTCCATGTTTCTTTGCTTCCTTCTGCACAAAATCACTATTGCACTGTCCAACAAGAAACGTTTTATTGTCACATATGGTGAAAATGGCAAATGCAGTATAAAGTGAGCAAAGAAACGACAAAGCAACAAAATTGCACAAACCTGATGTGCTAAATCTAGCATTTATTCTATTATTCATTTTTTTCAACAGTAATTGAACACCCACCATCTGTCAGTTACTTTTCTTGTCACTGGGACACAAAGGAGAGGATACTGATGAACACCTGTCTCTAGACTCTCGAGTACAGACTAGAATCAACTCCCTGACCTCTTAAATAATCACTTACCCTTTGGGCCATGTTTACACACACACACACAAACTATCAATTCCACCTATTGTCACCCTTTATCTCCCCTGGGCTTAGCCTACTTCATTTTCCTTAGAGCCATCTGACCAAATATATATTTATCATTTTTATCTCTTCTCACCGGGATATAAGTGCCTTGAGTACAGTGCAGTATTACCAGCATGTAGGAAAACATCCAGCCTGTAGTAATACCCAACAAATATTTGCTGAATAAAAGAAGATTTTTGGCTCCCTCATCCACCCCTGTACCCATTCTCAGGGTGAATTTACATTGGCAGAGATACGTTGTCAGGAGACAGAGGCTCCGAGGTTAGAGTTTCCCAGGTTTGATTCCCTTGGGGCATGTCCAAGACCAGAATTACAGCATCAGGCTAGTAGCCTGTTGAAAACATAGCCTTAGCCTTGCTACTAGTTCAGAGGGAAACCTCCAGCATGTGTCCAGGAAAATCTGAGCACTTAGCCAGAGGGCAACCAGATGACAGGTTCCACCTGCCATGGACTAAGAGAGCAGGCAGCATGTCAGTGGATAAGGGACATTGTCCAGAGAACAGAGGAGGTCAGGATGTAGCCCCCAACTCCTCCCCACTTTCTGAAGTTGCAAAAGTCCACTCAACCTTCATAAACCCAGAGGCCATCCTACAGAGAGTAAAAGGGGATGAAAGGCAATCTGAGAAACAAAATGCATCAGCCTATAAAAACAGAACAGTTTTTGAGGGCCTGTTTAAATTTTCAGATATTTGGTTAATTTTTCTTTCCACTGACCTGCTAAAGGGCTCGGCTGAGAGGCCAGATTAGTTATAGAAAAGAAATTACATTTCCCTGCACATCATCTGTAGGCACTAAGGCAGTAGTTTCCAAACCTGGATGATCATCAGAATCCTTTAAGAAGACTCTTAAAACCAGATTCTGGGTATTCTCCCTGGAGATTCTGACTCAGTTAGCTGGATGGGAGCCTAAAAATCTTAAGCTTCCAAATAAAGAAATGCAAATTAAAGCCACAGTAAGATACCATTTTTTCTACCCTGTTGAATTATCAAAGCTGAAAATGTAGGTAATCACCAATGTTGAGATTGGTGTGGGAATTATAAATGGATATGCTCTTTGGAGGGAGGCAATGGGGCTTTGTCTATCACAGTTCTAAACATACACTCTCCTTAACAGAAAAATTCCATTTCTGAGTGCTTAATATTCTTTGCAGTGTTATTTATCATAGAAAATAAAACAACTGGAAATGACCTAAACATCATTTAGGTGGGAAACTGATTGCCTGAAATACAGTGTATCCTCTGCAATAATTTCAGAAAAGGAGATAAATCCTAATCCAATTTACATAGAAAGATATTCATAATGTACTCTTAAATACAGGGGGTGGGGAGAAATTTCATACTAATATGAACATGAGCCAATTTGTGTGAGGAAATCTATACACTGTGCATATTTATAAATGAACAGACTATGCGTGGGAAAAAAGCACACTCTAAGCTATTATTTTGTAGTGTCCCTGGGGTGTAGGATTCACAAAATAGGGAAAGAGTAAATTTTTACCTCTAACTTTTCATTTCATTGTATATACTTCCATACTAGTTGTTTATCATGTGAAGTTTTTTTAAATAAACATGTATAATTACCATTAAAAAAATTTTTTAAGGGTGGAAGAGGGATGAACTGGGAATTTAGGCTTAAATGCAAACTATTAAATACATAGAATGGAAAAACACCAAGATCCTTCTGTATAGAATGGGGAACTATATTCAATATTCTGAGATAAACCATAAAAAAAGAACATAAAAAAAGAATACATATATATCTATGTATAACTGAATCACTTTGCTGTACAGCAGAAAATAAAAACATTGTAAATCAACTATACTTCAATTTTTAATCTTTCAAAGTTTAAGCAAAAAGAATCCAACCGATCAGGTATCCTGGTGACCAGCAGTCCTGGAAACTCCTATAGTATGTGGATGAACCAAAAAAATTTTGCTCCCACAGAGTTTACGGAGGCCAAATGCTGGCTCCTCAGCTGTAACCCATCAGAGTGGCCCAAGTTAGGGAGGAAAAGATCTACATATGGCCCCAAAAGAGCTAACAAGTGGGACAGATAGTATAACACAAACCCAAAGAGGGTGCACGATTGGATCAATTCCCACAGACTTGCTTTAGAGCAGGAGAGATGCCTAGCTCTGTCAGGTCAAGGGCCTGGAAACAAAGATCCTGCATTTCTGCTGGTTTTATTACAACGCACCACTGTGCCTTACTGGCACCAGGAGAAGAAACACTGGTGGAGCTTTGGCAAGCAGGGAGAAGGAGGTGGAAAGTGATTACCACACTGTTCAACTTGGTCTCTACCGAGTCTTTCTGAGTATATCTGAATGTTAGCAAACCTACCTTTCATCCAAGTTTGGTCATAGCAATAAAAGCACCACTCCCTAGTCCCACTACACTCCCCCAGGTGACATTTACACATACATACACACACACACTCACCTCCTCGTTCTGATAGGCAGTCACAGCTATGAACTGGGTTTCAGGGAAGGAGCAGTTCATCACCATTCGATGGGCATCTCCAACACGCACTATGTGAACCTGGGGTTCATATTTATGCAGAGAATTCAACATTATCTGTTTAGGTGGAAGAAGAGAGAGGACACACAAAGCCTGAGGCATCACAGGTTACAGATGACCCAGCACCTCTGATTAGTCCTAAGGTTAACATTTAGGGCCACACACATTGATCCCCAGTCATCTGAGCTGCCACTGTCTCTCTGAGAAATTATTGAAGGGAGATTTTTTAGAAACTCTTAAGGAGAATAACTTTGGAGCTGCTTATATGAGCGTGACTAAGTACATACACACATAAGAGGGTGAAGAGTGGGTTGCCAGAGAAGAGCTGGTCTAAAGAGTATTCAGTTTTCTGCCAAAATCCTGGCTTCCTTTTTTTTTTTCCTCCTATTTTCAGCACAACGGTATGAATTTTGCTCTGTTAAAACATACTGTTTTTCTTCCTATGAGAAAGTGTGTTAGTGTTAGTAGCTCAGTCATGTCTGAATCTTTGCAACCAATCTAGCCCACCAACCTCCTGTGTCCATGGAATTCTCCAGGCAATAATACTGGAAAGGGTTGTCATTCCCTTCTCCAGGGGATCTTCCTGATCCAGGGATCAAACCTGGGTCTTCTGAATCACAGGCAGATTCTTTACCATCTGAGCCACCAGGGAAGCCCCCTAGTAAGAAATCCTAATTGTCTCAAAATCCTGACAAAGGGCTGAATTACCTAAAAAGTAATGATAGCTGACATCTGCTGGTTATATAACATCCACTCTTTGTGATTCAAATCAAAGGTTTATTCAAAGTCTCCTGTTGTGAAAACTGGGAGAGATTAATAGTTTACTTTTCAATTTCCTGATTCAATAAAGAACTGGAAACTTCTGAATATTGCAGAGACTTAGGAAGATGACTTACCATTCTTAAAACAAGAACCCCTACATCCCAGCTGGACTAGCACAGAGATCAGAGAAGGGGTAAAATGTCTAAGGGCTTATGAGACTGACCAAAGTGAAATCTGGGGGAATAAGACCTCTTCCCCCAACTGGGTCTAATCCCCCCAAACAGTCTACATTTTATAAAGCAAATAACAACCTTGCACAGCACACTAGTATGCACAATCCTACCAGAGAAAACAAAAGAGTAAAAAGCCTCAAAATCTTGTTTACTCTAATTGGAGACCTTAAATAAAACCCTCCTTATTTAAGGTTTGTTTGGATTCTTTTTCTGAAAACCCAAAGCTGATTCAATATTCTATTGATAATTATCATAATGCCCAAGTGGAGGGAGCAATTATTTCATTTAGGAGCAGGTTTTTATCAAGATGCCACTTACACCAGAAAAAAAAAAGGGAGAGGGAATAACAAAACCCTGGGACCCACAAACATCTCCCTCCTCCCTGGCTTGGTAAAAAGCACCGCACACAAGGCAAAACTCTGAAAGGCCCCTGATGATTAAGTAAACTACTGCACTCTCTCACTCTCTCTTAACATCAGGAAGTCCATTAAAAACTGAAAGCACCAATTAAGAGCTGTTTATTCCTGTTCACATTTGGACTCCGGGGAATAATTGGCTTCTGTGAGAGAAGAGGTCGGTGAGGACCCCCTAATTGCCTAAATGCACCCTCGATATTTCTTGATGACTGTTGTGGGGCAGCCGGGTGGCCAGGCTACCGAGCATACCTGCCCACCTCCGTTGAGCTTATTGGTCAGCTTCACTTTGCTGAAGGAGATGGGTGCCTTCATCCAGTGGGCACCGAAGTTGGGGGAGTCTGGGTGGATGTAGACACAGCTGTGGCTGGAGACCTCTGGCTTGCCTGCAGGCACCCATTCTCCATTGACGTACTTCCAGCGATGACTGTCCGTTGGGACAAAGTCCAGAAGGAGTGAGTACATGGCATTGGGGTCCAGCCCTGTGATGCTAATCTTTAGGACCGGGAACATCCGTCTAAAAGAAAAGGCAGAAATTGAGCCACAAGAAGGATATTAGAATGTTAGGAACATTCTAATATGTCCAGTCCTCTCTCTGCTCAGAGGAGACTGTCCTTGGACGGCTCTGGTGATGCAGAAAATGCACAGGGGAAGCCAAATAAAGAGGGGCCAGGCCAGCAGCCTCAAACTCAGTCAAGCCTCTTTTTACCAATGTATTTTATATTGAGGTTTTACTTTTAAATGTTATGCTCTGTTTTCAAGTCTGAAAATCACTGATCTAGTCATTCGACTAGAATGAAAGTCCTCCTGAAACTTGAGGTGTTATAGACAGGCGGGTGCCAGGTCTTCACAGAGCTTCCTTCAAAGGTTTTTTCTCAGCATACATCAGGTTTTCACACTACTGCCACAGAGTAGACCTTCTCTGTAACAGAAAACAGTTCTAAATAATAGTAACAGTGTTAATACAGGAAACATGGTTTGTGGTAAAGGCAGTGAAGCGGACCCTTAACTCTACATATTTAGACCAGTTCCTTCCCTGCATGTTAGAGGCTTTAATGCCCCTGCGTGCACTTTGAGAAGGGTGAGGGATTCCGCATTCTGCACTTGTGTACCAGGGCAACCATCTTCTCACTGAGCATCTTGTGGGAATTTGTGTTCAAGAAATACACTTTGAGGACTTCCCTGGTGGTCCAGTGGTTAAGAATCTGCCTGCCGATGCAGAGGACATGGGTTCAGTCCCTGGTCTGGGAAGAGTCCACGTGCTATAGGGCAACTAGGCCCTTGAGCCACAATTACTGAAGCCTGCATGCTATAGAGCCCTCAAACCGCAACCAGAGAGTAGCCCCAACTCACCACAACTAGAGAAAATGTGCACCCAGCAACAAAGACCCAGTGCAGCCAAAAACAAATGAATAATTTCTTTTTAAAGGAAGAGGTATACATTAAGACACGATGATCTGGATTTGCTGGTCCTTCTCCCACCCTCTGGGGTGTTCCCAGGTGGTTCAGTGGTAAAGAATCTGCCTGCCAATGCAGGAGACGTGGGTTTGATCCCTGGGTTGGGAAGATCCCCTGGAGAAGAAAATGGCAACCTACTCCAATATTCTTGCCTGGGAAATCCCATGGCCAGAGGAGCCTAGTTGGCTACAGTCCACAGGGCCCTAAAAGAGTCGGACACGATGTAGAGATTAAACAGCTGCAGCAGCAGCTCCTACGCTCTAAGAAAATACCAGCAAGCTTACTGTCACAAATATTTGGAGAAGCCATCTTACCTGGCTTCTGATTCTCTTTAGCTTATTTTTCCTTCACCAAGCTTTCTAAGTTGCTCAAATCTCCTCAAAAGACCTAGTTTCCATACAGACACCCCTACCACCTCCTGATTGCCCCAGAAGCTATCTTTTTTGTCAATACATCTTTGAAAATCTGAGTCCCCAAGTTGAGAAGCTAACAAATTAGGGTCCAAAAACTTGCTACTCAAAGTGGTTCATGACTCAGCAGCAGAAGTAATCAGAAATGCGGCAGCTCAGACCTAACTCCAGACATACACAATCAAAATCTGTGCTTTTCAAAATCTCCAGTTAAGTCACCAGAACTTTAAAGCTTAAAATGTACTGGTCTAGGGTATCTTTAGCTTTTAAGATAGCAACTAAGGAGACATCCAAGGGAGTAAAGGGAGTCACTTGGAGGATTTGTGCTTCTATTAAGGTTGGGAAGAGAATAAAAAGGGGGAAACTGAGTATGTCCACTGCTAAAAGAAGGAGTCCAAGGATGCCAGGTATGGAAACATTAAAAGCATAATGGGTATAGATGAGGGACTGGAGGGTCACCAAGAGAATCCTCCTGTACCCAGTAGTGCCTAGTTTTGAAATAACGTACAATAAGAACTGTCACATATGGAAAGTGAAGAAATTGAGCAACAGATAATAAGGGCTGGATCTAGAGATGGACTCAAGCCATCCAGGCTCCTCAGTCTTCTGAGCTTAAATTGCATGGGCTCCCTGAATACTCTGGACAGACAGGATATTTTTCCCCTTGGTTCATCCACCTCATCAACACTTCCTTCCAACTCTTTGCTGGGTCCTTTTCCAACTTAGTCCTCCAGCTGTGTATGTATAACGGGGATCTGTTTTCAGCAGCCGCTCTTTTCTAAATGCCCTGCCTTAGAGACTACTTCAAAACTCATGACAGAAGACAAAGAACCTGGGGGAGTTTACACCAACCAAGGTTTATACCCTGGAATGGCTCCTAGCAAGCATTTAATAGATAGTAAATAGATAGTACCTTTGAGTACTAGAGGCTGGGTGAGTGAGATAATGAAAATGAAGCTTGGTGAGTTTAAGTAAACCAACTTAAGTCCATGTATTCAGGAAGAGTGCAAGTTAACACCTAACAAACTGAACTATAACCTACATTTGAAATCATTCCTCATACTCACTAGATGGCTATAATAATAATAATAATAATAATAAAAGGTGAATAACAGCAAGCATAGAGAAATTGGAACGCTCATACATTGCTGGTGGAATACACAATGGACCAGCCACTCTGGAAAAAAAGTGAGTCTTGTAATTCCTCTAACAAATTAAAATACAGAGTTACCATATGACCCTGTAATTCCATGCCTAGGTGTTATGTGCATGAGTAATGAAAACATACACCCATGTAAAAACTTATATACAGACATTCATAGTGGCATTATTCATTACAGTTGAAAATCGGGAACAAGCCACATGTCCAATATGAGTGAATAAATAAAATGAAGTATATTTATACAGTGAAATGCTATTTGTCAATAAAAATGCTACAACACAGATGAAACATGAAGACATTATGGTATACTTTAAACAAGTTTTTTGGATTGTACAGTATGTAAATTATCAAAATAAAGCTGTTAACAAAAAAAGTAAATAAAGAAAAAGAAGTAAAGAAGCATCCTGGTTCTTAGAAGAACACATGTAAAACATGGTAGGACCATTTGTTGCTTTAATCTCTAATACTTCATTTGCTGAGAATTTTATCATTATTTTTCTCTTTTATCACTACAGAAATGAACTGAGATGCTATGTATTTTTATCTTCTTTATACCAATGATGTCATAAATGTCACCAATGTGAATAAATGTCAACTTGCCCAAAGTCTTATAACTAGCACCCTGCCTCCAAGCCAAGTTCAGCACCTCCTGCTCTCCTCTGCCTCTTTCTCTAGCCTCGCAAGGACTGGGATGTGCTATCTCTTTACTTGGGGGCAACACTCATGACCAGGCTGTTTTCAGGGATGAGCTGCACTTCTTTGATCTTTTCTCCCTTTTCTTCCAAGGGAAATCTTTTCTCCCTTTTATTCCATCTCTGTGGCTAACCACAGAGACGGCCAAGAATCTTTGAGAAGCTGAGAAATATGTAAACCAATCCGTATATCAGAGAGAGAGAAGCAAATGTAGTAGGGAATACAAGCACTGCCCAAAACCATGCTTGAGGAACCACACATGCTTAGGCTTGGCCATGAACTCTGTATTGTTTAGCTATGAGGCTAGTTTCTCAGTTTTTATTTCTCTTACAGGGGATCTTGAGAGCCAGCACTGCTGAAAGAGGCTGTGAGGACTGAGATCTATCGGAAGAAAGAGGGCAGACAAGGCAGATTTCCTAGGTGGGGAAACAGCAGAGATGGTTAAAGGCAAAAATCAGGAAGTAAACCCCTTCTCTTTCCCACCACAGAATTTTAATAATCATAAAGCATTCATCAGCGTTTTGGAGCGTGTGTGTATGCAGACACATGGGGCATGGATGTTTAGACTTATATGAAGATGAGAGAAGGAGCAAGAAATCAAAGTAGCCTGGTTAGAGGCTGCTAAGTCTCTTCAGTCGTGTCCAACTCTGTGCGACCCTAGAGACGGCAGCCCACGAGGCTCCCCCGTCCCTGGGATTCTCCAGGCAAGAACACTGGAGTGGGTTGCCATTTCCTTCTCCAATGCAGGAAAGTGAAAAGTGAGAGTGAAGTCGCTCAGTCGTGTCTGACCCTTAGCAACCCCATGGACTGCAGCCCACCAGGCTCCTCCGTCCATGGGATTTTCCAGGCAAGAGTACTGGAGTGGGTTGCCATTGCCTTCTCCATGGTTAGAGGCAGATCACACAAAAACATATGATCCTCATAAACTGCAATTGTAAGCTTCAGAGAAAAATCTCCATAGACTACAGGGACATGGAAAATTTTTCCTGATGTACAACATTGGTTTTCTCTGTTCTTGCACCACTATACCTTCAGGGCCCTGGTTGCGTCCCACTATGAGCATTAGCTCATCGAACCAACATCTCTAAATCACTGGGAAGTTCAACTTAGCGATCCTAACATTTTATGATAACAAATGGATACACCAATTACATCAGAAATTCTTCCAATTTATTAAAATCTTCTCAAGGCAAATTTAATCTGAATGAAATCAAATTATTCAACTTCATGGAAATACACATGAAATATAGCTTTTCCCCCTAAGGCAAATATGTTACTGTAGAGAAAACAAAAGTTACAAGAGATTTCACTTATTTGCCACTGAAATCTGAAATAAATCTTTTTGTGCAACCTAAAATACAAGTTCCTAGCTTAAAGGATGGAGATGAAAGGAAGTATTTACAAGCCGATGCACTAGAGATGATTCAAATGATTCTAAGGAGGTATTATAATTGTTATTGTTATGTCTGAAAGGCTATTGAATATCAATAACTAAGCATTTTCAATAAAAAAGGAGGGGAAGAAAAGAGAGCAGAGAGAAAAGAAACGGTAAAACAGCATGAGGAAGGGACAGGAGAAGGAGAATGAAGAACCATCATAATCCCAGTTTCTGAGGCTAATTCACTGTTTTTCAGGGAAAATCTCTACTACTTCTGATCAATGTCAGAAGCAAGCCTCCTATTTATGCATATAAATAGATGTCCATTTGAAAATGAGTCCTTTAATTCATCATCCCATCTATGCTATTTTAAAACTTGCTATTACACAGGACAATTATGCTCAGGAGTACAGGAGATATCTGATTAACCCCACCAAAGATTTAGAAAAGTCAGAAAGTTAACTGACTACAGGGACAGGAGGGTAACATGAATGAAAAGGACCAAGACTAGGTATTAACTACCAGGAATGTTCTTTCCAGGGAAGGGCCACAGTTCCATCTGCCTTAGGCTCAGGAGTTGGTATGAAAGGTAAGGATGGGGCATCTGGAGGAGACATTTGGGTCTACTGACAGAGGAAAATAGGTCAAAAGCAGTGATACAAGGTTAGGAGAAAAAAGAGGGAAAAGAGAGATGAAGAGGAGAATAAAGAAGACAGCAAAACAAGAAAGATGTGCCTATATCAAGAACAGGAAAGTGTTGCTAACAGTTTATTCTGAGAAACTAAACAGACTGCAAGTAATTCCAGATCACACTCATTCGTTACCAACTGCATTAATTTCTTAGAGATTTGTCTTCCCTTCTTTATCTGAAATACAAAGGGAACTATCTCCTGGCAAAATCTTGACCACGAGGGGTTCAGAGATCCTAAGAAAAGATTTAAGTCACTGAGGAGGTAAAATGTCAGCAGGACCTCCACAGAAAATAAGAATAATCACATTGACCATAATTAGACTTTTTCTACAGAGAATAATTTTCACATAGTTAATGAGTTTAGATACGTGAAGACTTCTCAACTTTAAATATGGAGAAAATTATATAGGTGCAAAAAAGCAAGAGAAAGCTCTTCTAAAATTGTAAAAGAACATATCAATATGACATAGTATTAAGTTGAATTTTATAATGGTTTTCAAAATTTTTATTTATTCCTCATTCAAATATATGGACTGTATTTTTACTTGATTATTATACTTATTTTAATATCATATATGACCACTTTGACAGCCAAATAAATAGTATGAGGCTAAGTATTAGTGTAACTAAAAGAATAATAAACAGAATGGTCTACCTGTCATCAGATATCATAAAACTTTTAAAATTGTATCATCACTCATCTTTAAAAGGAAAGAAAGTATATCCAGTTTTAGGAATTAGGGATAATTCTTTGAAATTACAAACATGTTTTCTATTTCTTTTTACAGAATATAATGTGTCAATACAGATCAAAAGTAAGAATAGGTGAAATTATAATTAAAATTATTTAAAATAACAAATTCTATATATGAAATAAATATGGGACCCATTTAGAGAGAGAAAATATAAGTATCAAGCAAGATTGATATTCCTGCTACTATTAGTAATCACAATTTATTGAAAGGCCATTATCTCTAGAACAATTTTTATTTACAAAGCACTGTAATGTCACACAACAACACTCTAGTTCATAATTTTACCAGATAGAATGGTTCATTCTCTATGCCATGCATTTTATTCAGAAATGGAAAAGTGAGAAGTCAGGAATGAAAGTGTTTTTCACAAGGACAAAAGCCTGCCAGAATTTCAGCTAGCTTGGATTTTTCTCTCATTGGAAAACAGAATTTCTCTCAAAGGTCACAATCTTTGAGATTGTGCTGAAGCTAACCATATTGAAAATACCTTTCAATGTACTTTTTTGACCATGTGAACAGAAAGATCAATATCACATTAATATTGGGAGCTGTTTGGCAAAGCTTGGGAGCAATACTTTCTAAATATTTTTATCTCCTTTACTAAACAGAAACCCCTAATATTACCTTAGACAGTCACTTGGCAGAAATAGATTTAATATAATCCAAGAAATGCCAACAGAGACTCCATTTCAGTTAATCCCTAATTTGTTGCAATGAAAACACAGAAGGCATCTTCTCTTTTCTCAGTCAGTATATTATGGTTTCATTAACTATTACTGCAATGGCTTTCATACTGTCACAGACACACACAGTTTCAAATGAACACTCACCACAAACACACAGGAAGAAGCAAGTGTAGTAATAGGAAGTGAGATTAAATTTGCCTTTTAGCCTCTGAATCTTCAGCTTGTCAGAAATGTCTCGCAAGTTTGCTATACTTCAGACAAAATCACCCAGCTTCCAGATAAAGTTGCCTTTTATTTTATCTTATCTGAATGGAATTGGGGTTCAAAGAATAGTTATCTGCTCCAGGATGTACAGTCAGTCAAAAATTAACATTATTTTCTGACATTTGAGTGCATTTCCCAAACCCACGGGACATGCCCCCCTTTACAGTAATTTCAAAGTATTTCTTCATTTAAAATGCAGGCAAAACAGGTGGCTTCATCCTCCACTTCTCTAACGATCTCAGAGAAATTAATTAAGTTGGCTGGGGGAAAGCCGTAGGAGACTGTCCTCGGGAGTGTTTAATCAGACCCCGCTACCTCTGAGTGAAGAGCTGTAACCTTTTCTATGTTCGAGGGGCCTTGCCTCCCTTGCCAAGCCCCGCCAGCCCAAGTAGAGCCACAGATAATCTCACCTGCCGTTCTTGGTCACGATCATTTCGTTAGTGACTTCCTTGAACCTCTGCCAGAGAGGGGCATCCTCCAGAATGATCTGAAGTTGCTTCTCTGTAGGGTCGCCTTTTTCCCTCCCTGCCTGAAGCTCACTTTCCACCACATTGAGCAGACGAGAAACAGTTCCATCACAGGTCTTCTGAGTGTCCAACTCACTCATGGCCACAGGCCCCTCTCAAACTTTGCTGAGAAACGGTAGTTACTTTGCCGGCTTCCACCTCTTTCCTCCTGTCACTTGCCTGCTTTTCAAATCCAGCTGGACAGTGCCTGGGAAGCTGGGGAAGAGATGCCTAGTCTCTTGCCTAAGCTCCTAGCATGACACCCTGAAAGTCTACAAATTATACCACCAACCTGTTAAGCTTTAGTTGGGGGTGGGTGGGAGGGGAGAGGTGGGGAAGAAAAAGCCCTCTCTTGATTACTCACAGGATCAGGTGGGAGAAAGCCTGGCTTTCCCATTGGCTGCTGTGTATAGAGTAGATATTTAAGAAGGGTACTCCATCCAAATTATCAGGCTTTTATCTTGCTGTACCTGAAGAGGTCTAATCGGTGTACTGAGGACCATTTTCCAGTTAATTAAAATTGTTGTGGGCCCAGACTGTAACAATCAGGCAAATCACATTTGTGTATAAATCATGGCTTGTGGTATCTATAGGGAAAAAGAAGGATCGAAAACCTTGATGCCAATACAGGATTTCCTGACACAGTTGAGAACCAAACCACTGGCTCTGAATAGAATAGAATATATGGAAGGCCAAGGGCATTGTGCCAAGGAATATGACAACTGTACCACAGAAGAAAGGAAGATGCTCTGTGTGCCATCCACTCCAGGGTCAGAAGTCAGGAGAAAAGAGCTAAGGACTTCATTCTCCCAGGATATCCCCTACTGGCCATCTCTCTCCTGAAGGATCCTACAGACCTCTCAAGGTGTAGTCTCCTGCTCATCTCAAGGTCCTTCATTGCCTCCCACAAGCAGAAGAGCTCTGAACCTTGCTCCTCCTCCCTAGTATCCACAGCCCGAATATTTCTGATTTCCAATCCTAGCCAGGAGGAGAAAAAATCCTTCTAGCACCATATTAATCTAAGGAAACACTCTGTCCCCAGTGATTGAAAAATAAGCTTTTTACCTTATTGTGCAGTTGTAATCTTAAATCCAGAAAGGCATTCTGGCTTTCCCCTTCAATGGTTTGTGGCCTATCTGGCATTCTGAGGTGAATCCTCACTTTCCCTGAGGAGATACTACTGGTAGAAAACATTTCTTTTACCCACAACACACAGTGCACACAGTATACATGGGGAGGGCAGAGACAGCGCCACCTCCCCACCTGCGAGTAGATCCTGACACTTGTGGGTTTTCCTCTTGCTACAACAGAAAGCTGTAGAAAATGAAAATAAAAGAAAAATAAAAGCAAAAACATAAGATAAAGTCAGAGTAAGGATGGTATTCAAACAGTATGCTGTGCCTACTAAGTGCCAGATACTGATGAAGCCTTACATCCAACAATGAATGAAACAGAAATGGCCCTGCCTTCATGGAATTAAAAGTCTGACAGAGAAGATGAATAATATAAACAACTGAGACATTTACTCCTTGGCAGAAAATTTATGACCAACCTAGACAGATTATTAAAAAGCAGAGACATTACTTTGCCAACAAAGATCCATATAATCAAGATTGTGGTTTTTCCAGTAGTTGTGTATGGATGTGACAGTTGGAATATAAAGAAAGCTGAGCACTGAAGAATTGATGCTTTTGAATTGTAGTGTTGGAGAAGACTCTTGAGAGTCCCTTGGACTGCAAGGAGATCCACCCAGTCCATCCTAAAGGAAATCAGTCCTGAATATTCATTGGAAGGATTGATGCTGAAGCTGAAACTCCAATACTTTGGCCACCTGATGCGAAGAACTGACTCATTTGAAAAGACCCTGAGGCTGGGAAAGATTGAAGGCAGGAAGAGAAGGGGACAACAGAGGATGAGATGGTTGGATGGCATCACCAACTCAATGGACATGAGTTTGAGTAAACTCTGGCAGTTGCTACTGGACAGGGAGGCCTGGTGTGCTGCAGTCTGTGGGGTCACAAAGAGTTGGACACGACTGAGCAACTGAACTGAACTGAACTGAGTAATTACCAGTAGTGATAAGTATATGAAGATTATGTAAAGGGGTGAGACGGTCAAGAAAAATGTGTATAAGGCAGGGTGGGGAGGATCCTAATTAGGTGGGGTTGTATGGAGAGTCTCCTCTGAGGAGGAGACATTTCAGGTGAGAACAAAAAAGATGACAAGGATTTAGTTAGAGAAGAGTTGGAGGAAGAGTTTCAGGCAGAGGAGGCATATATGAGAAGTGGAGCTTGGGCCAGTTAAAGAACCATGAGGAGGCCAGTATGGCTAGAACATGGTGGTACAGAGATCAGAGTGAGATGTGCTTTAAGAGGGGCCTTATAAATCTTAAAAAGGAATTTGGATTTTATTCCACATGAGATACAAAACTATTAATGTGTATTAAAGCAGGAAGATACTATGTTTTGCTTTGTCCTCTTTTTAAATCTGGACAACTTATAGAGAATAGAGTAGTAAAAGTCAAGAATTGAAGAAAAGAGGAAAATTAGAGGGTTGTTATAGTGGTTCAGGCAAGAGATGGTGGTGGCTTATCCTAGGGTGGTGGCAGTGGCCACAAAGACAGGTGGTTGGACTCTAGATTCATTTTAGAAATAGATACGGCAGAACCTCAGAGGGACTGGATGTGGGGTGAGGGAGGGAGGGAGTGAGGAATCAAGTGTCTGTGGTGAACGGCTAGTAGGTAAGAGGGCCATTTACTGAGATGGGGAAGGATGCAGGGAGAGGAGTCTGCAGAGGTACGGCTTTAGTTTGAGGAATCAAAATTTTCATTTTCATGTAATTAATATTGAGAAAATTGTGAATAATAATTGTGAATAAGTTTGAATAATATGCCCATGCCCTAACCCCCAGAACCTGTGAATATGGTACCTCACATATGATAAAAAAGAACTTTGCTGCTCAACATTGTATGTCATCATGGAAAAGCAGGTTAAACCAATAACAAGTTACCATTATGTGCCCATTAGCAGGAACAAAACACTGACAACATCAAAGGCTAATGAGGTGGCTGAGCAATAGGAGTTCTCGTTCATTGCTGGTGGGTATGCAAAATGATACAGCCACTTCAGAAGACAGTTTGATGGTTGCTTACAAAACTGGACATGCTCTTACCACATGATCTAACAATCCATGGTGCTACGCAAATAAGTTGAAAACTTACGTCCACAAAAAAACCTGCACACAGATGTTAACAGCAGCTTTGTTTATAATTGACAAAACTTGGAAGCAACCAGGAAGTTGTTCTATAATTGAAAGGGTTAATAAATGGTACACCCAACAATGATTATTCAGCGCTAAAAAGAAATGAGCTATCAAGCCATGAAAATACATGGAGGAAATTTAAATGTATATTGTTAAGTGAAAAAAGCCAATCCCAAAAGGCTACATATTGTGTAATTCCAACTATATGACATTCTGAAAAACACAAAACTATGGAGACAATTGGAGAAGGTAATGGCACCCCACTCCAGTACTCTTGCCTGGAAAATCCCATGGATGGAGGAGCCTGGTGGGCTGCAGTCCATGGGGTCGTTAGAGTTGGACACAACTGAGCGACTTCAGTTTCACTTTTCATTTTCATGCATTGGAGAAGGAAATGGCAACCCACTCCAGTGTTCTTGCCTGGAGAATCCCAGGGACAGTGGAGCCGGATGGGCTGCCGTCTATGGGGTCTCACGGAGTCAGACACGACTGAAGTGACTTAGCAGCAGCAGCAGCAGCATGGAGACAATAAAAAAAACAGTTGTTGCCAGGGACTGGGAGAAAGAGGGATGAATAGACAGAACATAGAGGAATTTTATTTTTTTTTAAGTTCTTTTTTTTTTAAACTTTACAATATTGTATTGGTTTTGCCATACATTGACATGAATCCTCCATGGGTGTACACGTGTTCCCCATCCTAAATCCCACCTCCCACCTCCCTCCCCATCCCATCCCTCTGGGTCATCCCAGTGCACCAGCCCTGAGCATCCTGTATCCTGCATTGAATCTGGACTGGTGATTCATTTCACATATGATAATATACATGTTCCAATGCCATTGTTCCAAATCATCCCACCCTCGTCCTCTCCCACAGAGTCCAAAAGACTGTTCTATACATCTGTGTCTCTTTTGCTGTCTCACATACAGGGTTATCGTTACCATCTCATAAAGGAATTTTAAAGCAGTGAAAACACTCTGTATGATTTCATAGTAATGAACACCTGTCATTATATACTCATCCAAACCCATAGGACATACATCACCAAAAGGGTACAATACCAGAATGTAATTGATGGACTTTGGGTGATAACAATTTGTCAGCATAGGTTCATCAGTGTGACTCTGGCCCAGAATATTGACAGCTGGGGAGGCTATGCATGTATAAAGTTAGAAAGTATATGAGAAATCTCAGTACTTTCTGCTCAGTGTTCCTATAAGCCTAAAACTGTTCTAAAAACTAATTGGTGGGGGGAGGAGGCTTTACAGATATGACTCAGTTAAAAATTTGAGATGGGGGGATTATCCTGGATTATCTAGGTAGGTTCAAGGTAATCACAAGGGTCTTCATAAGAAGGAGACAAAAGGATCAGAGTCAGAGAAAAAATATGTAGGCACAGAAGCAGAGGTCAGAGAGAAGGGTATCTTACTGAGCTGCTGGCTTTGAAAATGGAGGCAGGGGTCACAAGCCAAGCAAGTTGTAAAAAGAAAAGGAAATGGATTTTCCCCATTTCCCCAACAGCCTCCAGAAAGAACTCTCACCAATACCTGGATTTTAGTCTAGTGAAGCTGATTTAAGACTCCTGACCTCCAAAACTGTAAGATAATAAATTTGTGTTACTTTAAGTCATTAAGTATATGGTAACTGTTATAGCAGCAATAAGAAACTAGTTCAAAGACGACAAGACTTCTAAGCAAAGATTTCAAGAAGAAACTATTTAAAACTATGGCACAAGTGTGGCTCTGATCTTCCTAGCAGCCAGTACAAGCAGGGGGAAATACAATCTGACATACATTGCACTCTGTTCCTAAAATAAAAAACAAGCCATTTGCCCAAGGGAAACTTCTCCTATGAGTTTTTAGAAGAAAACCCTGTGTGATATGCTGAATAACGTTTCCTCAAAAGGTCCATAAATGCCAGTAGGATGAGGATCCCTACCGTCAAAGTATGTAACAATCTAAAAGAGAGAAAAGGCATGTTGTTGTTCTGTCACCCCATTGTGTCCAACTCTTTCTGACCCCATGGACTGCAGCATACAATTTTCCCTGTCCTTCACCATCTCCCGGAGCTTGCCCAAACTCATGTGCATTGAGTCGGTGATGCCATCCAGCATCTCATCCTCTGTCGTCCCCTTCTCCTCCTGCCTTCAATCTTTCCCAGCATCAGGATCTTTTCAAATGAGTCAGCTCTTCACATCAGGTGGCCAAAGTATTGGAGTTTCAGCTTCACCTTCAGTCCTTCCAATGAACACTTAGGACTGATTTCCTCTAGGATGGACTGGGTGGATCTCCTTGCAGTCCAAGGGACTCTCAAAAGTCTTCTCCAACACCACAGTTTGAAAGCATCAATTCTTTGATGCTCGGCCTTCTTTATGATCCAACTCTCACATCCATACATGACTACTGGAAAAACCATAGCTTTGACTATTACAGACCTTTGTTGGCAAAGGAATGTCTCTGCTTTTTAATATGCTGTCTAGGTTTGTCATAGCTTTTCTTCCAAGGAGCAAACATCTTTTAATTTCATGACTGCAGTCATATGCCCTGGGAATTACAATACAAAGATGTATGAAGTGTACCCACAAGGAAGAAAAGAAATAAAGAGTGTTATTTTTCTTATCCATTACATCCAAATCAGTGTGCTCCTAAAAACTAGGTTAACACACAAATATCTTCAACCAGTATGCCCAGTAAAGAATGATACTTGGAAAACAGTACATGCAGTGGTTATGGGGTGAAACTAGCAGTCAAAAATGGTTTACACTCTCTTGGCTTTGAGTCTAGCCTATCTAGACAATGACTCCATTTTCCAGACTATCACCTCTAAGGTCTGTGTTATATTAGACAGTTTAGATTGAACCACATGAAACTGCTGCTATTCAACCTTTGTTTTATTTGAAAAAAAAAAAGTTTCATATAGTTCAACTAATTATTGGATTTGAAACTAATATAAAATGCTTTCCCTGAAACAGCTATATATTGGGCTGTCCAAAAAGTTTGTTTGGGTTTTCCCATGCCATCTTATGCAAAAATCCAAATGAACTTTTTGGCCAACCCAATAATATCATTTTACTTGAATGATCTTTCTTTAGTTACTAAGTATCTTGCTACAGATAATTTTGAAAAATTAAGTAAAGAAAAACTATCTATAATTGCAGCACCAAGAGATGACCTCTGCTAACAAGTTTGATGAAGACACTTTTATTTATAATACATGCATACTTCTTTTAAAATGGAATTTTTAAAGGCTCTTGATTAAGCATGGCAGATTAAACACATTCTTTTATATATGCTCCTCAAACCGCTCTAAAATGGTACTAAGGTAATATGAAATGTAAACCCACAAAGTTGAGGAGTGCAACAGAGCAAACAACAGCAGAAAAGAGATGCCACCAAGATTTTGGGAACTGCCGAAACAAATGGCTGAGTTACTGATGAGGCAGATCAGAGAAAGTTGAAATATAAAAAGCTTCAGGGGAAGAGACAAGAAGCAAGCCAGTTGTACCACAGAACCCTGAAATGCCTCAGGGATTTGATACACCATACACCTCTGAAAAGAAGTTGTTCAGTTGCTCAGTCATGTCCAACCTTTTGTGATCCCATGGACCACAGCAAGCCATGTCCTTCCCTATCCTTCACTATCCTTCCCTGTCCTTCACTATCTCCCAGAGTTTGCTCAAGCTCATGTCCATTGAGTCAGTGATGTCATCCAACCAACTCATCCTCTGTCAATCTTTCCCAGCATCTTTTCCAGTGCATCAGCTCTTTGCATCAGGTGGCCAAAGTATTAGAGCTTCAGCTTTAGCATCAGTCCTTCCAATGAATATTCAGGGTTGATTTCCTCTAGGATTGACTGATTTGATCTCCTTACAGTCCAAGGGACTCTCAAGACTCTTCTCTAGCACCACAGTTCAAAAGCATCAAGGTGCTCAGTCTTGTTTATGGCCCAACTCTGTTTCTGGCTAGGATCAAATAGGAAAATATCTTGAAATTTTGTTTACAAAAACCATTAATTTTTTTTTTAGCTTTCTCAAACTGAAGTTTTATTTACAGATTATTATTGTTTTTCAGCTGTTCTTGGAGTACACAATTTGCTCAACAATCCCAAATTTGATGAAGAAATGACTAACATGAAAGGTGGCAAAGGGCCTTTGAGAAGTAAGTTGACATGAAATCTGTGGTAAAAAAAACCATTAACTTTTGAGATCTTCACTTCTCAGCCAGACAACTGTACCTCCCCGTTGCAGGAGAAAACAAGAGAATGACTTTCAGAAGAGAGGGGATTTGGAAGGATTTGTACTCAGAGACAACAATTGCTGGTGGAGGCAGGGGTGAGGAACATTCTGAAAACAGAGTGTTATGACACACTCCTTAGGTAACAGACTTAGTGATTCCTCAGTGAAATGACCCATCCTCAATTATCACCAACCTCAATCAAATGGGAAAACCAAACTTTGCAAAACTGCCCATGAACATAGGAATTGCATCAGCATTGACAGGCATACTTCAGTGGTTCAGTTCCAAACCCCCCAAACAAAATGAATACTGTGATAAAATGAGTCACGTAAATGTTTCTTGTTTCTCAGTGCATATGAAAATTATTGTTATGCTGTAGTATAGCCTATTAAGTATGCAACAGCATTGTATCTAGAAACATAATGTACATACCTTAATTAACTTATATGCAGAGTACATCATGAGAAATGCTGGGCTGGAGGAAGCACAAACTGGAATCAAGATTGCCAGGAGAAATATCAATAACCTGAGATATGCAGATGACACCACACTTATGGCAGAAAGGGAAGAAGAACTAAAGAGCTTCTTGATAAAAGTGAAAGAGGAGAGTGAAAAAGTTGGCTTAAAGCTCAACATTCAGAAAACAAAGATCATGGCATCTGGTCCCATCACTTCATGGCAAGTCGATGGGGAAACAGTGGCTGACTTTATTTTTCTGGGCTCCAAAATCACTGCAGATGGTGATTGCAGCCATGATATTAAAAGACACTTACTCCTGGGAAGAAAGTTATGACCAACCTAGATAGCGTATTCAAAAGCAGAGACATTTGCCAACAAAGGTCCATCTAGTCAAGGCTATGGTTTTTCCAGTGGTCATGTATGGATGTGAGAGTTGGACTGTGAAGAAAACTGAGCACCGAAGAATTGATGCTTTTGAACTGTGGTGTTGGAGAAGAGTCTTGAGAGTCCCTTGGACTGCAAGGAGATCCAAACAGTCCATCCTAAAGGAGATCAGTCCTAGATGTTCATTGGAAGGACTAATGTTGAAGCTGAAGCTCCAATACTTTGGCCACCTGATGTGAAGAGCTGACTCATTGGAAGAGACCCTGATGCTGGGAAACACTGAGGGCAGGAGGAGAAGGGGACGACAGAGGATGAGATGGTTGGATGGCATCACTGATTCGATGGACATGGGTTTGGGTGGACTCCGGGAGTTGGTGATGGACAGGGAGGCCTGGCATGCTGCAGTTCATGGGGTCGCAAAGAGTTGGACACGACTGAGCGACTGAACTGTACTGAACCGAACAATATTTTATTGCTGAAAATGCTAATCATCATCTGAACCTTCAGAAAGTTATAATCCTTTTATGATAGTTACAACATCAAAGAACACTGATCAGAGATCACCATAAAAAATATAATAATAATGTAAAAGCTTGAAATATTATGAGAATGACCAAAATGTAATGCAGAGACATGAAGTGAGCAAATGCTTTTGGAAAAATGGCACTGATAGTCTTCCTCAATGCTGATTTGCCACAAACCTTCAATTTGTAGAAAACACTATTTCTGTGAAGCACAATAAAGTTAAGTGCCTGTATGTGTCTCAAAATAAGAGATTATCAGACTTCAGACAGGGAAGTCAGAGATCAAAGCAAAAAGTAAATTTAAAAAGGAATTCTGAGTAAACAGAGACCATGTAGGGAGCAAAATATAACAAAAGAAAACTATTTTCCACCTAAACATAAGATAAAATATTGCATTCATAAAATAAGACAAGGAAATGGAAGGAAGGAAGGAAGAAAAGAAGGAGATAGGAATCACAATAAGAGAGGAGGGGAGGAGGAAACAAAGGAATAAAGAGAAAGGGGATGCAGAAAGGAAGAGAAGGAAGAACTGGAGGACAACATAGAGGTCTTGGGAATTAAAGACATCAAAATGTATATTTAAAATTCAATAAGAGCTTGGAAGTCAGAGTTTGTGAAATTTCTAAGAAAGTAAAAGAGTGACAATGAATTCCAAAGAGAAAGAACAGTGAACATAAAAGTGCAGAGATTCTTCAAGAAATAATACAGGAGATGTTCTTAGAATTGAAGAACATAAGTTTCCATATTGAAAAGTCCATGAAGGGCACAGAATAATGAATAAAAAATATTTATCTGCTCCAAGACACATACATCATCATGAAATCTTCTAGAGAAAAAGCAATTTGTTACAATAAATAACAAATTATAATGCTATCAACCTTCTCAATAACAACCTGAAAGCTACAAGAAAATTAAACAATGCTCTCAGGACTGTGATGGAAAATTACTATTCATTCAGAATTCTATACCCATTCAAAATACGTGGTTTGAGAGTAAAGACATTTCAGACCTACAAGGTATTTAAAAATTTACCTACCATGCACTTTTTCTCAGAAGTTGCTAGAGAACGTCCTTAAGTGAAACAAAAGAGTAAAATAAGAAAAGAGAGCAAAATACGAAACCTGGGAAACAGGAGACCCAACACAAGATAAAAACAAAGGAAAGCCCCTGGAATGATAAGTGTATAGACAAACGACAATTTACAGACAAATGTCAGTGGTAGGCTAGGCTTTATGAAGAGATCAGAAACTGAGAACATTTGGATAAATCAAAGTTTGTTTGCCTAACAGTTATGGAAGGCAGTGAGCACACAGAGCAGAGAAGTCAGCAACATTCCCCAGAGTACACAGAATGCAAATTTCTGTGTCCTAAAAAGTCCTCACCAGTAAACATATTGTTGACTGATGAATTTGAGTAAGTATGCCGACACACCTGCTCCCAAGACTAAATGCTCCCACATATACATCTATATTTTCTTCCAGTAGTCACGTATGGATGTGAGAGTTAAACTATAAAGAAAGCTGTGGGCCAAAGAACTGATGTTTTTGTACTATGGCATTGGAGAAGACTCTTGAGAGTCACTTGGACTGCAAGGAGATCCACCCAGTCCATCCTAGAGGAAATCAGTCCTGAATATTCATTGGAAAGACTGATGCTGGAGTTGAAACTCCGATACTTTGGCCACCTGATGCGAAAAACTGACTCATTTGAAAAGACCCTGATGCTGGGAAAGATTGAAGACAGGAGGAGAAGAGGACAACAGAGGATGAGATGGTTGGATGGCATCACCGACTCCATGGATATGAGTTTGAGTAAGCTCCAGGAGTTGGTGATGGACAGGGAAGCCAGGCATCCATCGGATCACAAAGAGTCGAACATGACTGAGCTACTGAACTGAACTGATACATCTAAATTTGAAAAAGTGCTACGCATGTATCAAGAACCGCCTCTTGGGGCCAGTAACCCCAGAATTCTTTAAGTTGTGCAATATTACAATAGCCAATGAGAAGTATAGCTAGTATTTGAGCCTAAGGACAGGTTATAATCTTAACCATTATGTTTTACTGACCGTTTATTATGGACCAGGCACTGTATTATGTTTTTATGTACATGATTCATATCATAGTCATAACTTTGTAAAGAATCATTGCCACTCTTTTTTTAAAATGAGGCAGGTACTCCAATTCCGAGAGATTATGAATCCTCCCGATGTCACATAATAAGTAAATGGAAAAGTCATTTCAGTCTAGGTCATTCTCATTTTGAGTACAATTTATAGTCCAAATAGATAGACTTCATTTTAGCCCATCTATCTCCAGGAATTCATTCATTCAGCAATTTAATGATCAAATCAGGAGATGATAATTATCTCCATATTATAGGTGAAAAAACTTGGTAAGGGAGGAAAAATTATTTATCCAATCAGAAATGAACCAGGGAAAGAGTTAGAAAAGAAATGACCCTCCCACCCCCAAAATACAGTGCAAAAATAAGTGCATTTTTCAGGATCCAGAAAGAAAGACCTCATGAGTGGTCCTATATCCCCTTGCTGGGCTGAAAGGTTACCAGGGAACTAGCAGGTAGGATTCCCCACTTCACCCTCCCCTTGCTCCACTGAACATCCTTCAATCACAAAAATTCTTTTTCTACATTGGGTTGCCATGGAACTTCTTGTTTTAAAGAAAGGTGAGAAAAAATGGTCTCATAACACAATTTGTAAAGTTTAAAAATAAAATAAAATTTAAAATTAAAAAAAAATACATTTCAAAATCCCTGGTATAAATGATGCCAAAGGTGTTTCCCAGCTCTAGCAATCTAGCATTCCTTTGATATATATTGGTGGTACTACTATAATTGTTGCTATTTTACCTACTAGCAAGGGACCAATTGGTTCATGTATCAAAAAAAAAAAAAGGGGGGGGGGTCAAAAATCCCTCATGGAAATCTTGTCTTCCTCAGATATAATATACTATTCTGACTTTCCATGGCAGTGTGTTACCACTTTCTGATGTTCTAAGGGCCTCATATTGGGGTCCTTGGCACATTTTATAAGTAGAGATGTTAATCAAGCTTCTTAAAAAACAAATCATTCATTTTATTCTCCCTTCAATTGTCTTAACAGCACAATGCCTTCCTAAAGTACAGAGTTAAATCTTATATAATATGTAATTCACTATCAAATTTTCAATAGTTCAAATAGACCTTCATATCTACATTTTAGGATTAAATTGCTAAGTTGTTTTGCCTCCAATATCATGTCCTTACCGCCTTTATCCATAAAGTTAGTAGTCAGCCCATAGTAGATCCTCTATACTTACTGTTTGATTTATTGCTTAAGGTCAGGTTGCAATAAGGTAAAAATTCATATTTATTAAGAAAACCCATTGTGTTTCTTTAATAACAAACTTTAAGGGGAATCACAATATATTTTTTATTAAAGTATCAGTTCAGTTCAGTCACTCAGTCGTGTCCGACTCTTTGCGACCCCAGGGACTGCAGCACGCCAGGCCTCCTTGTCCATCACCAACTCCTGGAGTTCACCCAAACCCATGTCCATCGAGTTGGTGATGCCATCCAGCCATCTCATCCTCTATCATCCTCTTCTCTTCCTGCCTTCAATCTTCCCCAGCCTCAGGATCTTTTCAAATGAGTCAGCTCTTCACATGAGGTAGCCAAAGTATCCAGGTTCGATGCACGATACTGGATGCTTGGGGCTAGTGCACTGGGACGGCCCAGAGGGATGGTATGGGGAGGGAGGAGGGTGGAAGGTTCAGGATGGGGAACACATGTATACCTGTGGTGGATTCATTTTGATATTTTGCAAAACTAATACAATTTTGTAAAGTTTAAAAATAAAATAAAATTTTTAAAAAAAAGTATTGGAGTTTCAGCTTCAACATCAGTCCTTTCAATGAACACTCAGAACTGATTTCCTCTAGAATGGATGGGTTGGATCTCCTTGCAGTCCAAGGGACTCTCAAGAGTCTTCTCCAATGCCACAGTTCAAAAGCATCAATTCTTTGGCACTCAGCTTTATTTATAGTCCAACTCTCACATCCATACATGACTACTGGAAAAATCATAGCTTTGACTAGACGGACTTTGGTTGGCAAAGGAATGTCTCTGCTTTTTAATATGCTGTCTAAGTTCATGATACTTTTCCTTCCAAGTAGCAAGCATCTTTAAATTTCATGGCTGCAATCACCATCTGCAGTGATTCTGGAGCCCAAGAAAATAAAGTCTGACATTGTTTCCACTGTTTCCCCATCTATTTGCCATGAAGTGATGGGACTGGATGCCATGATCTTTGTTTTCTGAATATTGAGCTTTAAACCAACTTTTTCACTTTTCCTCTTTCACTTTCATCAACAGGCTCTTTAGTTCGTCTTCCCTTTCTTCCATAAGGGTGGTGTTATCTGCATATCTGAGGTTATTGCTACTTCTCCCAGCAATCTTGATTCCAGCTTGTGCTTCATCCAGCCCAGAATTTTGCATGATGTACTCTGCATAGAATTTAAATAAGCAGGGTGACAATATAAGCAAGGTGACATACTCCTTTTCCTATTTGGAACCAGTCTGTTGTTCCATGTCAAGTTCTCACTGTTGCTTCCTGACCTGCATACAGGTTTCTCAAGAGGCAGGTCAGGTGGTCTGGTATTCCCATCTCTTTCAGAATTTTCCGGTTTATTGTGATCCACACAGTCAAAGGCTTTGGCATAGTCAATAAAGCAGAAATAGATATTATATTAAAGTGTAGTTGATTTTAAATATTTTATTAATGTCAAGTGAACAGCATAGTGATTCAGTATTTTTATAGATTGTATTCCATTAAGAGTTATTGCAAGATAATAGATATACTTCCCAATTTTATGCAATATATCTTTGTGATGCTAGTGGTAAAGAACCTGCCTGCTAATGCAAGAGACATAAGAGATACAGGTTTGGTCCTTGCATTGGGGAGATCTTCTGGAGGAGGACATGGCAACCCACTCCAGTATCCTTTCCTAGAGAATTCCATGGGCAGAAGAGCCTGGCAGGGTACAGTCCAAAGAGTCACAAAAAGTCGGACACAACTGAAGCAACTTAGCACAGCACACGCAGCACAGTCTGTATTTCTTACTCCCATCCCCATAACATGCCTCTCCCCCTCCCCTCCACCCAATAGAAACCACCTGTTTGTTTTTTTAATTTATCTATTTTTAAATTGAAAGATAATTTCTTTACAGTATTGTGTTGGTTCCTACAAAACATCAACATGAATCAGTCATACGTTTACCTATGTCTCCTCCTACTTGAACCTCCCTCCCATCACCTGCCCCATCCCACCCCTCTAAGTTGTTACAGAGCCACTTGGTGTTCCCTGAGTCATACAGCAAATTCCCATCGGTTAGCAGTTTTACATATGCTATTGTAAGTTTCCATGTTACTCTCTCCATGCATTTCACCCTCTCCTTCCTCCCACCATCCCAACATGTCCATAAGTCTGTTTTCTACATCTATGTCTCCACTGCTGCCCTGCGAATAATTTCATTAGTACCATCTTTCTAGGTTCCATATATATGCATTAGCATACGATATTTATCTTTCTCTTTCTGACTTACTTCACGTGATACATGTATATAATAGGCTCTAGGTTCATCCATCTCATTAGAACTGACTCAAATGCATTCCTTTTTATGGCTGAGTAATGTTTCATGTAAATATGCACCACAGCCTCTTTATCCACTCATCTGTCAATGGACATCTAGATTTCTTCCATGTTCTAGCTATTGTAAATAATGCTGCAGTGAACATTGGGGTACCTGTGTCTCTTTCAATTTTGGTTTCCTCAGGGTATATGTCTAGTGGGATTTCTGGGTCAAATGGTGTCTTTATTCCTAGTTTTTTAAGGAAACTCCATACCGTCTTCCATAGTGGCTATATGAATTTATCTTCCCACCAACACTGCAAGAGAGTTCCCTTTTCTCCACACCCTCTCCACCATTTGTTTGTAGACTTTTTGATGATGGCCATTCTGTCTGGTGTAAGGTGTTATCTCATAGTTTTGATTTGCATTTCTCTAATAATGAATGATGTTGAGCATCTTTTCATATATTTGTTAGCCATCTGTATGTCTTCTTTGGAAAAATGGCTGTATAGGTCTTTTCCCCATTTTTTGATTGGATTGTTTGTTTTTCTGGTATTGACTTGCATGAGCTGCTTGAATATTTTGGAAATTAATCCTTTGTCAGTTGTTTCATTTGCTATTATGAGGGTTGTTTTTTCACCTTGTTTATAGTTTCCTTTGATGTGTAAAAGCTTTTAAGTTTAATTAGGTCCCACTTGTTTATTTTTATTTTTATTTCCATAACCCTAGGAGGTGGGTCATAGAGGATCTTGCTTTAATTTATATCATCAAGTGTTCTGCCTATGTTTGCCTCTGAAGTTTTATAGTTTCGGGTCTTACATTTAGGTCTTTAATCAATTTTGAGTTTATCATTGTGTGTGGTTTTAGAAAGTGTACCAATTTCATTCTTTTACATGTAGCTGTTCAGTTTTCCTAGCAGCACTTATATTGAAGAGGATATTTTTACCCCAATGTATATTCTTGCCTCCTTTGTCAAAAATAAGTTACCCATAGCTTTGTGGGTTTATCTCTGGGCTTTCTATCTTGTTCCAATGGTCTATATTTCTGTTTTTGTGCCAGTTCCATGCTGTCTTGATGACTGTAGCTCTGTAGTATAGTTTGAAGTCAAGAAGATTGATTCCTCCAGCTTCATTCTTTTTTTCTCAAGATTCCTTTGGTTATTTGGGGTCTTTCGTGTTTCCATATGAATTGTGAAATTTTCATTCTAGTCCTGTGAAAAATGCCACTGGTAGTTTGATAGGGTGGAGAAGGAAATGGCAACCCGCTCCAGTGTTCTTGCCTGGAGAATCCCAGGGACAGAGGAGCCTGGTGGGCTGCCGTCTATGGGGTCGCACAGAGTCAGACATGACTGAAGCGACTTAGCAGCAGCAGCAGCAGCAGTTTGATAGGGATCACATTGAACTTGTAGATTGCATTTGGTAGTATAGTCATTTTCACAATATTGATTCTTCCAACCCAAGAACATAGAATATCTCTCCATCTGTTTGTGTCATCTTTGATTTCTTTCATCAGTGTCTTATAATTTTCTGCATACAGTTCTTTTGTCTCCTTAGGTAGGTTTATTCCTAGATATTTTATTCTTTTTGTTGCAATGGTGAATGGAATTGATTCCTTAATCTCTCTTTCTCATTTTTCATTGTTAGTATATAGGAATGCAAGTGACTTCTGTGTATTGATTTTGTATTCTGCGACTTAGCTAAATTCAATGATTAGCTCTAGTAATTTTCTGATAGTATCTTTAGGGTTTTCTATGTATAGTATCATGGCATCTGCAAACAGTGAGAGCTTTACTTCTTTTCCAAACTGGATTCCTTTTATTTCTTTTTCTTCTCTGACTGCCGTAGCTAGGGCTTCCAAAACTGTGCTAAATAACAGTGATAAGAGTAGGCACTCTTGTCTTGTTCCTGATCTTAGAGGTAATGCTTTCAGTTTTCAACCATTGAGACTAAGGTTTGCTATGGGTTTATCTTATATGGCCTTTACTATGTTAAGGTAGGTTCCTTCTATGTCCATTTTTTGAAGAGTTTTTGTCATAAATAGATGCTGAATTTTGTCAAAGGCTTTTTCTGCATGTGTAGAGATTACCATATGGTTTTTCGTTTTCAATTTGTTAATATGGTGTATCACACTGATTGATTTGCATATATTGAAGAATCCTTGCTTCTCTGGGGTAAACCCAATTTAATCATGGTGTATGAGCTTTTTTAATGTGTTGTTGAATTCTGTTTGTTAGAATTTTGTTGAGGATTTTTGCAACTACGTTCATCAGGGATATTGGTCTGTAATTTTCCTTTTTTGTGTGTTGTCTTTGCCTGGTTTTAGTATCAGGATGATGGTGGCCTCATAGAATGAGTTTGGAAGCATTCCTTCCTCTGCAATTTTTTGAGAGTTTTAGAAGGATAGGAATTAGCTCTTCACTAAATGTTTGACAGAATTCTTCTGTGAAGCCACCTGGCCTTAGGCTTTTGTTTTTTGGGGGAGATTTTTTTTATCACAGCCTCAATTTCAGTGCTTGTAATTGGGTTGTTCATAATTTCTATTTCTTCACGGTTCAGTCATGGGAGGTTGAACTGTTCTAAGAATCTGTCCATTTCTTCCAGGTTGTCCATATTATTCCCGTATAGTTGCTCAAAATAGTCTGTTATAATCCTTGTGGCTTCCCTCATAGTTCAGTCAGTAAAGAATCTGCCTGCAATGCAGGAGAACTCGGTTTGATTCTTGGGTTGGGAAGATCCCCTGGAGAAGGAAATGGCAACCCACTCCAGTATTCTTGCCTGGAGAATCCCATGGAGAGAGAAGCCTGGCAGGCTACAGTCTATGGGGTCACAAAAGTCATGCACGACTGACCAATTAAGCACACATACACACACATACACAAATCTTTGTATTTCTGCATTGTCTGTTGTAACCTCTCCTTTTTTCATTTCTAATTTTGATGATTTGACTCTTCTCTCTTTTTTCTAGATGAGGCTGGCTAAAGGTTTGCCAATTTTGTTTATCTTTTCAAAGAACTAGCTTTTCATTTTATTATTGTTTCTTTCATTTCTTTTTCATTTATTTCTGCTCTTATTTTTATGATTCTTTGCTTCTGCTAACTTTGGCAGGGAGGGGGAGGGGTTGTTCTTCTTTTTCCAGTCATAGTAGGTGTAAAGTTAGACTATTTATTCAATGTTTTTCTTGTTTCTTGAGGTAGAATTGTATTGCTATATAATTCCCTCTTAAAACAGCTTTTTCTGCATTCCATAGATTTTGAGTTATCATGTTTTCATGGTCATTTGTTTCTAGGATTTTTTTTTTTTTCCCTTTTGATTTCTTCAGTAACCTGTTCATTATTTAGAAATGGATTGTTTAATATCCATGTGTTTGTATTTTTACAGTTTTTTTCTTATAATTGATATCTAGTCTCTCAGTGTTGCAGTCAGAAAAGATGCTTGATACAATTTCAATTTTCTTAAATTTACCGAGATTTGATTTGTGACCCAAGATGTGGTCTATCCTGGAGAACGTTCCATGTGCACTTGAGAAAAACGTGTATTCTTCTGCACTAGGATGGAATGTCCTGAAAATATCAATGAGATTCATCTGGTCTGTGTCATTTAAGGCTTGTGTTTCCTTATTAATTTTCTGTTTTGATGATCTGTCCATTGGTGTAAGTGGGGTGTTAAAAGTCCTCTACTATTATTGTGTTATTGTCAATTTCTCCTTTACTGTATGTTAAGTGTTTGTCTTATGTATTCAGGTACTTCTGTGTTGGATACATAAATATTTACAATTGCTATGTCTTTCCCTTGGATTGATCCCCTTGATCATTATGTAGTGTCCTTCCTTATCTCTTGTAATATTCTTTAAGGCCTATTTTGTCTGATTTGAGAATTGATACTCCAGCTTTCTTTTGCTTTCCATTTGCATGGAATATATTTTTCCATCCTCTCACTTTCAGCCTGTACATGTGTTTAGGTTTGAAGTGGGTTTCCTTTTTTTTTTTTTTTAATTTTAGTTGGAGGCTAATTATTTTATAATATTGTAGTGGTTTTGCCATACATTGACATGAATCAGCCATAGGTGTACATGTGTCCCCATCCTGAAACCCCACCCACCTCCCTCCCCATCTCATCCCTCTGGGTCATCCCAGTGCACCAGCCCTGAGAACCCTGTCCCATGCATCAAACCTGGACTGGTGATCTGTTTCATATATGATAATATACATGTTTCAATGCTATTCTCTCAGATCATGCCACCCTCGCCTTCTCTCACAGAGTCCAAAAGACTGTTCTATACATCTGTGTCTCTTTTGCTGTCTCGCATATAGGGTTATCTTTACCATCTTTCTAAATTCCATATATATGCATTAGTATACTGTATTGGTGTTTTTCTTTCTGGCTTACTTCACTCTGTATAACAGGCCCCAGTTTCATCCACCTCATTAGAACTGATTCAAATGTGTTCTTTTTAATGACTGAGTAATATTCCATTGTATATATGTACCACTGCTTTCTTATCCATTCACCTACTGATGGGCATCTAGGTTGCTTCCATGTCCTGGCTATTGTAAACAGTGCTGCGATGAACATTGGGGTACATGTGTCTCTTTCAATTCTGGTTTCCTCAGTGTGCATGCCCAGCAGTGGGATTGCTGGGTCGTATGGCAGTTCTATTTCCAGTTTTTTAAGGAATCTCCACACTGTTCTGCATAGTGGCTGTACTAGTTTGCATTCCCACCAACAGTGTAAGAGGGTTCTGTTTTCTCCATACCCTCTCTAGCATTTGTTGTTTGTAGATTTTTGGATCGCAGCCATTCTGACTGTATGAGATGGAACTTCATTGTGGTTTTGATTCGCATTTCTCTGGTAATAAGTGATGTTGAGCATCTTTTCATGTGCTTGTTAGCCATCTGTATGTCTCCTTTGGAGAACTGTCTGTTTATTTCTTTGGCCCAATTTTTTGATTGCGTCATTTGTTTTTCTGGAATTGAGCTGCAGGAGTTCTTGTATATTTTTGAGATTAATTCTTTGTCCATTGCTTCGTTTGCTATTATTTTCTCCCATTCTGAAGGCTGTCTTTTCACCTTGCTTATAGTTTCCATTGTTGTGCAAAAGCTTTTAACTTTAATCAGGTCCCATTTGTTTATTTTTGCTTTTATTTCCAATACACTGGGAGGTGGGTCATAGAGGATCCTGCTTTGATTTATGTCAGAGAGTGTTTTGCCTATGTTTTCCTCTAGGAGTTTTACAGTTTCTGGTCTTATGTTTAGATCTTTAATCCATTTTGAGTTTATTTTTGTGTATGGTGTTAGAAAGTGTTCTAGTTTCATTCTTTTACAAGTGGTTGACCAGTTTTTCCAAGTACTGCATTTCGGACTCTGTTTTTGACCATGATGGCTACTCCATTTCTTCTAAGGGATTCCTGCCCACAGTAGTAGATATAATGGTCATCTGAATTAAATTCACCCATTCCAGTCCATTTTAGTTCGCTGATTCCTAGAATGCCGACGTTCACTCTTTGCCATCTCCTGTTTGACCACTTCCAATTTGCCTTGATTCATGGACCTGACATTCCAGGTTCCTATGCAATATTACTCTTTACAGCATTGGACCTTGCTTCTATCACCAGTCACATCCACGACTGGGGATTGTTTTTGCTTTGGCTCCATCCCATCATTCTTTCTGGAGTTATTTCTCCACTGATCTCCAATAGCATATTGGGCACCTACTGACCCGGGGAGTTCCCCTTTCAGTATCCTATCACTTTGCCTTTTCATACTGTTCATGGGGTTCTCAAGGCAAGAATACTGAAGTGGTTTGCCATTCCCTTCTCCAGTGGACCACATTCTGTCAGACCTCTCCACCATGACCCTCCCATCTTGGGTGGCCCCACACAGCATGGCTTAGTTTCATTGAGTTAGACAAGACTGTGATCCGTGTGATCAGATTGGTTAGTTTTCTGTGATTATGGTTTCTGTGCGTCTGCCCTCTGATGCCCTCTTGCAACACCTATCATCTTACTTGGGTTTCTCCTAACCTGGACATGGGGTATCTCTTCACGGCTGCTCCAGCAAAGCACAGCCGCTGCTCCTTACCTTGGATGATGGGTATCTCTTCACAGCCGCCACTCCTGACCTTGAAGGTGGAGTAGCTCCTCTAGGCCCTCCTGCACCCATGCAGCCACCTCTCCCTGAACGCAGGGTACCTCCTCTTGGCAGCCGCCCTCACACGCTAGTAAAGTAATCTCAAAATTCTCCAAGCCAGTCTTCAGCAGTACGTGAACTATGAACTTCCAGATGTTCAAGCTGGTTTTAGAAAAGGCAGAGGAACCAGAGATCAAATTGCCAACATCCGCTGAATCATCAAAAAAGCAAGAGATTTACAGAAACACATCTATTTCTGCTTTATTGACTATGCCAAAGTCTTTGACTGTGTGGATCACAATAAACTGTGGAAAATTCTGAAAGAGATGGGAATACCAGACCACCTGACCTGCCTCTTGAGAAACCTATATGCAGGTCAGGAAGCAACAGTTAAAACAGGACATGGAACAACAGACTGGTTCCAAATAGGAAAAGGAGTACGTCAAGGCTGTATATTGTCACCCTGCTTATTTAACTTATATGCAGAGTACATCATGAGAAACGCTGGGCTGGAAGAAGCACAAGCTGGAATCAAGATTGCCGGGAGAAATCTCAATAACCTCAGATATGCAGATGACGCCACCCTTATGACAGAAAGTGAAGAAGAAATAAAAAGCCTCTTGATGAAAGTGAAAGAGGAGAGTGAAAAAGTTGGCTTAAAGCTCAACATTCGGAAAATTAAGATCATGGGATCTGGTCCCATCACTTCATGGGAAATAGATGGGGAAATAGTGGAAACAGTGTCGGATTTTTTTTTTTTTTGGGGGGGGGGGAGCTCCAAAATCACTGCGGATGGTGATTGCAGCCATGAAATTAAAAGATGCTTACTCCTTGGAAGAAAAGTTATGACCAACTTAGATATCATATTGAAAAGCAAAGCTATTACTTTGCCAACAAAGGTCCGTCTAGTCAAGACTATGGTTTTTCCAGTGGTCATGTATGGATGTAAGAGTTGGACTGTGAAGAAAGCTGAGCACCAAAGAATTGATGGTTTTGAACTGTGGTGTTGGAGAAGACTCTTGAGAGTCCCTTGGACTGCAAGGATATCCAACCAAGCCATCATAAAGGAGATCGGTCCTGGGTGTTCATTGGAAGGACTGATGCTGAAGCTGAAACTCCCAATACTTTGGCCACCTCATGCAAAGAGTTGACTCATTGGAAAAGACCCTGAGGCTTGGAGGGATTGGGGGCAGGAGGAGAAGGGGACAACAGATGATGAGATGACTGGATGGCATCACCGACTTGATGAACATGAGTTTGAGTGAACTCCAGGAGTTGGTGATGGACAGGGAGGCCTGGTGTGCTGTGATTCATGGGGTCGCAAAGAGTCAGACACGACTGAATGACTGAACTGAACTGAACTGACCAGTTTTCCCAGCACCACTTGTTAAAGAGATTGTCTTTTCTCCATTGTATATTCTTGCCTCCTTTGTCAAAGATAAGGTGTCCATAGGTGTGTGGATTTATTTCTGGGCATTCTATTTTGTTCCATTTATCTATATTTCTGTCTTTGTGCCAGTACCATACTGTCTTGATGACTGTGGGTTTGTAGTAGAGCCTGAAGTCAGGCAGGTTGATTCCTCCAGTTCCATTCTTCTTTCTCAAGATTACTTTGGCTATTCGAGGTTTTTTGTATTTCCATACAAATTGTGAAATTATTTGTTCTAGTTCTGTGAAAAATACCATTGGTAGCTTGATAGCGATTGCATTGAATCTATAGATTGCATTGGGTGGTATACTCATTTTCACTATATTGATTCTTCCAATCCATGAACACGGTATATTTCTCCATCTATTTGTGTCCTCTTTGATTTCTTTCATCAGTGTTTTATAGTTTTCTATATATAGGTCTTTTGTTTCTTTAGGTAAATATATTCCTAAGTATTTTATTCTTTCCATTGCAATGGTGAATGGAATTGTTTCCTTAATTTCTCTTTCTGTTTTCTCATTGTTAGTGTATAGGAATGCAAGGGATTTCTGTGTGTTAATTTTATGTCCTGAAACTTTACTATATTCATTGATTCGTTCTAGTAATTTTCTGGTGGAGTCTTTAGTGTTTTCTATGTAGAGGGTAATGTCATCTGCAAACAATGAGAGTTTTACTGCTTCTTTTCAATCTGGATTCCTTTTCTTTTTCTGCTCTGCTGTGGCCAAAACTTCCAAAACTATGTTGAATAGTAATGGTGAGAGTGGGCACCCTTGTCTTGTTCCTGACTTTAGGGAAATGCTTTCAGTTTTTCACCATTGAGGATAATGTTTGCTTTGGGTTTGTCATATATAGCTTTTATTATGTTGAGGTATGTTCCTTCTATTCCTGCTTTCTGGAGGGTTTTTATCATAAATGGATGTTGAATTTTGTCAAAGGCTTTCTCTGCATCTATTGAGATAATCGTATGTTTTTTATCTTTAATTTGTTAATGTGGTGTATAGTTTGATTGATTTGTGGATATTGAAGAATCCTTGCATCCCTGGGATAAAGCCCACTTGGTCATGATGTGTGATCTTTTTAGTATGTTGTTGGATTCTGCTTGCTAGAATTTTGTTAAGGATTTTTGCATCTCTCTTCATCAGTGATATTGGCCTGTAGTTTTCTTTTTTTATGGCATCTTTGTCTGGTTTTGGTATGAGGGTGATGGTGGCCTCATAGAATAAGTATAGAAGTTTACCTTCCTCTGCAATTTTCTCAAAGAGTTTGAGTAGGATTGGTGTTAGCTCTTGCCTAAATTTTTGGTAGAATTCAGCTGTGAAGCCATCTGGTCCTTGACTTTTGTTTGCTGGAAGATTTCTGATTACAGTTTCAATTTCCATGCTTGTGATGGGTCTGTTAAGATTTTCTATTTCTTCCTGGTTCAGTTTTGGAAAGTTATACTGTTCTAAGAATTTGTCTGTTTCTTCCAAGTTGTCCATTTTATTGGCATATAATTG
The DNA here is from genome assembly GCF_055505025.1 of Bos grunniens. Lineage (NCBI taxonomy): Eukaryota > Metazoa > Chordata > Mammalia > Artiodactyla > Bovidae > Bos > Bos grunniens. Next base: position 121,756,468 of record NC_141167.1, on the reverse strand, counting down.
CTGATAGTAGTCTCTTATGATCCTTTATATTTCTGTGTTATCTGTTGTGATTTCTCCATTTGCATTTCTAATTTTGTTGATTTGATTCTTCTCTCTTTTTTTCTTGATGAGTCTGGCCAATGGTTTGTCAATTTTATTTATCTTCTCAAAGAACCAGTTTTTGGCTTTGTTGATTTTTGATATGGTCTCTTTTGTTTCCTTTGCATTTATTTCTGCCCTAATTTGTAAGATTTCTTTCCTTCTACTAACCATGGGCTTCTTCATTTCTTCCTTTTCTAGTTGCTTTAGGTGTAGATTTAGGTTATTTATTTGACTTTTTTCTTGTTTCTTGGGGTAAGCCTGTATTGCTATGAACCTTCCCCTTACCACTGCTTTTACAGTGTCTCATAGGTTTTGGGTTGTTGTGTTTTCATTTTCATTCATTTCTATGCATATTTTTATTTCTTTTTTGATTTCTTCTGTGATTTGTTGGTTATTCAGAAGCGTGTTGTTTAGCCTCCATATGTTGGAATTTTTAATAGTTCTTTTCCTGTAACTTAGATCTAATCTTACTGTATTGTGGTCAGAATAGATGATTGGAATAATTTCAATATTTTTGAGTTTACTAAGGCTAGATTTATGGCCCAGGATGTGATCTATCCTGGAGAAGGTTCCGTGTGCACTTGAGAAAAAGGTGAAATTCATTATTTGGGGGTGAAATGTCCTATAGATATCAATTAGGTCTAGCTGGTCCATTGTGTCATTTAAAGTTTGTGTTTCCTTGTTAATTTTCTGTTTAGTTGATCTATCCATAGGTGTGAGTGGGGTATTAAAGTCTCCCACTATTATTGTATTATTATTAATTTTCCTTTTCATACTTATTAGCATTTGCCTTACATATTGTGGTGCTCCTATGTTGGGTGCATATATATTTATAATTGTTATATCTTCTTCTTGGACTGATCCTTTGATCATTATGTAATATCCTTCTTTGTCTCTTTTCACAGACTTTATTTTAAAGTCTATTTTATCTGATATGAGTATTGCTACTCCTGCTTTTTCTTGGTCTCCATTTGCCTGAAATATCTTTTTCCAGCCCTTCACTTTCAGTCTGTGTGTGTCCCCTGTTTTGAGGTGAGTCTCTTGTAGACAGCATATATAGGGGTCTTGTTTTTGTATCCATTCAGCCAGTCTTTGTCTTTTGGTTGGGACATTCAACCTATTTACATTTAAAGTAATTATTGATAAGTATGGTCCCGTTGCCATTTACTTTGTTGTTTTGAGTTCCAGTTTATACACTCTTTCTGTGTTTCCTGTCTAGAGAAGATCCTTCAGTATTTGTTGAAGAACTGGTTTGGTGGTGCTGAATTCTCTCAGCTTTTGCTTGTCTGTAAAGCTTTTGAATTATCCTTCATATCTGAATGGGATCCTTGCTGGGTACAGTAATCTGGGTTGTAGCGTTTTCTCTTTTATCACTTTAAGTATGTCCTGCCATTCCCTTGTGGCCTGAAGAGTTTCTATTGAAAGATAAGCTGTTATCCTTATGGGAATTCCCTTGTGGGTTATTTGTTGTTTTCCCCTTGCTGCTCTTAATATTTGTTCTTCGTGTTTGATTTTTGTTAATTTGATTAATATGTGCCTTAGGGTGTTTCTACTTGGGTTTATCCTGTTTGGGACTCTCTGGGTTTCTTGGACTTGTGTGACTATTTCCTTCCCCATTTTAGGGACGTTTTCAACTATTATCTCCTCGAGTATTTTCTCATGGCCTTTCTTTTTGTCTTCTTCTTCTGGGACTCCTATGATTTGAATGTTGGGGTATTTCACATTGTCCCAGAGGTCCCTGAGGTTGTCCTCATTTCTTTTAATTCTTTTTTCTTTTTCTTTTTTCTTTTTTTTGCTCTCTGCTTCATTTATTTCTACCATTCTATCTTCTACCTCACTTATCCTATCTTCTGCCTCCGTTATTCTACTGTTGGTTCCCTTCAGAGTGTTTTTGATCTCATTTATTGCATTATTCATTATTAATTGACTCTTTTTTATTTCTTCTAGGTCCTTGTTAAACATTTCTTGCATCTTCTCAATCCTTGTCTCCAGGCTATTTATCTGTAACTCATTTGTTTTGAAGATTTTGGATCATTTTTATTATCATTATTCTAAATTATTTTTCAGGTAGACTCTCTATCTCTTCCTCTTTTGTTTGGTTTGGTTGGCATTTATCTTGTTCCTTTACCTGCTGAGTATTTCTCTCCCTTTTCGTCTTGTTTAGATTGCTATGTTTGGGGTGGCCTTTCTGTATTCTGGCAGTTTGTGGTTCCTCTTTATTGTGGAGGTTCCTTCCTATGTGTGGGGTGGGACGAGTGTCAAGGTTTTCTGGTTAGGGAAGCTTGTGTTGGTGGGTGGAGCTGGATTTCTTCTCTCTGGAGTGCAATGAAGTGTCCAGGAGTGAATTTTGAGATGTCTATATATAGACAGCCTGTATATTGAAGAGCAGCCTGTATATTGAAGGGCAGCCTGTATATTGAAGCTCAGGGCTATCATTGCTGGAGAATTTGAGTGGTATGTCTTTCTCTGGAACTTATTGGCTCTTGGGTGGTGCTTGGTTTCAGTGTAGGTATGGAGGCTTTTGGATGATCTCTTATCAATTAATGTTCCCTGAAGTCAGGAGTTCTCTGGTGTTCTCAGGTTTGGGGCTTAAGCCTCATGCTTCTGGTTTTCAGTCTTATTCTTACAGTAGCCTCAAGACTTCTCCATCCATACAGCACTGATAATAAAACTTCTAAGTTAATGGTGAAAAGATTCTCCACAATGAGGGACACCCTGAGAGGTTCACAGAGAAGAGGTTTTACATGTAGAAGAGAAAAGGGAGGAGGGAGATAGAGGTGACCAGGAGGAGAAGAGGGGGAATCAAAAGGGTAGAGATAGATCTAGGCAGTGCTGTTTCCTAAGTGATCTCCACAGCCCAGAACACCCACAGAGATTCACAGAGTTGGGTTGAGAAGAGAAGGGAGAGGGAGGAGATAGAGGTGACCTCCTTTTGAAGACAATGGGCTGCTTTTCTCAGTGCCTGATGTCCTCTGCCAGCGTTCAGAAGTTGTTTTGTGGAGTTTGCTCAGCGTTCAAATGTTCTTTCGATGAATCTGTGGAGGAGAAAGTGGTCTCCCTGACCTAATTCTCTGCCATCTTCTCATCCCCCTGAAGTGGGTATCTTATAGACAGCATATATTTGGGTCTTGTTTTTGTATCCATTTAGCCAGTCTATTGGAGCATTTAATCCATTTACATTTAAAGTAATGATTGATATAAATCTTACTATTGCCATTTTCTTTTTTTTATTTTATTTTATTTAACTTTACAATATTGTATTGGTTTTGCCATATATCAAAATGAATCTGCCACAGGTATACATGTGTTCCCCATCCTGAACCCTCCTCCCTCCCCATACCATCCCCTCAGGTCGTCCCAGTGCACCAGCCCCAAGCATCCAGTATCGTGCATTGAACCTGGACTGGCGACTCGTTTCATATATGATATTATGCATATTTCAATGCCATTCTCCCAAATCATCCCACCCTCTCCCTCTCCCACAGAGTCCAAAAGACTGTTCTATACATCAGTGCCATTTTCTTAATTGTTTGGGGTTTGTTTCTGTAGGCTTTTTTCCTATTGCATTTCCTGACTACATAAGTCCCTTTAACATCTGTTGTAAAGCTGGTTTGGTGGTACTAAATTCTCTTAACTTTTGCTTGTCTGTAAAGCTTTTGATTTCTCCGTCAATTTTGAAGGAGATCTTTGCTGGGTATAGTAATCTTGGTTGTAGATTGTTCCCCTTCAGTATTTTAAATATATCCTGTCATTCACTTCTGGCCTGCAGAGTTTCTGCTGAAAGATCAGCTGTTAAATATATGGGGTTTTCCTTATATGTTACTTGTTGCTTTTCCCTTCCTGCTTTTAATATTCTTTCTTTGTGTTTAATCTTTGTTCAAACTGATTTTAGAAAAGGCAGAGGAACCAGAGATCAAATTGCCAACATCAAATTGCTGGATCATTGAAAAAGCAACAGAGTTCCAGAAATACACCTATTTCTGCTTTATTGACTATGCCAAAACCTTTGACTGTGTGGATCACAATAAACTGTGGAAAATTCTGAAAGAGATGGGAATACCAGACCACCTGACCTGCTTCTTGAGAAACCTATATGCAGGTGAGGAGGCAATAGTTAGAACTGGAAATGGAACAACAGACTGGTTCCAAATAGGAAAAGGAGTACACCAAGGCTGTATATTGTCACCCTATTCATTTAACTTACATGCAGAGTACATCATGAGAAACGCTGGGCTGGAAGAAGCACAAGCTGGAATTAAGATTGCCAGGAGAAGTAACAATAACCTCAGATATGCAGATGACACCACCCTTATGGCAGAAAGTGAAGAGGAACTAAAAAGCCTCTTGATGAAAGTGAAAGAGGAGAGTAAGAAGTTGGCTTAAAGCTCAACATTCAGAAAACTAAGATCATGGCATCTGGCCCCATCACTTCATGGGAAATAGATGGGGAAACAGTGGAAATAGTGTCAGATTTTATTTTGGTGGGGGGGGGGGGGGGGCTCCAAAATCACTGCGGATGGTGATTGCAGCCATGAAATTAAAAGACGCTTACTCCTTGGAAGGAAAGTTATGACCAACCTAGATGGTATATTCAAAAGCAGAGACATTACTTTGCCAATAAAGTTTCGTCTAGTCAAGGTTATGATTTTTCCAGTGGTCATGTATGGATGTGAGAGTTGGACTGTGAAGAAAGCTGAGCGCCAAATCAAAGAATTGATGCTTTTGAACTATGGTGTTGGAGAAGACTCTTGAGTGTTCCTTGGACTGCAAAGAGATCCAACCAGTCCATTCTAAATGAGATCAGTCCTGGGTGTTCTTTGGAAGGAATGATGCTAAAGCTGAAACTCCAGTACTCTGGCCACCTCATGCAAAGAGTTGACTCATTGGAAAAGACCCTGATGCTGGGAGGGATTGGGTGCAGGAGGAGAAGGGGACGACAGAGGATGAGATGGCTGGATGGCATCACCGACTCGACGGACATGAGTTTGAGTGAACTCTGGGAGTTGGTGATGGACAGGGAGGCCTGGCGTGCTGCAATTCATGGGGTTGCAAAGATCAGACACAACTGAGAGACTGTTTGATTAGCATGGGTCATGGCACGTTTCTCCTTGGGTTGATCCTTTATGGGACTTTCTGTTCTTTTAGGGTTGATTGACTATTTCTTTTCCCATGTAGGGGAAATTTTCAACAATAATCTCTTCAAAAAATTTCTCACACCTTTTCTTTTTTTCTTCTTCTTCTGGGACCCCTATAATTTGATGTTGTTGTGTTTAATACTGTCCCAGATGTCCTTGAGACTATCCTCAGTTCTTTTCATTCTTTTTCTTTTATTCTGCTCTTCAGAAGTTATTTCCACCATCTAGCTTCCAGCTCGCTTATCCATTCTTCTGCCTCAGATTCTGCTATTGATTCCTTCTAGAATATTTTTAATTTCAGTAATTGCCTTGTCTCTGTTTGTTTGTTCTTTATGTCTTCTAGGACTTTGTTAATTGACTCTTGTATTTTCTCCATTCTAGTTTTGAAGTTTTGAATCATCTTTATTATCATTATTCTGAATTCTTTTTCAGGTAGTTTGCCTATGTCATCTTCATTTACTTGGATTTGTCTGTTTCTAGATTGTTCCTTCACTTGTGCAGTATTTCCATGACTTTTCATTTTCTTTTTAACTTATTGTGTTTGAGGTCTTCTATTCCAGGGCTTCCCTGATAGCTCAGTTGATAAAGAATCCATCTGTAACGTGAGAGACCTGTGTTCAATCCCTGGTCTGGTTAGGGAGATCCCCTGGAGAAGGGAACAGCTAACCACTCCAGTATTCTGGCCTAGAGAATTTCATGGACTGTATAGTCCATTGGGTCACAAAGAGTTGGACACAACTGAGCAACTTTCACTTCACTTTTCACTTCACTCTAAGGCTTTGAGGTTGAATTATTTCTTCCTTTTGGCTTCTGCCCTCATAAATTTGGTCCAGTGTATTGTGTAAGCTGTATAGGTGTGACTTGTGCTTGAGATCTGATGGGAAAAGGTGAGTTTGTTTTTGGTTTTTGTTTTTCTTTTTTCCTCTGATGGGCAGGGCTCTGTGAGGTGGTAATCCTGTCTTCTGATGATTGGGTTTATTTTGTCTTGTTTGTTGTTTGGATGAGGCGTCCTGCACATGGTGCTGCTGGCAGTTGGATGATGCCAGGTCTTGTGTACAAGTGGTTGCCTTTATGGGACTTGTCTTCTATTGATTCTCCCTAGGGTTTAGGAGTTCTCTGGTAGCCTAGGGTCTTGGAGTCAGGGCTCCCACACCAAAGCCTCAGGGATTGCTCTCTGGCCAGAGAATGGAGATTCCACAGGTGGTTTTTTTATGGTATTAAAACAAATACACAAATATGAGAAACAAATGACGCACCCCCAGACAAATGGCAATTACAGAATCAGGCCAATAATAACTAAAATAATGGACTATACACATATACATATACACCCATAAACCAAACCAAAACAGACAAAAAAATAATAATAACATACAATAGATTGACCTGGTGAACAAAGGAAACCAAAAATGATGTCCACCAGTTAAAAACAAAACTAACTACAGCACAAATTGGAAAACAAAACTAAAGCAAGATGCGACCTGGGGGATAAAGCAATGAAAACAAAACAAACTAACAAACACGGTGAGGAAAAGAGAAAAAAGAAAAAAATAGAAACACAAAGTTAAATAGAGGTATATAAAGAAGATATACATATATTAAAGATTAATTACAATGGAAAAAGAACAGAAGGAAAAGCAAACAAAAAATAAATGTAGAAAAAGTAATAGATTTTTTAAATGCAAAAATTTAAATTTAAAAAAAAAAAAGAAGAAAAAAAGGAAGGAAAACCCCACAGAACCACAAAAGGCCCAACATAGAGACAGAAGTATATAAAAGAAACAGAAAGTGTGATTTTTTTAAAAAATTCTCAAAAACTTAAATATATTTAGTAGTACTAATAAAATCAACAACTGCAACAACATAGAGGGAAAAGGGGGAGGAGGGAAAGAAAAAGAAAAAAATCCAGAGGCAACTATAGAACATGTCAAAATATAAGAATAATAAACGTCTTTCTTGAGTCTCTGCTGTCAGCATCCTTCCCCTCGCTGGGAGTCACAGTCTACCTCGCTTCCCTAGGATACCCTCCAACACTGGGCTGGTCTCTGGACCTGCTGTGGGGGCAGCTCAGACTCTAATCTGGTCCCACTCTTGGGTGTTCTTGCCTCCAAGGTCCACACTGTCAGAACTAGTGCATTTTCTTTTGTGGGAACTCTCATTGTCCTTTAATATATTCCATAGACACAGAGTCTGCCTAATTGATTATGTGGATTTAATCTGTAGCTTGTACAGCTGGTCGGGAAGGTTTTGGGTCCTCTTCCTTAAGCATACTGCCCCTAGGTTTCAACTGTGGTTTTATCTCCTCTTCTGTGAGTCATCCACAGGGATTTGCTCCCGAGGCTGCCCTGGAGGCCTTGGGTGTGCACCCCAGTGAGGGCCAGGTGTGGAAGTGCCACAGCTGCCTGGGTCGCAGAAGCCCTGGCAGCACCAGGTATTCAGGGGAGCTGGTGGCAAGGGCAGCGGGAAATATGGTGCTCTAGAAGGGTACAGCAACCCACTCCGCTATTCTTGCCTGGAGAATCCCATGCACAGAGAAGCCTGGCAGGCCACAGTCCACAGGGTCACAAAGGGTCAGAAATGCCTGAAGCAACACTACATGCACAAGTGCAGGATTTTTTCTAGCCTCTGGCAGCTCTGTCCCTCTGGGGATCATGCATAGAAGTGGCGTGGTTACTTGGATCACAGACTCTGGCAACACCAGCTACACAGGAGTGCCGGTGACTATTGTCACAGGATACATGGTGCTATTAGGGCTTTTTCTAGCCTGTGCAGCTCTGCCCCAGTGAGGGTTAAACATGAAGGTGGTGCAGCTGCTTGGGTCGTGGAGACTCTGGCAGTGCCACATGTGCAGGGACACCAACTACCTCAGCTGCAGGAGCTATAGCCCTAACAGAATCTTTCTAGCCTCTGGCAGCTGGAGATCAGAAGGCCTTTTTGGCTGGTCCTTCTCTGTTGCTCAGTACATCAGGCACTTAAAGAGGCCCCTGGCTAGGGTCCTACTCTGTTGCTTGGAGGTCAGGTGCTTAAAGGTCCAGCCTCTCTATTGTTCAGCTATCAGTGCTGGCATGTGGGGAGAGAGAGGTTGCAGTGATGACCATCCCCTACACATGCCTCAGCAGTATCGCCTTGCTTCCGTGGCTGCCTGGTTTTCCTCCACAGGCATTGCCCACCACAGTCCCCTCTCTCATAGTCCCTTGGGCCATCTCCTCACAGTCAGCAGCAGACCTCATCCTGGGATTCTTCCACAATCCCTACACTCCAGCTCCCAGCCACTGTGCCTTCTAGGGGACCCGTGTCCCTGTCCATGGTATGTCTGGTGGTGGCAAGGATTGTCTGTGTGATTCTCATTCCATTAGGATTGTTGCAGCTCACCTGCTTCACTCTCAGCCTCAAATGTTTCTCCTCTGTCCCAAACAATTGCCCCAGTGGGGGGATCAGACCTCTGCTTCAGTTCCCCTATCTGCCAAGGGCAGGTCCAGTCCTACTAACTCTTCTCTTTTTCCCCCTACTTCCTTCATTCTACCAAGTTTTGTGTGGTTCTATATATTCTTTTCTGGTGATCAGGTACTCCTGACTGCTCTCAGCAGGTATTCTGCAAACTCTTTTGTTTCTGAAGGTGTATTCCTGATTATCCATGGAGAGAGATGTATTCCACGTCCACCTACACCTCCACCATCTTGTGTTCATCACTAGCTTGTTTTTTGTATCTGTTTTATTTCTGTTTTTCTATACATTCATTTCTATTATTTTTTAGATTCCATATATAAATGATATTCTGCAATATGTGTCTTTCTCTGATTTATTTCACTAGTATAATATTCTCTGGGCTTCTCTGGTGGCTCAGCAGTAAAGAATCCACCTGCAATGCAATAGACACAGCTTTGATCCCTGAGTCAGGAAAATCCCCTAGAAAAGGAATGACAACCCACTCCAGTACTCTTGTCTGGGAAATCCCATGGGAAGAGGAGCCAGGCAGGCTAGAGCCCATGGGGTTGCAAAGAGTTAGACACAACTTAGCGACTAAACAATAATAGCAACATAATATTCTCTGGGTCCATCCACAGTACTGCAAATGGCAGGATTTCATTCTTTTTATGGATGAGTAATATTCCACTATGTGTACATATGTATGTATATATGTGTGTGTGTGTGTGTTATCTTTATATATTAATATCTCTATTCATTCATCTGTTGATGGACAGTTGGTTTACTTCTATATTTTGGCTATAGTAAACAGAGATGCTATGAATATTGAGGTGCATATATCCTTTCAAATTAGTGTTTCCTTTTTTTCTGTATATATAACCAGTATGGAATTGCTGGATCATATGGTAATTCAATTTTCAGTTTTTTAGAAACTCTCATACTTTTTTCCGTAATGCTGCACCAGTTTATAGTCTCACTAATAGTATACAAGTGTCCCCTTTGGTCCACATCCTTGTCAACATTTATTTATAGACTTTTTTATAACAGATATTCTGACAGGTGTGAGGCGGTATCCTATTTTGATTTGCTGTTCTCTGATTATTCACAATGTTGATGATCTTTTTCATGTGCCTATTGGCCATGTCTTCTTTAGAAAAATGTCTGCTCAGATCTTCTGCCATTTTTTTTTTTTGGTGGGGGGTAATCTTTTTGATGTGGAGTTATATGAGCTGTTTATATATTTTGCAAATATTTTCTCCCATTCTGTAGGTTGTCTTTTTGTTTTGTTGATGGCTTCCTTTGCTGTGCAGAAGCTTTTATGTTTAATTAAGTCACATTTGTTTACTTTGCCTTGAAGACAGTTCCCCCAAAATATTGCTACAATATTGCTATGTTGAAGAGTGTTCTTTGTTCTTTTCTATGAGTTTTATGGTTTAAGGTCTTACATTTAGGTCTTTAATCCACTTTGAGTTTATTTTTGTATATTATATAAGGAAATACTGGGCTTCCCTGGTACCTCAGCTGGTAAAGAATCCACCTGCAATGCAGGAGACCCCAGTTTAATCCCTGGGTTGGGAAGATCCCCTGGAGGAGGGCATGGCAACCCACTCCAGTATTCTTGCCTAGAGAATCCCCATGGAGAAAGGAGCCTGGTGGTCTACAGTCCATGGGGTCACAAACAGTCCATGGGGTGACAGCACATAAGGAAATACTATAAACTCATTGTTTTAGATGTTGCTTTCTAATTTTTCCAGCACCACTTATTGAAGAGACTGTCTTTTTTCCATTGTATATTCTTGCTCCCTTTGTTATAGATTAATTGACCATAGGTACATGGGTTTGTTCCTGGGTTCTCTATTCTGTTCCATTGATATATGTGTCTGTTTTTGCTCCAGTACCATGGTGTTTTGATTCCTATAACTTTGTGATATAATCTGATGTCTGGGAGGCTTATACCTCCAGCTTTATTCTTTTTTTCTCAAGATTCCTTGGACAATTTAGAGTCTTTTTCAGTTTGGGGTTCCACAGAATTTTAGGATTATTTGTTCTACTTCTATGAAAAACGTCATGGGGTATTTTGATAGGGATTGCATTGTCTGTAGATTGCTTTGGGTAAGTATGGCCATCTTAACAATATTAATTCTTTCAGTCCAAGAGCACGAGGTATTTTTCCATTAATTTGTATCTTCAATTTATTTCATCAATTTTTTATGGTTTTTAGAATATAGGTCTTTTACTTCTTTGGTTAAGTTTGTGTGTTAGTTGCTTAGCCGTGTTTGACTTTTTGTGACCCCATGGACTATAGCCCACCAGGCTCCTCTGTCCATGGGATTCTCCAGGCAAGAATACTGGAGTGGATTGCCATTTCCTTCTCCAGGGAATCTTCCTAACCCACGGATCAAACCCAGGTCTCCTGCATTGCAGTCAGATTCTTTACCATCTGAGCTAAGGAAGTCCCTGGTTAAGTTTATTCCTGGGTATTTCAGTCTTTCTGATGTGATTTTAAATGAGATTTAAAAATCTATTCTCTGATGGCTCATTATCAGTGAATAGAAAAGCAGTATATAAATCTGTATATAAATCCAGTATCCTGAAATTTTGCTGAATTCGTTTATTAGTTCTAATAGTTTTGGGGTGTGGATTTTGGGGTTTTCTATATAAAGTATCAAGTCTACTGCAAAAGCAACAGTTTTACTTCTTCCTTTTCAATTTGGATGTCTTTTCCTTCTTTTTCTTTAGTACTGTAACTAGGACTTCCAATACTATGTTAAATAGAATTGGTGAGAGTAGGCATCCTTGTCTTGTTCCTGAATTTAGAGAAAAGGCTTTCAGCTTTTCACCACTGAACACGATGTTAGCTGTGGGTTTGTCACAAATGGCCTTTATTATGTTGAGATACAGCAACCCACTCCAAATATTTCTGCCTGGACAGAGGAGCCTGGAGGTTTACAGTCCATGGAGATACAAAAAGTCAGACACAACTCAGTGACTAAACAACAACAACAATTTTCCTTTTATATTCACTTTCTGGAGTTTTTATCGTGGATGTTGAATCTTGTCAAATGCTTTCTCTGTGTCAATTGAAATGATCATGTGATTTTTATTCTTCCTTTTGTTAATGTGGTACATGTGTGTGTAGTTAGTAGTTCAGTTGTATTCAACTCCCTGCAGCCCCATGGACTATAGCCCACCAGGGTCCTCTGTCCATGAAAATTTCTAGGTGAGAATACTGGAGTGGGTTGCCATTTCCTCCTCTAAGGGATCTTCCCAACCCAGGGGTCGAACCCACATCTCCTGTGTCTCCTGCACCGGCAGGCAGATTCTTTATCACTGAGCCACCTGGGAAGCCCAATGTGGTGCGTAACATTGATTGATTTGTGAATGTTGAATCATCCTTGTGTCCCTGAAATAGATCCAATTTGATCATGGTATATGACTCTTTTTATATATTGTTGAATTTGGTTTGTTAATATCTTTTTTGGGGGGCGGGGGGCGGGTAGGGGAGAGCTGTGCTGGGTCTTCGTTGATTTTGCACAGGCTTACATCAGCTGTGGCTAGCACTGATTACTCTTCATTGTGGTACATGGGCTTCTCACTGTGGTGGCTTCTTATTCCGGAGCACAGGCTTCAGTAGTTGTAGCATGGGTGCTTCAGTAGCTGTGGCTTGCAGGCTGTAGAGCACAGGCTCAGTAGTTGTGGTACAGGGGCTTAGTCACTCCATAGCATGTGGAATCTTCCCACACCAGGGATCAAACCCGTCGTCCCCTTCATTGGCAGCTGGATTCCTACCACTGAGCCACCAGGGAAGTCCCTACTAATATCTTCTTGAGTATTTTTACATCTATATTTATCAAAGATATTGACCTATAATTTTTTTGGTAGGGTGTTTGTCTGGTTTTGATATTATAGTAATGGTGTTCTCACAGAATGAATTTGGGAGTGTTCCCTTCTCTTCAAATTTTTGGAATAGTTTGAGAAGAATAGGTATTAGTTCTTTATATGTTTGGTATTATTCCGCAATGAAACCGTCCAGCCCTGGACTTTTGTTTCCTTTGAGTTTTTATTACAAATTCAATTCTACTAATAGTGATCAGTCTGTTCAAATGGTTTCTTCTTGGCTCAGTCTTGGCAGGTTGTATACTCAAGTAATATCAAGGAGTCAAACCTGTGAAACATTAGACTAGAGAGGAAATGACAAAGGGCTTTGGATGTTAAGTATTTCCCACAAGAAACAATTTTAGATGGCAAATGGACTAACATCAATTATTATATTAGTTACAGCAAAGAACTTTAACTAGCATGTGAAACCCAGGCCATTCCTAGGACAAGTAAGACTAAAAGGAGTGGTGTGGTTTAAACTAAAATACTAATAAAGAAATAGTGAAGGTAAAACTTGAACATTACAAAGGTGGTAAGAAGATTGACGATTAGCAAAAGCTGCTGCATGTGACTAGGAGCCACTCTGTAACTTTAAGCAGGTTACACAACCTGAGATTGACACTTCTGGAAGAGTGCTTTAGTAGTCATGTGGAAGCTGGACAGGAAAGTGATGGGATTTCAGGCAGGCAGGGAGAATGCTGCAGAAATCTCTGGTTGGGTGGTGAAGGAGAACAGGGTAGGTGCCATGGAGGAGAGGACACAGTAGATGTGATAGCTATTTAGAAGGCACATGATACCAAGCATCTGGCTGGATGACTGGGCAGATGACAGGGCCATTCTCAATATATCAAATACAAAAGGAGAAAAGTTGGGAGGAATGGTGTTCATGTTCACCACTAGCAGGGTGTTAATTTTCAAGAACAGCCAGCAGTTCACAGACTGTTTGTGAATACACACTCAGACACCAACTTGAATATTCAAAACTCGGAACTTGGGAAAGCAGATGCCCAGTTCAGTGACTTCCAGCCTTAAATGCTGCCGAAGGAATTAAGAGGGCTAAATGTTCCTCTTCTTCCTGATGACATAAAGGAGTTCTATCTCACAGGTGCAGCAGATGGCTTGCTGGAGGTGAGGGGCTATTAATTAAGGTGTGTAGTCTAACTGACATCCGATAGCACTCTTGTGTCCTCTGGCACACACAGGTTCATGTCTCAGACATAAAGGGCAGAAATTGAATGCCATGCAATCTGAGCACATGAGCATGAGCTCCCCTGAACATTGTCAGCATCCTTGGGCACAAACCAGGTAGAATCCATGTCTGCACATTCAGTCCCTGCAGTGTACAGAAACCTAACACCTTTCTCCACCCACCTCCAGTGCCACCAGGAAATTAACACTCCCCCAGATATTGGGTCATAATTAAACTGAACAAAAAGACAGCTGCTCCTACTTTTCTTTTTTAATCACCAACATGCAGCCCTAGGGATTACTAGCTTTTGGGTGATTTAAGGAAGATTACTCTTTCATTAATGTCTGAAGTCATTTCCAAATCAATCATAAGAGCCTTTTAAGATACCTTTCCATAACAACAGCTCATCCTTTTCCATGTGTGAAAGGTTAGATTTTATAAAGTCACTAACAACCTATTTGTCAGACCCCTACATATGTGATTTTTCACTGAAAACTTCACTCAAAAATTAATTGGGCCCTGAGTTTTTAGGTGTCCATGAGAATGTCATTCTAAATTCTCAGTTGAGTTTCTAACAATAATGAGAAGGAACAGCACTGGGATAGGAATATGACTGTTCTCCATGTGGACAAAGTAAAAAGACCCTTGACTTCCCCATAGATACCCACTGTGCATCTGCCATGCCCTCATGCAGCCAAACCAAGGAACATAAACACTCTAACATGAATGAAGGACAGGCACATCAGAGACTAGGGAAATGGAAATGCACATGTCAATCCAGAGGCCTCAAAAGACATTTTAAACATAGTGTGGGAATAAACAAAATACATCTATAAGCCAAAGTGACCCACTTGTGACCATATATGCCTATTTATACTTTCATTCCTTCAGCAAATATTTCTTAAGTGTCTATTCTCTGTTAGGTGGTATGCTAAGTGCTAGAGAAAGGGCAGCTAAAAGAAACACAGCCCATGCTCTTGTGGAACTGTTACGGTCTGCTAAGGACAATGGCACTGAGTCAAGGAGGTCAGGGCAGAGCACCCTTGGAAAGCAAAGCTTGCTCTGAAATACAGAAGGTAAGGAAGAAATAACTTGGCTAACAGGAGGAACACAGGCAGATGAAACAGCATGTGCAAAGACCACATGACAAGAGAGAACATGACAAAAAGAGAAACAAATGGAGGCAAAATGAAGATGAAATGGTAGATAGAAGCCAGACCATACAGGACAATATACAGTCTTATAGGTCAAAATATGAAGTATTCAGTAATCCTAAAAACAATGGGAAAATGCCCTTTTGAAAGACCATTCTGCACTATTGATACTATGTGTACAATAGATAACTAATAAGAACATACTGTATAGCACAGGAAACTCTTTCATGCACCATGGTGACCTGAATGGGAAGGAAGTCTAAATCAGAGGGAATATATGTATAGCTGATTCACTCTGTTGTACAGTAGAAACTAACACAACATTGTAAAACAACTATATCCCAATAAAAATTTTTTAAAAAAAAAATCACTCTGGTTACAATAAAGAGACTATTAGAAGAATGCTAGAATAGATGTGAACAGACGAATTAGTAGACAGCTCCATTAGTAACTGAGGGCTTCCTTCATAGCTCAGTCTGTAAAGAATCTGCCTGCAATTCAGGAGACCCAGGTTCAATTCCTGGGTTGGGAAGATCCCCTGGAGGAGGGCATAGTAACCCACTCTGGTATTCTTGCCTGGAGAATTCCATGGACAAAGGAGCCTGGCAGGCTACAGTCCATGAGTCAGTCACAAGAGTTGGATACAACTTAGCGACTAAACCACCACTAACTTGGACTATGTGTATTATTTCTCAGAATCACAAACATCACATTTACTCCCCTGCCACAGTCATTTCTGTTTGTGACCCCGTGGACTGTAACATGCCAGGCCTCCCTGTCCTTCACCATCTCCCAGACTTTGCTCAAACTCATGTCCATTGAGTTGGTGATGCCATTCAACCATCTCATCCTCTGTCGTCCCCTTCTCCTCCTGCCTTCAAACTTTCCCAGAATCAGTCTTTTCCAATGAGTCAGCTCTTTGCATCAGGTGGCCGTAGTATTGGAGCTTCAGCTTCAGCATCAGTCTTTCCAATGAATATTCAGGGTTGATTTCCTTTAGGATTGACTGGTTTTATCTGCTTGCTGTCCAAGGGACTCTGAAGCATCTTATCCAGCACTACAGTTCAAAGACATCACTTCTTCAGTGCTCAGCCTTTTTTATCATCCAGCTCTCACTCCCCTGCTATATAGTAATGATTTGAATCTAAAATGGTCTCCTTTAATTTTCAAGGAGTACCTCCAGTTCTGGGACTTAAGGATTTGTGACACCAACCTGTGTTTTCTTCAATGACTATCATTCTTTTTTTTTTTTTCCCCATTCTTTCTATAATTATAGAATCTCCATTTATAGCCAGTTAGCTAGCTTCATTTTTCTACCCTAAGGACTTCACATGTTTTTATTCTCACCTTATTCAGAAACCCAAGATTTTGTGAACCATTTCCAGCTGTATTACAGCTTTTGTGAAGTGTGCTGATAGAACTGTATCCAGTGTTTTGGTACAAAAAAAATCCATGGGAAGACTTTCTCTGTTTTGTTTATAATACCTTCCCACCAATACCCATAAGGACTCCAAAGTTCCTCTCAAGGTTGCAATAGGCAAGTTGAAGCCCTTGATCATAAACACAATTTGGGTTGCTTTATACTCTGTGCTTAGTCTTCTACCACTTTTCTGACCATTCTTAAGATCTGGTTGGATTTTCCTGCACTTTATATCAGCTCAGAATTTTACTTTTTAGGTGAACTTTACCTCATCTATAAATTTCTTAATTTTATATGTAATCACTCTTGAGGAATATTTAAGAGAATACTAAAATAGAAGCAACCTCAACTTTGATCCTCAATGGACCTCATTATTTGACATATTCCCTTATTTCTTACTTTAATTCCCAAAATACAATGATAATTTATAACAGAAGAGTTTTACTTGCTTGTTTGGAAAATAAAACATTTCTATATAGAAACTTATGAGTGGTTTTTGGAAGTATCCTCTATCAGTTGGTTAGCTTATCTACCCCCTAAATCAAGTTCTTTGATGTTCTATCTAGAGGCCAACATTCTCTCCCTTTTTCCTAAATTAGGTTTAGGATAAGTATACTCCAGAAAACAGAAGTATGACTTCCATGAAATAGTTCAGAAGAAAATAAATTAAAAGTAGGTTTTTATTAATTACCCATTTATGTGTATATATATGTCTAATGAGAATTTTAAATTTATATATATATATATAACTAAAAGATGTTTTTAAAATGTACAGTTCAAGCATTTTATCTAAGTTACTAAATATTATGGTATCTTCTAATACTAAATTCCCAAGCAAAAGAATTCTAAGGCCCAACAACTACTCTTTTTATGAGGAAGAATGAAAACAAATTTTACCTTGCATATATGGATATATTCACAACACACAAGTTTTTTGTTGTTGTTGCATGCAGCTTTGAAATAACTTGAGAAAAGATGCCAAATGAAAAAATAAACGTTGAGGGTGAGCAAAAAAGTCAACAACAACAAAAAAACACAGGGAAGGAAGCTAAATAAGGTCATTATTCTTATTAGTCAAAAGCTTAAGCACCATAAAAAGCATGAAAAGGTCATTTGTGACTATGATAGAATCACAA
Source organism: Bos grunniens (assembly GCF_055505025.1). Classification (NCBI taxonomy): domain Eukaryota; kingdom Metazoa; phylum Chordata; class Mammalia; order Artiodactyla; family Bovidae; genus Bos; species Bos grunniens. Next base: position 121,739,048 of record NC_141167.1, on the reverse strand, counting down.
AAGTTAATAGGAAGACCTTTTTGCTTCCATTCATAGCAAACCAAATAATCTGAACTAGCCTTCATCCTGAGGACAAATAGAAAATCTGAACAAAATGTAATTATCTACTTGAAAGCATTAGAGAGCCAACAAAATGGTAAGGATTTATAAAGTCAAGATAGGAAAGAAGACAGAGACTGGAAAAGTGATATAACTGTTTGGGGTGCTTTTTCTAGGAAGGTTTTGCTGATTCCAAAGGGGTCTAGCAAACACTTCTGAAGGCTTCCTGAATCTAGGTCAGGGCAGGGAGACTAGGACACAGGGAAGAGATCCTCCTTTTCTTGGGTTTGGCCTTGAAGATCTGTGCACTGGGAAACAGAGTAAACCAGGAGTAACTTATCTATCAATCACCTTGAAATTACCCTGAGTGCTAGTATTCCCAGCTACTCGACAGAAGCGAATATAAATTATCTCTGGAAGATATAGGCTTCAAATTATTTCCACAGAGCTTTCTGTAAAGCTCTTCCTAGCATGCAATAGTCAGGCAAATAAGGGAAACGCGACAACATGAACAAAACCCATAAAACCCAAGACACTAGAAAGGGAACTATCGGGACCTTCAAATAATAGATGCACGGATTCCACAGATACATGCTGACCATTTTCAGGGAGATAAAAGATAGTATGGGGATTTTTCAGCAGAAAACTGGAAACTATTTAAGTACTAAATAGAAACTTTAAAACTAAAAATACAACTGAAATTAAGAATTCAGTGTAGATAAGTTCAACATAGGAGAGCTGAAGAGCAAATGAACTGGAAGAAGTCATAAGATAATATCTAGAATTAAATGTGAAGAAACAAAAGAACTAAAAGCACACAGAAAACAGGGTAAGAGACATAAAGTGAAACTATCACATTGATTACAGTCCCAGAAGGAAAGGAGAAAAATAATGGAAGAGATAAAAGCTAATATTTTTCCAAAACTAATGAAAGACATTGAGCTAACAGTTCATGAAGCCCTAAAAATTCGAAAAACATAAAAAGAAATGAACATCTAAGAATGTCATAGTAAAATACTGAGTACAGAGAGCGGGTAGAAAAAATAGATTACCTTCAAAGACGTACTGATTATCATAAAACTGACTTCTTAATGAACACAATGAAAGTAACAGACAATGAAAATTCTAAGAAGGTTGGCAGAGTAAAAAGCACCAGGAATCTGCCTCCCCACCTAGACAACTACATTTGGCAGAATGTGTCTGATTTAACTATTTTGGAATTCTGGGGTCTGTTGAAGGCTTGCAACTTTGAGGAGAAGGCTTGGACAATAAATTGTGGTCAATTTCAGCTCTAAGCTCAGTAGCACCTACCCATCACCCATCCCCACCCAACTGGAAGGCAGCCGTGCAGTGTTCCTGAAACAGTCTGCACACAGATTATGGAAGCTAGGGTAGTAAAAAGGACTTAAATGTGGATTTGAGCAGACAGAAGAATCAGTGAATTGAATGTAGGACAATGGAAATTATCAAGGCTGGGGCAGGAAGAAAAAAGATTGAAGAAAAGTGACCAGAGTCTAAGGAACATTTGGGATACCAGCAAGTGGGCCAACATATGCATCGTGGGTTTCTCAGAAGGAAAAAAGACAGACAAAGGGAAAGAGAAAATATTTGAAAAAATAATGACTAAAATCTTCCCAAATTTCATGAAATACATGAAACATCCAAGCCCAAAAACTCTACGTAAAGTGAATTCAAAGAAACCCACACCAACACACAGGATAATCAAACTTTCAAAAGCCAAAACAAAGAGCAAATATTGAAAGCAGCAAGAGAGAAGCTAATCATCACAAGGGATTCTCAATAAGATCCTCAATGAGATTTCTCATCTGAAACTGGGAAGGCCAAAAGACAGTAGGCCAAGATAGTTAAAGTATTAAAACAAAAAACTGCCATCTGAGAATCATGTTCAGAAAAACTGTCCTTCAAAAGTGAGGAAGAAATCAAAATACCCACAGATAAACAAAACCCGAGAGAGTTCATAACTATTAGACCTGCCTACAAAAAGTGCTCAAAGGAGTCCTGCAAGGAGACCTGGAAAGATACTAGACAACACCTCAAACCCATATGGAAAAATAAAGATCTCAATAAAAGTAAATACCTAGGCAATTATAAAAGGTAGTTTTATTGTAACAACAGTTTGTAATTGTACTTATTTTCTACACGACTTTAGAGACTAATTCATTTAAAGAAAAAAAGCAATTATCAACAAAGTATAAAAGACTATATTATTATGACTTTGGTTTGTAACTCCAAATTTTGTTTTCTACAAAATTTAGGAGAGTAATACATTTTAAAAAATTATTAGTTTATGTTTTCAGGCACACAAAAATATGACACTGACAACCAAAAGAAGTGTGGGTAAGAACTATAAAGAAATACAGTTTTTATTTGTTATTGAAGGTAAGCTGCTACACACTCAAATTAGAATATATTCAAATTTATACCTTTAGGATGTTAAACATAATTTCCATGGGTAACCACAAATAAAATGGCCCAGAATAAGCACCGAAGGAAATTAAGAACATATTTAAATATTTCACTCCAAAAAATATCAGTTAAACACAAAAGAAGATGAACATGCAGAAAATGAGGGACAATAAAGCTATAGAGCATATAGAAAAGAAATAGTACAATGACAGATGTAAGTCTTGCCTGATAAACAATTACGAATACTTTAAATGTAAATCTACTAAACTTGCCAATCAAAAGACAAAATTTTGTAGAATGGATTAAAAAAAAAAAAAAAAGCATGATTCAACTACATGCTATCTACAAGAGATTCACCTGAAAGCCAAAGTCACAAACAAGTCAAAAGTAAAAAGATGAAAAACGGTACTTCATGCAAATGGTAATAAGAAGAAAGCAGAAATGGCTATACTCAAAACAGACTTTAAAGCAAAAAGACAAAGAATTACACTATATATTAATGAAAGATTTAATACAGCAAGAGATGTAACAACCATAAACATTTATGCACATAATGACAGAATGAATATCTATGAAGCAAAAACTGACAGAATTAAAAAAAAGAATAAACAGTTCTACTATAATAGTTGGGGATTTTAATATCTCACTCAGTAATGAACAGAACCACCAGCCAGAAGATAAGGAAATAGAGGACTTAACACAATAAACTAATGAGATCTAACAGACGTATACAGAACACCAACCAACAACAGCATAAACATTCTTCTCAAATGCACAGGACATTTTCCAAGATAGTCCATATATTAGGCCATGAATTAAGTCTCAATAGATTTTAAAAGACAGATATCATACATAAGATCTTCTCTGACCGGAACAGGATTAAGTTAGAAATCAACAGCATAAAGAAAACTGGAAAATTCACAGATTGTGGAAATTAAACCAAAAATGTCATTAGGAAATATAAAGAAGAGGCTTGTGGACACAGTGGAAGGAGAGGGTGAGACGAATTGAGAGAGTAGCACTGAAACAAATATATTACTATATGTAACATAGTCAGTGGGAATTTGCTGTATGACGTAGGGAGCTCAAATCTGGTGCTCTGTGACAGCCTAAAGGGGTGGGGTGGGGAGGGAGGTAGGAGGAAGGTTCAAGAGGAAGGGGACGTATGTATACCTATGGCTGATTCATGTTGCTATATGGCAGAAACCAACACAGTATTGTAAAGCAATTATCCTCTAATTAAAAACATTTTTTTAAAAAGAAAGAAAATAGTTGAACAAAAATGAAAACACAACATACCAAAACTTATGGGATGCAGCAAAGGCAATCCTGGAGGAAATATATAGCTATATAAACGCTGACATTAAAAAATGAAAAAGATCTAAAACCAACAGCCTAACTTTACAACTTAAGAACTAGGGAAAAAAAGAACTAAACTCAAAGCTAGCTAGTAGTAAAGTAATAAAGTAAACTTAATATAATAAAGGTTAAAGCAGAGATAAACAGAGAATAGAAAAACAATAGAAAAAAATCAATGAAACAAAAACAGGTCAATAGATCTACAAAAGACTGACAAAAGATCAACAACAAATAAAGATCAATAAGATCAACAAATCTTTAGTTAGATGAACTATGAAAAAAAGAGAGACAACTCAAAATATTAAAATGAGATATGAAAGTAGGAGCATTACTACCAATTCTACAGAAATAAAAAGGATTAAGAGAGTACTATGAACAATTATTGGATAACCTAGTTTAAATGAACACATTCCTAGAAACACAACACTTGGTATTTGTCTACCAAGATTAAGTCACAAACCAATACAAAATCTGAATAGACCTATAACTAGTAAGGATGTTGAATCAGTAATCAAAAACATTCCCACAAAGAAAAACCCTGGACATGATACAGACACTACAATTCTACCAAACATTTAAAGAAAAACTAATCCTTCACAGACTTTTCCCAAAACTTGAAGAGGAAGGAAGACTTCCTAAATTATTCTATGATGCCAAACATACTATTTAAAAAAAACTAGAGACCAATATTCCTTATGAACATTGATGCAGAAGTGCTCAAAACAAGCAAAACAAAAAAAGCCCCAGGAAACCAAATTCAACATCATACTGAAACACAAACACAGGAATACTGTGCAGCCATAAAAAAGGAAATCCTGCCATTTATGACAGCATGGGTGGATAAGTGAAGTCAGACAGAAAAAGACAAATACCATATGATCTCACTTATATGTGGAATCTTAAAAATAAAACTCAGAAAAAGATTCTGATTTATACTTACTATTTATAGATTTATAGACAGGGATTGGAAGATGGGAAAATTGGATGAAGGTGGGTAAAAGTTACAAAATTCCAATTAGAAGATAAATAAGTGTTGGGGATATAATGTACAACACGATAACTATAGTTAAAACTCTGTATATCTGAAAGTTAAGAAAAGTAAATCCTAGAAGTTCTCATCACAAAGGAAAAAAAATATTTTTCTTTTTCTTTTTTTGTATATATATGAGATTATAGATGTTAACTTATTGTGGCAATCAATTCAAGATGTATATAAGTCATTATGCTATATGCCTTAAACTTATACAGTGCTGTTGTGTCAATTATATCTCAATAAAATTGAAAGAAAAAACTCTGAAGAAACCAAGGAAGTGACACTATAAAATCGGAATACTGGTCCCCTTTTTGAAGGAGAGATATAGGAAATGATACCTGGAAAGGAGCATAAGGGAACTTTGGGGTGATGGCAATGTTCTATTTCTTGACCTGGGTGGTAGTTAGACAATCATTCTGTAATAATTCATTGAGCTAAACATTTTTGTCTCATATTTTGTTTCTCCACATTTTTTATTTTATTTTTTAATGCTTTAAATAAGCTATTTTTAAAAAGCTAATTGAATGGATAATTAAATTCAATTATAATTTACACCATCTCACTCAATTTATATAAGTAGGCAAAATTAGTAAGGTTAGAATTTAAATAATACTATTAACCAATTTGACCTGGTACCTATAGAGTACTCCACACAACCAGTGCTAAATGCAATTCTTTTCAAATATACATGGAACATCCATCAAGACAGACTATATGCTGGGCCATAAAACAAGTCCCAATATACTTAAACACATTAAGATAATGTAGACTATATTCTCTGACTACAACAGAATTAAATTATAAATCAAGAAAATCCCCAAATACCTGAATATTAAACACACTTGTATATAACCAATGGACCAAAGAAAAAAAATCAGAGAAATAAAAAATATATTGGACTGAAAATGAAAACACAATATATCAAAATTTGTGAGATGTAGCTAAAATAATCTTTAAAGAGAAATTTACAGTATTAAATTATATTACGAGAAAGATCTAAAGTCAACTATTTAAATGTCTTAACTTTGAAAAAGCCAGAAAAGTAATATAAACCCAAAGTAAGTATAAGAAAGGAAAGAAGAAATGTAAGAAATTAATTAAATAGAAAACAGACAACCAATGAAACTGGAGCTGGTTCTTTTATTATAAAATACAACACATCACAAAAGTGCACATGCAGGGGCTTCCCTGGTGGTCCAGTGGTTAAGAATCCACCTTCCAACGCAGGGGACACAGGTTCAATCCCTGCCTGGGAAACTAAGATCCCACATGCCGTGAAGCCCATGTGCCTCAACTACGAAGCCAGCACAGTGCACCTAGAGAGAAGCCTGTGCACTTCCATGGAAGATCCCACCCGCATGCTGCAATGATGAACCTGTGTGCTGCAACTAAGATCCAGTGCAGCCAAAAAAATAAATATTCTTTTAAAGAGCACATACACGAAAAATACAAAGTGCGATGATTTACTTATGAACACCCTGTAAGGACCACTTGATCAAGAAATACAATCAGCACCCAGGGTCTCCCTACACATTCTGTTTCTTCTCAATCATTAACCTCTCCATCCTTCTCAAAGCAATCACTATCCAAACTTTTATGCAAATAACTTCCTTGCTTTCATTATAATTTTACCACTTAAGAATACATCCTCAAAATCTAGGATTGAGTTTTACCTGTTTTTATTAACTTCATATAATGATGATATATTATTATTAGATGTGTTTGCTTGCTAGTCACATATTTTCTTAAGTTAAATGTCTGTTCAAATCTTTTTAACTGAGTTGTCTTTTGAAACAATCAATACAATTGATAAACTTCAAGCTAGACTGATCAATATAGACACAAATAATCAGTATCAGCAATGAAAGAACTGACAAGTTCTTTCAATGTCTGTACAAGTCTGTACAAGTGTAATGTCTGTATAAGTGCTACAGACATTAAAAGAATAAGGAAATATTATTATTAAAAACCTTACAGGAATTAATTTGACAACCTGGTTTCCACAAAGTAACTAAACTAGCTAGGTATACAGGAATAATCCAGAATAACCACTTGAAATTTCTTACATTTCAAAACCTTTAAAACTGTCCTTAGATCTGTATTTATCCTAAGTCATTTGAAAAAAGGATAAGCATATCAGTTTATCTCAAAACACATCTTTAAGTACCTATGACATGTGCTACCATTAAAGGTTCATCTTAAACACATGGTCTTTTCTCATAGTCATGCAGTCTTCATTTGGCTTAGTGACTCCTGGAAAAACAAACATGAATAAGAGACAGCACAAGATTTATTAAAGATCATAATGCTCTCATTTATTAGAGAAAAAAAAAGTTTTGTGATATTTGGGGGAAAAACAGCTTGCTTAACAGTAAAATTCTTTCTCTTTGAAAGGAGTTAGTAAAAAGAAAACAATATTCATTGTATGAAATAGGATCTCAGGGTAGGAAAAACAACACACAATATATTTTTGACATAAAAATTTAGGTATGCCATCAGCAGCATTCAAAATTAGCTGAGTATCTATACAATTATAAAAATTGAATGTTTAACAAAGTGTCTTAAAAGCTTATCATATTAGAACAGGCACAATGTTCTGTAGGCATATAAACTCCCCAGGGGCTTTTAAAAATCCGTCATCTCAACTGCACAATCAGAATGTACAAAGCAGCAAAAGATCATAGTTCAGGTTTTAATTGTTTTTCCTTGTTCAAAGTGGCTAAGTCAAGCAAATATATTGAAAAAGGCAAAGAAAGCACTTTTCATAGCATTAAGACCACAAGATTGCATGTCAACTGTGTTTCTCCTTTAAGACACTAAACAAGTATAAGGTTCATCCACACTTAAGGTGCATTAACCTCTTAAGGTGCAGTCTGGAAGTTCAACAGGCAGAAAGCAACATTCTGCCCAGTTTGAGTCTCCATTTGGTCTCAAAGGATGGCTCCCACGGACAGATCCACAATGATATTAAATCTAGGCAGCCATTTATATCAGGGAATTTTTGCCTATGCTATGTCTGTTTTTTGGTGCTATTTATTAAATGTAATGACCACTGTAGCAATTACCCTCCACTAAAACAATGTAGTGATATTGTTCTGAATATACACATCAATAGTAGTAGTTATTACGATGCTGTGGATTGTTTATTACAATGCTATGGATTGACCTTTCACTTCAAATAGCCATGCTCCTTCTGCCTAGTGAAGATACTCTTCCCTGCTTTCAGTTCATTCCATCTATAGAAAATGCTTTGTATATTTTCAAGCTCATCATCAGTTTATCAGCTCCAGCTAAAAAAGAACATAATGTTATTCTGTCAGTTTACATCAACAAAGGCACTGATGGTCCCTGGGCTCTGCTCACAAGCTCTGCAGCGAGATCTCTGCTTTGTGAAGTGCTTTGTGAAGCCAAGGGGCAGAAATTTGAGCCAAAAACAGCAAAGCGTAAGCGTACCAGGGCCTTAGGAGTGTTATCAAGGCATTCAGGGTAGAACTAGATAACTGAAAAGTAGAACTAAATGCCTTACCCCAAGTAAACTGGGCAACTACACTGCATGGCACTCTCCTCTTCACTTGACCAAAATACCCTCAAGGTCTCAGACTTTCATAAAATTATAAATGAGAAGGTACGTTAAAGTCACATGATTTAACTTTCCAATTTTTAAAATAAAAATTGGTTAAAAAAAAATGTAGACTTTTAAATGTAAATTCTTTTGTTAATCTTTTCAACAGCTACACATCAGGTGTAGAGTCTATTCACTTTTTAAAAATGCTAACTGCAAGGAAACTACTGCGTATCTAAAAACTTAAGTCTTGGATTTTAAAATCAAAAGAATGATGCCTACTATCTAGCAAAATGACTTTATAAACCTTAAACACTGATTTTGTTGTTTTTATTTGCTTAAAATGAAGTTTAAGGATGGGTTGTGAACTCTGAAGTATCTGTAATTCTGTAGCCGACTCTAGTCAGAAGTTATCTGAGGAAAGAGATGAGAAGACAAGCCTTGTATAGGCAACCCCATACAAAAAGAATACTGAAGTCACAGGGCTGCAGTTTTATTTTCTAATTCATTCCACCAAGTCTCATCACGTGTGTCGTAACGTGTCACTCTTGTGGAGATACCAAAAGCAGAAGCAGCCAAACCAGTGCCCCCACACCATTTTTTTTTAAGGTATGACCCTCTTCTTAATTATCTTTCCTAATGGAAGTATCCAAAAGTAATTTTAGATGCATTTCATGATTATATTTCTTGCTTCTCAGCATATACTGATTAGGGTAGCACTCAGGTGGATAATCCACAATCACCACAGAGGAGTGATGCACAGAAGCTCCAAGCACTGATAATGAGGCCAATGAGAATGCTCAGCCAGATGTGTTTTGCTCCTTCCCAGAGACAAGACAGTCTGTGGAAAAGAAAGAGGAAACCTTGGGCCAGGTCTCAGCAGCCCATAGCCATGGGCACAGCCATGCAGAGAAGTTGGAGAGCCAGAGGCCACCCTGAACACATCAGGCAAAAGCGAAGAACTCTGAGACCGGAGATGGGGGGCAATGAGTTAGAAAACACGCTGGCCCAGAATCAGACTAGCAGTTTCTAAGGGGCGGGGAAACCTAAGAAGCCAGGCCTCCAGGACTGGAGAGCAGTGCTGCTCCCAGCACAGTGGTCACAGACCAACACAGCCAAGGAAGAGCGTTCAGGCCAGCCTCCCAGCCAGCTGCTGGAAGCACCGCCTTGAACAAACACATTTCTTGTCTACAAAAGAGCCACCTCAATGGCTCCCTTCATTCCAAAATGCAAAGATCTAACCCAGCAATGAACAGGTAAGGTAGAAGGCAGAGGAGCAGGGAAACAGACCACGAAACAGCCACAGGATCTAAAGCCCTAACTCTCCACTCCTTGTCTCATCCATGGGGTTGCTTTTTAACCGGCACTGTTGCTTGGTAACAGATTTCAGTACATTTGAAATGGGCACCTACAATCCGGCAGACAAAAACAAGTAGGGAACCAACCAAAAGGTAAGGCAGCAGAAAGAAAAATGTAGGAGTCTGGGAAGATCCTGGAAGGCAAGATCACCCACGAGCTGCTAAGGTGTTGGAATGGACCTGTCTGAGCAAACTGGCCACAGGACTCAAGAGTAGACAAAGTAGGAGCTTTTATCTAAGAACTGGCGTCCTCTGCCGGTGAGATCTGGTACAGACTCTTTACCCTTTCCGAGGCTGTTTCTTGTCTAATAATAGAGACAAGACTGCTAGTCTATGGTAACTCACTCTAGTATCCTTGCCTAGAATATCCTATGGACAGAGAAGCCTGGTGAGCTACAGTATGTAGGGTCGCAAAGAGCCAGACACAACCCAGCGACTAGCATACACTGCTAGCCTAGCAAAGTTATTGTGAATATTCAGTGAGATGTTGCATGGTGATGTCTATAGTGCCAGACACATACTACAAAATAAATTTTTTTAGATAAATTAATGACCAGAGACATTCACCCTGTCACCTTCAATGGTCATCCATTATTGTCAAGCTTAAATAATAATACCCACCTTTTACTGAGATATTTACCTATGCTGGGCCCCCTGCTAAGCACTTGACATATTTCTCATTGACATCCTGCAATGATCCAGCAGCAATTATCCCCATTATTTTTAAACAGATGAGCAACATGAAGACCAGAGGTTAAGGAGCTTGTTCAACCTGACACTAGCATGTGATTGAGCCACAACTCACCCGGACCTGTTTAACTTCATAGCCCACATTAACTACCACTACATCACACAGGCCAGGTGACCCCTTAACCTCATGTCTCACAAAGTCCAAGTCCAGCCTCTGAAACAGGTACAGAGGGGTCAGCCACAGAGACCCTGTGGCTGTCTGTAGCCTCCAGAGATCCTGTGGCTGTCTGTGGCCTCCAGGCTAGTTGAAGCTCACAGTGAGACCAGGTTAGTTTCACATTAGCTTTAAAGAGAAGAAACAATGAAGACTCCTGACTTCCTTCTGGCCCCATTCAGGGTCCTTCTGAGACCTGAGCAGTCTCTTGGAAGCACCTGGCATGTTAAGGTAACCCCAGATAGTGGTATATACTTTCCACTTCTAGCTGAATGAATATTAGGGGTCTCAGCAGAAGACAGGATGCCCTCAACAGCCTAGAAAGGACCCAGTAACACTGGTTCCTCACTCTGGCACCATCAGGCCTGTTCATACCTTCCCCAGATCAGAAGAAAAGTCTTGCCAGTCTGAGGTCTCAGCTACAGCAGAAGAAAGAATTCAGCAATTAGCAAGCAAGGAGACAAGAGGTGGAACACTGCGTTTGGTTTGGAGGCTCCCAGAGCAAGAGCCTGAGTGGACAGGCCAGACCTGGAAGAAGACAAGAAAGGCAAACACAAATAGACTGGCTTTGAAGGAGACTTTGGAGGCCCTGCAATGCCAAGAGCTCTGATGATCAATACAGGACATTCTGATGGTCATGCAGCAAGGAAGGGCAAACGGGCACAAAAGAACTGATGAAGAGGCCACAGATCCAGGAGAAAGCTTCCCACAGGGAGACTAAGCAGGAGAAGATACAACGATGTAGAGGACTGGGCCAGAAAAGGAAGAAGCTTGCTGATGAAAGCGGGGGAAATAGTTACAGGAGATATCACCAGAGCCACATCCAGAAATGCGGGTTACAAAGGGGACTGAAGTGGGGGCACCCAGGCTCAGGACTCAGTTCTGCCATCAACTCTGATTTTGGGTTAGGGTTAGTAACTTCTCTGAGCCTTGATTTTTTTGGCCTGCCAAGTGGGTTGACAATCTCTGCTTCATCACAAGGCTCTTACCAGTACTAGACAAAATCAGGGACACGAAAGCAGTCTGTCTGTGATCAGGCTTCAGGCTGTGATGTGGCCACTTTGCAGCCCCTGGTGTCTTCTCCCACTGTTTCCAGCACAGACTCCAGTGCAAAACACTGGGACTGTTTAAAGGTCACTGGGTGGGCGTGCCTACTTTCTGCTGGCTCCAGGGTTGGGCTCTGTCTTCCCACCTACTCTCCCCTGGCCCCATTCCAGGGGAGAATGGAAAATAAAATCGGTTTAAAAGCAAACATTTACAAATAATGGTGGTGGGGGCGGAACACAGCAGAGAGCAGCATGGTTTTCCACCTCCTACTGGCTCCTGTCCAAAAGGAAACACTAGTATTTACTGCCGCAGCTTTGTTCTCTTTCAATCTCGTTCCAGGAGGTCAAGAGTAAAGAAACGTTGGGGAGGGAGAAAGAAAGAAATAAAAACCCAAGAAGAAGAGTATGCAATGAGCATTAGAAAATACATTCCCACCCAACACTGTAAAGCAACTATATTCCAATAAAAGAAAAAAAAGGGAAAGAAAATACATTCACAGGTGTGGAATCAGAAGACAGCTGTTCCGGTTTAAAAACAACACACATCATCAGAAAGTGCTTTTCTACCTCATTCCACAGCCAGGCTCTTCACAGGCTCATGTTCAAATGTCAGGATGGCAGCTTGTTCCTGGACACCAAAGTAGAAGTATATCCATGTTGTATGGGGCAGGCGTGACACGCTGAGGGACAAATCTACAAAGTCCCATTGATTCCCAAACTCTATCCCTTCCTGTTGCACCTTTGTATCCAATGGGGCCATTGTCACTAACTGGGAATCACTGGCTCCCAAGGCTTATCTGCTGCTGCTAACAAGGTTTTTACCCATAAAAACTCAGTGGAACACCATCCAAAGGTATGAGGAAGATTCCACTCTGTCAGATACAGAACCATTTCTTGTATCATGTGGCAGACACTTGGGTTTGGGAACACAGTTGCCTCCAGAAGCAATCCTCAAAGGTTCAAAATGCAAGCCACGTGTTGCTTGCAAGATCAAAGGCACATGTCTCTGAGACAGAGGTTTAGAAGATATTTACAACACGGTCCACCCACATCCATCCACGGTGTTTTCCAGAGCTTTGCAAAACTGGCTGTGTTATGCAAGACACACAGTAAAACACTTCTTTACAGCGTCCCTGGGAGAAAAAAACACAAAGAAAAACAGGAGATCATCACCCCAAAGCCTCCTGGAAGTGGTAAAGGCCCTCCTTGAGATTTCCTGGGCACCCAGAGTAGCATGCTGCAGAGCAGAAAGCACCTAGACTATGAGGTCAGACCTACATGGCATCGACTTCAGCTTCAACATCTATTAGCAATGTTATACTGGGCAAGTTACTTGCCTTACTTGAATTTCAAATTCCTCACCTGTAAAAGGACATGTTCCCACCAATCCTACTGACCAGTTCAGGGATTAATGCACTGAACAGAGGAGGTATTTAATAAACAACAGCTATTTTGACAATCAGAGGAAAAAATAGGAAGAAAGCAGAAACTTTCTGAAACCAAAAAATTAGAACTGTGTACTTTAATATCAACCAGAAGCACAGAATGCACTAAAAACATTAAATAAAATAAGCACTAGGGCCTTTCTTCCTTCTAAGTAGGCAGCAGAAACTTGTTAAGAGACATCATGCAGTTCCCTAGCACATGGAGCTCTCTATGAGGACTAAGCACTTGTGACCCTGCTGTATGAGCCCTAACTCAGGCACTTACTCCTTGGAATTCAGTGCAGAGCATGCAAGAAAAGAGTGAGGGCTCAGCAAATTACTATGCTCTCCAAGCAGGCATGTCCATCCCACCTCCACATCTAAGACTTCTCACCCAAGCTCTATTCTCTGTGTTCTTGTGCTAAGGACGCTACAGTCACCTGAGGGAGGGAGCATGAGAGAACGCATTCACATGAAAAGACACTGTATTTTACTATCAAGATAATTCTAGGACTGCATTTCTTAAGATACGCTCCACACTGAAGTCAGCAGATCCACGAGAAAGTGTTTTGTGACGAAGATCCTTCGTGGCAGCTCACAATATACATAACATATTAAAGGACTTGGGAAGTCCATTCACACAGCCTTTAACACAATGAGCTGGTTAACTTCCTGTCTAATCAGTCACTCCCCAGCATCTTCTGGTCACTGTCAGACACAGCCTTGGAAGGCGTTGAAACTTAAGCCTATTCTTCCTCATTCTCAGCTCTCCCACACTTCTCATTTCCTTAACACAGTTAAGGAAAAGCCCCTTTTTAGTTCACAGGTTATAAAAGAATGGACATTAAAGAGTGACATGAGAACAGAGTCAGAGATAGAGATCACTGAAAGTGCTAATTTAAGGAGGTCTTGAGGTCAGAAGCTCAAAGTGAGAAGGGGTGAAACTATTCTTAGTTATCATGAGTCCTTTCAGGCCAAGGTGGGGCCAAGTGAGTTGCCCAAGGTCATACTGCTTTCATTAGAAAACTGCAGTCCTCCAGAGTTCTGGCCCTGCTTACTTCCCTTTATGAATTCTTTTCTGAAATGTTCCATCAGTGGGATAGGGCAAGAAAACAAGCATGAACCTTCCATGCTTTGCTCAGTGATTATTAAGGTGATAATCACCTTTAAGAAAATATCCACAAAGTTACAGGTTAAAAAAGCGATAAGGAATCCATCTATCTATCTATCTATCACAGCAGAATGTTCCCAGCATCAGGAATTGGTAGACCTGGGTCAATGACCATCACTGGTTGTATTATAGGTGGGGCTGGGGATGAGCCTCAGCTTACAAATGTATAAAATCATAAAACAGATGTATAACATCTGCCTATTTGTCTCAAGGATTTTTCGTAACCATATAATAGCATGAGCTCTATAAAACCACCCTAAACTAAAAGGACCTGTGCAAACATATCCTCATCCCCAAATACTTGATGTTACAGTCCTAAGGAGAGTCAGTCTTACCTTGCAAATGGTATGTAGGAAAGACTGTACCTACAATGAAAAACAAACAAAAGATCTAGTCAGATGAAGCGAGTGGAAGGTTACAGAGTGAACTGGGCTTCTGAGCATCTGCAATGTGTGGAGGGTGCATGAACACACACACAAGCACACACACACACACTGTCATGTGTATAACAAGGAAGCAAGTATTATCTGTAATCAAAGTTGGAGGGCAAAAGGCCCATGTGGTGGTAATTGTCACCTCAGCCTCACGGGGTTAATCTTTAACCAAATGAGCCAGCAACATCACCTACAACATACAGATTCCAGATATCCTAGAAGCCCTATTCTTAAGGAACACTAAATAAGATCCAGATCAGTTGTCCCCTAATATTTTACAAATCCTCAACAGAATGTACCTTCTACCCAACTAGGACAAATTTTCTGGTCTGTGCCTATTAATTGTAAAAGAAGTGAAAAGAGAATAGGTAAAGGTGGGGAAACACACTACCAACTGCTCTATGGATGAAAGTATAAGCAAGCTATGACTCTTTTTTTTTTTAAACTATGATTCTTTAAGAACCCAAGCCCACAGATTTCTTGGTGGTCTCAGTTAACTCAGCCCCTTCCCCAGGAGGGAACCACACAGGGAGGAAGCTGGCCACACCCTAAAAGACCAGGCCTGGGTGTCAGGCAGGCTGGAAGTCAATCAGCCCTAAGAAGGCGCATATAGTTGAAACACATCAGCATTGTAACAGGGCCATTTGCTTCTGCCCATATGAATGCTAAACCTTTAAAAACTGGCTTCATAATCAGTCGATAAGCAAAGAAAGGCATGGGCATGTGAGGACTGATTTCTGCCTCCAGAAAAAAAAACAAAAATATAAACATAAGCCATTACACCAGGCGCTTTCAATACATTAACACACTGTATGTGTCATATTAAAATCAGGCCATCCTTCTCTGAATCTGACACTCACCATGTACAGAAGCTCACTTACTTGGAACAGAGTAAATTCCAAAGGGAATTTTGAAAGTACATTTATTCAAAAGTCCAAAATTACTAAAAGGAAGAATGGATGTTAAGCACGCAGTCTCAAGATTGAATTCTATCCAATAAGACTATACTTGATCCCTGGAAGTTTTAAAGCTTTCAGTCCTCCTTTCTTTGCATTAGAGCCAACATTTTTTTCCCAAAGTAGATCTAGTCACATTTTTATGAAACTGTCCTGGCAGACATCATCCTTTGATAAACTGTGGACATATTACGGAAATGTCTCAGGAGCTGTTGTCTCCATATGTGCCTGGGCAGGTGTGAAATGTCCATGAACCTACAGCACCATCCATGGTTTTGAATGTCTCCAGTGGTCCTTTCTCTATGCTTGGGCTCTGGGCCACCATTCTCTGGTCATGCTACAGCCCACAGCCACACGGTTTTCCATTTCATCAGTCACTGTTTCTGGACAGTGACACTTTTTGTCCTTCTGTTAAATGATTCATCCAACCATAAATATAACACTCATGATTTTTTTTGCCAGTTTCCCTTTTCTTTAATGTCTATTTGACTCACAAGCCTCTTTTTACCAGCCCCTACAATACTTCATTGTCCTTGTCCTTACCGGACGTGAATGGTTGAATAATGCTAGCAACATCTCAAAATCAACCCTGAGCCCAGCAAAAATGCCGCAGTGGGCAAACAGCCTCCCATGACCACTCAAGACCACTAATGCCACCTATTGGCAGTGCGCTGAGTTGACAGGTTTTGGCTCGACAGTGTACTTGACTTGCATCATTAAGGATTTTTAAATTGAAAAGCTTCTGTTTTCCTAATCCTCCTACCCAAATCATGTGGGATTTTATCTCCGTCAGCTGCATGAGTCAGAGACTGATGTGGGAGCGGACGGCTGAAAAGGTTACTTACCACGTCAGGGCCAGAGACTGCAAAATGCAGAAGATGAGAGCAAGCCCTTTGTTGTGCCACTGGAAGAAAAATGATTCGGTTACAGGAATGTGTACGACAAGAGGCACACACCAAAATGGTTACGGAAAACTAAAAGAAACACTTACCCAAAAGGCAGAACACAGGGTAAGTGCAAAACACAACTAGAGAGAGAATGGAAACGTTAATTAATATAGTGACAATGACAACAGGGAGGGGAAAAACTGTCGTTCTTGACAAACTTACAACAGCACATCAAACTGCGGTAATCAGATTCTGTGATTATCACAGCAACCAAATGCATCCATTATTTCAAAGCATCTAAGCTACCTCAGAACCCATGTTTTGGCGGAACAGTACAAATGAAACTGTCAATAAGGATTCATGTAGATTAAAAAGAAAAGGAGGATCCTCTTCTACTTTCAAATCTTCTCAAAATCTCTGTCCAGCAAATACAAGCACATTTCTGGTCTACCCATCCATCCATCTTTCCATTCAAATGTGCGAAAGTAGGTTTAACACACACTTCTTTATAGTCTCTGGAGTAGAAAGGACAAAGTTTAACATGAGATGGCACTCTCAGAGCCCATGAGTCAGTTATCTGTTTGTATCTGTTTACGCCTAACACTTTCCCCGAGTCCTTTCTAGTCTTTTTTTCTGGCTGCGCCACACAGCTTGTGGGATCTTAGTTCCCTGACCAGGGACTGGACTCAAGCCATGAGAGTGAAAGCACAAAGTCCTAACCACTGGACTGCCAGGGACTCCCACGCCTTCCCCTCAGCACTGCATCCTTTCTTAGAAAGTTCTTTCTGCAAGAGACTTCTCCAGCTCATCTACCTCCAGGGCTGGCCAACAACAATTAATCCAGCTGTCAGTCACGCTTGTCCTCTCTACCCTGCTGTATCAGTAATTGCTAAATAAATACGATGGAAATAAACTGGTGTCCAGCATTGTACCCAATGCTCTCAAAGAACACAAAATAGTTGCAATGGACTTTTACCTATCTGAACAAATGAGATGTACACAAAACTAAAAACAGAAGTATATGGATCAAGTTACAATACTGTAATACTGGTAATTATAACAGAAGTCCAGAGAATATGGTCTGGAATGATGGGATGGTCCAAGGGAACGAAATGGCCCAAGGAAGAGAGAGGCATTCCCCATTAGGGACAGAAAGACAGGACAAGACTTAAGGCACTGTGGTGACCAGCAGGGAACGGGGGTGCTGAGCCAGAGGGAGACCAGACCCACCACAGGAAAACTGACAAAAACAAACAGGATTCCAAAGTCAGATAATGACAAGGAGAAAAAGAGACCATGTTAGACTGGATACCCACTCTAGAGAATGAACCCTGTATTCCTGAGTAATGCCCTCCAAGCTCTGCTTGTATGTGGCATCACCCGTTACCAGAAGGATGTCACAGCTCTCTTATTACCACATGCCTGCATGCGTGCTGTCACTTCAGTCAAGTCTGACTCTTTGTGACTCTATGGGCTGTAGCCTGCCAGGCTCCTCTGTCCATGGGATTCCCCAGGTAAGAATACTGGAGTGGGTTGCCATGTCCTCCTCCAGGGGATCTTCCCAACCCAGGGATCAAACTCACGTCTCATGTCTCCTGCATTGGCAGGCAGGTTCTTTACTCCAAGCGCCACCTGGGAAGCCTTTTACCACATGAGTTTGGCTAAATTGACAAGCAACACCTTCTGGGAGGTCTTTATAGAACTGGCAATACCTTAATACCAACTAAAACACAAGTCAAAGGGAAGAGAAAAATTATTAAATAAAGAATGCTCCTGGGGCTTCCCTGGTAGTCCTGTGGTTAAGACTCCTCACCCCCAACGCAAGGGGCCCAGGTTCGATCCCTCATGGGGGAACTAGATCCTGCATGCCACAACTAAGACCCAGCACACCAAATAAATAAATAAAAATAAATTTTAAAAAAGGGATACCCCCTTCTGCCACAGCGGGTGCAGACACTGGGTGGTAACTGAAGATGAAAGAGAAAAGGGTAGAAGTCTATAGATTTAAGAGGAAAAAAACTCCAAACAGCAGAAACAAAAACTCTATCCAGAGTGAAGTAAGCCAGAAAGAAAAACACCAATACAGTACACTAACATATATATATGGAATTTAGAAAGATGGTAACAATAACCTTGTATACGAGACAGCAAAAGAGACACTGATGTATAGAACAGTCTTTTGGACTCTGTGGGAGAGGGAGAGGGAGCGATGATTTGGGAGAATGGCATTGAAACATGTATAACATCATATATGAAACGAGCTGCCAGTCCAGGTTTGATGCATGATACTGGATGCTTGGGGCTAGTGCACTGAGACGACCCACAGGGATGGTACGGGGAGGGAAGAGGGAAGAGGGTTCAGGATGGGAAACACGTGTATACCTGTGGCAGATTCCTGTTGATATACGGCAAAACCAATACAATATTGTAAAGTTAAAAAATAAAATAAAAAATTTTTAAAAATAATAATAATAATTAAACAGGTAACTTCTGTTACCTGACAGGCAGACCTTACCAGCACCAAGACAGTTGCAATCAAACGCGTAGGCTCAAACATTCGCTTCAGCTGTGTCATTGGTCCCATGAGGAAGACAGTGCTAAGAAGCAAACACAGACAAGCCGTTCAGACTGGAACAAAACCACACTGGGGACACCAAGGTGCCGCCTCATCGCCCGCTGCAGCTCACCTGTGGCAATGCGAGTGGGAACAGTGGCGGGCACTCGGAAAGCTCTGGGCCAGGTGCTGTGCTCAGGGCCTTTGTGCCTTATTCTTACTCAATCCATTAACAGTTTATGAAGTGATCACAGAACAGTTACCATACTTATTTTGCAGGTGAAGAAACTTAAATCCAGAAGTACTTCTTACTTATCCAAGGCCATCCAACTAGAAAATGGTACAGGGAGGCTGCAGATGCATGTAGGCCTGACTCCAGAACAACCTCCAAAACCACTAGGCTAGAGGACCCCTCTCTCACAGGTGCTACCTTGGCCTGCTTAACAACCTACCCATGGAGACAAAAAGACTCAGGAAATTGAAAAAAGAAAAAACATATCTTACAGGCTTAGGCAGTTTATGTTAATAAGTAGAGAATTCCATTTTCTTTCATAATCTCCAGAGAATAATTCTAATGATGATACTAGTAGCATCCATGATGTATGGACTATTTGCTAAATGCTAGCAACTTCCCTTTCACGCATTGGAGAAGGAAATGGCAACCCACTCCAGTGTTCTTGCCTGGAGAATCCCAGGGACGGGGGAGCCTGGTAGGCTGCAGTCCATGGGGTCGCACAGAGTCGGACAGGACTCAAGCGATTTAGCAGCAGCAGCAGCAGCAGATATCACATACATGATTCCATTTCATCCTCTCAACTACTCTGGCAGTTAGGTATCATTACGCTTATTTTGGAGTTGAGAAAATGAAGTTCAGAAAGGTTAATTTACTTATCCAAGATCACACAGCTAGGCATTTAAACAAGCTGGCATTCCAGCCCACATCTATTGGATTACCAAGCTCCAAAGGACAGGTTCAGCATGTCTTCTGCAGGGATGAAATTTGAGAGGTGGCTAATGCTGCTGCTGCTGCTAAGTCGCTTCAGTCGTGTCTGACTCTGTGTGACCCCATAGACGGAAGCCCACCGGGCTCCTCCATCCATGGGATTTTCCAGGCAAGAGTACTGGAGTGGGGTGCCATTGCCGTCTCCGGAGGTGGCTAATAAGAAAGAGTAAATACAAATGAATCAGACATGCCTAACACAGCAAGAGCCAGGGCCAGCTGTAAGTCATGCTTCCCAACTCCTCTGACAGAAATGCCACAAGAAGCATCGCTCCAGGAGTAGCTGGTTATAGTCAGTGTTTAACACAGCCAACCAGCAGATGACATGAGCTACTAAGTGTTCTATTAAAAAAAAAAAAAAAAAGCTAAATAAATCTACCTCTCTTTGAAGTGCCATTAAGTTTCCACTTGAATTCAAGGCTGCCAGGTCAAGTGTTTGAGCTGAGTGCACTCTTAAGCCTACACTGAACAAGAAGCAAGAGCCAAAGGCAGCTTTCAAAATTAAATGCAGCACATATATAAAAATATAAAAGATTACAGGTAAAATCACAAACTCCTAGACACATGCTGAAATAATTCACTCCCTTTATTATCTCCCCAAGCAATGCCATGAAGGGTCAGTTCCATTAGGATTTGTTAAATAGGTCTTTTGGACTAACACACCTATATATTTCTGCTCAATCTAGACTCTACATTATAACCTGTGCTGCCTACCCAAAGCAAAACTCCCCAAAAGTTAGTCTTTGAGAGAGCTTTAGAGCCAGATTAGACATCTCCAAGGTCCAGCATTATACTATCATAAGAATTAATAAACGAAGCTTCAGGAAGGTGTCCAGTGCATTATACTTAATCATTTGGTTAGCATTTCCAGCCAGAAAAAGACCTACATTGGGGGACATGTAGAGACAAGTAAGACAGAAGTGCAGCCCATGTCAAGTGGTTTACACGCCTGCAACAAGTCAGTGTAATAAAACGCTATCTGTGTTGTCACATAAATATATATGGGATAGACAGAGCCCATTTTAAAGGAGGAGGTCCGTGATTCTGAAGGGGAAAATGGAACTAAGAGAAGTTTCATAGAAGAGGTGACTTTTGAGTCAGGTACTGACAAATAAGCAAGTACCCGTCAAATATGGGGCGCACAAGGGCCAGGACCCCAGGCAGAGAATAGTCCCAGCAAAGAACAAAAACGTTTGGGGGAAATGCAAGTTGAGCCTGGTTGAGGAGGAGGGCTGGAAGGGTCTGCCCCACATGCATGCTGAGGGGTTTGGATTTCACCTGATGAGAGGGAATGGGGGGGCCACTAAGGGGGCAAGGTGGGCTACAAAAGGAGTGACTCCACAGTCCTGTGGGAAATGGCCCGGCGAGGGGTCCATAAAAGAGGCAGGGAAGCCCAACAGGAAACTCACACAGTCTTCAGAGGAGCAGTGACAGATGCCAGAGCTCTGAGCAGCTCAAATAGCACCTTCTCCACAGAAAGTCCTCTTGGGTCCCCAAGTCGGGTCAGATCAGCTCAGCCCACCTGCCCCTCTCCCAGGCATCCCTCTCTCCATGTCCTGTATGTCTGTCTGCCTGGCCAACCAGTAAGGATCCAAACCCTGTTTGTCTGTGAATCTGCTGAGCGCAGCACAAGGTGGGAGCATGTAAGTCACTCAGCGAGGAGCAGAGCAGTAAGACGAGAGCAATGGAGAAGGCGGTGTTGGAGATGGTGGAGTTGTAAATCTTGAAGAAGTCATTCAACTGCTCTGCGCCATGTAAAATTACAGTGGTAATTTTTACAAGTGGTTCTTGCCTCCTCCCGGGGGTACTTCAAAGATGAATTAAGATATAAATACATGCTGAAGTTAAAAATACATATGTATATACAGAAGTGGTAGGATATAAAAGTGATGTGTTTTAATGACTTCTTTACTCTCCAAATCCTTATAATTACTGAAGCATTCTCCTTCACCTCCCTCTAAACACAATCTACATCCATTTCCCCATCTAATAATTGGCTAAGGTTAGATTTAAAAAAAAACAAAACTGTTACCTCCCAAGAGATGCGATGTTACCAAAGGTATAAAACACTGCGAACAGATATAGTCCCTTCCTGGGCACCCAGAGCAATAGAGTTCCCTGTAAGACAAGACACAGGGCATTTGCACATGAGGAACCCCTTCTACCACAGCCACAGAACCAGGAGTTCACAGAGGAACCTGTTCCCTCCCCGCACCCCTCAGCTCCCTCTCCACCCCTGTTACCTACCTCCCCCTCCTCTTATCCATGCATTTCAGTGAAAAATAAAAGAGAAAAGGGGGTTGATGAAAGTACAAAGAGGAGAGAAGGCAGGCAGCGGGAAAGACTGGAGGAGGGGAGAGAGGTCTTACCAGAAGTGAGCAGAGAATTCCTGCAGCAAAACAGGCAATGAAGCCTTTTATTCTGGTGCCCGAGCTTAATGAAGTTGCCTCAACAACCTAAAATAGTTAAAAAATAAAATAAAAAAACTAATTACATACATGTGTATGCATATTTAATCACCAAAACAAAGGATACACATAATTAAATTTAGAATTTGTACTGAGGAAGGCAGGAACACGGACTCCTAATTGGTCATGTCTACAACAGCCCTCATGAGTCACTGAATCCAGCTCCTTATCCATCCCATGAATCTCGTCTCCTGTAGCTAATTAGAGGCTACCAACTTCTGGCTGAATATCTGCAGAGGTGAAAACTCTCTGCCTTAAGCACAATGCACTTCACAAACAGAAAGGCAAGACTGCAGAAGATCCTAGAGTAGCCTGAGCCCTTACGGCAGCCCAGACATGATGAGGACACCTGGAAAGGCATGAGCTCTGCCTGTAGAGGCCCAGGAAAAGGGGAAGAGACAGGGGTGGCACTCAGGCAGTGGGGTCCATGGGGCACCATCTCCTAATTCAACCAGTCAAGTTTTGTCACTCACTGCTTTTGCTGGCCCTTCCAGGACCCAGGAGGAGTCTGACTCTCACCCTAATCAGGATTCCTATCCAAGTCTATTTACTCTTGGTAGAAACTGTTCTTCAGGGTGTTGGCATCAGCCAAGCCACCCTCATGTGAGACGGATCCTAGTTAATTAATGACTGTCCTACTCATCCCTCTCTGCCATCACGATTGATCCTTCCCAAGAGCAAAGTTCAGAAGGGGCCAAGATTTCCAGAAAAGCTCTGCTAAAACAAGGGAGCCTATGAGTAGCTCTTGAGGCTATTTTTCCCCATGTCAAAGATGACAGTCAGGTGTCTGCACCAGAGACATGAGGCCTGTTCACCTCATGCACTGGCCACAGCTGTTCCAAGTTGCACAGGTAGCTGCCAGGGAGACCAAAGGCCTTTCCTCCGGCCCAGCTGAGGCAGGGCAGCCAGGCCCCACGTATATTCATTCACCCAGGCCTCGCCTCAGGTGGACAGCACAGTCTCCACCAGGCCATGTGGGAAGAGCTTACAGACTCCACATCCCATTACCTAATGGAAGAAGGCAGCGTGGTAGAGGCTGCGGAAGTCACCAGATGGGCACCGCCTGGACTGCTCCCAGCTTAGGAGCCTGTTCCCAACCCTGTCTCCAAACTTCCTGTCAAACCAGAAGCCAGAAGAACAGGACCAGAGGCTCCCCCAGGCATGGCAAGTTTGCTACAGCATGGCTTCCTCTCCACTCACAAGCAAAGTATTTAGGGCAGCTTATCAAAAGGGGCTCTCCTGTCCCATCTATTCACACATATTGAAAGTGGGCTCATGACACTGCAAACCCCTTCACACACACACACGTACACAAACACACAAAGAGCCCCTGCAGACACACACGGCCACAGAATGCACGAACAGCATGATCAGAGATGGTGACGTGCAAGGGGAGCAGGAGTCAGGAGCTGACAGCAGAGCCACCTGATTCCACACTCTCCCCCGAAATGAGCCTTGTGATGCTCTGTTACCAGGCTTTACTGGCATCCCAGAAAATCAGGTTAGACCCTTTTTCAACCTCCTACCAAGGACAGAGGAAAAAAATCAAAAGCTACCACTCTTGCTACTCATGCAAGCACCAAAGAAGGTGCTTGTCAAGGTGGAAAAAGGAACAGAGCTCCGTGAGAAGGAAAAAAAAAAGTGTGGTAGCGAGATTGGATAGGATTGCTTGGCATCTAGAGACATTTTAAGAGTCATCTGTTTTTTAAAGAAGATAAGCCACAATAGTTTCAAAAGGATGATGAGATGCCAGCTCTTGTAAAAATTAAAATCATTTGTTATAGGAAGCAGTTCTGGTTTCTGCCTTCAGAAAGGAAAGTAACGCGTTGGTTCTACACGTCTCTCAAGCTGACTACCATCCAGATGTCACCCTATTTGGCAAAATGGGGGAGGGGCCATAATTTTTCATCCATGTAATGGCAGGTTCTTTCACACCCGTGCTTGGTCACAGGCCAGAGGAAGCTGTTGCTGTTGTTCCACTTCCAACTAGACCCAGCGAAAACGAAACACTTCTTTTTGTCTATTTGTGAAGATCAACCGTGTGGATGCAAAATAACTCCCTAAATTCATGGTTTCTAGAAACTGCTAGTGCACTTTTTGGAAATTAGAGTAGTTGGAATAGCACCTGGATAGAAGCTGTAGGCAAACAGCTCCCAGGCTGTCTGACTGGTAGTTATGCACAAAGGTCCCTTTGACTCTAGGATGTGGAGAGAAGAGGGGCTCTTGCCAAAATAAGAAAAACTGATAATCATTCAGGAAAACAGGACTGGTAACTAGAAGAAGGTGAGAAAGGAACACTGCTTCATTCCTGTGCTTTCAAACCAGGTACCATTCAGACCTTCCTCGTCCCTACAATCCTGTAGAGAAAACGCAAAGCCTCTATTTTCAGAAAGCCCACAGAAAATAAAGGTTGAAGTTGGATTTATGAAGACCAGGTTATCAGTTAGAAAACTCATCAAGAAGCCATCTGTGACTAGACATTACCAGGCAAGTTTTATAATTCTGCAGTTTCATGTATAGGAGAAACAGAACTAATCATACTTCTATTGTTTGCATTAAAAGAATGACATTTTTTTTTAAGCACTCATTTCTGGTGACATCTGACAGCTTTTATAATTGAATGTAAACTCTTGAAAAACCTGTATGCAGGTCAGGAAGCAACAGCTAGAACTGGACATGGAACAACAGACTAGTTCCAAATAGGAAAAGGAGTACATCAAGGCTGTATATTGTCACCCTGCTTATTTTACTTATATGCAGAGTACATCATGAGAAACGCTGGGCTAGAGGAAGCACAAGCTGGAATCAAGATTGCCGGAAGAAATATCAATAACCTCAATATGCAGATGACACCACTCTTACTGCAGAAAATGAAGAACTAAAAAGCCTCTTGATGAAAGTGAACGAGGAGAGTGAAAAAGTTGGCTTAAAGCTCAACATTCAGAAAACGAAGATCATGGCATCCGGTCCCATCACTGCATGGCAAATAGATGGCAAAACAGTGGAAACAGTGGCTGACTTTATTTTTCTGGGCTCCAAAATCACTGCAGATGGTGACTGCAGCCATGAAGTTAAAAGACGCTTACTCCTTGGAAGGAAAGTTATGACCAACCTAGAGAGCTTATTAAAAAGCAGAGACATTACTTTGCCAACAAAGGTCCATCTAGTCAAGACTACGGCTTTTCCAGTGGTCATGTATGGATGTGAGAGTAGGACTATAAAGAAAGCTGAGTGCCGAAGGAACTGATGCTTTTGAACTGTGTGTGGTGTTGGAGAAGACTCTTGAGAGTCCCTTAGACTGCAAGGAGATCCAATCAGTCCATCCTAAAGGAGATCAGTCCTGGGTGTTCATTGGAAGGACTGATGCTGAAGCTGAAACTCCAGTACTTTGGCCACCTGATGCGAAGAGCTGACTCATTGGAAAAGACCCTGATACTGGAAAAGATTAAGGGCAGGAAGAGAAGGGGACAGCAGAGGATAAGATGGTTGGATGGCATCACCAACTCAATGCACATGGGTTTGGGTGGACTTCGTGAGTTGGTGATGGACAGGGAGGCCTGGCATGCTGCGGTTCATGGGGTCACAAAGAGTTGGACACGACTGAGCGACTGAAGTGAACTAAAAGAGACTTTAAGGTCACCAAGTCTAACTTCACACACACACACACACACACACACACACACAGAGAAATTTCACCAGCATTCTTAAGCCTTAAAAGCATAGGAAATGTGAGACAAGTCAGGACCAACATTTTCAAGGCGGCCTGGACCTAATAAGTAAAAACTAAGCCAAAAGCAACCCTGAGAGTGATTCAGCTAGATGCAAAATGCTTCCTGGGAGTGGGGACTCAGAAAGTACCACACAGTGATGTATGTAATCAGGAATCTCACACTCAAGAAAGAGGAAACTGACAGCAGTGTTTTAGAACAAGAGAGAAGCACCTCGTCTTCCTAAAACAGACTTTACATGCCTGAGCTTACAACTCTTTAAAGCCCTTCATTGTATCCAACATAGGTATTCACTATCTTAGGTAAAAACAAACTCAGCATTTATATTTTCAATCTGTACTACCATCATTCACTCTTGAGGGTCTGTCTACCACTTCATGGTGGTTTTCCAAATCAAAATAACTGCATAATTCCCACTGTCCCCCCAAGAATTCTCAGGAAAAGAAAACATCTCCCTTTTGAACCCCAGCTGCTTTAAAACTTTATTGACAGTCTGTGCAGCAAAAACTTAAGATAAGCATGACTGTCAACCATCTAAATTTTCTTAGGCCTAGTCTGAGGTTGGGCTTAAGGGTTCATATTAGAAGCCAGAAATCAAGAACAGGAACTAATGAAATTACTTCTGAGCCTTGACCAATTAATAAAGGCAATCGATTTAAAAGAAGCCAGAGGCTGCTATGAACTGTTCAAAAAATGTTAAACCCCAATTCCTATAACACTCAACATCTATAGTGTTACTTCTTCAAGGTGAAGATTCAGACAGCAAATTTTAGGGTTCTGAGATTTCAAGGAGGGGTGGAGGTATCAGGGTCACTCAACATAAAATCAGCAACTGCAAAACCAGTTGAAAGCAGCATGCTGAGATAACCACTAAAGACACTGATGAAAATCTGAGGAAAAACTTAGGTACAGAGTTGAAAGAAGCTATATTATCTTGTGCAACGGCTTCTTTTTATAATTGAGGAAACCAAAGCCCATGGAATACAAAAAAGAATAAAGAGAAATGTTATTTTGTCATCTACAAAGGAAAAAAAAATAACAAAAGCTCAAAGCATTTGAAATAGGCAATAAACATACTGTGTAGCTCTAGAACATAGTGGGTAATACTGCCCACTTTTCAGCTCGACCAAACCTTTCTAATAAGCTAAACACACAAGCAGGCGGCCTCAAGAGGTTTTGGGCGTCGATGAAGTCTAAGACGCCTACGTGCCGGCAGAGAAACAAGATGTGGTCCCAAAGCTCCAGGAATTCACGGTTTTCCTGGAGACAATTTACAGCAGCAGTGTACACAAACGTCGGGTGGGCATATAACACCCCACAACTTAAACCGAGCCGGGGCTACCAGGGCGCGGCCACAAGCCCCGTCGCGTAGTGGGCATCGAGCAGGGACCCTCACCAGGGCCTAGCCCAGGCAATCTATACGAAGACTCCCTCCGCCGGGTTCTCAGAGGCCTCAGCCTAGCTCGGCGCTAAAGCCTCTTCCCTGGCCAGCAGGAACGGGGTCGCCGACGGCCACCCTTCCTTTCGCAGATGTTTCTCAGTTTTGCTCCAGCGTGGCCCTCCCTTTGTGAGGGGATGGGGCGCGGAAGGTTGACAGGGTGAAGCACAAAAAAAGTAAACAGGTGCCAACCGCCCTATGCAGAGTGCCTGGGCCCTGGCACTTGGGGTGGACAGTGAGGGGAACGCGAAGGTCTTGAGCCTGCGAGGGAGGAGAAAGGGGCAGAGGCAGAGTTGCTTTCCAAGAAACCCTAGAAGTCCAGCATGCTTTTCTCACCAGCCAGCAACAAGAGCCGGCGGAGCTGGGGAGCGGGCTTGGTGCTCTCCGAGGCCCCCGACGGACCTACCACCGCTGCAGGGGAGCAGCAGCCGCGGGGCGGAGGTGAGTGCGAGCAGGAGGGTGGGGCGCCAAGGTGCACTCACCTCAGACAGGCCGCCCCGATCCTCAGAGTCCTGCCCGCTCAGCACCTTCTTCAGCTTGTCCATGGCGGGACGGGTCCACCCGGCTGCCCCTCCAGCCGCCTGTTGCGCTGGCTAAGTCGCAGGTTCTTCCGGGTGCTGCCCCAGCCGTCGCCAACCACAGCGCGCCCCGCCCAGGTACTTGCCCACCTGGCTCCGACCCACGCAGGCGCCCAGCGAGGCCACCGCCCACAGCCCGCCTACGCCCCGCCCTCTTTCTCCGGCTGATTTTGGTCTGGGAAGGCGGGGTGGGCAGGAAGAGCTGGATTTAAGGTCTGCCGAGCTAGGAGAAGTCGCGGTTCTGCGTCCAGCGCTGCGTTACACACTGCAAGCGGCAGCCCTCCCTTCCGGGGGCCCTCCATAGGTTCAGTGAACAAACGCGGAGTCCCTAGCACATGAAAGACACTGCAAAAACAAGACTGACGCCTGGAACCCATGTTCCTCTGCCCCACACTCCCTCTGGTGTGGGTGCAAACTTATAAACAAATGCTGTGAGGAATCTGCATTCATGTCCTAGTTACAGTGTAAACAGCTGTTTAAAAATCACTTGAGGCCAACTGGAGTAAATTTAATAAGCTTTATGGAAAAGTTAACAAAAACACTACTGTAATTCCAACTGGAAATGCATCCAGAAGACTGATTTTGGCAGAAAGGAGTAGAACTTGCTTGAGGGAGTGTAATCTATATTAGATTGTTTTGTGTTTTTTGGTGTTGACTAAAAAATTAGTCACAACCTGAAAGTAGAGAGTTATTTTATTTCGTGGGAATGTTAACGACTCTGAGCCTGGAAGACTGGGCCTGGGAAATAGTGTCTCAGTAACCCTGAGAAAACTGTTCTGAGGAGGCAGGAAAGGGAGTCAGGCTATATACACGTTTGTAACAAAGCGGGCAGGCAGTCTGAACATCAAAGATTATTGTTAAGTAGTAAGGAAAGCCAGATGTCAAGCTAAGAAATTTAGTGTTCTATGTATGGGAAGATGCAAGCCTCTGGGCTCACTGAACTCATTCCTTTTACATGTACCTTCAGTACTTTGGCCACCTCATGCGAAGAGTTGACTCATTGGAAAAGACTCTGATGCTGGGAGGGATTGGGGGCAAGAGGAGAAGGGGACGACAGAGGATGAGATGGCTGGATGGCATCACTGACTCGATGGACGTGAGTCTGAGTGAACTCCGGGAGTTGGTGATGGACAGGGAGGCCTGGCGTGCTGCGATTCATGGGGTCGCAAAGAGTCGAACACGACTGAGTGACTGATCTCTCTCTCTCTCTCTCTCTCTTTCTCTCTCTCTCTCTCTCAGCTATCTGGGGGGCTTTCCAGGTGGCGCTAGTGGTAAAGAAATCGCCTACAGGTGCTGGAGACATAAGAGATGCGATTTGATCCCTGGGTTGGGAAGATCCCCTGGAGGAGGGCATGGCAACCCACTCCAGTATTCTTGCCTGGAGAATCCCATGGACAGAGGAGCCTGGCAGGCTACAGTCCATAGGGTCACAAAGAGTCAGACACGACTAAAGCCATTCAGCCGCCACTGCCAACTATATGGGGCCAAATCCTGTTTCTAGATTGTTTACCTTCTTAATTTCTTGTTCACCCTAAGGGGTGGCAGATGTAGCAGATGGCTTCTTCTTGCATTCCCCCACCCCCAGCTCCTCAGCAATCTGTGTGGGGTGGGGGAGAGGGCGTGGGGTGTTGGTGGCATCTGCTGGTTTGCAGGCATTGTGTTCCATTTTGGGAGCCTTCATTCACATTTGGAGGCCTGAAATCACTGATGGCTGTGACATTTCTTGCTCACCATATGGCAGAAAATATTTCATTTCACCTTGGTTTGTTGTACTGAAACCAGACTCCAGTGCTAATGATTCTATGTTAGAGAATCCATGTTACCTTCAGATGGTGCATAGACAGGACATGGTCTCACATCTCAAACTGCTTGCTGGGAAATGTCTGGAAAACTAATTTCAAGTGTAAAAAGGCTTAGAAAAAAGAAATCCACAAGGAGAGTACCAGGAGTACCCACTAGAGAATATTCCTATACCCTCTTTCTCCACCATGAACACACACACACAGGAGAACATTCATGAAAGAGTAGGAATGCTGTGTCTGAATGGAGAGAATTTAGATGTTACCAAGAACTTGACCTTTAGAAAGTATTGTAAATCAACTAAGCAAAGGGATTTGCACAGGACCCTATGCAAATCAGTCAAATAGCTGTAATTACATGTTTATGTGATTTCATCTTTATGGATAGGCTGTGCTTTATAATTTTAGTTTACACCTGAGATCTTGAACAACAAATGCTACTGCTCTTGCCTGGATGCTCTTTACCCTCTTGTTTCACTCAAGTAAATTCCTACACGTCTTTCAAGACTCTTCAAATATAAGGACACAGTGAGAAGTCCATCCATAGTGGAGTTAGGAAGAAATGGGTGTTAAACATCTTACCGTCACTTACTAGCTGTGTAACATTGAGCAGTTTACTTAACCTCTCTCATGCATAAAATGGACACAAATGACCACCTCTACAAGTGATTGTGGGCAGTAAACATGGCAGTTTATAGAAAGTCTGGAACATGGCAGGCATTCAGTTAGCAACTCATGGGAGCCAGCATTACTCTGCCTCATCCTATAAGCCTGCTCTAGGCCATACTAACATGGCAGTTGCTCTTTCCTCTGTGTTCCCGGAGCCCCTTAAGCATACTGTAAATACTTAACCTCACAGTATTACCTTTATTACACGCCTGTCTCCTCTACATTGGGAGACCCTCACAGTGCCACTCATCTCTTTATTCCCTGAACCCAGAGAAGACCCACAAAACAGGTGCTCAGTAAATTCACATTTAGTGAGTGAATGAATGAATGAGAAATTTGCCTCTGTCTTTTGCAATTCAGTGAATTTAACAGCCAGATTGGCAGATATGGTGACATTTAAATGGCCATGCTATGTAACTCAGCAGAGAAAGCCTATTTTTGTTAGCAAAGTGAGACCCACTGGTCTGCCCTCCACCTCCACCTCCACTCTGCATTCATCAGAGTCAGTGAGATTTTGATAAGAAAGACCATACTTGTAATCTCACCTCATGCCTAAAATTAGTATTTCTTTTTCGACTGGGTAGGGATAGACTGCTCTTAGCCCAGGCTGGCAAGGGAGCCTGAAAACCACAAATACACGCACACATGCATTAAAGAACACAGGACACTGTGGTTATTTGGGATCTCACTCTCCACACTGTGACACCCCGTTCTCGTGGTTAACACTGCTCAGGTCCCAGGGAGCTGCTTATCCATGGTTTCTAGCCAGTGTCCTTGAAACAGAAGACAACATCTGAATGCTGTGAAGTTCCTAGGTTGTGCCACTACCTGTGCAGAGACTGCTTCGCCAGTGAATACGAACGAAGGAAGAGCTTAGGCAACGGAAGAAAGCTAAGTCCACTTGTCAGATCCCTCCACTAAGACTCCTTGAATGCAATAGATTCTTGTATAAGAACATACCATCTCCCAGCACTACGAAATAACCATTTTCTTGTTTTTCTGCATGCTCTAATTTAAGATCCCAGAGGTACCCATAAATTAATTCAGTATTTGCAGCAGTTCACATGGAGGCTGGCAAGTATTTTGCAAAATTAAACAATTCATATTACTCTTTAATATGAATACACATAAAGTATGTGAAACATGACTCTAACTTGATATTGAACACTTGAATCATAAATAACTTTATTTAACAAAACTTCATTACATTTTCAAAATGTCAAGTAAAAAGTTTCAACTTTATTTAAATACTTGATGTTCAATTCTTAATGTTTATTAATCATAAATTATATTTCTTCCCTTTAACTTTTGATTTTGAACATTTTAGAAAAATTACTCTTGAAAACATAAAAAAGTGACAATTTTATTTGAAAATTGAGTTTATGTTGTTATAATATATTCCAATGGCTTTTAAAATAGTATTTAGACATATGGACTTCCATTTTTACAGTTTCTCAGGCCCTGAAAATCTTAGGGGAACACTTACCTGGAAGTGGTCCAGTCAAAGGACTTTTGAGTTGTCTGAGGGGAAATGCTAGATGGGTTCAGATATAAAAGTACAAAGACTTTCTGTTTCATTTTTAGTTTCTTTATTTTATATTATAATCGATTTACAATGTTGTATTACTTTCACATATACAACAAAGTGGTTCAGTTATGTATATATAATATTCTTTTTCAAATTCTTTTCCTATATAGGTTATGACAGAATATTGAGTAGAGTTCCCTGTGCTGATAGAGTTAAAGCTTAGGGCCCTTTAAGGAGGAAGTGAACATTCTGGCTCATGATTTCCTCAAGCCTTGTGCAACAATGTACCCAGCCTCAGAACTGGCCTTTCTTTAGATCAGGAACTAAGGAACTAATGATCACACACACAAGGTCTTGCTCATGGAAATGCTTTTCTTAGGCTCTATATTAATGATTGTAACTGTAACAGATCTTGCCTGGGAACCTGTTTCTCAAGACATGTACCCCTGATTACAGAGCAACAGTATATCTTTCCCAGAGACCTTTCCTAGAATCCTTCCTCCCTGGCTAATCTTGTGCCAAAGTTATCTCAAAATGTATGCTTTGGGTAATGGTCTGGTGAAAGTCTTATGCCTTAAGGTATTCTTTTTATCTATTCTCAGCAACCAGCTGAGAGGTAAATAAGGCCCTGCTTAAAATAGGGAGGTGGGTTCTCTGCTACCCACTTCTGATGTCTATGTCAGAAGCTTTTTCTGTCACTTTTACTTTAAAGGAAAATCTACACAAAACTCTGAGTGACTGAGACTGTTTTTGGTTTCAGAGTTAAAGCTTCTCCTTTGGAGACCACAAATCCGGTGGCACTGTTCACCATTCACTGCTAAGCTATCATCTTGGGGGCTCATCCAGGATCTTCAAAGCAAGGTAAGAATACTCAGAGCTGGAACTCTTTTACTGTTTTACTGTAAAGGCTCTATTTTGCTAACTCAAAAGCATATGGACTGAAGTTCTTTTGCCCAATCAGCTTTTCCTGGTCTCTCCGACCATTTTGTAACTGCTTGGGGAATTTGAAGCTACTAACCTAGTGTGCCAATCACTTCAGTACTCTTGCCTTGAGATCCATATGAGCAGTATGAAAAGGCAAAAAGATAGGACACTGAAAGATTAACTCCCCAAATCAGTAGGTGCCCAATATGCTATTGAAGAAGAGTGGAGAAATAACTCCAGAAACAATGAAGAGACAGAACTAAAGCAAAAACAACACCCAATTGGGGATGTGACTGGTGATGGAAGTAAAGTCTGATGTGTAAAGAGCAATATATAGGAACCTGGAGTGTTAGGTCCATGAATCAGTGTAAATTGGAAGTGGTCAAACAGGAGATGGCAAAAGTGAACATCAACATGTTACAAATAGTGAACTAAAATGGACCAGACTGGGCAAATTTAATTCAGATGACCATTATATCTAAATACTGTGGGCAAGAATCCCTTAGAAGAAATGGAGTAACCCTGATAATCAACAAAAGAGTCTGAAATGTAGTACTTCAGTGCAACATCAAGAAAGACAGAATGAACCCTGTTCATTTCCAAGGCAAACCATTCAATGTTATAGCAATCCAAGTCTATGCCCCAACCACTAATGCTGAAGAAGCTGAAGTTGAACGGTTCTTTGATGACCTACAAGACCTTCTAGAACTAACACCAAAAAGAAGTCCTTTAAGTCATACGGGACTGTAATGCAAAAGTAGGAAGTCAAGAGATACGTGGAGTAAAAGGCAAGTTTGGCCTTGGAGTACAAAATGAAGCAAGGCAAAGGCTAACAGAGGTTTACGAAGAGAACGCATTGGTCATAGCAAACACCCTCCTCCAACAACACAAGAGATAACTCTACACGTGGACATCACCATATGGTCAATATCAGATTGATTATATGTTTTGCAGCCAAAGATGGAGAAGCTCAATATAGTCTGCAAAAACAAGACTGGGAGCTGACTGTGGCTCAGATCATGAACTCTTTATTGCCAAAATCAACTTAAATTGAAGAAAGTAAGGAAAACCATTAGAACATTCAGGTATGACCTAAATCGAACCCCTTATGATTACACAGTGACAGTGACAAATAGCTTCAAAGGATTAGATCCGATAGAGTGCCTGAAGAACTATGGACGGCAGTTAGTGACATTGTACAGGAGGCAGTGATCAAGACCATCCCCAAGAAAAAGAAATGCAAAAAGCCAAAACGGTTGTCTGAGGAGGCCTTACAAACAACGGATAAAAGAAGAGAAGAGAAAGGCACAGGAGAAAAGGAGAGATAAACCCATCTGAATGCAGAGTTCCAAAGAATAGCATGGAAAGATAAGAAAGCCTTCCTCAATGATCAATGAAAGAAATACAGGAAAACAGCTTCTATTGTTTGGGAAAGATTAGAGTTCTCTTCAGGAAAATTAGAGATACTAAGGGAACATTTCATACAAGCTCACAGTAACGGATAGAAATGGTATGGGCCTAACAGAAGCAGAAGATATTAAGAAGAGGTGGCAAGAATACACAGAAGAACTATACAAAAAAGGTCTTAATAACCCAAATAACCACAGTGGTGTGATCACTCACCTAGAACCAGACATCCTGGAAAGCAAAGTCAAGTGGGCCTCAGGAAGCATCACTACAAACAAAGCTAGTGAAGATGTTGGAATTCCAGTTGAGCTATTTCAAATCCTAAAAGACGATGCAATGAAAGTGCTGCAATCAATATGCCAGCAAATTTGGAAAACTCAGCAGTGGCCACAAGACTGAAAAAGGTCAATTATCTCACAAGCTAACAAAATAATGCGCAAAATTTCCAAGCCAGGCTTCAACAGAACTTTCAGATGTTCAAGCTGCATTTAGAAAAGGCAGAGGAACCAGAGAGATCAAACTGCCAATATCCACTGGATTATAGAGAAAGCGAGAGAGTTCCAGAAAAACATCTACTTCTGCTTTATTGACTACACCAAAGCCTTTGACTGTGTGGATAACAACAAACTGTGGGAAATTCTTAAAGAGATGGGAATACCAGACCATCTTACCTGCCTCCTGAGAAGTCTGTATGCAGGTCAAGTAGCAACAGCTAGAACTGGATGTAGAACAATGGACTGGCTTCAAATTGGGAAAGGAGTATGTTAAGGCTGTATATTGTCACCCTGCTTATTGCAGAGTACATCATGTGAAATGCCAGGCTGGATGAAGCACAAGCTGGAATCAAGATTGCCAGGAGAAATATCAATAACCTCAGATATGCAGATGACACCATCCTTATGGCAGAAAGTGAAGAGGAACTAAAGAGCCTCTTGATGAAAGTGAAAGAGGAGAGTGAAAAAGCTGGCTTAAAACTCAACATTCAAAAGATGAAGATCATAGCATCCAGTCCCATCACTTCATGTCAAATAGATGGGGAAACAATGGAAACAGTGACAGACTTGCTTCTCTTGGACTCCAGAATCTTTGCAGATGGTAACTGCAGCCATGGAATTAAATGACACTTGCCCCTTGGAAGAAAAGCTATGATCAACCTAGACAGTGTATTAAAAAGCAGAGACATCACTTTGCTGACAAAGTCAGTCTAGTCAAAGTGATGGTTTTTCCAGTAGTCATGTATGGATGTGAGAGTTGGATCATAAAGAAAGCTGAGCACTGAAGAATAGATGCTTTTGAATTGTGGAGATCACACCAGTCAATCCTAAAGGAAGTAAGTCCTGAATACTCATTGGAAGGACTGATGGTGAAGCTGAAGCTCCAATACTATGGCCACCTGATGGGAAGAAGTGACTTATTGGAAAAGACCCTGATGCTGGGAAAGATTGAAGGCAGGAGGAGAAGGGATCAACAGAGGGTGAGATGGTTGGATGGCATCACCGACTCGATGGACACGGTCGCAAGGAGTTGGACACGACTGAGCAACTGAACTGACTGAACTGAACCTAGTGTGCCAGTTTATAGACTTTCAGGGGACCTTCAATCCATGCTTCTATTGTGTTTTTCTAGCCAGACCCCCATTTCAAGTTTTACAGACACTGCAGGCACAGACACATTAGGGAGCTAGCTAGAGCTCTAGCTCCAGGGACATCTCTCAGACTGGAAATCACCATCCTGACTTCAGAGACCCAGAGGCGAGTTCTTGTCACCACTATGCCTCTGGACTATATGGACAGAGACATTGCTGGTGAGCATGAGATTCCTGAGGATATAGATTGGGGCACCTCAGTTTGGGGCAAATTGGAAAAGCAGCACGCTTCTTCCCTTGGTAATGCTAGCTCTTAGCAGACCAGAGAATGCCTGGTGGCTCTGGTCTCAGCTCCTTAGATAATCTTTCTGTACAATCTGCAGGACAGGAATAGAAAGGCTGACCTTGACACTCCATGAACAGGATAGACTATCTTTTCACTGCTGGCCAACTCTTCATTGCCTCCTTGGAAATTCCATAGACTGGCATGGCTTTTCTCAGAAGAGACGTTTGGGTTTCACATTTGTCCCTTTGGACTTACCACTTTTCCTGCAACAGGGCACGAACACACACAGTCCTCATGGTCCCCTTGCGACTTTGGCATGGGGCGCATTCCAGAAGACTATCCTGTGGCACCCTGGGTGGCGTCTGAGAAAAGGGGGAAACGAAATGAAGGCTTGGATGGTAAGGGACTAGACATCAATGTGGAATGCTACCAGGTCCGCTCCTGGTGCATCTCCACCCCTCCCTGATGGTGGAACGAGTAGGATCAAAGAGAACAGATAGTACACCCTCGCCAATAGGAGACAAGTTAAATCCAATCAGGGAAGGGACACTTAGGTGGAAAACTTGTCTCCACCACCATCTAGAACAGAGAGATACACCTCTGGTAGAAAAAAAAAGGGTGTCAGGTGCCACTTTTTCTCTCTTACAAATGGGAGCTTCACACCATTTCAGTCCCATCCCTTTAGACTCTATCTTGGAAAGCCTGGGAGGTAACTAAAGAAGTGGTGTAAAGTCACCAGGGGAAGCCACTTTGGGTTTCAACTCTGACCCATTGGTGTATAGAAAAGTCACTCAGAACACATAGCACTGTCTCATATCATAAGAGCACAAATGAACACAGTAATGAGAGGGGTACCCGCTCTTCAGGATTTGACCATAGGAGCCTTGGAGCAAGCTACACTGCTCCACCCAGCATGTGATATGAGACAAAAAGGAAGCCGTGGGGTGATCATTTTTGACAGGGACTGGCAACGGGTTTGGGACATGGCCAGGGACTTTCCCAACCAGTCCTCACCTTTCCCTCAGAGCAAGCTGAGAGAAAGATGGGCACCTGCACCAGATGAATGGGCAGACTCTGACCGGCCAGTGCAAGGGAGAGGCCAGATATTCTACCCATCACCCAGCAGAGACCTGGGGGAGGGGTGCTTCCACAGTAAGAAAGAACAGTCGCCGAACATCATCTCTTTCTTTGTCTTACAGATGGGAACATCACAAAGTGCCAGTGCTGCTGCTGCTAAGTCACTTCAGTCATGTCCGACTCTGTGCAACCCCAGAGACGGCACCACCAGGCTCCCCCATCCCTGAGATTCTCCAGGCAAGAACACTGGAGTGGGTTGCCATTTCCTTCTCCAATGCATGAAAGTGAAAAGTGAAAGTGAAGTCGCTCAGTCATGAGCGACTCTGAGCGACCCCATGGACTACAGCCTGTCAGGCTCCTCCATCCATGGGATTTTCCAGGCAAGAGTACTGGAGTGGGGTGCCACTGCCTTCTCCGAAAGGGCCAGTATTACCCACTAAATCTGGGATAAGTTTGATAATTGTAATCATCTTATTCATGTGGTTTGTTCCTTGTATCTGTAATTGTATAATGAATTTTGTATCTAAGCAGCTTGAGACTTTTAAGTTACAATGGTTCAAGCTCCTACAATTGCCACAGCCTCCTCCAACTGTTACTTGGGGCCTCTAGATCAGAGACCCTGAGGGTAAGGAGAATATGTTGCCTTAACAGTTTAGGGTCTGTGCCACTTACCAACAGGAAGAAATTACATATGATTTCTCCACCCCTTTCCCTGACAACCATATTCTCCTAAAAGAAAAAGGAGGGAATGAGAGAGTTAAAGCTTAGGGCCCTTTAAGAAGAAGGTGAACATTCTTGCTCATGCTTCCCTTAAGCCTTGTGCGACAATGTATCTTGCCCAAGATCTGGCCTTTCTTTAGGTCTGGAAAATGATCACACACACACAGCACAGTGTATTATTCATGGAAATGCTTTTCTTCAGTTCAGTTCAGTCACTCAGTCATGTCCGACTCTTTGTGACCCCGTGGACTACACCAGGCCAGGCTTCCCTGTCCATCACCAACTCCCAGAGCTTGCTCAAACTCATGTTCATCGAGTCGTTGTTGCCATACAACTATCTCATCCTCTGTTGTCCCCTTCTCCTGCCTTCAATCTTCACCAGCATCAGGTTCTTTTCCCATGAGTCATATCTTCCTATCAGGTGGAGAAAATATTGGAGCTTCAACACCAGTCCTTCAAATGAATATTCAGGACTGATTTCTTTTAGGATTGACTGATTTGACACTCTTGCAGTCCAAGGGACTCTCAAGAGTCTTCTCCAACACATCAAAAGCATCATTCTTCGGTGTTAGGTTTCTTTATTATCCAACTCTCACATCCATACATGACTACTGGAAAAACCATGGCTTTGACTAGACGGACATTTGTTGGCAAAATAATGTCTCTGCTTTTTAATATGCTGTCTAGGTTGATCATAGCTTTTCTTCCAAGGGGCAAGCATCTTTTATTTTCACAGCTGCAGTCACCAGCCACAGTGCTTTTGGAGTCCAAGAAAATAGTCTGTCACTGTTTCCCCATCTATTTGCCATGAAGTGATAGGACTGGACACCATGGTCTTAGTTTTCTGAATGTTGAGCTTTAAGCCAGATTTTTCACTCACCTCTTTCACTTTCATCAAGAGGCTCTTTAGTTCTTCTTTACTTTCTGCCATAAGGGTGATGCCATCTGCATATCTGAGGTTATTGGTATTTCTCCTGGAAATCTTGATTCCAGCTTGTGCTTTATCCAGCCCAGTGTTTCTCATGATGTACTCTATGTATAAGTTAAATAAGCAGGGTGACAATATACAGCCTTGACGTATTCCTTTCCCAATTTGGAACCAGTCTGTTGTTCCATGTCCAGTTCTAACTGTTGCTTCTTGACCTGCATACAGATTTCTCAGGAGGCAGGTAAGGTGGTCTGGTATTCCTACCTTACCTGCTTTTTCTTAGGCTCTATGTTAACGATTATAACTGTAACAAATATTACCTGGGAACCTGTTTCTCAAGACTTGTACCCCTGATTACATAGCAACAGTATACCTTGCCCAGAGACGTTGCCCAGAACCCTTTCTCCCTGGCTAATTTTGTGCCAAAAATTATCTCAGGATGTATGCCTTGGGAAAGGGTCTGATGGAACTCTTACAACCTTGAGGTGTTCTTTTTATCTATTCTCAGCAGCCAGTTAAGAAATATGTAAGGCCCCGCTTAAACTAGTGAGGTGGATACTCACCTAACCCCTTCTGATGTCTATGTCAGAAGCTTTTTCTGTCACTTTCACTTTAAATAAAAATCTACACAAAGTTATGAGTGACTGAGACTGTCTTTGGTCCCAGAGTTAAAGCTTCTCCTTTGGAGACCACGAATCCAGCTGCACCGTTCATCATTCACCACTATGTTATCCGTGCTATGCAGTATCGTTGATGGTTATCTCTTTTTTTCCCAAAAAACTTTTTTTTATTTTGTATTGGGATATAGGTGATTAACAATGTTGTGGTAGCTTCAAGTGAATGGGGAAGAGATTCACCATCCACATACATGTATTCATTCTCTCTCAAACACCCCTCCCACCCAGGCTGGCACACAACATTGAGCAGAGTTCCGTGTGCTATATCATAGGTCCTTTTAGTTACCCATTTTAAATATAGCAGTGTATACATGACTCTCCCAAAGTCCCTAACTATCCTTTCTTAGCAACGATAAGTTCATTTTCTAAGTCTGCAAGTCTCTCTGTTTTGGAAGTAAGTTCATATGTATCATTTTTTCTTAGATTTCATGTATAAGGGATGTCATGTGATATTTCTCCTTCTCTGTCTAACTTACTTGACTCAGTATGACACTCTCTATATCCATCCATGTTGCTTCAAATGGCATCATTCATTCTTTAATGGCTGAGTAATATTCCATTGTATATATGAACCACATCTTCTTTATCCTCTGTCAATGGGCATTTAGATTGCTTCCATGTCTTGGTTATTGTAAATAGTCAGGCAATGAACATTGGCGTGCATGTATCTTTTCAATCATGCTTTCTCCAGATATATGCCCAGGCGTGGGATTGCAGAGTCATATGGTAGCTCTATTTTTCACTTTTTAAGTAACCTCCATACTGTTCTCCATAGTGGCTATACCAATTTACATTCCCAGCTATAGTGTAGAAGG
Source organism: Bos grunniens (assembly GCF_055505025.1). Classification (NCBI taxonomy): domain Eukaryota; kingdom Metazoa; phylum Chordata; class Mammalia; order Artiodactyla; family Bovidae; genus Bos; species Bos grunniens. The sequence continues at coordinate 121,698,267 of NC_141167.1, read as the reverse complement.
GTTCCCTTCTCTTCACACCCACTCCAGCATTTCTTTTTTGTGGATTTTTTGATGATAGCCATTCTATCTAAGAAATTTCTGTTTTAAAATGGGGAATGGGGGGAAACCTGCTATTAAGGCTTCAGTGTACAAGCTTTATGTTCAAGCAGTGATAAAATTACTTGAAGCAGGATATTATAACTCTTACGATCCAGACAGCCTCATCTAGAGCAAAGCTCTTAACAGAATCTCATCCTGAGGCAGACAGGCTAGGTACCCATCTCCAGCAGGACTGGAGCAGGGGACCTTACCCCAGAAAAAGCCTGGTCAGTCTGTTGTTGTTGTTTAGCCCCTAAGTCATGTTCGACTCTGTGACTCCATGGACTGCAGGATACTAGCCTTCCCTATCCTTCACTATCTCCTGGAATTTGCTCAAACTCATGTCCATTGAGTCAGTGATGCCATCCAACCATCTCATCATCTGTCCTCTTCTTCTCCTGCTGCCCTCAATCTTTCCCAGCATCAGGGTCTTTCCCAAGGAGTCTGTTCTTCACAACAGGTGGCCAAAGTAATGGAGCTTCAGCTTCAGCATCAGTCCTTCCAACTCCACATTCAGAGTTGATCGCCTTTAGGATGGACTGGTTTAATCTCCTTGCTGTCTAAGGGACTCTCAAGAGTCTTCTCCAGCCCCACAGTTTGAAAGCATCAGCGCTTCCACGCTCAGCCTTCTTTATGGCCCAACCCTTACATCCATACATGACTACTGGAAAAATGATAGTTTTGACTTTTTGACCTTTGTCAGCAAAGTGATGTCTCTTCTTAATAGTCTGTTTGTCATAGCTTTTTTTTTTAACCAAGAAGCAAGTGTCTTATTTTCATGGCTGTAGTCACTGTCTGCAGTGATTTTGGAGTCCAAGAAAATAAAGTCCCTCACTGTTTCCACTGTTTCCCCATCTATTTGCCATGAAGTGATGAGACTGGATGCCATGATCTTAGTTTTCTGAAGGTTGAGTTTTAAGAAAGCTTTTTCACTTTCATTAAGAAGCTCTTTGGTTGCTCTTCACTTTCTGCCATAAGGGTGGTATTATCTGTATATTTGAGGTTGTTTATATTTCTCCCAGAAATCTTGATTCCAGTTTGTGATTCATCTAGCCTGGCAGTTCACATGATGTACTCTGCATATTAGTTAAATAAGCAAGGTGACAATATACAGCCTTGATATACTTCTTTCCCAATTATTAACCAGTCTCCTGTTCCATGTCTGGTTATAACTGTTGCTTCTTGATCTGCATACAGATTTCTCAGGAGGCAGTTTAGGTGGCCTGGTATTCCCATCTCTTTAAGAATTTTCCATAGTTTGTTGTGATCCACACAGTCAAAGGCTTTTGTTTAGTCAATGAAAAAGAAGTAGTTGTTTTTCTGAAATTCTCCTGCCTTTTCTATGATCCAGTGGATGTTGGAAATGTCAGGTTCCTCTGCCTTTTCTAAACCCAGGTTGTACATCTGTAAGTTCTCAGTTTAAGTACTGTTGATGCCTCGCTTGAAGAATGTTGAGCATTACCTTGCTAGCACATAAAATGAGCACAAATGTGTGGTACTTTGAACTTTCATTGGCACTCCCCTCCTTTGGAATTGGAATGAAAACTCACCTTTTTCAGTCCTGTGGACACTGCTGAGTTTTCCAAATTTGCTGACATCTTGAGTGCAGCACTTTTACAGCATCATCTTTTAGGATTTGAAATAGCTCAGCTGGGACTCCATCATCTCCACTAACTTTGTTCATAATGATGCTTCCTGAGGCCCACTTGACTTCTCATTCCAGGATATCTGGGTTTAAATGAGTGATCACCATTGTGTTTATCTAGGTCATGATGATCTTTTTTGTATAGTTCTGTGTATTCTTCCCACCTCTTCTTAGAATCTTCTGCTTCTGTTAGGTCCATACCATTTCTGTAGTTTACTGTGTCTAACTTTTCATGAAATGTTCCCTTGGTATCTAATTTTCTTGAAGAGGTCTCAGGTCTTTCCCATTCTCTTGTTTTCCTGTATTTCTTTGCATTGACCAATGAGGAAGGCTTTTTTATCTCTCATTGCTATTCTTTGGAACTCTGCATTCAAATGGGTATCTTTCCTTTTATCCTGTGCCTTTTGCTTCTCTTCTTTTCTCAGCTGTTTGTAAAGCCTCCTCAGACAACCATTTTGCCTTTTTGCATTTCTTTTTCTCAGGAATGGTGTTGATCACCACCTCCTGTAAAAGTCATGAACCTCCATCCATAGGTCTTCAGGAAGTCTATCAGATCCAGTCCTTTGAATCTATTTATCATTTGCACTGTGTAGTCGTAAAAGGTTCGATTTAGGTCATATCTGAATGTTCTAGTGGTTTCCCCTACTTCCTTCAATTTAAGTCTGAATTTGGCAATAAGGTGTTCTTGATGTGAGCCACAGTCAGCACCTGGTCTTGTTTTTGCTGACTGTAAAAGAGCTTCTCCATCTTCCACTGCAAAGAATATAATCAATCTGATTTCAGTATTGACCATCTGGTAATGACCATGTGTAGAGTCTTCTCTTGCGTTGTTTGAAGAGGATATTTGCTATGACCAGTGCTTTCTCTTGGCAAAACTGTTAGCCTTTCCTTGCTTCATGTTGTACTCCAAGGCCAAACTTGCTGTTACTCCAGGTACCTCCTGACTTCCTATTGTTGCATACAGTCCCCTATGATTTAAAGGACATCTTTTCCGGTGTTAGTTCTAGAAGGTCTTGTAGGTATCATAGAACAGTTCAACTTCAGCTTCTTCAGCATTAGTGGTTAGGGCACAGATTTGGATTACTGTGATATTGAATAGTTTGCCTTAGAAATGAGCCAAGATCATTCCGTCATTTTTAAGATTTCAGCAAAGTACTGCATTTCAGACACTTTTCTTGACCATGAGGGCTACTTCATTTCTTCTAAGGGATTCTTGCCCACAGTAGTAGATATAAAGGTCATCTGAATTAAATTCACCCTTTTCCATCCATTTCAGTTCAGTGATTTCTTAAATACCAATATTCACTGTTGTCATCTCCTGTTTGAACACACATACTTTCCTATTAGTGTCCAGAAGTCTGGAGAAGGTGGAGGCATGCATGGACAGTTTGCCCTCAGGCCAAATAATAGGGAGGAAATACAGCCCCACCCATCAACAGATAAGTGGATTAAAGATTTACCATCTCTTTAAGAATTTTCCAGTTTGTTGTGATCAAAGGATCACAACACAAAGGAATACCAAACCACCTGACCTGCCTCCTGAGAAAGCTATATGCATGTGAAGAAATAAGTTAGAACTGGACATGGGTTATGTCCCAGTTAGAACTGGGATATGGCAAAAACCACCACAATATTGTAAAGTAATTAGCCTCCAATTAAATTAATTTTAAAAAGAAAACAAAAAGAACTGGACATGGAAAAATAGACTGGTTCCAAATTGGGAAATGAGTATGTAAAAGCTGTATATTGTCACCCTGCTTATTTAACTTATATGCAGAGTACATCATGAGAAATGCCAGGATGGATGAAGCACAGGCTGGAATCAAGATTACCAGGAGAAATATCAATAACCTCAGATATGCAGATGACAGCATCCTTATGGCCAAAAGCGAAGAAGAACTAAAGAGCCTCTTGATGGAAGTGAAAGAGGTGAGTGAAAAAGTTGGCTTAAAACTCAACATTCAGAAAACTAAGATCATGGCATCCAGTCCCATTACTTCATGGGAAATAGATGGGGAAACAATAGAAACAGTGACAGACTTTATTTTCTTGGGCTCCAAAATCTTTGAACATGGTGACTGCAGCCATGAAATTAAGAAACACTTGCCTCTTGGAAGAAAAGTTATGACCAACCTAGACAGCATATTAAAAAGCAGAGACATTACTTTGCTAATAAAGGTCCATCTAGTCAAGGCTGTGGTTTTTCCAGTAGTCATGTATGGATGTCAGAATTGGACTGCAAAGAAAGCTGAGTGCCGAAGAATTGCTGCTTTTGAACTGTGGTGTTGGAGAAGACTCTTGAGAGTCTTCTGAACACCAAGGAAATCCAACCAGTCAATCCTAAATGAAATCAGTCCTGAATATTCATTGGAAGGACTGATGCTGAAGCTGAAACTCCCATCAAATCACCTGATGTGATGAACTGATTCATTGAAAAAGATCTCAATGCTGGGAAAGATTGAAAGCGGGAAGAGAAGGGGACAACAGAGAACAAGATTGTTGGATGGCATCACCAACTCTATGAACATGAGTTTGAGTATGCTCTGGGAGTAGGTGATGGACAGGGAAGCCAGGCATGTGACAGTCCATGGGGTCACAAAGAGTCGGACACAACTGAGCAACTGAACTGACTGAGCATGCCCGGCCCATCATTATAAGACCCAGTTTCCCCCTCAGTCAGGCTCTCCCATCAGGAAGCTTCCATAAGCCTCTTATCCTTATACATCAGAGGCAGACAGAATGAAAACCACAGTCACAGAAAACTAACCAAACTGATGACAGCCTTGTCTAACTCAATGAAAATACAAGCCATGCCTTGTAGGATCACCCAAGATGGACGGGTATGGTGGAGGGTTCTGACAAAGAGTGGTCCACTGGAGAAGGGAATGGCAAACCACTTCAGTATTTTTGCCTTGAGAACCCCATGAAAAGGCAAAAAGATAGGACACTGAAAGATGAACTCCTCAGATCAGTAGGTGCCCAATATGCTACTGGAGAAGAGCAGAGAAATAACTCCAGAAACAATGAAGACATGGAGCCTAAGTGAAAACAACACCCAGTTGTGTATATGACTGGTGATGGAAGTAAAGTCTGATGCTATAAAGAACAATACTGCACAGGAACCTGGAATGTTTTGCCCATGAATCAAGGTAAATTGTAAGCAGTCAAACAGGAGATGGCAAGAATGAACATTGACATTTCAGGAATTGGTGAACTAAAATGGACCAAAAAGGGCAAATTTAATTCAAATGACCATTATATCTAATACTGTGGCAAGAATCTCTTAGAAGAAATGGAATTGCCCTCATAGTAAACAAAAAAGTCAGAAATGCAGTACTTTAGCGCAATCTCAAAAATGACAGAATGGTATCTGTTCATTTCCAAGGCAAACCATTCACTATCACAGTAATCCAAATCTATGCCCCAACTACTAATGCTGAAGAACCTGAAGTTGAATGGGTCTATGATGACCTACAAGACCTTCTAGAACTAACACCAAAAAATCCTGTCCTTCATCACAGAGGACTGGAATGCAAAATTACAAGTCAAGAGATACCTAGAGTAAAAGGCAAGTTTGGCCTTGGAGTACAAAATGAAGCAGGGCAAAGGCTAACAGATTTTTGCCAAGAGAATGCACTGGTTATAGCTAACACCTTCTTCCAACAACACAAGAGATGACTCTACACATGGACATCACCAGATGGTCAATACTGAAATCAGATTAATTATATTTTTTTGCAGTGGAAGATGGAGAAGCTCTATACAGTCAGCAAAATCAAGACCGGGAGCTGACTGTGGCTCATATCATGAACTCCTTATTCCCAAATTCAGACTTAAATTGAAGAAAGTAAGGGAAACCACTAGAGCATTCAGGTATGACCTAATCAAACCCCTTACAATTATACAGTGGAAGTGATAAATAGATTCAAAGGATTAGATCTGATAGAAAAGAGTGCCTGAAGAACTATGGATGGCGGTTCATGACATTGTACAGGAGGCAGTGATCAAGACCATCCCCAAGAGAAAGAAATGCAAAAAGGCAAAATGGTTGTCTGAGGAGGCCTTACAAACAAGTGAGAAAAGAAGAGAAGTGAAAGGCACAGGAGAAAAGGAAAGCTATATCCATCTGAACGCAGAGTTCCAAAGAATAGCAAGTAGAGATAAGAAAGCTTTCCTCAGATCAATCCAAAGAAATACAGGAAAATAATAGAATGGGAATGGCTAGAGATCTCTTCAAGAAAATTAGAGATACTAAGGGAACATCTCATGCAAAGATGGGCACAGTAAAGGACAGAAACATTATGGACCTAACAGAAGCAGAAGATACTAAGAAGAGGTGGCAAGAATACACAGAAGAACTATACAAAAAATATCTTCAAGATGCGGATAGGCACGATGGTGTGATCACTCACCTAGAGCCAGGTGGAATGAGAAGTTAAGACAGCCTCAGAGACATCATTATGAACAAAGCTAATGGAGGTGATGGAGTTCCAGCTGAGCTATTTCAAATCCTAAAGGATAATGCTATGAAAGTGCTGCACTCAATATGTCAGCAAATTTGGAAAACTCAGCAGTGTCCAGGACTAGAAAAGGTCAGTTTTCATTCCAATCCCAACGAAAGGCAATGCCAAAGAATGCTCAAACTACAGTTGCAGTCATATCACACGCTAGCAAAGTAATGCTCAAAATTCTCAAAGCAAGGCTTTAATAGCACGTGAAGGGCAGAGACATTACTTTATCAACAAAGGTCTGTCAAGGCTATGGTTTTTCCAGTAGTCATGTATGGATGTGAGAGTTGGACTATAAAGAAAGCTGAGCGATGAAGAATTGATTCTTTTGAACTGTGGTGTTGGAGAATACTCTTGAGAATCCCTTGGACTGCAAGGAGATCCAACCAGTCCATCCTAAAGAGATCAGTCCTGAGTGTTCATTGGAAGGACTGATGCTGAAGCTGAAATTTCAATACTTTGGCCACCTGATGTAAAGAGCTGACTCATTTGAAAAGACCCTGATGCTGGGAAAGATTGAGGGCAGGAGGAGAAGGGGATGACAGAGGATGAGATGGCTGGATGGCATCACTGACTCAATGAACATGAATTTGGGTAAACTCTGGGAGTTGGTGATGGACAGGGAGGCTGGGTGTCTGCAGTTCATGGGGTTGCAAAGAGTCGGAAAGGACTGAGTGACTGAACTGAACAGAGAACTTCCAGATGTTTAAGTTGGATTTAGAAAAGGCAGGGGAGCCATAGGTCAAATTGCCAACATCCATTGGATCATAGAGAAAGCAAGAGAGTTCCAGGAAAAACATCTACTTCTGCTTTACTAACTACACCAAAGCCTTTGACTGTGTGGATCACAACAAACTGTGGAAAAATCTTAAAAAGATGGGAATACTAGACCACCTTACCTGCCTCCTGAGAAATCTGTATGCAGGTCAAAAGCAACAGTTAGAACCGGACATGAAAAAACAGACTGGTTCCAAATTGGGAAAGGAGTATGTCAAGACTATACATTGTCACCCTGTTTATTTAACTTATATGCAGAGTACATCATGCAAAATGCCAGGATGAAACCCAAGCTGGAATCAAGAGTGCAGCGAGAAATATCAATAACCTCAGATGTTCAGATGACCCCACCCTTATGGGAGAAAGTAAAGAGGAACTAAAAAGCCTCTTGATGAAAGTGAAAGAAAAGAGTGAAAAGGCTGGCTTAAAACTCAACATTCTGTGGGAGAAGACGAGGGTGGGATAATTTGAGAAATCCATTGAAACATGTATATTACCATATGTGAAATAGATCACCAGTCCAGGTTTGATACCTGAGACAGGGTGCTCAGGGCCGGAACACTGGGATGACTCTGAGGCATGGGATGGGGAGGGACGTGGGAGGGGGCTTCAGAATGGGCAACACATGTACACCCATGGCTGATTCATGTCAATGTATGGCAAAAACCACTACAATATTGTAAAGTAATTAGCCTCCAATTAAAATAAATTATTTTCTTAAAAACCTCAACATTCAAAAAATGAAGATCATGGCACCCAGTCCCATCACTTTGTGGCAAATAGATGGGAAAACAATGGAAACAGTGACAGACTTTATTTTCTTGGGCTCCAAAATCTTTGCAGATTGTGACTTCAGCCATGAAATTAAAAGGCATTTGCTCCTTGGAAGAAAAGCTGTGACCAACCTAGACAGCATATTAAAAAGCCAGAGACATTACTTTGCTGACAAAGTTCTATCTAGTCAAAGCTATGGTTTTTCCAGTAGTCATTTATAGATGTGAGAGTTGGACCATAAAGAAAGCTGAGTGCCTAAGAATTGATGCTTTTGAACCATGGTGTTGGAGAAGGCTCTTGGGAGTCCCTTGGACTGGAGGAGAATAAACCAGTTAGTCCTAAAGGACATCAATCCTGAATGTTCATTGGAATGACTGACGGTAAAGCTGAAACTCCAATACTATGGTCCCCTGATGCAAAAAACACTCATTTGTAAAGACCCTGATGCTAAGAACGATTGAAGGCAGGAGGAGAAGAAGCCGATGGAGGATGAGATGGTTGGATGGCAGCACTGACTCCATGGACATGAGTTTGAGCAAGCTCCGGGTGTTGGTGGTGGAGGGGGGAGCCTGGCATGCTGCAGTCCATGGGGTGGCAGGGAGTTGGACATGACTGAGCAACTCAGCTGAACTGAACAGACTTTTCCTTGACTCGTGGACCTAACATTTCAGGTTTCCGTGCAATATTATTCTTACAGCATCAGATTTTACATTCTCCACCTGAAACATCCACAACTGGGTTCTATTTCCACTTTGACTCAGCCTCTTCATTCTTTCTGTAGCTATTTCTCCACTTTTGCCCATAACATATTGGACACCTACTGACCTGGGTTGGGGGGAGGTGCTCGTATTCCAATTTCATATCATTTTGCCTTTCCAAACTCCTTGTGGGGTTCTCAAGGCAAGAATCTGAAATGGCTTGCCATCCCCTTCTCCTGTGGACCATGTTTTGTCAGAACTCTCCACCATGACCCATCTAACTTCAGTAACCCTGCACAGCATGGCTCATAGTTTCATTAAGTTTCACAAGGCTGTTATCCATGTGGTCATTTAGGTTTGTTGTCTTTTGTTTCATTCTGAAGGCCAAGGGATTGTACTTATTTGATATTCTGTCTTCTCTCTAATGAATGAGGATAAGAAGTTTGTGCACCTTCCTGATGTGAGGGACTCTCTGTGGGGAAAACTGGGTCTTCCTCTGTTGGGCACAGCCATGATCAGTAAATCTTTATACCAATTTTCTGCTTATTGGTGTGGCTGTGATCCCTGGCTGTAGTTTGGCCCAAGGCAGCCCAGTCCTGGAATCTGCAGTCGCTATGATAGGGCCACAGGCTATGGTAAGGCGATTGGCAACCTCTTTCAAGAGGACCTATGCCAACATGCTGTGCCTCCCAGGATGACTGCTGCCAGTGCCCCCAACCCTGTGGCAGGCCCACATCTCTGCAAGAGATGTCACAGGCAAGTCTACCTCAGTCTCCTGTGCACTCACTGTTCCTTTCCCCTGGGTTCTGATGTTCACAGGGTTTTGTTTGGGCCCTCCAAGAGTCTCTGTTTCCCTCAGTTTTGTGAAAGTTCCATAATCAACCTCCACTGAGCTTCAGACCTGGGGATTCCCAGTCTCTTGGCTGGATCCCAGGTTGAGAAGTCTGATGTGGGGTCTAGGACCTTCCCAACAGTGCGAGAACTTCTATGGTATAATTGTTCTCCAGTTTGTGGGTTGCCCACTTGATGGCTCTGTGGTAGGGCTAATGGCGAACTCCTCCAAGAGGTCAGTCTCTTCCCTCAAAAATCCCTCCATCCTCTCCAAGGCAGCCTCCCTGTTCCACATTGATTAGCCTCACTGCCTTCAATCCTTTCACATTTATTGGGCACCTATTACATACATAGACAACTTACTAAAAAGCAGAGACATCACTTTGCCAACAAAGGTTCGATAGTCAAAGCTATTGCTTTTCCAGTAGTCATGTACTGATGTGAGAGTTGGACCATAAAGAAGGCTGTCCACCAAGAAGAGATGCTTTCACATTGTGGTGCTGGAGAAGACTCTTGTGAGTCCCTTGGACAGCAAGGAGTTCAAACCAGTCAGTCCTAAAGGAAATCAACCCTGAATATTCACTGGAAGGACTGATGCTGAAGCTGAAGTTCCAATATTTGGCCACCTGATGCAAAGAGCCCACTCACTAGAAACGATCCTGATGCTGGCAGAAATTAAGGGCAGGAGGAAAAGAGGCCAACAGAGGATGAGATGGTTGGATGGCATCACTGACTCAGTGCACATGAGTTTGAGGAAACTCCAGGAGATAGTGAAGAACAGGGAAGCCTGGTGTGCTGCAGTCCATGGGATTGCAGAGTTGGATACAACTGAGTGACTGAACAACAGGACTATATACCACACACACAGTCAGGTGCTTGACATACAAATGCAAAATTAAAGAAACATTATCCCTGCCTTCAGAGAACGTTAGAGACCAAACTCCTCTCCTACTGGAAAGAAGAAGGAAGCACTTTGAGTTAATTGCAGGACCCATAAGAAAGAGGAGGGAGACAGAATATTACAATCTGTACAATAGCCCTATATTACTAGCTCTCCCACAGTGCAAGCAATGGTCATGTAATACTTGAGGAACACTGTTTTAAAATACAAGATATCTTAAAATATCTTAAAAATAACTTCCTCCCCCACCTTGTTTTCATGGTTGCTGATTCATTTTTTAATTCATTTGTTATTTATTTTAAAAACATTTATAGAGTGCTATGTGCCAATTAAGAAATATGCAGTTCCTCGTCTCAAAGAGGATGAAGTTACATGTGATGAGGTTTTGACCATTTTAACAGGGAAATTTAAAAAGTCTTTAACAACAAAACACGATATATGTATGCACTTACAAGATATTTACTATGCAGTATACAACAAAGTGTCATGTATATGTGGTGGTATAATATCCATACTTTCTGGGGAGAACTGTTGTTTTCTCTATAATTACTTATAATTTTCTGAAATGATAGTGATAGAAAAGGTAGATATTTTAAAATATTCTTAGCAAATGTTTGTGGCCATCCACAACAGTGCCTTGACCTGAATTGTATGTTTGTTGTTGCTTAGTCACTAAGTCACGTCCAATTCTTTTGTGACCCCACAAGGGCTGTAACCCTCAAGGATACTCTGTTCATGATTTCCTAGGCAAAAATAGTTGAGTGGGTTACCATTTCCTTTTCTAGGGGATCTTCCTGACCCAGGGATTGAACCTGAGTCTCCTGCATTGCAGGTGGATTCTTTACCACTGAGCCACCTGGGAAGATCATATGAGGATCATATGAATTATATACATGATATTATAGTAAAGTGGTCATGTGATTAGCTGTCATACTGTGAAAACTAGGAAAACTTAGGAAATCTGTAAGTCTGAGAACCACTGGTTTCATGTATCACATTTATAACCAGTTCTTCTCTACCTTTATTTACTTTTCCCAACCATAAAATGAATGTTTCAACAGGCTGGGTTTTCTGTTTGCTCTCTTCATACATTCATCTTTGGAAAGTTTATTCCTTTCAGGATTTCAACAACACATGTCTACAGTACTTAACAATTTATAAAGTTCTTTGTGTAAAGTAGTCCCTAGTGTCAGAAGGATATGTTTTTAAATCTGGATTCCTGTATTTATTAGTTTTGTAATCATGTATTACCGAACTCAGGTTTGACTATTTGCCACTCAAAAGTCAATATTCAATAGACAAGTGTTGGTTGGAAAGATTACTTTATTCAGGAGGCTGGCTACCTGGGGAGAAGGTGGACTTGAGAGGGTAACAGGAAGGAAGGCCAGGGGTCTCCAAATGGAGGAAATAGGCTACAAGTGTCAGACTTTTTTTTTTTTTTTAATCTCCCTCTCAAGCAGCAAGAGGAAAAAAACTACTAGTATTAAATTCTTTTCCACTCTCTATAAAAATTTTAAAAAAGGTTTCTCTTAAAATTCTATCTGCCATGATGAGGCCTAGCGCCACCTGAGCTTAACTTTTCTCAAACCTTGAGCTAACCAATGTGTTTTTCTTATGGAAATGTTTTTCTTAAGCTATGTTAAAGAACTATGTATTTACCCTAGACTCTTTCCTCAAGTCAGTTCCACTCTTTCTTCAAGTCGGTTCCACTTATTGGTAAGACTCAGAACCAATAATTCAGTTCAATCACTCAGTCATGTCGGATTCTTTGCAACCCCATGGACTCCAATGCACCAGGCCTCCCTGTCCATCACCAACTCCCCGAATTTACACCAACTCATGTCCATTGAGTCGGTGATGCCATCCAACCATATCATTCTTTGTCATCCCCTTCTCCTCCTACCTTCAATCTTTCCCAGCCTCAGGGTCTTTTAAAATGAGTCAGCTCTTCACATCAGGTGGCCAAAGTATTGGAGTTTCAGCTTCAGCATCAGTCCTTCCGATGAATATTCAGGACTGATTTCCTCTAGGATGGACTGGTTGGATCTCCTTGCAGTCCAAGTGACTCTCAAGAGTCTTCTCCAACACCACAGTTCAAAAGCATCAATTTTTCGGCGCTCAGCTTCCTTTATAGTCCAGCTCTCACATCCATACATGACCACTGGAAAAACCATAGCCTTGACTAGACGGATCTTTGTTGGCAAAGTAATGTGTCTCTGCTTTTTAATATGTTATCTAGGTTGGTCATAACTTTTCTTCCAAGGAGTAAGCGTCTTTTAATTTCATGTCTGCAGTCACCATCTGCAGTGATTTTGGAGACCAAGAAAATAAAGCCTGTCACTGCTTCCACTGTTTCCCCATTTTTTGCCATGAAATGATGGGACTGGATGCCATGATCTTAGTTTTCTGAATGTTGAGCTTTAAGCCAACTTTTTCACTCACCTCTTTCACTTTCATCAAGAGGCTCTTTAATTCTTCTTCACTTTCTGCCATAAGGGTGGTATCATCTGCATATCTGAGGTTATTGATATTTCTCCCAGCAATCTTGATTCCAGCTTGTGCTTAATCCAGCCCAATATTTCTCATGATGTACTCTGGAAATAAGTTAAATAAATAGGATGACAATATACAGCCTTGACATACTCCTTTCCCGATTTGGAACCAGTCTGTTGTTCCATGTCCAATTCTAACTGTTGCTTCCTGACCCTCATACATGTTTCTCAGGAGGCAGGTCAGGTAGTCAGTATTCCCATTGCTTTAAGAAGTTTCCATAGTTTATTGTGATCCACACAGTCGAAGGCTTTACTATAGTCAATGAAGCAGAAGTAGATGTTTTTCTGGAATGCCCTTGCTTTTTTGATGATCCAACAGATGTTGGCAATTTGATCTCTGATTTCTCTGCCTTTTCTAAAACCAGCTTGAACATCTGGAAGTTCACAGTTCACATACTGTTGAAGTCTAGCTTGGAGAATTTGGAGCATTACTTCGCTAGCGTGCGAGATGAGTACAATTGTGCAATACTTTGAACATTTTTTTTGGCATTGCTTTTCTTTGAGATTGTAATGAAAACTGACTTTTCCAGTCCTGTGGCCACTGCTGAGTTTTCCCAATTTGCTGGCATATTGAGTGGAGCACTTTCACAGCATCATCTTTTAGGGTTTGAATAGCTCAACTGGAATTCCATCACATCCACTAGCTTTGTTCATATAATGCTTCCTAAGGCCCACTTGACCTCACACTCCAGGGTGTCTGGCTCTAGGTGAGCCAGACACCATTGTGATTTTCTGGGTCATTAAGATCTTTTTGTTGGAGAAGGCAATGGCAACCCACTCCAGTACTCTTGCCTGGAAAATCCCATGGACTGAGGAGCCTGGTGGTCTGCAGTCCATGGGGTCGCTAAGAGTCGGACAGGACTGAGAGACTTCACTTTCACGCATTGGAGAAGGAAATGGCAACCTGCTCCAGTGTTCTTGCCTGGAGAATCCCAGGGATGGGGGAGCCTGGTGGGCTGCCATCTATGGGGTCGCACAGAGTCGGACACAACTGAAGCTACTTAGCAGCAAGATATTTTTGTATAGTTCTTCTGTGTATTCTTACCACCTCTTCTTAATATCTTCTACTTCCACACCATTTCTTTCCTTTTTTGTGAACATCTTTGCATGAAATGTTCCATTGGTATCTGTAATTTTCTTGAAAAGATCTCTAGTCTTTCCCAAACTATTGTTTTCCTCTACTTCTTTGCATTGATATCTTAGGAAGGCTTTCTTACTCTCCTTTCTATTTCTTGGAACTCTGCATTCAGATGGATATATCTTTCCTTTCCTCCTTTGCCGTTAACTTGTCTTCTTTGCTTAGCTATTTTTAAGGCCTCCTCTGACAACCATTTTGCCTTTTTGCATTTTTTCTTCTTGGGGATGGTTTTGATCACTGCCTCCTGTACAGTGTTATGAACCTCTGTCCATAGTTCTTTAGGCACTCTATCTATCATATCTAACCCCTAGATTCTATTTGTTACTTCCACTGTATAATTGTAAGATATTTGATTTATGTTGTAACCGAATGGCATGGTGGTTCTCCCTACTTTCTTCAGTTTAAGTCTGAATTTGGCAACAAGGTTTTTTTGATCTGAGCCACAGTCAGCTCCAGGTCTTGTTTTTACTGACTGTATAGAGCTTCTCCACCTTTGGCTGCAAAGAATATAATCAATCTGATTTCAGTATTGACCATCTGGTGATATCCATGTGTAGAGTCATCTTTTGCATTGTTGGAAGAAGTTGTTTGCCATGACAGGTGCATTCTTTTGGCAAAACTCTGTTAGCTTTTGCCCTGCTTCATTTTCCTCTGAAGCCAAATTTGCCTGTTATTCCAGGTGTCTCTTGACTTCCTACTTTTGTAATCCTATCCCCTATGATGAAAAGGACAACTTTTTTTGGTGTTAGTTCTAGAAGGTCTTCTAGGTATTATAGAACTGTTCAACTTCATTCTTCAGCATTAGTGGTGGGGGCATAGGCTTGGGTTACTGTGATATTAAATGGTTTGCCTTGGAAATGAACAGAGATCATTCCATCATTTTTGAGACTGCACCAAAGTACTGCATTATGGACTGTTTTGTTGACTATGAGGGCTGCTCCATTTCTTCTAAGGGATTCTTGCCCACAGTAGTAGATATAATGGTCATCTGAATTAAATTAGCCCATTCTGGTCTTTAGCTCACTGATTCCTAAAATGTCAATGTTCACTCTTGCCATCTCCTGTTTGGCCACTTCCAGTTTACCTTTATTCATGGACCTGACATTCCAGGTTCCTGTGCAGTATTGATCTTTATAGAATTGAACTTTACTTCCACCACCAGACACATCCACAACTGGGCATTGTTTTTGCCTTGACTCAGCCTCTTCATTCCTTCTGGAGCTATTTCTCTACTCTTCTCCAGTAGCATATTGGGTACCTACCAACCTGGGGAGTTCATCTTTCAGTGTCAAATCTTTTGCCTTTTCATACTGTTTGTGTGGTTCTCAAGGCAAGAATGCTGAAGCGGTTTGCCATTCCTGTCTCCAGTCAACCATTTTTTGTCAGAACTCTCCATCAAGACCCGTCCATCTTGGGTGATCCTACATGGCATGGCTCATAGTTTCATTGAGTTAGACAATGAATCATGTGATTATTTTGATTAGTTTTCTGTGATTGTGATTTTTATTCTGTCTGCCCTCTGATGGATGAGAATAAGAGGCTTGTGGAAGCTTTCTGATGGGAGGAATTGGCTTTAGGGAAAAATGGGTCTTGCTCTGGTGGGGGGTTCAGTTCACTTCAGTTCAGTTGCTCAGTCATGTCCGACTCTTTGTGACCCCATGGACTGCAGAACACCAGGCCTCCCTGTCCATCACCAATGCCCAGAGTTTACTCAAATCAAGTCCATCAAGTTGGTGATGCCATCCAGCCATCTCATCCTTTGTTGTCCCCTTCTCCTCCTACTTTCAATATTTCCCAGCATCAGGGTCTTTTCAAATGAGTCAGCTCTTCACATCAGGTGGCCAAAGTATTGGAGTTTCAGCTTCAGCATCAGTCCTTCCAATGAATATTCAGGACTGATTTCCTCTAGGATGGACTGGTTGGATCTCCTTGTAGTCCAAGGGACTCTCAAGAATCTTGTCCAACACCACAGTTCAAAAGCATCAATTCTTTGGTGCTCAGCTTTCTTTATAGCTGAGCTATAGCTATAGCTCTCACATCCATATATAACTACTGGGAAAACCATAGCCTTGACTAGACGGACCTTTGTTGGCAAAGTAATGTGTCTCTGCTTTTTAATATGCTATCTAGGTTGGTCATAACTTTTCTTCCAAGGATTAAGCATCTTTTAATTTCATGGCTGAAGTCACAATCTGCAAAGATTTTGGAGCTCAAGAAAATAAAGTCTGTCACTGTTTCCATTGTTTCCCCATCTATTTGCCATGAAGTGATGGACCAGATGCCATGATCTTAGTTTTCTGAATGTTGAGCTTTAAGCCAACTTTCTCACTTTCCTCTTTCACTTTCATCAAGAGGCTCTTTAGTTATTCTTCACTTTCTGCCATAAGGGTGGTGTCCCAGTGTAAGAATCCCATGATCAGTATGAAAAGGTTGGGGGTGGGGGCATGCTCAGTAAATCTTTAATCCAATTTTCTGCTGATGGGTGGGGCTGTATTCTGACCCTGTACACCATACACTAAAATAAACTCAAAATGGATTAAAGACCTAAATCTAAGACCAGAGTCTATAAAATTTATAAAACAGTAAAATTTATAAAACAGTCTCTGACAAAATCCCAGGAATAACCTTGATGACTCACCTCCTAAAATAATGGGGGAAAAAACCCAAAAATAAACAAATGGGATCTAATTAAACTTAAAAGCTTCAGCAAAGAAAACCATAAACAAGACAAAAAGACAACCCTCAAAATAGAAGAAAATAATTGCAAATGAAGCAACTGACAAAGGATTAATCTCCAAAATACACAAGCAGCTTATATAGCTCAACCAGAAAAACAAACAACCCAATCAAAAAATGGGCAAAAGACCTAAACAGACATTTCTCCAAAGAAGACATACAGATGGCTAATAAACAGGTGAAAAGATGCTCAGCATGGCTCATTCTTAGAGAAAGGTAAGTCAAAACAACAAAGAGGTGTCACTTCACACTGGTCAGAATGGTCATCTTCAAAAAAACCTACAAACAATAAATGCTGGAGAGGATCTGGAAAAAAAAGAACCCTCTTACACTGTTGGTGGGAATGCAAATTTGTATAGCCACTGTGGAAAATAGTATGGAGATTTCTTTTAAAAACTAGGAATAAAACTACCATATGATCTAATAATCCCACTACTGGGCATATACCCTGAGAAAACCATAATTGAAAAAGACACATGTATCTCAATGTTCATTGCAGCACTATTTACAATAACCAGGCCATGGAAACAACCTAAATGTCCATTGACAGATGAATGAAAGAAATTGTGGTGTGTATATATATATATATATATATATATATGAATATTGAAAGTGAAAGTGAAGTTGCTCAGTCATGTCCGACTCTTTGTGACCCCATGGACTTAGCCTCCTCCGTCCATGGGATTTTCCAGGAAAGAATACTGGAGTGGAATATTACTCAGCCATAAAAAGGAATGCATTTGAATCACTTCTAATGAGATGGATGAATCTAGAGTCTATTATACAGAATGAAGTAAGTCAGAAAGAGCAAAATAAATGTCGTGTGTTAATGCATATATACATGGAATCTTGAAAGAGGGTACTGATGAACCTACTTGCAGGGCAGCAGTGGAGATGCAGACATACAGAACAGACTTGTGGACACAGTGGGGGTAGGAGAGGGTGGAACCCATTGAGAAAGTAGCATCAAAATTTATGCTTTACCACATGTAAAATAGATAGCCAGTGGGAATTGGCTGTATGACACAGAGAACTCAAACCCAATTCTCTGTGACAACCTGGAAGAGTGGGATGTGATGGGAGGTGCAAAGGAGGCTCAAGAGGAAGGGCACATATGTATACCTATGGCTGATTCATGTTGATATATGGTAGAAACCAATAATAATTTACAATAATACTGTAAAGCAATTACCCTCCAATTAAAAATAAATAAATTTTTTTTAAAAAGAAATTTGAAATACTCTTGCTACTTGGAAGAAAAGCTATGACCAACTTAGCATATTAGAAAACAGAGACATTACTTTGCCAACAAAGGTCCATCTAGTTGAGGCTATGGTTTTCCCAGTAGTCATGTATGGATGTGAGAACAGGACTATAAAGAAAGCTGAGCGCTGAAAAATTGATGATTTTGACCTGTGGTGTTGGAGAAGACTCTTGAGAGTCCCTTGGACTGCAAGGAGATCCAACCAGTCCATCCTAAAGGAAATCAGTCCTGAATATTCGTTGGAAGGACTGATGCTGAAGCTGAAACTCCAATACTTTGGCCACCTGATGTGAAGAGCTGACTCATTTGAAAAGACCCTGATGCTGGGAAAGATGGAAGGTGGGAGGAGAAGGGGATGACAGAGAATGAGATGGCTGGATGGCATCACTGACTCAATGGACATAAGTTTGAGTAAATGCTGGGAGTTGTCATGGACAGGGAGGCCTGGCATGTGGCAGTCCATAGGGTCACAAACAGTTGGACACACTGACCGACTGAACTGAACTGAAAAAAAGAAAACATTGTACAGGAAGCAGTGATAAAATCATCCCCAAGAAGAAGAAATGCAAAAAGGCAAAATGGTTGTCTGAGGAGGCCTTACAAATAGCTGAGAAAAGAAAACAAGTGAAAGAAAAGGGAGAAAAGGAAAGATTATCTGAATGCAGAGTTCTAAAGAATATCAAGGAGAGATCAGAAAGCTTTCCTAAGCTATCAATGCAAAGAAATAAAGGAAAACAATAGGTTGGGAAAGATTAGAGATCTCTTCAAGAAAACTGGAGATATCAAGGGAATGTTTCGTGCAAAGATGGGCACAATAAAGGACAGAAACAGTATGCTGCTGCTGCTGCTGCTAAGTCACTTCAGTCGTGTCCAACTCTGTGCGACCCCATAGACGGCAGCCCACCAGGCTCCCCCGTCCCTGGGAATCTCCAGGCAAGAACACTGGAGTGGGTTGCCATTTCCTTCTCCAATGCATGAAAGTGAAAAGTGAAAGTGAAGTCTCTCAGTCATGTCTGACTCTTAGCAACCCCATGGACTGCAGCCTACCAGGCTCCTATGTCCATGGGATTTTCCAGGCAAGAGTACTGGAGTGGGGTGCCATTGCCTTCTCTGAGAAACAGTATGGACCTACAGAAATAGAAGATAATAAGAAGAGGTGGCAAGAATACACAGAAGAACTATACAAAAAAGAAAAAAAAAGACTATTAGAAGAAGAATGAGGGCATTCTTAGTACTTTTATATGAAACTATTTCCAAGATATACTGTCAGGAGAAAAAAAAAATCAGGTCCAACAGTGTGCGTGTGTGTACTAAATTGCTTTAGCCTTTCCGACTCTTTGTGACCCTATGTACTATAATCCTCCAGGTTCCTCTGTTCATGGGATTCTCCAGGCAAGAATACTGGTGTGGTTTGCCATGCCCTCCTCCAGAAGATCTTTCCAACCCAGGGAGTGAACTGATGGTTCTCACATCTCCTGCACTGGACAGTGGGTTCTTTACCATTAGCATTACCTGAGAAAGCTGTTCAAAGAGTGCTGGAGAAGATAAATAGACGATGAATACATAAATAGATATATATGTATATATATGCATGCGTGTGTGCTAAGTCACTTCAGTCGTGTGTAACTGTTTGTGACCCTATGGACCATAGCACACCAGGCTTCTCTGTCCATGGGGTTCTCCAGGCAAGAACACTGGAGTGGGTTGCCATGCCCTCCTCTAGAGAATCTTTCCAAACCAGGGATCAAACGCTTGTCTCTTACATCTCCTGCATCGCCAGACAGGTTCTGTACCACTAGATCCACCTGGGAAACCTATATATATATTTTTTTGTTTGTTTGTTTAGTTGTGTCTGACTCTTTTGCAACCCCATGGACTGTAGCCTACCTGGTTCCTGCTGTCCATGGGATTTCCCAGGCAAGAATACTAAGAATACTGGAGTGAGTTGCCATTTCTTTCTCCAGGGGATCTTCCCAACTCAGGAATCAAACCTGAATCTCTTAAGTCTCCTCATTGGCAGGCAGATTCTTTACCGCTGAGCCATAAGGGAAGCCTATATATGTTTATTGGAGAATGAAATGGCAACCCACTCCAGTATTCTTGCCTGGAGAATCCCATGGACAGAGGGGCCTGGCAGGCTACAGTCTATGGAGTCATAAGAGTCTAACACAACTGAACGACTAAGCATATATATGTGTATAGATAGATAGATAGATGTAAACATAGACTATGTATATATAGTAATATACTTGCTTTTATATACATGAAATATCCTGCAAAAGAGAAAAGGAAAGATATACCCATTTGAATGCAGAGTTCCAAAGAATAGCAAGGAGGGATAAGAAAGCCTTCCTCAGTGATCAATGCAAAGAAATAGAGAAAAACAAGAGAATGGGAAAGAGATCTCTTCAAGAAAATTAGAGATACCAAGGGAATATTTCATGCAAAGATGGGCTCAATAAAGGACAGAAATGATATGGACCTAACAGAAGCAGAAGATTTAAGAAGAGATGGCAAGAATACACAGAAGAACTGTACAAAAAAGATCTTCATGACCCAGATAATTATGAAGGTGTGATCACTCACCTAGAGCCAGACATCCTGAAATGTGAAGTCAGGTGGGCCTTAGGAAGCATCACTACGAACAAAGCTAGTGGAGGTGATGGAATTCCAGTTGAGCTATTTAACATCCTGCCATGGGCAGAGAACATATCTCTGTATATCTTTCATTGACTTTTCAATTATGAAACTTCTGAATATGTCTACTATTCAAAAATAAATACAGACAAAAAAGGTCACATAGTATATGATTCCATTTTTTAAAAGAAAGAATCTTGAGATTATTCTGGTTTATCTCAGTTCAGTCCAGTTCAGTGGCTCAGTTGGGTCCGACTCTTAGAAGCCCCATGGACTGCAGCAAGCCAGGCTTCCCTGTCCATCACCAATTCCTAGAGCTTGCTCAAACTCATGTCCATCTAGTCGGGGATGCCATCCAACCATCTCATCCTCTGTCATCCCTTCTCCTGCCTTCAATCTTTCCCAGCATCAGGGTCTTTTTCAATGAGTCAGTTCTTCACATCAAGTGGCCAAAGTGTTGGAGCTTCAGCTTCTGGTTTATCTAGGTGGATCCTAAGTGCAATCACATCCCCAGAAGAAGGAGGCAGAAGATTTGACAAAAGCCACAAACCAAGGAATGCTGGAGGCCACCAGAAGCTATTAGAGGCAAAGAAAGGATTCTCCCCTAGAGCCTCCAGAGGGATCATAGCCCAGCCAACACCTTGATTGGTACATTTCTGGCCTCCATACATGTGAAAAAATACATTTCTTTCTTTTTAAAAAACTTTTTATTTTGCATTGGGTATAGCCAGTTAACAATGTTGGGATACTTTCAGATGAACAGCAAAGGGACTCAGCCATACATATACATGTATCCAGTCTCCCCAAAACTCCTCTCCCATCCAAGCTGCCACATAACATTGAGCAGAGTTCCATGTGCTATACAATAGGCTGTTGTTGCTTATCCATTTTTAATACAGCAGGGTATACTTTTCCATCCTAAACTCCCTAACTATCCCTTCCCCGCTGGCAACCATAAATTCATTCTTTAAGTCTGTGAGTCTCTTGCTATTTTGTAAGTTCATTTGTATCGTTTCACATATAAGGGATTTCATACAATATTTCTCCTTCTCTCACTAACTTAATTCACTCAGTATGACAATCTCTAGGTCCATCCATGTTGCTGCATATGGCATTATTTCATTCTTTCTAATGTCTGAATAATATTCCATTGTGTATATGTACCACATCTTCTTTATCCATTCCTCTGTCAGTGGACATTTAGGCTGTTTTCATGTCTTGGCTATTGTAAACAGTGCTGCAATGAGCACTGTGGTGCATGTGTCTTTTCAGATTATGTTTTTCTCCAGATATATGCCCAGGGGTGGGATTGCAGGGTCATATGGTAGCTCTATTTTTAGTTTTTTTAAGGAACCTCCATACTGTTCTCCATAGTGGCTCTACAAATTTAAATTCCCATCAATGGTGTAAGAGGGATCCTTTCTACGTGTGAGAGAATAAATTTCTACCGTTTTAAGCCATCAAATTTGTAATAATTTGTTACAGCAACCCCAGGAAACTAACGCACGTGGGTCCTCACCACCTACACCCTTCCTTCATGGTCTCATTTCTTCCCTTTCTCTGACATGCGAGGCCCCAAGCTTAAGAGACAATAGTTCCTGAACTCATTGCATTTGCCACCTTGTCTTTCTGAAAAACTTCTGCTCCCACTCATCCTTTTCCCCTTCTTTCTCCCAACACACAGTACTCCCAAGTCACCTGATTCTTACCTCTATTTTAACACTTGGCGTAATATGCTCTAATTTGCTGTTCCTCCTATCTACATAAGAGTCCATACAGGGCATGGAACCTATGTTATTTGCCTTCACATCTCCAGCACCAAGCACAGTGCCAGGACACAAAGGAAGTGCTAATGAATGAATAAATTTAGCATCAAAGCCCTAATGCATCATTGTCCATTTTGCTTGCTATGGACAGCCAATTCTCCTGATTCTCCACTGCACAATGCAGAGGCTACCAGCTCCTCAGGCTGCATGATGCACTCCTGCACAGACTATCTGTACACCTGTCCTGCTAGGGTTGACAAGCAGGTAGCACTTTTAAATTATTATTAATTAATTTAGGTTGCACTGGCTCTTCTTTGCTGTGCTCAGACTTTCTCTAGTTGTGGCATGAGAGAGCTACTCTTAATTGTGGTGAGTGGGCTTCTCTTGTTGCAGAGCACAGGCTTTAGTTACTGTGGGCTCAGTAGCTGTGGTACAGGGGCTTGGGTGCTCTGTGGCTTGTGGAATCTTCCCAAACCAGAGATCCAACCTGTGTCTCCTGCATTGGCAGGCGGATTCTTATCCAATATGCCATAAGGGAAAACAATAGAATGGGAAAGACTAGAGATCTCTTCAAGAAAATTAGAGATACCAAGGGAACACTTCATGTAAAGATGGGCTCAATAAAGGACAGAAATGGTATGGACCTAACAGAAGCAGAAGATATTAAGAAGAGGTGGCAAGAATATACAGAAGAACTGTACACAAAAGATCTTCATGACCCAGATAATATAATCACAATGATCACTCACCTAGATCACTCACCTAGAGCCAGACATCCTGGAATATGAAGTCAGGTGGGCCTTAGGAAGCATCACTATGAACAAAGCTAGTGGGGGTGATGGAATTCCAGTTGAGTTATTTCAAACCCTAAAAGTCAATGCACGATACTGGATGCTTGGGGCTGGTGCACTGGGACGACCCAGAGGGATGGTATGGGGAGGGAGGAGGGTTCAGGATGGGGAACACATGTATACCTGTGGCAGATTCATTTTGATATATGGCAAAACCAATACAATATTGTAAAGTTAAATAAAATAAAATTTAAAAAAAAAAAACATGATGCTGTGAAAGTGCTGGACTCAATATGCCAGCAAATTTGGAAAACTCAGCACTGGCCACAGGACTGGAAAAGGTCAGTTTTCATTCCAATCCCAAAGAAAGACAATGCCAAAGAATGCTCAAACTACTGCACAATTGCACTCATCTCACACACTAGTAAAGTAATGCTCAAAATTCTCCAAGCCAGGCTTCAGCAATATGTTAACTGTGAACTTCCAGATGTTCAAGCTGGTTTTAGAAAAGGCAGAGGAACCAGAGATCAAATTGCCAACATCATCAAAAAAGCAAGAGAGTTCCAGAGATCAAATTGCCAACATCATCAAAAAAGCAAGAGAGTTCCAGAAAAACATCTATTTCTGCTTTATTGACTATGCCAAAGCCTTTGACTGTGTGGATCATAATAAACCGGAAAATTCTGAAAGAGATGGGAATATCAGACCACCTGCCCTGCCTCTTGAGAAACCTGTATGCAGGTCAGGAAGCAACAGTTAGAACTGGACATGGAACAACAGGCTGGTTCCAAATAGGAAAAGGAGTACATCAAGGCTGTATATTGTCACCTTGCTTAGTTAACTTGTACACAGAGTACATTGTGAGAAATGCTGAGCTGGATGAAGCACAAGCTGGAATCAAGATTGCTGGGAGAAATATCAATAACCTCAGATATGCAGATGACACCACCCTTACGGCAGAAAGTGAAGAGGAACTAAAGAGCCTCTTGATGAAAATGAAAGAGGAGAGTGAAAAATTTGGGTTAAAGCTCAACATTCAGAAAATGAAGATCATGGCATCTGGTCCCATCACTTCATGGCAAATAGATGGGGAAACAGTGGCTGACTTTACTATTGGGGTCTCCAAAATCACTGCAGATGGTGACTGCAGCCATCAAATTAGCTTACTCCTTGGAAGGACAGTTCTGACCAACCTAGACAGCATATTAAAAAGCAGAGATATTACTTTGTCAACAAAGGTCTATCTAGTCAAGGCTATGATTTTTCCAGTAGTCATGTATGGATGTGAGAGTTGGACTATAAAGGAAGCTGAGTGCCAAAGAATTGATGCTTTTGAACTGTGGTGTTGGAGAAGACTCTTGAGAGTCCCTTGGACTGCAAGGAGATCCAATCAGTCCATCCTAAAGATCAGTCCTGGGTGTTCATTGGAAGGAATGATATTGAAGCTGAAACTCCAATACTTTGGCCACTGATACAAAGAGCTGACTTATTTGAAAAGACCCTGAGGCTGGGAAAGATTGAAGGAGGGAGAAGGGGATGAGATGGCTGGATGGCATCTCCGACCCAATGGACATGAGTTTGAGTGAACTCTGGGAGTTGGTGATGGACAGGGAGGCCTTGGCATGCTCTGGTTCATGGGGTCACAAAGAGTTGGACACGACTGAGTGACTGAACTGAACTGATACCATGAGGGAAGTCCAGCGGGCAGCTTTTCTTTTTTGAAACTTCATACCTGTTTATTTGTTACAGTTAGTCTTATAATGTACTCAAACAATCAAACAATATAGTGATATGAAACTGTTGCAAATTTTAAGTGTATTATATACTTACATAATATATGGCACTTTAATCATAAAATGTTTAAAAGTAAATATCACACATATACATAAAACACAAGATTCAAATATGAGATGGAAAATATAAAAATGAAGCAGTTTTTGTAAAATCCCAGCAGATGATAAAGTCAACTTGAACAGAAGCAGCCTCTTTGTAAAACTGAGTAGTTCTTTCATGTATATTGCACATCAGCAATAAATTAGATATTATAGCAAAATTGAAAATATCTTGGCTATATTCTAGAGGTGACTTGGGGAGCAAAAAATTGCATCTTTTTTGGGTAGTTCTTTGTAAGCTTCCTGAAAAGAAGTCCGTAGATACTTATATTATTTTCAGTTCAGTTCAGTTCAGTCGCTCAGTCGTGTCCGACTCTTTGCAACCCCGTGAATCACAGCACACCAGGCCTCCCTGTCCATCACCAACTCCCGGAGTTCACTCAAACTCATGTCCATCGAGTCGGTGATGCCATCAGCCATCTCATCCTCTGTCGTCCCCTTCTCTTCCTGCCCCTCAAATTCTCCCTACGTATACTAAATATCTTCTAGTTGTTTCCTTCTAGCTTTTTCTATATCTTATCTCCTTTCATAAGTTTAAATCACTTCGGTACAATGAAAAACTATTCTTAAATTTAGAATTCAGAGGTTTTGTGAAATTTGTCTCAATATTTTTTCTTCTTTTAATTTGTCCTAATATTTATGGCTATTTATAGAGAAAGATTTTACTCTTTATATGATACCAAGTACTTTAGATTTATTTCTCTTTAAGGTATACAAATAAATATAAAATAATCAAATATCTGGTTCTATATTTATACAATTTTGGTAGTAATTTTTGCCCAGATATAAGCTCTGTTTAAAAAAAAAAGAAGAATAAAATAAATGAAAGAAAGTATCTCTCCCTCTATAGTTTTTGAAAACCTGTGGATAGTTACTACCATCACTATGAATAATGCATTTTAGAAATACCATTAAAGAAGAAGTAATTCCAATCATCCTCTGGCCTTTATAATGGTAATTCTAGTCACTGTAATGTGTATAATTTTCTTCAGTTTTGAATCCAGCTCCTCACTGTATTTACTTTGTAATACATCTCTAAATGCAGCTATTGAACTTTTATGGAGCTTACTTATTTATGAAAAATTCTGTGGCTTAAAACACTTTTCTTGTAATTGATACTCAGAATAAAATTAGACGTAAAATGTAATCAAGTTGTAAAATGTTTTAAAGTGGTTGCATTCACTTTTTTATATGCTTATCCCCCAAATTTATCTTTCAAGTGACATCAGTTCTAGAAATCAGGATCCTTTTGTAGATCTCTCTAATTAATAGTGTTTAATTTTTTAAAAACTACCTTAATCTATAAAAAGCATGTGATTTTTGTTTGTTTTCCTTTGCATAACATCAATCCCTATCCTCACCTGTAAAGGTGGAAAATATAATGGAGAGTAAATATATTTCTGCTCATTTTCCCTTGAGGGAAAGTGGCAAAAAGCCTTTGTTTTCCATCAGGGCTGAACTAGAGAGATCCTAGAAACTGTCAGAAACATATAACAATGTAGAAGCCCAAGAGACATAGGGAGGTTTCGGCAGAAAATCGAGACAATGAATATAAGGTGGATGGGAGACAGTTCTAAGTGTGCAAACCAGAGCAGCTTTTCAGCTGTTTCAGAATTGGATTCTTTTTTTGTGTGGAAAAAAAAAATCCAATTCATTTTGAAAGAACGTGATGGAAGAGAGTAATGAAAACACTCCAACCCACTACATAAAAACAGAGGACTCTCACTGGCAATTTTTGACTAAGAAACTAAGTGGTTAACAATTGCACTTATGTCTACAGTCTTGTGTAATAAAATAATTGCAAATTAGCTCTTAGCATACCACTTTTCCTATATTAAATTTTTTATTCTTTTTATCATTTAAAAATATATTTACTTTTAACTGAAGGATAATTGCTTTACAGTATTGTATTGGTTTCTACCAAACATCAACATGAATCTGCCGTAGGTTTACCCATGTTCCCTCCCACTTGAACATCCCTCCCACCTCCCTCCTCATTCCACCTTCTAGGTTGTTACTGAGCCCCAGTTTGAGTTCCCCGAGTCATACAGCAAATTCCCATTGGCTATCTATTTTACATTTGGTAGTGTATATTTCCATGTTACTCTCTTTGTACATCCCACCGTCTCCTTCTTCCCCACCACCCCAGCCGTGTCCGTAAGTCTGTTCTCAATGTCCATGTCTCCACTGCTGCTCCAGCAAGCATCTTTTTTTTTTTTAACTTTACAATATTGTACTAGTTTTGCCAAATATCAAAATGAATCCGCCACAGGTATACATGTGTTCCCCATCCTGAACCCTCCTCCCTCCTCCCTCCCCATACCATTCCTCTGGGTCATCCCAGTGCACCAGCCCCAAGCATCCAGTATCGGGCATCGAACCTGGACTGGCAACTCTATTCATACACGATATTATACATGTTTCAATGCCATTCTCCCAAATCTTCCCACCCTCTCCCTCTCCCACAGAGTCCATAAGACTGTTCTATACATCAGTGTCTCTTTTGCTGTCTCGTACACAGGGTTATTGTTACCATCTTTCTAAATTCCATATATATGCATTAGTATACTGTATTGGTGTTTTTCTTTCTGGCTTACTTTGTATAATCGGCTCCAGTTTCATCCACCTCATTAGAACTGATTCAAATGTATTCTTTTTAATGGCTGAGTAATACTCCATTGTGTATATGTACCACTGCTTTCTTATCCATTCATCTGCTGATGGACATCTAGGTTGCTTCCATGTCCTGGCTATTATAAACAGTGCAGTGATGAACATTGGGGTACACGTGTCTCTTTTCCTTCTGGTTTCCTCAGTGTGTATGCCCAGCAGTGGGATTGCTGGATCATAAGGCAGTTTTATTTCCAGTTTTTTAAGGAATCTCCACACTGTTCTCCATAGTGGCTGTATTAGGCATCTTTTAAATGAAATTTCATGTGTGCCTTGTTGCATTTCATCCTCCCCTTAGCAACAGCTAAAAGAAAAACAGCCCTTAGAGGGTCTCTAAGAAAACTGTATTCAGGGTGCTCTACAAAGGTAGCCTTGAGGGAATGAAAAACGAGACAGATCTCTGAGTGATAATGCATGATATTAAGACAGAAACTATCAGACCTGAGATATGCATTCCTGGTGATTTCAAAGAGAAAGACCTAAAAGACGTTAAGATACTGAGATTGAATGTTTTAATATATTGGGAAAGGAGAAAGGGGAGAGGGAAGCAAAGCCAGTTCCTCAGACTGATTCATCCTAAATGCCAAAAAAAAAAGTCTAAGGCAATGTTGGTAAAGCCCATTTAATCATAGAGCAAGTAAGATGTGGTTTGGGTACATGAATTCTGCCTAAAGCAGCTACATCCCCATCATACTTGTGAGAACATGGGGCCACTGATTGTGCAAATCCTGAACTTTATTCTTTTGCTCTGGTTTCTTGCTTACCAAGCAGCCTTCTCCATTATAATCTGCTGTGCCCAGGGAGCTGTCTACCCTCTAAGTGGACAGAAGTCAGACCTTGAAACTGTGAAACTGAAAGGCTGGACTGGAGCCGGAGAGGTGCTCCTCAGGGTTATGTCTCCCTGTGGGGATTTGTCTGGGCAGCCAGGCTTCTTCTCTCCATCTGATGGGTATTCTTGCCTTTCTTGAATCCTTCACATGAAATAAATAAGTGAAGTAGGCAAGCCAATGAGTATAGCGATTCTTATTTTATTTTGAGACTATAATTGTCATAGAGCCTCTCTCCGTAGGCCCACATGCAGAAAAGTTGCCTTCAATTCCAGGGGAGTTATGTAGAGCAGAAGTTCAGCCACTGACTGTGGGTGCATGGTTGAGAACCCAGGCTCAGCAGGGAAATGGACATCAGTTTTCTTTTTCACAAGCCCTATATTGCTTTGCTTTGATTTTAGTGGTGGTGTTCACATTTTTCAAAGTCCCTTTGGGGAGACATATGATCATTTAAAGGAGGAAAAAGAACTAAAGAGTAATTGTTTACCATCTTATCAACCCTCTTCAGGGATACTTACTGTCCAGTAGTCCCTTGATCAATTACAACACAGCTGGCTGATAAAGGAACAGTTATATGGGCAGGACAAAGAAACAATTTCAGTTCAGGAGTGCACAGAATTGGGCCAAATAAAAACAATAAAATAAAATTGTTTTATTTAACAATAAAAACTCTCCTCATGTCTTCGGGGGAGTGAGTTTGCAATACATGAATTTGGAGGGTTTTAACAAGGGCTGTTGATGCCCCGGAGAAGGCAATGGCACCCCACTCCAGTACTCTTGTCTGAAAAATCCCATGGATGAAGGAGCCTGGTAGGCTGCAGTCCATGGGGTTGCTAAGAGTCAGACACGACTGAGCGACTTCACTTTCACGCATTGGAGAAGGAAATGGCAACCCACTCCAGTGTTCTTGCCTGGAGAATTCCAGGGATGGGGAGCATGGTGGGCTGCCGTCTATGGGGTCACACAGAGTCGGACACGACTGAAGTGACTTGGCAGCAGCAGCAGTTGATGCCCCATCTCATATTCTTTGGCCCACCTGAATCCACCTATGCCAGTGGCAGACATCCTGGCTTACAGACAGCATCTCTGCCTAAGCCCTTTCTTGCTTGTTTGTGTGTGTGTGTTTGTGTGTGTGTGTGGTTGTGTATGTGTGTGCATATGTGCTAAGGTGTGGCACTTAAGGGGGGACCTATTATCTGGAGCCAGGCCCAGGAAGTTGGGATGATAAATGCACAGGACCTTCTCCTGTGCTAGGACAATCTAAGACATGTCCCACAAAGCATCTCAGAAGTATCCAGCAAGAGGAAATCTACTCATTCATTACACCTCATTTTGCCTGGCCTCCCTTACCTCCCTTTCTCCATCTTCTCACTTATTTGTTCTTCCTGAGATCACCTCCCAACTACCTGCATCTTAGCGCTGGTTTCAGGCTATGCTTTGGAGAAAACCCAAACCAAGACAGGGGTGGTATTTGCTGTAATGGACTTTTATTTCTATCTCTGACAAAGTCAAATCCCATGCCCACAGAGACAGCTGTCACTGTAACACTAGTCCAGCCCTCACAGTCAAACAGGTGTTTTTCTGCCAGTGCCCTAAATAACCCTGAATAGGAAAATCCACACCCCCAAAGATGTGTACTGAGATGACACCAGCACAGGCAGATTTCCCAGATGCATCACCTGATCTAATAGTTACACTGCAACTCAGCAAAGCCCCAAAGCAATAACAGGCCTCACATCTATAGGAGTATCACATTTTAGGGACAGCTAAGTTCACACTCCTAGGAAAGATTAGGGAAAGCCTTTGATGTTCTCTAAATGCCTGAGGGAAGCTATGTAGTTAAGCATGTAAGGAAAGAAACTAGATAATTCCTGGTTTCTGGAGCCAGTGTTATCTGGAAACTTATTTTGGTAGACTTAGTCATTCTTTACAAAATTACTGTGAGAAATGTCTGATAAGCAAGTAAGTATAAAGCATGAGGCTTTCTTTTAATTGCTTCATTTACAATAACACTGATTGCTCCACTGGTTGTATCCTCTCCTGAATCACCAGTCTGATTATTGGACTATTCGCATAGACATAAACATGACTGTCTCCACAAGACCACAGCTACCAACCCATTTCTGTAAAAGCAGTTTTGCTGAAAGTTCTGTCATCGCCATATTTGATCTTCACAGTCCATGCTGGCTTGTGCCATCGTCACTCCCCCAAAACTACCAAAACCGGCTATACCTCCAGGCTTCCATTAGAAACCCCTGTCCTCTTACTATCAATGGTTCCCTTGACAGCATTCCACACAGATGATAGCTCCTTCCTTTAAACATTCTGCTCTTCCCTTGACTTCCACCACTCTTCCCTGATTTCTACCTACTTACTGGCTGTTCTTTCCCCCTCTCTGAAGGCCTTCTTAATTTCCTTTAAAAATTCTCAAAGTGATCTCGTTCATTGCTATGACTTTAAATGTTATCTATATTGGTGATAACACCCCTGATTTCCAGCTCGGACAACTTTTGAGCTACAGATTTCATTACTCATTAAAATACGCATTAAGAATTTCCATTTGGACTTCTCTTAGGCATTCCATATCTCAAGTGTTCAAACAGAAATTTCATTCCTCTAAACTTGTCCCTCCTTTCTGTCCCCATCACATGTCATAGCACTAATGTCTCCCTACTCAGTCAAGACAAAAACTTAAACATCCGCCTTAATTCCCCCATTTTGTTCTTTAGAAAACCCAATAAATTCAACTTTGAGTCCATTTTTCTTAATATGCACTGGTGGTATTGCAGAAACTGGCTGTGGAGAAACCAAGCAACACTCGGAGAGTTGGAGAACTCAAGTTTATTAAGCCAGCGGGCCCATAGGACTCCAAGTTCTGAGCCCAGACTGTTGGGTATACAGCTCTATTAAAGGATCCCAATTACAGGTTTGCATTCTATAGCTTCTGTTGGATACTTTAGACATGCAGGATGGGGAGGGGTCGGGGAACTGCCTGACCTTCACAGACAAGCATGGCTAATCAAGATTACAGGGGCTGAGCAGTTGCAAAGCAGGGGCAAGATAAGCTTCAGTTCTTAACATTGTTGTAAGTTTCCATTTCCCTGAAACTACATGATCAATGTGATAATGCAAGGAGCAAGCTGAGTTACAGAAATAGAAGGTGTATATTAGACTTCATTTTGATTTTTATAGGTCCCTCCACAGTGTAAACCT
The DNA here is from genome assembly GCF_055505025.1 of Bos grunniens. NCBI lineage: Eukaryota > Metazoa > Chordata > Mammalia > Artiodactyla > Bovidae > Bos > Bos grunniens. The sequence goes on along the minus strand of NC_141167.1, from coordinate 121,666,569 downwards.
AGTTCAAATGGCATCAACCCCTCACCTGTCTTACTGCTACAGCCTCCTTAATTGATTCTCTGCTTTGCCTCTTCACAGCTTCAGCCAATCCCAATGTCACAGCTAAAGTAAGTGTAAAATATAAATCAGATCACTTGCATCTATACTTTTCATTGTTTCTCACTGCATTGAAATCTATCCTCCTTAAACATGAACTGTAAACTCCTAAATGATCTGGACTTAATTTTTTAACCTCACTTTGTGTTCAAACAACCCAGGTCTCTCCACTTCCATGAATTTGCCAGTCTTTCTTACCTGGAGGACTCTTATACTGTTCCTCTCTTAAAAAGCTCTTCCCACCCCCAAACAAATCACATAGCTAAATTATCTTCATCCTTCAGGTTTTAGCTTAAATGCCAAATCCTCAGAATAGTTTCCAGACTCTATTATAATAAGCATAATGATATCTCACTGAAGTTTTCATTTGTATTTGCCTAATAACTGATGATTTTTTTTTTTAATTTTGGCTATCCTGGGTCTTTGTTGTGGTGCATGGGCTTTCTCTAGTTTGAGGCATGGGGGCTTCTTGTTGTGGCACTCAGACTTTTCTAGTTGCAACACAAGAGCTTCATTGCCCCACAGCATGTGGGATCTTAGTACCCACATCCCTTGCATTGGAAGGTGGATTCTTAACCACTGGACCATTAGGAAGTCCCATAACTGATGTTTTTTTAGCATCATTTCATATACTTATTTACCACCCATACGTTTTTGGTTGGAGCATTTATCTTATTATTGAGTTGAGTTCTTTATATATTCTGGATATAAGTCCTTTGATCAGATAATTGTCTTACAAATATTTTCTCCAGTATGTGGGTTATCTATTGATATTCTCAACAATGTCTTTCAAAGAGTAGTTTTTCATTTTAATGAAGGTCATTTTATCATTTTTTTCTGTTTATGTTCAGTGCTTTTTGTGTTTTATTGAAGAAGTCTTTGCCCACGTAAAGTCACAAAGATTTTTGTTTACTTTCACAATTTTAGATTTACATTGATGTCTATGATTTAATTTCTGTACGTGGTATGAGATAAGGTTAAGTATTTTTTCGCCTGTGTATGTCTTATTGTTCCAGAGTCATTTGTTGAAAAGACTTCATTTCATATAAGACAGATAAATAACAAAGACCTACTGTATAGCACAGGGAAGAATCTGAAAGACAGTGTGTGTGTGTGTGTGTGTGTGTGAGAGAGACAGAGAGAGAGAAATGGAGCATTTTCTGTCATATCAATAAACAAGGATGTCAGGGACATCACGGATCCTAGCCCCCAAGTGTGAATTTCTGAGCCCAGGAAGGACAATGCCTGCTACCCAGCCCTACAGAGCTGCCACCAGAAGCTGCTGCCATTCCCTAGGACGTGAAAAATCAAACCACAGGGTGCTGGCCCAAGATAACTGAAAGGAAGGATTTCAGTAGACCCAGACTCTTGCATCTTCCCATACATAGAGAAACACTGAATTTGTTAACTTGAGATATCTGTTTTTCCTTAATTAACAATAATCTTTTTATCTTCAGACTACCTCCCCCTTTTGCAAGCTTCTATATATCCTGACTTCTCCCCCTACCTCTTCAGAACAGTTCTCTCAAGGTTACATGAGATGCTGTCTCCTGGTCTTGAAGTCCTAAAAATTCCCACCAAATAAAACATACTCTCAACTTCTAGGTTGTGACTACTTTTTAAAATCAACAGTTTGTTGACCCATGAAGGGACCCAGAGCAGATTCCCCTCCTCTACCTGAACTCTACAAGGATCCGGAGCCTTGGTACCATCAGAGACCACTTGTGCCCCCTGCTGCTGCTGCTGCTAAGTCACTTCAGTCATGTCCGACTCTGTGCAACCCCATAGACGGCAGCCCATCAGGCTCCCCCGTCCCTGGGATTCTCCAGGCAAGAACACTGGAGTGGGTTGCCATTTCCTTCTCCAATGCATGAAAGTGAAAAGTGAAAGTGAAGTCGCTCAGTCGTGTCCGACTCTTGGGCCAAAAAGGACACCCTACTGTTCCCCAACATTAAAAGCCAAACAATTCTGTTCTATTTACCCCAATTTTAAGTTACATATTTAAGGGGCTCAAAAATTTTACACTATTTGACTATTTGAGACAGTTAGGCCAAAGGGCCTGAACTTCTTGGCTCAACCTCTGGGGATTCCAGAGCTTTTTATGTAAAGTAAAATGGACAGGGAACAAAAATAAAACGCCTCTTAGAGACCAAAGCTTGTTGATGGGATCCTAATAAAACTAAAGTTAAAGGTGTAAAAGTTAACAGAATTTTGATAAAAGTATATAAATTGGTATATTTAAATGGGCTTAGTAACTACACTGCGGGATAGACATGTTTCACGGGGCACTAGTTCCCCAGCATGTATTCTTGGTGATCACTTGAGCCTGGTGAGCTGCCGTGTATGGGGTCGCACAGAGTCAGACACAACTGGAGCAACTTAGCAGCAGCACCAGCAGTTATACTAATCGTTATTTTAATTTGTTGTTTCCAAATTGTGTATGCCATTGTCTTTCTGCTATGCTTCATCAACATTACTAGCTACATTCAGATCAGTCGCTCAGTCGTGTCCGACTCTTTGCGACCCCATGAATCGCAGCACACCAGGCCTCCCTGTCCATCACCAACTTTTGGAGTTCACTCAGACTCACATCCATCGAATCGGTGATACCATCCAGCCACCTCATCCTCTGTCGTCCCCTTCTCCTCCTGCCCCCAATTCCTCCCAGCATCAGAGTCTTTTCCAATGAATCAACTCCGCATGAGGTGGCCAAAGTACTGGAGTTTCAGCTTTAGCTTCATTCCTTCCAAAGAAATCCCAGAGCTGATCTCCTTCAGAATGGACTGGTTGGATCTCCTTGCAGTCCAAGGGACTCTCAAGAGTCTTCTCCAACACCACAGTTCAAAAGCATCAATTTTTCGGTGCTCAGCCTTCTTCACAGTCCAACTCTCACATCTATACATGACCACAGGAAAAACCATAGCCTTAACTAGATAAAACTTTGTTGGCAAAGTAATCTCTGCTTTTGAATATGCTATCTAGGTTGGTCATAACTTTCCTTCCAAGGAGTAAGCGTCTTTTAATATCATGGCTGCAGTCACCATCTGCAGTGATTTTGGAGCCCAGAAAAATAAAGTCTGACAGTGTTTCCACTGTTTCCCCATCTATTTCCCATCAAATGATGGGACCGGATGCCATGATCTTCATTTTCTGAATGTTGAGCTTTAAGCCAACTTTTTCACTCTCCACTTTCACTTTCATCAAGAGGCTTTGGAGTTCCTCTTCACTTTCTGCCATAAGGGTGGTGTCATCTGCATATCTGAGGTTATTGATATTTCTCCCGGAAATCTTGATTCCAGCTTGTTCTTCTTCCAGTCCAGCATTTCTCATGATGTACTCTGCATATAAGTTAAATAAGCAGGGTGACAATATACAGCCTTGACGTACTCCTTTTCCTATTTGGAACCAGCCTGTTGTTCCATGTCCAGTTCTAACTGTTGCTTCCTGACCTGCATACAAATTTCTCAAGAGGCAGATCAGGTGGTCTGGTATTCCCATCTCTTTCAGAATTTTCCACAGTTTATTGTGATCCACACAGTCAAAGGCTTTGGCATAGTCAATAAAGCAGAAATAGATGCTCTTCTGGAACTCTCTTGCTTTTTTGATGATCCAGCGGATGTTGGCAATTTGATCTCTGGTTCCTCTGCCTTTTCTAAAACCAGCTTCAACATCAGGCAGTTCACGGTTCACGTATTGCTGAAGCCTGACTTGGAGAATTTTGAGCATTACTTTACTAGCATGTGAGATGAGTGCAATTGTGCGGTAGTTTGAGCATTCTTTGGCATTGCCTTTCTTTGGGATTGGAATGAAAACTGACATTTTCCAGTCCTGTGGCCATTGCTGAATTTTCCAAATTTGCTGGCATATTGAGTGCAGCACTTTCACAGCATCATCTTTCAGGATTTGGAATAGCTCAACTGGAATTCCATTACCTCTACTAGCTTTGTTCGTAGTGATGCTTTCTAAGGCCCACTTGACTTCACATTCCAGGATGTCTGACTCTAGGTCAGTGATCACACCATCGTGATTATCTGGGTCACGAAGATCTTTTTTGTATAGTTCTTCTGTGTATTCTTGCCACCTCTTCTTAATATCTTCTACTTCTGTTAGGTCCATACCATTTCTGTCCTTTATCCAGCTCATCTTTGCATGAAATGTTCCTTTGGTATCTCTGATTTTCTTGAAGAGATCCCTAGTTTTTCCCATTCTGTTGCTTTTCTCTATTTCTTTGCATTGATCGCTGAAGAAGGCTTTCTTATCTCATCTTGCTATTCTTTGGAACTCTGCATTCAGATGCTTATATCTTTCCTTTTCTCCTTTGCTTTTCGGTTCTCTTCTTTTCACAGCTATTTGTAAGGCCTCCCCAGACAGCCATTTTGCTTTTTTGCATTTCTTTTCCATGGGGATGGTCTTGATCCCTGTCTCCTGTACAATGTCATGAACCTCATTCCATAGTTTATCAGGCACTCTATCAGATCTAGGCCCTTAAATCTATTTCTCACTTCCACTGTATAATCATAAGGGATTTGATTTAGGTCATACCTGAATGGTGTAGTGGTTTTCCCTACTTTCTTCAATTTATGTCTGAATTTGGCAATAAGGAGCTATGTTACTTATATCTATTTTATAAGATCATTGTCTCTTACAGTATATAATCACATCACCAATAAATGTAATGGTGACTAGGCAACTTGAAACAACTAACAGAGATATAGTTCTGTATGACATCAATAATTATAATAGTGTGATTCTAGGTATGGGAAAAAGCAATAAGCGAAATATCTCCTGGATCCTAACAGGTAAGAAGATAGAAGATCCAGAGAATCTTTTGTTATCTATCAATGGGCTTAATCTGGAAATTAACACCTGGAGTGACATATTAACAAGAGAGCCTCCCAGTACTGTGGGACAAAAAATGGTCATGAAATATCTCCCAAATACTGATCAAATTTCTGACTATGGAGACTGTGAAACGGAGTGTTTCCTGCAGTAAGGATAAACAAGAATGCCACAGCCTCAGGGATATTGGCCCTGCAAATGTGAATTTCTGAACCCAGGAAGAACAATGCCTACTTTCTGGCAGCTGCCACGAACTGCCGCCACTCCCTACTGTGAGTAAGGAACTAAAAAGATGTGAAAAATCAAATCGCAGGATGCTGGCCCCAGATAGCTGAGGTGCATATGAAAGGAAGGTTTTCAGTAGGCCCAGACGCTTCCATCTTCCCATACGTAGAAAAGCACTAAACTCCTTGAGATACGTTTTTCCTTAATTAACAATAATCTTTTGATGTTCAGACTACCTGCTCCTTGTTGCAAGCTTCTATATAACCTGACTCCTTCCCTCACCTCCTTAGAACAGTTCTCTCAAGGTTATTTGAGATGCTGTCTCCTGGGCTTGAAGATCTAAAAATTCTCACCAAATAAAACATAACCCTCAACTTCTAGGTTGTGACTACTTTTTAAAGTTGATATATATACCAACTTTCTGGTCACTTTGTTGTACAACACAACATAGTAAATCAACTGTACTTCAATAAATTTTTTTTTAAATATCACACAAAAAAAGACTATCATTTCTCCATTTAATTATGTTTGCATTTTGTTCAAGGTAGATTTGTAGGTCTCTTTCTTGATTTACTATTATGTTCCATTGATCTATATGTCTGTTACAGGGAAGAGCCAATTTTGACTCCATGTTGGATCTGTTACTTTAAGCTTTGTTTTTGTTCACCAAAAGGATACCGTTCACACAGTGGTCTACCTCAGGGAACCCTGCTCTTCTGCCTAAATGTTAAGCCAACATGCCTTTGTTCAGGAACCTGTCTACCTGTGGATGGATGGAAGAAGGAAGAAATTAACACATCCCTTCCCCAGAGCTGGTCATTCCAGGAAATATTTGCAAGAGTAAATGGCCTCTTTACTTTACTTCTTCACCTTCCCACTCTCTGTTCTGTAATAGAACCTGGCACCTAGACCCAGATAAGATAGCTATTTTAAGACACTGCCATCTTCTCGGTCTGCCAGCTTTCCAAATAAAGTCTTATTCCTTGCCTCAACATCTCATCTATAGACTTATTGGTCTGTCGTGTGGTGAGCAGAGCAAGCTTGGACTCTATGACATGTCTATTCTAAAAAACTGTCATATAGTCTTGACTACTGTACCTCTAGGCTAAGTTTTGAAGTCAGGTATTTTGAGTCCTCCAACTTTATTCTTTTTCCAAATTGTTTTGGCTATTCTAGATTCTTTGGAATTTCACATATTTTAGAATCCTATCTTATAAATGTCTAATGTAAAAAAGCACTAGGAATTTGAATGGGATTACATTGATTCTGTAAGCCAATCTGGCGAATATTCCATAGGCCATATTCATATCTTAAGTCTTTCATTCTATGACCATGGTATTTGCTCCCTTTACTTCTTTCATCAGAGGTTATTCGGGTATTTCCCAGATTTCTGTTACTGGTTTTTGCTAGTTTGGTATGGTCAGAAAACATAATCCACATGACTTGAAGTGTTTTGCGTATTGGTTGAGGTTTGTTTTATGGCCTAGAATATTCATTACCTTGGTGATTGTTCTGGATGCACTTGAAAATGATGTGAATTCTACTGTTGTGTAAATTTCATGCCCATTTCCCAGTGGTAGCAGACTTCATTTTTTGTTATCCATGTGGTATCCCAGGGCCAGGTTTTTCTGTTCCTCCTGAGATCAGAGGTTACTTGCTTATACTCCTTCTCCAGCAATAATGGTTGGGTCCTGAAGGCAGAGCATTTCCTATTTCTTCTCCCAGAAGCAGATGGGTTTTGCTTTTATTCCTTTCCCAGAAATACTGGATTTTTCTGGGGCCTTGGAGGTGATATTTGTTGCTCTTCCCCCAGCAGCTTAAGTCTTTTGCATCCTTCAAAAGAAGGGTCTAGGGTAAATGGGCAGGTTTCATACGTATCCCTCAGCAGTGGTCTCCTGCATGCCTGAACTATTGACAGGGACTTTCTGGTCCCTTGTCCTGCCCATTTGCTGTAAGCACTGGGGTAGACCCTTGAGTGTATGATGTCTCTTTTTTGAGACTCTTGGCTCTTCCAAATAGATACACTAGCCCATAATTAGCCTTTCAGAATTTGTTAAAATCTTAGTTGATTTCTTACCTGCTTGTACAGTGGCCACCTCTTTCTCTCATGCTCTAAGATGGAACAATTGGTATGGTCCATCTCTTGAGGGCTTATCACTTTGTGATACAGTTGACTTTTCTTTGCAAACTTACTTGTCTGATGTGCTCATGAAAAACTGTAATTATATAGATTGTTGTTGTTGTTCAGTCGCTCACTCATGTCTGGCTCTTTGTGACTCCACGGACTGCAGCACACAGGCCTCCCTGTCCTTCACTATCTCTCAGAGTTTGCTCAAACTCATGTCCATTGAGTCAGTGATGCCATCTAACCATCTCATACTCTGTCGTCCCCTTCTCCTCCTGCCTTCAATTCTTCCCAGCACCTTCAATCTTAGTACATAAATTATCCAGCTTTTTCTCCTGGTTAAGATAGGCATTCCCTGAAAAACTGTCATATAATCTTGACTACTGTACCTCTTGAGGCTTTCTACATCCTCTTCCAGGTAGAACTGGCATTCCCTTGAGGCTTTCTACATCCTCTTCCAGGTAGAACTGGCATTCCCTTGAGGCTTTCTACATCCTCTTCCAGGTAGAACTGGCATTCCCTTGAGGCTTTCTACATCCTCTTCCAGGTAGAACTCTACCTCTACACCAAAGGTGATTTTGTCAATCTCTTAAAACAGTATTATTTCCATCATTGAAATTACTAAAATTTATAATTATTTTTACTTTGTCTCCTCCATTAGTCTTTAACTCCATGAAGACATAAGCAGCACAGTCATTCCTTGGTATCCAGAGGATTGATTCCAGGCCTCCTTCCCCCTACCAACATCAGAGGATGGTTCAAGTCCCTTATACAAAATGGTGTTTAGTTCAGTCATTTAGTTGTGTCCAACTCCTTGCGACCCCGTGAATTGCAGCAGGCCAGGCTTCCCTGTCCATCACCAACTCCCGGAGTTTACCCAAACTCATGTCCATTGGGTTGGTGATGCCATCCAGCCATCTCATCCTCTGTCGTCCCCCTCACCACCTGCCTTCAATTTTTCCCAGCATCACGGCATTTTCCAATGAGTCAGCTTTTCTCATCAGGTGGCCAAAGTATTGGAGCTTCAGCTTCAGCATCAGTCCTTCCAATGAACACCCAAGACTGATCTCCTTTAGAATGGTTTGATCTCCTTGCAGTCCAAGGGATTCTCAAGAGTCTTCTCCAACACCACAATTCAAAAGCATCAATTCTTTGGTGCACAGCTTTCTTCATAGTCCAACTCTCACATCCATACATGACTGCTGGAAAAACCATAGCCTTGACTAGATGGACCTTTGTTGGCAAAGTAATGTCTCTGCTTTTTTTTTTTTTTTTTTTTCCTGTTTTTTAATATGCTGTCTAGGTTGGTCATAACTTTCCTTCCAAGGAGTAAGCATCTTTTAATTTCATGGCTGTTATCACCATGTGCAGTGATTTTGGAGCCCAGAAAAACTAAGTCTGACACTGTTTCCCCATCTATTTGCCATGAAGTGATGAGACCAGATGCCATGATCTTAGTTTTCTGAATGTTGAGCTTTAAGCCAGCTTTTTCACTCCCCTCTTTCACTTTCATCAAGAGGCTCTTTAGCTCTTCTTCACTTTCTGCCATGAGGGTGGTATCATCTGCATATCTGAGGTTATTGATATTTCTCCTGGCAATCTTGATTCCAGCTTGTGCTTCATCCAGCTCAGCATTTCTCATGATGTACTCTGCATATAAGTTAAATAAGCAGGGTGACAATATACAGCCTTAGCGTACTCCTTTTCCTATTTGGAACCAGTCTGTTGTTCCATGTCCAGTTCTAACTGTTGCTTCCTGACCTGCATACAGATTTCTCAAGAGGCAGGGCAGGTGGTCTGGTATTCCCATCTCTTTCAGAATTTTCCAGTTTATTGTGACCCACACAGTCAAAGGCTTTGGCATAGTCAATAAAGCAGAAATAGATGTTTTTCTGGAACTCTCTTGCTTTTTCCATGATCCAGCAGATGCTGGCAATTTGATCTCTGATTCCTCTGCTTTTTCTAAAGCTTGAACATCTGGAAGTTCACGGTTCATGTATTGCTGAAGCCTGGCTTGGAGAATTTTGAGCATGACTTTACTAAAGTGTGAGATGAGTGCAATTGTGTGGTAGTTTGAGTGTTCTTTGGCATTGCCTTTCTTTGGGATTGGAATGAAAACTGACCTTTTCCAGTCCTGTGGCCAGTGCTGAGTTTTCCAAATTTGCTGGCATATTGAGTGCAGCACTTTCACAGCATCATCTTTCAGGATTTGGAATAGCTCAACTGAATTCTATCACCTCCACTAGCTTTGTTTGTAGTGATGCTTCCTAAGGCCCATTTGACTTCATATTCCAAAATGGTGTATTTACATATAACCTACACATATCTTCCCATACACTTTAAGTCATCTCTAAATACTTATAATATGTAAAGGCTATGTAGATAGTTTTAAGTACAACGTAAATGCTACGTAAATAGCTGGCAGGTACACAACAAATTCAAGGTTTGCTTTTTGGAAATTCTTTTTCAGTATTTTTGATCCATGGTTGGCTGTATCTGCAGATGTCGAACCAGCAGAGGGCTGACTGAGTATCTTCTTCATTATTGTGATCCCTATATCTAGCACCATATAGGACATATAGTACTTGAAATGGAATGATACATTACCACAAACATTTATAGCATGGTACTTTCCTGGTGATCTAGTGGTTAAGACTCTGCCTTGCATTGCGGGAGCCACAGACAGGTTTGATCCCTGGTCGGGAAACTGAGACCTCACAGGTCTTAGAGCTACTAAGGCCACATGCCACAGCTACTAAAGCCCACACACTCCGAAGCCCAAGTGCCACAGAACTAAGACCCAATGCAGTCAAATAAATAAATATTTTTAAAATATATATATAAAGCACAAACAAGAAAGATACACCAAACCATTTTTAATTAAGTTTCAAGAAAAATCAAATCAAATGAAATAGCAAAACACAGATCGGCAATTACTTATTGTTTATTCTCCTCTTACAAAAAGACACTTGGAACAATAAATATAAAATGGTATTGGTCTTGTTAAGCAATGGGCAAATACAAGTTTTCTTGGTATTCTCCAAGGAATAAGCTAGTGAGGTTTTTATAAGTTTATCCATTCACCTCATCCTACCCACCTCCCACCCTCTATAAAAAGATTAATTCTACAATTTTTAATAATGGATTCTCAAAATAAGTAATCTAAGACTTATTTTGTGACTAAGATATCTGAATTAAGTTAAAAATATATGTATAATATGTTGTTACCCAGAAACCTCAACTAATTCAACTCATGAATATTCTTATGCTTTCCATTTTTTATAATTTTTATAGCTAAAGAGTCTGTTCTATTCAAATCTGCATGGCAAATAAACAGAAAGCAGAGTACAAAACATACAGTTTTCTGTCCTCGGAGTAAACACTAAGTACAGATATATTTAATATACAGTGAGTATGTCATGTGTTTTCTTATAGCCAAAAAAATCCTGATTCTTTTACACCTTGAAGATTGATGAAGCAGAACACAAATACACAAATTATCTGTGACTAAATTTAGCTAATAAAATAAGCAAAAAAAAAATACACACAACACTACACCACAGTCTGAGCAATGATGAATATCCAATTGTATTTGTTTCACTAAAATTTATCTTCAGGCCAATACCTGAAGAGTTTTTCTAATACTTAAAATTAAATATTCTTCTTTAATGACTTATGCATCAAGTGGAAATATGTACAATAGACATTTCAAACTAGAAAAAGTGGGGGGGAGGGTAATTCTTTTCCCCTGCCCTATAAATAAAATATTTTTAAAAATCCATTTAAAATAATTTCTTACTTGGTGCTTTATAACTACTTTCTACTTTATGGAGATCATTTAGAAAGGCAAAAAAGAATATAAAATATTTAAATGTCATCAAAATAACCAAATGGATTTTTAATTTACCTCTGTGTACTTTCCATACTACTGAGGTTTTGTCCTAATTAATTACACTTTCCTGGATCCCCTGTAATGTTAAAAACATGAATCTTAAAAAAAACGAAAAACTGGCTTTCAGACTTTAAAATAAGCCTCCTCGTCCTTCACAGCTATCCTTCAAATATTTTAAGCAGAAAATTAATCTGATTGTTTTAGGGTTTGATGTAATGTTTGCTTAAAATAATCCACTTTAATTCAAACTTTTTAGGACTAATATCAAACTCAATATCCAATGGAAGATGGAAGTAAAATACATGTCAGTACAAACAGTAACAAATACAGAAAAAGCACCTAAAGATGGAAGGAGACAGCTCTGACACCCTAGCTGTTAGTGGCAAACCACGTTCATGTGTTTTCATTGACATAACACCTTACGTTATCCAAAAATATAGTTTATTTGGTTCTGTATCTTTCTTTAAACTTCAAAAGCCAATTTAAAATTTAAGGGGTAATTTTTTTTTTTTTTAATTCCTGGGCACAGATCAATTTCCTAGGAGGTAAAAAACAAGGTAAAGAGCCACTAAACTGTATCAATGTGCATGATTAGGAATCCAATGAAAGCCACAAGGTGCAATGATTGAGTGATTTAAAACAACTTCTCCTCATGGTAGAAGATAGCGTTTCATGATAGATGCAGGTTGTGCTCACTCCTTCAGAGACATACACACATCACCTTCTTCTTAGTGAGACTCTGCTTCATTACAATTTAGAAATCTGAACTTAATTCCAGAGAATATAAATTCCTGGAATATGAATTTGAAGACAGGGTACAAACAGCAGTTGAGTGGAATCTGCCTGCAACAATCCTTTATTTTTTCTTTTCCTTTAAGGTTACAGAAAGTCTGTACATAGACAAGGCAATTAATTCTCAAAATAAAAATACCCCCCTCCAAATAGCCAATCAGATTCCACAGTAAGTATATGTTATAACACATTCTATTCCACAGGTGTACATTCTTTTGAGTCTGCAGGGTTAGGATCAATTCTTTCTGGAAATATTAGCTTCTCACAAACTGCCTCCTTTATCGGTAAATACTGTGATATTTCATTAGGTTCCGTGAAGAGGGAAGGTGAAACATGCTAGGAAATACATAAATCATATTAGTATATATGAAGTTACTACAATGATAATTTTGGAAATGCTTTGGTTCAAGCATTCCTAAAGCATGGCAATTTTAAAATGAGGTACTATATACATATATATATATATATTTATATATATAAGGAACATCATTAGATACTCCTAATAATATCTCTTGTTACTGACTCATTTAGTCTGTTACTAGAGGGTTTCCTCAAAAATCATAGGGAGATGTCTTTTATAATGCACCATTAAATGTTCTAAGAATTCAATACATCTTATTCCAATTCCCTTTTCCTGTTACTTTTGTATCCTGAAAGCACCAGTCTTCAGTTAGATGCCAACATGTAGTCTCCAATAGACTCTAAGTAACTTTTCTAACTCATATATTCTATTTGGTTGGCCGAAAGGTTTATTCAGATTTTTCCATAATATCTTAACAACAAAACTCAAACAAACCTTTTGGCCAACCCAATACATACAGATAGAAATAAGCACTAAGGGTGAATTTAAAAATATCAACTTAGCAGGAAGGTATCACTTGTTTTAAACAAGCCATTATTAACTCCTATAGACTTGCAGAAGCCCTTTACAAACTCCAGGGGAGCAAAAAAAGGAGGGGGGTATTATGTCCCCCAAAATAAGTACTGGAAAGAACATCCTATTGCAGGTCCACCACGAACCAGTTGTAAGAGCTACAGTAAGTCACACCTCTGGCTCTCAGTCTTTCCAGAATACAAGCGGAAACTGGGTTGGATGATGACTAATATACCTAACAACTCTAACTGTAATTGAGGTGACTACCAGAAAAAAAACACTTCAGCAGGATTTACCTACCTATTAGGTAAATGAATGGATTTAGGGATACAGGTTTGGTAGATGGGTGGGACATGGGAGGATACCATACCTAAAGTAAAACATTAAAACTTAACTTTTAAAAATTGATATTTAAATACTGTACCATTAAATTAGCAATTTTGCTCTCTCGTGATGTATATTCTCGTAACATGTAGGTCTTGTCAGCCTATATTTAAAAATAAAAAATCGCAATAAATTTATTTATATTGATTTACAAAATCCTTTCTATTAAATAGAATTGCCTGCATTTAAGAACAGATTGTAAAAGTAGCATTAAGTCTGATGAGACCATCTAATTCTACAGTGAGATAACTAATTCAAGAATTCTGAATTATTAATTCCAATCTATATAAACTACAGTAATATCAGATATATATATGTGAACATATTTAATAATTGTCATGTAAGAGAAACATAAGCAAAGGTTTTACTCTGAAAGAAAATGTATATATTTGTAATGAAATATGTAAGAGATTTAAATATCATGTCAAGTTTAGAACCACACCTTTTCCTTAAGTTATACTAGCATCTACCTACATAACTGTGGCTACCCTTATATTCAAAAAAAAAAAAAAAAGCTTAAACAAGTTTTATTCTTTCCTATTTCTAAAAATTTGTTAAATTGCTTATTTATAGTCACTTTTTCTATACTTCAATTTTCCCATTTAAAACGTTTTAAAGGGAGGTTTTAGAAAGCAATTTATTACAATTTGGTTTTTGGTAAAACATTATTTAATAAGAGAAAAAAATCACAAGATTACATTCCCTGAAAGTTTCAATCTTCTATATCAACAAAAAGATTGATGCTCATTGTAAAAAAAATCAAATAATATAAACATAAGAGTATAAATAATCAATAATCACAACTTCTATAGATAACACTATCCTCAACATTTAGAAATCTCTACAGAAAATCTTATATTCATACTTGCACCTTAAAAGTCAATATCAATTTGTACATCTCTTCAAATCAACCACTAATTCTAATGGTTATATATTTTCTACTATATGAATTGTAAAAAATTAAAAATAGAAACCTCAATTAAATACAGTTTGGAGACTAAAATGGGAAGCTCTCACATCCTGCAACCATAGCAAAGCCCAACAAAAAAAAGAAAGACTCCTCTTAGTTTCTGGCAAGGAATCATCCAATGGAAAACCATGGACTCTGTTTCCTACAGCCCTCCCACCTTCCTTTTCCAGTCTATACAAGTATTCTCCTTCCCTTGCCATGCAGGGACTTGCACATGGCTCACCATGGTTACAGATCCCAAACTGCAATTTTCTGCTGATCCTGAATAAATCCAATTTTGCTGGAGAAATATCTGGCAGTCTATTTGTTGCAGGTTAACAGGATATGAATGGCCATTTAATCAATACTCATTCAATGGTTATTAAAGCACTTTCCTTCTTTCCTTTGGGGCTTCCCTGGTAGCTCAGACGGTAAAGCGTCTGACTAGAATGCCAGAGGCCCGGGTTCGATCCCTGGGTCGGGAAGATCCCCTGAAGAAGGAAATGGCAACCCACTCCAGTATTCTTGCCTGGAAGATCCTTGAACTGTTACAAACAATAGCATTTCCATGAATACATATATATATATACACACACACACAACACACAACTCTATACATCTGCCTAATTAAAATTTGTGGGTTACTGTATATAAGAATCTTTTTGAGGATAAACCCTGAAAAGAAATCAACATTTCTGAGCTAAAGTGCAAGCATTTCTAAAAATGCAAATTTCATTTTTTTCTGAGGGAGTAAAATATAGCCTATTTTTACTACTTTGCTATCACTTTTGAAAAGAAAAAGATCCAGGAACTTTCCTGGTGATCTAGTTGTTAAGACTCCAAGCTTCTACCACTGAAGGTAGCCAGGGTGGGGGTTTCAATCCTTGGTTGGGGAGCTATCCCAGAGGCCACACAGTGTGGCCGTAAAAAAAAAAAAAAAAAAAAGGAAAATACCAATCCAATTCTATCTTACTGGGTTCAAATCCCAGTTCTGCCACCTGTTACTTGTATGAAAAAAAGTGAAAGTCACATTCGACTCTTTGCAACCCCATGGACTGTATAGTCCGTGGAATTCTCCAGGCCAGAATACTGGAGTGGGTAGCCTTTCCCTTCTCCAGGGGATCTTCCCAACCCAGGGATGGAACCCAGGTCTCCCACATCGCAGGCAGATTCTTTACCAGCTGAGCCACAAGGGAAGCCCAAGTATACAGGAGTGGGTAGCCTATCCCTTCTCCAGCGGATCTTCTCAACCCACGAATAGAACTGGGGTCTCTGCATTGGACATGGATTCTTTACCAACTGAGCTATCAGAGAAGCCCTATTAATTGTATAACAGGCAATTTAGTTAATTTCTCTTTGCCTTAGTTGCCTCAGCTATAAAGCAGAGATAATAATATTTATTTTATAGGATTGTTAGAAAAGTTAACTATTACTACAACTACCATGACTGATACTGATACTGATACTCTTCTCTCATTTGTCATTCTGGTGGTCTCTTCTTTTATTTATCATTCTGTATGATCACAAATCTGATGTCAAAAATTCGTTAAAAAAGGATAGGCTGCTGTAAGCTACTAGAAGAATTTTTATTACTCAATTAAGCCTCCCTATACTTTCTTCACTTATTTTTTAAGAATCTTGTAGGTTAACAATTCCTTGAAATAGAACACAGAATTTCCAAGCATTAAAACAACTATTAAAATGATGGGATGACACAAATTTCTGGAGGCTATGTGATTAATATTTCTAATATCAGGACATCACATAAACAACACATACTATTAAAAAAAAGTAAGAGTTAAGGGATAGTTTTCTTAAACAGAGTAAATACAGTTCTTTTAAAAAAGCATTAGGCTCCCCTTAATGGAAATGTCTTTTAGAAAAACATTTTCAGCTACTAGAACTTTTGGAAAAGAAGCTGTAATGTTTTGATAACTGTGCAGTCAACAGTGAATGTGAAACACTCAATCTTAAAGGTTAGATGGATAACCATATAATATAAAGCACTGCTGAATTTCAAACTCTCAGACTGACAATGTAACAACATGAACAAGCCCAATATTAACTAGTATATTCACTAAAGAAGAAGAGATACCTCATGGTAAAGTCTTGTGTCATTCATTCTAATAAGGACCCCATCAATTCTCAAGAAAAATCGCAGCAGCAAGAAAAAGCTAGAAGGCATTACTCTCTGGAAAAGAAAAAAGTATATCAATATTTTAATGAAAATTAAATATTTTATTAATTTGCTAAAAGAAAAAAAATTTTAAGGCATAAAATCTCTCAACTAGAGGTTCTTTGCCCTAGTTCCAACCAAAGCTGAAAACCTGTTTTTTTATTATGTAACATAACATAAACAGCTTCCTATAATAGAAAAATATTTTTTCTAGGTCAAAAATAATGAGGTTAAACACTTAAAACATACCTAAATAATATGAAAATTATAATGTACACTATAAAAAAATTGACACTTATAGTAAATGTCAATATCAGTAATATAAAAATGAGAAAACAACCTAGTTCTTTGTTGCTACTCATCTTTCATTAACTGTACATAAAGACAGAAGGCCTTTAATGGTATGGTCTAATTCAACGCAACCAATTGAGTATTTACTATTTTATACCGCCAAGGTCTGGTTTATGAGATCATTATAATATGTTCTTAACATCTTTGACCTGTGTCACATCTATACATTTCTGTTTTCCAGTATTACCACCGAAGAAAGTCAGAATAAGTGGAGTGTGG
This sequence comes from Bos grunniens, assembly GCF_055505025.1. Lineage (NCBI taxonomy): Eukaryota > Metazoa > Chordata > Mammalia > Artiodactyla > Bovidae > Bos > Bos grunniens. The sequence goes on along the minus strand of NC_141167.1, from coordinate 121,649,647 downwards.
GTCCTGGTGTCAGGAAGGGAGAGGATGGATAGGGTGTGGGGTCTTCAGGTCTTTAAACCTCATAGGAATGCTGTCAGAAACAAGGTTACCTTTGTTTCTCCCCTTCAATCTACAACCTGCAAAACATCCACAACTCAGCAGAAGTATATCTGTGCCCAACTCAATAGGTCACTGGGGAATTCCACGTATCTATACATCTATTGGAGAAGGCAATGGCAACCCACTCCAGTACTCTTGCCTGGAAAATCCCACGGGCGGAGGAGCCTGGTGGGCTGCCGTCCATGGGGTCGCACAGGGTCAGACACGACTGAAGCAACTTAGCAGCAGCAGCAGCTGCATTCATCTACTGGTGGGTGTACTGGAACATATGAAAGAGGCAGAACCAAAGGAACAGTGGAGTCCGTGCCTGCAATCCCAGCCTTATGTACGGCTGAGTCCACAGCTTCAGAAACCCCAGCAGCACGGGAAGCAGCACACATGACTTTGGTGTCCTGAATATGGGAGCACCTGTGGGCACAGGCAACTGGGAAGCAGTAGCAGTGGGGCCTAGGACTCTGTCCCTCCAGCGGCTGACATACCCAAAGACCTGCCCCACAGTCTGCAATGGCACAGCCCAAGACACTTACAACACCCAACATGGTGGAGGTGACTGTACAACCCTGCTCCCCTCCAATTATCATCCTCCTCCCAGAGCAGAGCCTATGTCTCAGGGGATCCCAGACACGAGGGAAAGCCCACCATCCCCATGACACAGCAGCTCCAACAGAAGCAAAGCAGTAGCTAATCCAGAGGCACAAGAAGAGCCAAAGAAGGCACAGAGCCATACCTCTTACAAAGCACAGAAAGCGCCAATTCTCAAATATAACAGAAGAAGCACAGCCAAGAGAAACCGAAACCTGTGCTACAGTGTCACCTGAAAGTGAAAGGGAAGGCGCTCAGTCGTGTCCGACTCTGTGCGACCCCATGGACTGTAGCCCACCAAGCTCCTCTGTCCATGGGATTTTCCAGGCAAGAATACTGGAGTGGGTTACCATTTCCTTCTCCAGAAGATCTTCCCGACATAGGGATTGAACCCAGGTCTCTTGCATTATAGGCAGACACTTTACCATCTGAGCCACCAGGGAAGTCAAGAGGGACAGAAGTCAATAGTGCCACCTAACAGACAACAAAAGAAAGCACTCTCACTTTTAACCTGTTATTTAAATGCACCAGCAGAGGAGCACTTCATCAAGCACCATGAAGAACCATAGTAATACTAAACCACAAAAAGAAAACGACAAATCTCCAGAAACCAAACTTAAAGTCACAGAATATTTCAATCTAACTGATAGAGAATTCAAAGTAGCTATTGTGAAAAAACTTAATGAGATTTAAGAAAACTCAGAGGAGGAACCTTTAACATGGCAGAGGAATAGGACAGGGAGATGACCTTCTCCCCCACAAATATATCAAAAAACTCATCTGCACGTGGAACAGTTCCCACAGAACATCTTCTGAATGCGGACAGAGAACCCCAGAGTTTCAGAAAGGCAAACCAATCTCCTCAGAAAGTAGGGCAAAAGATAAAAACAAAAAGGGAGACAAAGGAGTTCCGGGCGAGGACCTGAGCCCCTGGGAGGGAGTTATGAAGGAGGAAAAGTTTCTGCACACTAGGAAACCCCCTCACAGGTGGGGTCAGGGGGAAGCTTCAGAACCTCAGAGGGGAACACAGCAAGCCAGGTGCTCTGAAGGCAAACTGGAGAAAATTCACCATAGAGATTGCACTGGTTGGCACTTCCCAGCCAAGAAGCAGCTCACACTCGCATCTCCCAGCATTTGAGTAGGGGCTGGGTGCAGAGGCTCAGCCCTTGGGGCTTGGTCCTCAGGGAAAGGATCAGGGTTGACTGCCATGAAGATACTCTGGGGGCACTAACATGACACGGCAGAGGCAGACCTGGGAAAATGCCAGAGAAGCAAAAGATCATTCCCATGGGAAGACTAATGCTTCACTCTAGCTCTGCACGCTCACAGAAAAAAGGACACAATCCTAGTGAATGCCAAATGGGGGCAAGATGGCAGTGGTCTATGGCCCCAGAGGCAGAGAGGCAAACGCCAGAAGTGGAAGGTAGAGGGCCAATAAGGTCCCGACCCCAGAGACTGCAACTACCACCAAGTTGTGAGCAGCTAAGGGTTGCTACCCACATCTTCCTGGGAGCCTGAGCAGCATGACTCTGCCAAGGACCAGGACCAACTCCCCTGGGAAGGTGCACAACTTGCCTCAGACTGGGGACCTCCCACAGGGACCAAGCAAGGACTAGCTGTGGTGAGCACTCCTCACACACCCTAACAACATCTGCTGTACCCCTCCCCCATCCCAGCACAACTGAGCAAGTGAGCCCTAACAAGCTCCTATTTTCACACCCTCGTTTCTAGGTGGACAGACACTGGAGACAGACTTACAAGCAGTTTTTGTTCAGTCGCTAAGTCGTGTCCTACTCTTTGCAGCCCCATGGTCTGAAGCATGCCAGGCTTCCCTGTCCTTCATTGTCTCCCGGAATTTGCTCAAACTCATGTCCATTGATTCAGTAATGCCATCGAACAATTTCATTCTGTGGCTCCCTTCTCCTGTCCTCAATCCTTCCCAGCATCAGGGTCTTTTCCAATGAGTCAGCTCTTCACATCAGGTGGCCAAAATCTTAGAGCTTCAGCTTCAGCTTCAGCCCTTCCAAGGGATATTCAGGGTTGATTTTCTTTAGGATTGGCTGGTTTGATCTCCTTGCTGTCCACGGGATTCTCAAGAGTGTTCTCCAGTACCACAGTTTGAAAGCATCAATTCTTTGGCATTCAGCCTTCCTTACAGTCCAATTCTCACATCTTTACATGGCTGCTGAAAAAACCATACCTTTGACTATACTTAATATGCTGTCTAGGTTTGTCATAGCTTTTCTTCCAAGGAGCAAGCGTCTTTTAATTTCATAGCTGCAGTCACTGTCCACAGTGATTTTGGAGCCAAGGAAATAAAGTCTGTCACTATTTCCATTTTTTGTCCACCTATTTCCCATGAAGTGATGAGACCGAATGCCATGATCTCAGTTTTTTTAATGTTGAGTGTTAAGCCAGCTTTTTCACTCTCCTTTTTCACCTTCATCAAGAGGTTCTTTAGTTCCTCTTCATTTTCTGCCATTGGGATAGTATCATCTGCATATCTAAGGTTGCTGATATTTCTCCCAGCAACCTTGATTCCAATTTGTGATTCACCTAGCCCAGCATTTTACATGATATACTCTGTATATAAGTTAAATAAGCAGGGTGACAAAACATAGCCTTGACATACTACTTTCCCAATTTTGAACCAGTCCATTGTTCCATGTTCCAGTTCTAACTGCATAAAGGTTTCTCAGGAGGTAGGTAAGGTGGTCCAGCACTCCCATCTCTTTGAGAATTTTCCACAGTTTGTTATGATCCACAAGGTCAAAGGTTTTTTGCATAGTCAATAAAACAGAAGTAGATGTTTTTCTGGGATTCCCTTGCTTTCTCTATGATCCAGTGGATGTTGGTAATCTGATCTCTGGTCCCTCTGCCTTTTCTAAATCCAACTTTTACATATGGAAATTCTCAGTTCACATACTATTGAAGCCTAGCTTGAAGGATTTTGAGCATTACCTTGCTAGTATGTGAAATGAGCTCAAAAGTACACTAGCTGGAACATTCTTTGGCATTGCCCTTCTTTGGGATCAGAATGAAAACTGACCTTTTCCAGAGGTAAGGCACCTTATAAGGAGAGGTGGGCTCCAAACCAAAGCAGAACTCCAGTGGCTGTATAAGCAAAGGGAAGAGGGAGAAACTGCCCTGGCAGTGGCAGGTGCAATGGTTTACATTTCCACTCTAAGCCTGAGACCATAAGCTTTAGAGGCAACTGTAGATTTTGAGAACAAGTACAAACTGGAGCAAGGGAAGATGCCCACAACAGGTCAAGACCTTTCTAGAAATACTGGAGGACTTTCTGGGTAGGCAAATCAACTGGAGCAGGAAAAGGGAAGAATCATTTGGACATTCCTCTCAGTACCACTCTCTCTCTATATATATATATGTTTTTTCCCCCCTTTTAAAAAAGTATTTTATCATATTGTCCTAATATGGTTATTTATTAATTCTTTAGTTTTTATTTTTATAACCTACTTATTCCACAAAAAAACACTCCATTTTTAAAATAAATTCCATGTTTCTGACTTTTGTTTATTTTTTGTTTTTAATTTTGTATCTTTAAGAGTCTAATTTTTAGTATCAATTTTCACTTAGGGGGTTGATTATTAGCTTGAGTGCTGTCTTTTGACTCTTCTTCATAGCCTTTCTTCACCCCCTTTTCTTCATCTTTCTTCTCCTTTTTCCTATGTCAGTGTGTGAATCTCTTTGGGTGTTCTTGGCTGTTGAGAGCTGTTTCACCATTAGTCTAGGCATTTTGTCTTCTGTGCTATGTGGACTGTGAAATCTTGATGCTATTGTAAGGGATCGGACCTGAATCCCAGACGCAGGAGACTTGACTCCTGGGACTTTGGATCACCAAAACTCCTGACCCCATGGACATGAATAGGTGAGAGCCCTCCCAAAGGCCTCCATCTCAACACTAAGACCAAGCCCCACCTAAAACCCAGCAAGTTCCAGTGCTGGACACCTCATGCCAATCCTTCAGCAAAAGAGGGGCACAACCCTGGAACATTAGCAGACAGGCTGCCCAAAGCCATACTGATCCCATAGACACCCCAAAACACATCACTGAACACGGCATTAAAGAAAAAATAATAAAAAAGAAATGAGGATAATCTGAGACTTCTGGGACAACATTTAGCACCCCAATATTCGAATCATAGGGGTCCCAGAAGAAGACAAAAGGAAAGGGCAAGAGAAAATATTTAAGGATATTTTAGTTGAAAACATCCCTAAAATGGGAAAGGATATAGCCACCCAAGTCCGGAAAGCCCAGAGAGTTCCATACAGGATAAGTGAAAGTGAAAGTGAAGTCGTGTCTGACTCTTTGCAACCCCATGAACTGTAGCCTACCAGGCTCCTCCATCCATGGAATTTTCCAGGCAAGAGTACTGGAGTGGGTTGCCATTTCCTTCTCCACCATACAGGTTAAACCCAAGGAGAAACATGCCAAGACCCATATTAATCGAACTAACAAAAATTAAACACAAAGAACAAATATTAAAAGCAGCAAGGGAAAAGCAACAAATAACATATGGGGATACCCATAAGACTAACAGCTGATTTTTCAACAGAAACTCTGCAGGCCAGAAGGGAATAGCAGGGTATACTTAAAGTGATGAAAGGGAATAATCTACAACCAAGATTACTCTACTCAGCAAGGATCTCATTCAGATTCGAAGAAGAAATCAAAAGCTTTATAGACAAGCTAAAGTTAAGAGAATTCAGCACCACCAAACCAGCTCTTCAACAAATGCTAAAGGAACTTCTCTAGATAGGAAACACAAAAAGAAAAGGCCTAAAAAACAAACCCAAAACAATAAAGTAAATAGTAACAGGATCATACATATTAATAATTACCTTAAATGTAAATGGGCTAAGTGTTCTAGCCAAAAGACAACAGATGGCTGAGCAGATACAAAAATAAGACTACTATATATGCTGTCTACAAGAGACCCACCTCAGACCTAGGGATAAACACAGACTGAAAGTGAAGGGCTGGAAAAATATATTCCATGAAATAGGAAATCAAAAGATAGCAGGAGTAGCAATACTCAGATAAAATAGACTTTAAAATAAAGACTGTTACAAGAGACAAAAGACACTACATAATAATCAAGGGATCAATCCAAGAAGAAAATGTAACAATTACAAACATATATGCACATAGGAGCACCTAAATACATATGGCAGATGCTAACAACTAATTATTAAAGGGGAAATCAACAGTAACACAGTAATAGTGGGGGACCTTAATACCCCTCTCACACCAATGGACAGATCATAGGCAGAAAATAGGGAAAAACAAGCTTTAAACAATACACTGGACCAGTTGGACCTAATTGGTATCTACAGGGCATTTCATCCAAAAACAATAGAACAATTTCACTTTTTCCTCAAGTGCACATGGAACATTCTCCAAGATAGAATACATCTTGGGCCATAAATCAAAACTTGGTTTAAAAAAAATAAAAACTGGAATTGAGAGAGTTATTTCTTTGGTAGGTTGATAAGGAGTCTGGGGCTCCTGAGAAGGAGGAAGGGGTCCAGGGCCCTCAAGGAGGAGAAAGTTTTTCTTTTCTACACTGCTTTGTCTTAGTAACATAAGACTTTTTATCTTAAACTCTGAGTTGTTACAAACAACAGTCTTTAAGACTAACTTTGTTTAAGCCCAGATCTAAACAAAACAACTCATCTTGCTCAAGGGTATGTTTTTCCTTAAACTCTGTACTAATGATTATATAACAACAATGTATCTTGCTCCAGGACACCTTCTTCTTATCAAGAACCTTCTGACTAATCTTGTTATCTTAAAACCTAGTTGTGGGAGTGGGTCTGGCAAGACTTTCCTATTGTTACTTCTAAGCTTGTTAATTTAAGGTTTATGTTGTGGAGATGAGTCTGGTAAAAGTGTGTAAGGCCTTGACAAGCCTAGTGAGTGGGGCACTCTCCATCCCCTTCCTGATGTCAGTCTCAGAAGCTTTCTCTGTCCTTTCTCACTGTAATAAAACTTCTGCGAACAAAAGCTCTGAGTGATCAAGCTTGGTCCTTGGTTCTGAAGTTAAATCTTCTTCAGATATCATGGATCCAACATCATTCACCATAAGCTATCAAAACATCTCAAGCATTTTTTTCTGACCACAACACTATAAGACTAGATATCAACTACAGAAAAAAAAAAAAAAAAAAACTAGGAAAAGCATAAACATATGGAGGCTAAATGATATGCTTTTGAATAACCAACACGTCACTGAAGAAATAAATAAAATCATAGTAGGCCTAGAAACAAATGATACTGAAAACACAACAACTCAAAACCTATGGGATGAAACAAAAGCAGTGCTAGAGGGAAGTTTATAGCAATACAAGCCTACTTCAAGAAACAAGAGAGACATCAAACAAACAACCTAACCTTACACCTAAAGCAACTAGAAAAAGAAGAATGAAAAAAACTCAGTTAGAAGGAAAGAAATCATAAAGATCAGAGGAGAAATAAATCAAAAAGAAATGAAGGAGATGATAGCAAAGATCAATAAGACTAAAAGCTGGCTCTTTGACAAGATAATTGAAATTGACAAACGGTTAGCTGGACTCATCAAGAAAAACAGAAAGAAGACTCAAATCATTAAAATTAGAAATGAAAAAGGTAAAATTACAACACAGAAATACAAAAGGATCATAAAAGACTACTATCAGCATCTATATGTTAATATAATGGGTAACCTGGAAGAAATGAACAAATTTTTCAAGTTGAGTTCATTTGCTCAATCCGGTCCAACTCTTTGCAACCCCATAGACTTTAGCACACCTGGCTTCTATGTCCATCACCAACTCCCAGAGATTGCTCAAATTCATGTCCATTGAGTCGGTGATGCCATCCAACCATTTCATCCTCTGTCGTACCCTTCTCCTCCTGCCTTCAATCTTTGCCAGCATTAGGGTCTTTTCAGTGACTGGGTTCTTTGCATCAGGTGGGCAAGTATTAGTTTCAACTTCAGCATCAGTCCTTCCAATGAATATTCAGGACTGATTTTGTTCAGGATCAACTGGTTTGATCTCCTAGCACTCCAAGGGACTCTCAAGAGTCTTCTCCAACACCACAGTTCAAAAGCATCAATTTTTTGGCACTCAGCTTTCTTTACAGTCCAACTCTCATATCCAAACATGACTACTGGAAAAACCATAGCTGTGACTAGATGGACCTCTGTCGGCAAAGAAATGCATCTGATTTTTAATATGCTGTCTACGTGGGTCATGACTTTTCTTCCAAGGAGCAAGCATCTTTTAATTTCATGGTTGCAGTCACCATCTGACCAATTTTGGAGCCCCCCAAAATTAAGTTTGTCACTGTTTCCATTGTTTCCCCATCTATTTCCCATGAAGTGATGGGACTGGATGCCATGATCTTATTATTTTTTTAATGTTGAGTTTTAAGCTAGCTTGTTCACTCTCCTCTTTCGGTTTCATCAAGAGACTCTTTAGTTCTTCACTTTCTGCTGTAAGGGTGGTGTCATCTGCAAATCTGAAGTTTATTGACATTTCTCCCAGCAATCTTGATTCCAGCTTGTGCTTCATTCACCCCGGCATTTCACATGATGTACTCTGCATATAAGTTAAATAAGCAGGGTGACAATATACAGCCTTGATGTACTCCTTTCTCAATTTGGAACCAAAGAATATAATCAATTTGATTTTGGTACTGACCATCTGGTGATGTCCATGTGGAGAGTCATCTCGTGTGTTGTTGGAAGCCGGTCTTAGCTATAACCAGTGCATTCTCTTGGGAAAATTCTGTTAGCCTTTGCCCTGCTTCATTTCGTACTCCAAAGCCAAACTTGCCAGTTACTCGAGGTATCTCTTGACTTCCTACGTTTTCATTCCAGTCCCCTATGACAAAAAGGAAATCTTTTTTTGGTGTTACTTCTAGAAGGTCTTCAAAGAACCATTCAACTTCAGCTTCTTAGGCCTTAGTGGTTGAGGCACAGACTTGTATTACTGTGATATTGAATTGTTTGCCTTGAAAATGAACAGAGCTCTTTCTGGCATTCTTGAGGTTGCACCCAAGTACTGCATTTCAGATAGTACAAACTCTTAGAAAAGTATATATAACCCTTCAAAACAGAACCAGAAAGAAATACAAAATAGGAACAAACCAATCACAAACATGGAAATTGAAATTCTAATCAAAAATCTTCCAACAAACAGAAGCTCAGGGCCAGATGGCTTGACAGGTGAATTCTACCAAAAGTTTAGAGAAGAGCTAATACCTATTCTACTCAAATTCTTTCAGAAAACTGCAGAGAAAGGTAAACTCCCAAACTCACTCTACGAAGCCACCACCACTCTGATACCAAAACCAGACAAAGATGCCCAAAAAAAGAGAAAACTATCAGCCAGTATCACTGATGAACATAAATGCAAAAATCCTTAATAAAATTCTAGCATTCCCACCAACAGTGTAAGAAGGTTCCCTTTTCTCCACACCCTCTCCAGCATTTATTATTTGTAGACTTTTGGATTCCTTAAAAAACTGGAAATAGAACTGCCTTATGATCCAGCAATCCCACTGCTGGGCATACACACTGAGGAAACCAGAAGGAAAAGAGACACGTGTACCCCAATGTTCATCGCAGCACTGTTTATAATAGCCAGGACATGGAAGCAACCTAGATGTCCATCAGCAGATGAATGGATAAGAAAGCTGTGGTACATATACACAATGGAGTATTACTCAGCCATTAAAAAGAATACATTTGAATCAGTTCTAATGAGGTGGATGAAACTGGAGCCTATTATACAGAGTGAAGTAAGCCAGAAGGAAAAACATAAATACAGTATACTAACACATATATATGGAATTTAGAAAGATGGTAACAATAACCCGGTGTACAAGACAGCAAAAGAGACACTGATGTATAGAACAGTCTTATGGACTCTGTGGGAGAGGGAAAGGGTGGGAAGATTTGGGAGAATGGCATTGAAACATGTAAAATATCATGTAAGAAACGAGTTGCCAGTCCAGGTTCGATGCACGATACTGGATGCTTGGGGCTAGTGCACTGGGACGACCCAGAGGGATGGTACGGGGAGGGAGGAGGGAGGAGGGTTCAGGATGGGGAACACATGTATACCTGTGGCGGATTCATTTTGATATTTGGCAAAACTAATACAATTATGTAAAGTTTAAAAATAAAATAAAATTTAAAAAAAAAAATTCTAGCAAACACAATCCAACAACATAACAAAAAGAACATAAAACAAGAGATGGCAAGAGTGAATGTAGACATTCTAGGAATCAGTGAACTGAAACAGACTGGAATGGGTGAATTTAACTCAGATGACCATTATATCTACTACTGCGGGCAGGAATCCCTCAGAAGAAATGGAGTAGTCATCATGGTCAACAAAAGAGTCCGAAATGCAGTACTTGAATGCAATCTCAAAAACGACAGAATGATCTCTGTTCGTTTCCAAGGCAAACCATTCAATATCACAGTAATCCAAGTCTATGCCTCAACCAGTAACGCTGAAGAAGCTGAAGGTGAACGGTTCTATAAAGACCTAAAACACCTTTTAGATCTAACACCCAAAAAAGATGTCCTTTTCATTATAGGGGACTGGAATGCAAAAGTAGGAAGTCAAGAAACAACTGGAGTAACAGGCAAATTTGGCCTTGGAATACGGAATGAAGCAGGGCAAAGACTAATAGAATTTTGCCGGAAAATGCACTGGTCATAGCAAACAACCTCCTCCAAAAACACAACAGAAGACTCTACACATGGACATCACCAGATGGTCAACACCGAAATCAGATTGATTATATTTCTTGCAGCTAAAGATGGAGAAACTCTATACAGTCAACAAAAACAAGACCAGGAGCTGACTGTGGCTCAGATCATGAACTCCTTATTACCAAATTCAGACTTAAATTGAAGAAAGTAGGGAAAACTACTAGACCATTCAGATATGACCTAAATCAAATCCCTTATGATTATACAGTGGAAGTGAGAAATAGATTTAAGGGCCTAGATCTGATAGATAGAGTGCCTGATGAACTATGGAATGAGGTTCATGACATTGTACAGGAGACCAGGGATCAAGACCATCCCCATGGAAAAGAAATGCAAAAAAGCAAAATGGCTATCTGGGGAGGCCTTACAAATAGCTGTGAAAAGAACAGAAGTGAAAAACAAAGGAGAAAAGGAAAGATATAAGCATCTGAATGCAGAGTTCCAAAGAATAGCAAGAAGAGATAAGAAAGCCTTCCTCAGTGATCAATGCAAAGAAATAGAGGAAAACAACAGAATGGGAAAGACTAGAGATCTCTTCAAGAAAATTAGAGATACCAAGGGGACATTTCATGCAAAAATGGGCTCGATAAAGGACAGAAATGGTATGGACCTAACAGAAGCAGAAGATATTAAGAAGAGATGGCAAGAATAAACAGAAGAACTGTACAAAAAAGATCTTCACGACCCAGATAATCACGATGGTGTGATCACTCATCTAGAGCCAGACATCCTGGAATGTGAAGTCAAGTGGGCCTTAGAAAGCATCACTACCAACAAAACTAGTGGAGGTGATGGAATTCCAGTTGAGCTATTCCAAATCCTGAAAGATGATGCTGTGAAAGTGCTCCACTCAATATGCCAGCAAATTGGGAAAACTCAGCAGTGGCCACAGGACTGGAAAAGGTCAGTTTTCATTCCAATCCCAAAGAAAGGCAATGCCAAAGAATGCTCAAACTACCACACAATTGCACTCATCTCACATGCTAGTAAAGTCATGCTCAAAATTCTCCAAGCCAGGCTTCAGCAATATGTGAACTGTGAACTTCCTGATGTTCAAGCTGGTTTTAGAAAAGGGAGAGGAACCAGAGACCAAATTGCCAACATCCGCTGGATCATGGAAAAAGCAAGAGAGTTCCAGAAAAACATCTATTTCTGCTTTATTGACTATGCCAAAGCCTTTGACTGTATGGATCACAATAAACTGTGGACAATTCTGAAAGAGATGGGAATACCAGAACACCCGACCTGCCTCTTGAGAAATCTGTATGCAGGTCAGGAAGCAACAGTTAGAACTGGACATGGAACAACACACCGGTTCCAAACAGGAAAAGGAGTACATCAAGGCTGTATATTATCACCCTGCTTGTTTAACTTATATGCAGAGTACATCATGAGAAACGCTGGACTGGAAGAAACACAAGCTGGAATCAAGACTGCCGGGAGAAACATCAATCACCTCAGATATGCAGATGACACCACCCTTACGGCAGAAAGTGAAGAGGTCTCAAAAGCCTCTTGATGAAAGTGAAAGTGGAGAGTGAAAAAGTTGGCTTAAAGCTCAACATTCAGAAAATGAAGATCATGGCATCCGGTCCCATCACTTCATGGGAAACAGATGGGGAAACAGTGGAAACAGTGTCAGACTTTACTTTTTTGGGCTCCAAAATCACTGCAGATGGTGACTGCAGCCATGAAATTAAAGACGCTTACTCCTTGGAAGGAAAGTTATGTCCAACCTAGATAGCATATTCAAAAGCAGAGACATTAATTTGCCAACAAAGGTCCGTCTAGTCAAGGCTATGGTTTTTCCTGTGGTCATGTATGGATGTGAGAGTTGGACTGTGAAGAAGGCTGAGGACCGAAGAATTGATACTTTTGAACTGTGGTGTTGGAGAAGACTCTTGAGAGTCCCTTGGACTGCAAGGAGATCCAACCATTCCATTCTGAAGGAGATCAGCCCTGGGATTTCTTTGGAGGGAATGATGCTAAAGCTGAAACTCCAGTACTTTGGCCACCTCATGTGAATAGTTGACTCATTGGAAAATACTGTGATGGTGGGAGGGATTGGGGGCAGGAGGAGAAGGGGACGACAGAGGATGAGATGGCTGGATGGCATCACTGACTCGATGGACGTGAGTCTGAGTGAACTCCGGGAGTTGGTGATGGACAGGGAGGCCTGGCGTGCTTCGATTCATGGGGTCGCAAAGAGTCGGACACGATTGAGTGACTGAACTGAACTGAAGAACATACATCATAATCAAATGGGCTTTAGCCCAGGGATGGACGGATTCTTCAATATTCATCAATCAACCAATATGATACATCATATTAACAAACTGAAAGATAATAACCACATAATTAGTTCAACAGATGCAGATAAATTCTTGGACAAAATTCAACACTCATTTATGATGAAAACTCTCCAGAAAGTATGCACAGGGGGAGCATAAGTCAACATAATAAAGGCCATATAAGACAAATCCATAGCAAATATTGTTCACAATGGTGAAAAACTGAAATCATTTCCTCTAAAATGAGGAACAAAACAAGGTTTCCCACTGTTGCCACCATTATTCAACAGAATTTTGGAAGTCCTAACCAGAGCAATCAGAGAAGAAAAAGAAATAAAAGGAATCGAGATTGGAAAAGAAGCAAAACTCTCACTGTTTACATATGTCATGATTTTCTTCATAGAAAACCCTAAAGATGCCACTAGAAAATTCAGAAAAACATCTACTTCTGCTTCATTGACTACACTAAAGACGTTGACTATGTGGATCACAACAAACTGTGGAAAATTCTGAAAGAGATGGGCATACCAGACCGCCTTGACTTCCTCATAAGAAACCTGTATGCAGGTCAAGAAGCAACAGTTAGAACTGGACATGGAACAATAGACTGGTTCAAAATTGGGAAAGGAGTATGTCAAGGCTGTATACTGTCATCATGCTTATTTAACTTATATGCAGAGTACATCATGCTAAATGCCAGGCTGGATGAAGCTCAAGCTGGATCAAGATTGCTGGGAGAAATATCAATAATCTCAGACATGCAGATAATACCACCCTAATGGCAGAAAGCGAAGAGGAACTAAAGAACCTCTTGTGAAGGTGAAAAAGGAGAGTGAAAAGGCTGGCTTAAAAGTCAACATTCAAAATACTAAAATCATGACATCTGGTCATGGCAAATAGAGGGGCAAAAAATGGAAACAGTGGCAGACTTTATCATCTTCAGCTCCAAAATGACTAGACAGTGACTGCAGCTATGAAATTAAAAGACACTAGCTCCTCGGGAAAAAAAAAAAAAAACCATGACAAACCTAGACAGTGTATTAAAAAGAAGATACATTACTTTGCCTACAAAGGTCCATCTAGTCAAAGCTATAGCTTTTCCAGTATTCATGTACAGATGTGAGCTTTGGACCATAAAGAAGACTAAGAGCCAAAGAATTGATACTTTCCAACTCTAGTGCTGGAGAAGTCTTGAGAGTTCCTTGGACTGCAAGGAGATCAAACTAGTCAATTCTAAAGGAAATCAACCCTGAATCCTCACTGTAAGGACTGATGCTGAAGCTGAAGCTCCAATACTTTGACCACCTGATGCAAAGAGCGAATTCACTGTAAATGATCCTGATGCTGGGAAAGATTGAGGGCAAGAGGAGAAGGAGGTGACAGAGGATGAGATGGCTGAATGTCATCACTGACTCAATGGACATGAGTTTTAGCAAACTCCAGGAGATAGTGAAGGACAAGGAAGCCTGGCATGCTGCAGTCCATGGGGTTGAAAAGAGTCAGACATGACTGAGCAACTGAACAACAACAAAAATCAATGAATACAGTAGTTGTAGGATCAAAATTAAAGACACAGAAATCTCTTGCACTCCAATATACTAACAATGAAAAATCAGGAAGAGAAATTAAGGAAACAATCCCATTTACCACTGTAACAAAAAGAATAAAACACTTAGGGATAAATTTACCTAAAGAGACAAAACACCTATATTCAGAAAACTATAGGACACTGATGAAAGAAATTGAAGATGACACAAACAGATGGAATAATATACCATGTTCTTGGATTGGAATAACTAATAATGTGAAAATGACTATACTACCAAATGCAACCTATAGATTCAACACAATCCCTATCAAACCACCAATGATATTTTTCACAGAATTAGAACAAACAATTTCACAATTTGTATGGAGAGACAAAAGACCCCAAACAGCCAAAGTAATCTTGAAAAAGAAGAATGAAAGCTGGAGGAATCAACCTTCCTGACTTTAGACTATACTACAAAGCTACACTCATCAAGACAGTATGGAAGTGGCACAAAAATAAAAATATAGACCAATGGAACAAGACAGAAAGCCTGGAGACAAATCCATGCACATATGAACACCTTATCTTTGACAAAGGAGGCAAAAATATACAATAGAGAAAAGACAGTTTCTTCAGTAAATGGTGCTAGGAAATCTGGGAAGCTATGTGTAAAAGAATGAAATTAGAACACTTTCTAACACCAATAACAAAAATAAACTCGAAATGGATTAAAGACCTAAATGTTGACCAGAAACTATAGAACTCTTAGAGGAAACCACGCAGAACACCCTTAAAACATAAATCACAGAAGGAACCTATATGACCCACCTCTCAGAGTAATGAAATAAAAACAAAAATAAACAAACGGGACCTAATTAAACTTAAAAGCTTTTGCACAATGAAGGAAAACTATAAGCAAAGTGAAAACCCAGTGCTCAGATGAGAGAAAACAACAGCAACTGAAACAACTGACAAAGGATAAACCTCCAAAAAGCTCAAGCAGTTCATGTAGCTCAGTATCAGAAAAACAAACAACCCAATCAAAAAGTGGGCAGAAAACCTAGACATTTCTCCAAAGAAGACATGAAGATGGCTAATAAAGAGATGAAAAAAATGCTCAACATCACTCATTCTTCAGTTCAGTTCAGTCACTCAGTCGTCTCCGACTCTTTGTGACCCCATGAATCACTGCACGCCAGGCCTCCCTGTCCATCACCAACTCCCAGAGTTCACTCAAACTCACGTCCATCGAGTTGGTGATGCCATCCAGGCAACTCATCCTCTGTTGTCCCCTTTTCCTCCTGCCCCCAATCCCTCCCAGCATCAGAGTCTTTTCCAATGAGTCAACTCTTCGCATGAGGTGGCCGAAGTACTGGAGTTTCAGCTTTAGCATCATTCCTTCCAAAGAAATCCCAGGGCTGATCTCCTTTATGATGGACTGGTTGGATCTCCTTGCAGTCCAAGGGACTCTCAAGAATCTTCTCCAACACCACAGTTCAAAAGCATCAATTCTTCGGTTCTCAGCTTTCTTCACAGTCCAACTCTCACATCCATACATGATCACTGGAAAAACCATAGCCTTGACTAGACGGACCTTAGTTCTCATTCTTAGAGAAACGCAAATCAAAACTACCCAGAGGTATATCACCTCACACCAGTCAGAATGGTCGTCATCAAAAAATCTACAAATAATAAATATTGGAGAGGATATGGAGAAAAGGGAACCCTCTTCCACTGTTGGTGGGAATATAAATTCTACCAAAAATTTACAGAAGAACTAACACCTATCCTACTCAAACTCTTTCAGAAAATTGCAGAGGAAGGTAAACTTCCAAACTCATTCTATGAAGCCACCATCACCCTAATGCCAAAATCAGACAAAGATGCCACAGAAAAAGAAAACTACACGCCAATATCACTGATGAACATAGATGCAAAAATCCTTAACAAAATTCTAGCAAACAGAATCCACCAACATAGTAAAAAGATCACGACCAAGTGGGCATTATCCCAGGGATGCAAGGATTCTTCAGTATTCACAAGTCAATCAATCTGACACACCACATTAACAAATTGAAAGATAAAAACCATATGATTATCTCAATAGATGCAGAGAAAGCCTTTGACAAAATTCAACATCCATTTACGATAATAACCCTCCAGAAAGCAGGCATAGAGGGAACATACCTCAACATAATAAATGCTATATATGACAAACCCACAGCAAACATTATCCTCAATGGTGAAAAATTGAAAACATTTCCCTTAAAGTCAGGAACAAGACAAGGGTGCCCACTCTCACCACTACTATTCAACATAGTTTTGGAAGTTTTGGCCACAGCAATCAGAGCAGAAAAAGAAATAAAAGGTATCCAGATTGGAAAAAAAGAAGTAAAACTCTCACTGTTTGCAGATAACATGATCCTCTACATAGAAAACCCTAAACACTCCACCAGAAATTACTAGAGCTAATCAATGAATATAATAAAGTTCCAGGATATGAACTCAATACACAGAAATCCCTTGCATTCCTATACAATAACAATGAGAAAACAGAAAGAGAAATTAAGGAAACAATTCCATTTACCATTGCAACAAAAAGAATAAAATACTTAGGAATATATCTACCTAAAGAAACAAAAGACCTATATATAGAAAACCATAAAACACTGGTGAAAGAAATCAAAGAGGACACAAATACATGGAGAAATATACCATGCTCATGGACTGGAAGAATCAATATAGTGAAAATGAGTTTACTACCCAAAGCAATCTATAGATTCAATGCAATCCCTATTCAATTGCATTGAATCCCTATCAAGCTACCAACAGTATTTTTCACAGAACTAGAACAAATAATTTCACAATTTGTATGGAAATACAAAAAACTTCGAATAGCCAAAGCAATCTTGAGAAAGAAGAATGGAACTGGAGGAATCAACCTGCTTGACTTCAGGCTCTACTACAAAGCCACAGTCATCAAGACAGTATGGTACTGGCACAAAGACAGAAATATAGATCAATGGAACAAATTGGAAAGACCAGAGATTAACAGGGAAACACAAACTTTAAATGATACAATAGACCAGTTAGACCTAATTGATATCTATAAGACACTTCACACCAAAACAATGAATTTCACCTTTTTCTCAAGTGCACACAGAACCTTCTTCAGGATAGATCACATCGTGGGCCATAAACCTAGCCTTGGTAAATTCAAAAAAACTGAAATCATTCCAAGCATCTTTTCTGACTACAATGCAGTAAGATTAGATCTCAATTACAGGAGAAAAACTATTAAAAATTCCAACATATGGAGACTGAACAACACACTGCTGAATAACCAACAAATTACAGAAGAAATCAAACTATGCATAGAAGGCAATGAAAATGAAAACACAACAACCCAAAACCTGTGGGACACTGTAAAAGCAGTGCTAAGGGGAAAGTTCATAGCAATACAGGCATACCTCAAGAAACAAGAAAAAAGTCAAATAAATAACCTAACTCTACACCTAAAGCAACTAGAAAAGGAAGAAATGAAGAACCCCAGGGTTAGTAGAAGGAAAGATATCTTAAAAATTAGGGCAGAAATAAATGCAAAAGGAACAAAAGAGACCATAGCAAAAATCAACAAAGTCAAAAGCTGGTTCTTTGAAGGGATAAATAAAATTGACAAACCATTAGCCAGACTCATCAAGAAACAAAAGGAGAAATATCAAATCAATAAAATTAGAAATGAAAAAGGAGAGAACACAACAGACAACACAGAAATATAAAGGATCATAAGAGACTACTATCAGCAATTATATGTCAATAAAATGGACAACGTGGAAGAAATGGACAAATTCTTAGAAAAGTACACCTTTCCAAAACTGAACCAGGAAGAAATAGAAAATCTTAACAGACCCATCACAAGCACGGAAATTCAAACTGTAATCAGAAATCTTCCAGCCAACAAAAGCCCAGGTCCAGACAGCTTCACAGCTGAATTCTACCAAAAATTTAAAGAAGAGCTAACACCTATCCTACTCAAACTCTTTCAGAAAACTGCAGAGGAAGGTAAACTCCCAAACTCATTCTATACAGCCACCATCACCCTCATACCAAAACCTGACAAAGATGCCACAAAAAAAGAAAACTACAGGCCAATATCACTGATGAACATAGATGCAAAAATCCTTAACAAAATTCTAGCAAACAGAATCCAAAAACACATTAAAAAGATCATACATCATGACCAAGTGGGCTTTATCCCAGGGATGCAAGGATTCTTCAATATCCACAAATCAGTCAATGTAATACCACATTAACAAATTGAAAAATAAAAGCCATATGATTATCTCAATAGATGCAGAGAAAGCCTTTGACAAAATTCAACATCCATTTATGATAAACTCTCCAGAAAGCAAGAATAAAAGGAACATACCTCAACATAATAAAAGCTATATATGATAAACACACAGCAAACATTATCCTCAATGGTGAAAAATTGAAAACATTTCCCCTAAAGTCAGGAACAAGACAAGGGTGCCCACTCTCACCACTACTATTCAACATAGTTTTGGAAGTTTTGGCCACAGCAATCAGAGCAGAAAAAGAAATAAGAGGAATCCAGATTGGAAAAGAAGGAGTAAAACTCTGTTTGCAGATGACATGATCCTCTACACAGAAAACCCTAAACACTCCACCAGAAAATTACTAGAGCTAATCAATAAATATAGTAAAGTTGCAGGATACGAAATCAACACACAGAAATCCCTTGCATTTCTATACAATAACAACGAGAAAACAGAAAGAGAAATTAAGGAAACAATTCCATTCACCATTGCAACAAAAAGAATAAAATACTTAGGAATATATCTACCTAAAGAAACAAAAGACCTATATATTGAAAACTATAAAACACTGGTGAAAGAAATCAAAGAGGACACTAACAGATGGAGAAATATACCATGTTCATGGATTGGAAGAATCAATATAGGGAAAATGAGTATACTACCCAAAGCAATCTATAGATTCAATGCAATCCCTATCAAGCTACCAACAGTATTTTTCACAGAGCTAGAACAAATAATTTCACAATTTGTTTGGAAATACAAAAAAACCTCGAATAGCCAAAGCAATCTTGAGAAAGAAGAATGGAACTGGAGGAATCAACCTTCCTGACTTCAGTCTCTACTACAAAGCCACAGTCATCAAGACAGTATGGTACTGGCACAAAGACAGAAATATAGATCAATGGAACAAAATAGAAAGCCCAGAGATAAACCCATGCACCTACAGACACCTTATCTTTGACAAAGGAGGCAAGAATATACAACAGAGAAAAGACAATCTCTTTAACAAGTGGTGCTGGGAAAACTGGTCAACCACTTGTAAAACAATGAAACTAGAACACTTTCTAACACCATACACAAAAATAAACTCAAAATGGATTAAAGACCTAAACCAAAATCTATAAAACTCCTAGAGGGGAACATAAGCAAAACACTCTCTGACATAAATCACAGCAGGATCCTCTATGACCCACCTCCCAGAGTAATGGAAATAAAAGCAAAAATAAACAAATGGGACCTAATTAAACTTAAAAGCTTCTGCACAACAAAGGAAACTATAAGCAAGGTGAAAAGACAGCCTTCAGAATAGGAGAAAATAATAGCAAACGAAGCAATGGACAAAGAATTAACCTCAAAAATATACAAGCAACTCCTGCAGCTCAATTCCAGGAAAATAAACGACCCAATCAAAAAATGGGCCAAAGATCTAAACAGACATTTCTCCAAAGAAGACATACAGATGGCTAACAAACACATGAAAAGATGCTCAACATCACTCATTATCAGAGAAATGCAAATCAAAACCACAATGAGGAACCATTTCACACCAGTCAGAACGGCTGCTATCCAAAAGTCTACAAGCAGTAAATGCTAGAGAGGGTGTGGAGAAAAGGGAACCCTCTCTCACGGTTGGTGGGAATGCAAACTAGTACAACCACTATCGAGAATAGTGTGGAGATTCCTTAAAAAACTAGAAATAGAACTGCCATACGACCCAGCAATCCCATTGCTGGGCATATACACCGAGGAAACGAGAATTGAAAGAGACACACGTACCCCAATGTTCATCACAGCACTGTTTATAATAGCCAGGGCATGGAAGCAGCCTAGATTTCCATCAATAGACGAATGGATAAGAAAGCTGTGGTACATATACACAATAGAATATTACTCAGCTGTTAAAAAGAATGCATTTGAATCAGTTCTAATGAGGTGGATGAAACAGGAGCCTATTATACAGAGCAAAGTTTAAGTCAGAAAGGAAAACACCAATACAGTATATTAACACATATATATGGAATTGTAAAAATGTTAACAATGACCCCAAAAGAGACACAGATGTAAAGAACAGACTTTTGGACTCTGTGGGAGAGGGTGAGGGTGGAATGATTTGAGAGAATAGCACTGAAACATGTATACTACCATATGTGAAATAGATCACCAGTCCTGTTTTGATGCATGAGACAGGGTGCTCAGGGCTGGTGCACTGGGATGACCCTGAGGGATGGGATGGGGAGGGACATGGGCAGGGGGTTCAGGATGGGGGACACATGTATACCCATGGCTGATTCATGTGAATATATGGCAAAAACCACCACAATATTGTAAAGTAATTAGCCTCCAAGTAAAATAATTTTTTTTAAAAAGTAGATAATTAGAGAAAACAAAAACATAAAAAGGGAAGAGGACAAGGACAGAACTTCCACAGATTAAAGAAAGTAAGATGTTATCAGCAGGAAAAGCACTATCATCTCTATGAGAGGTTTCATACAAACTTCAGGGTAACCACACAGAGCAGAGATACAGAACAAAGAAAGAGGAAACTAAGAAAAATATCATAGGAAATCCCCAGAACATAAAAGAAACAGGGCAAGACTAAATCCTCATCTATCAATAATCATGTTGCTGTTGTTGTTTAGTTACTAAGTTTTGTCTGACTCTTTGCGACCCTATAGACTATTGCCCGCCAACTGCAGTAAGTTGCCATTTCCTTCTCGAGATCTTCCTGACCCAGGGATCAAACATGCATCTCCTGCATTGGCAGGTAAATTCCTTACTGCTGAGCATTATGCCAAGTAAAAAAAGTGAAAGTGTTAGCTGCTCAGCCCTGTCCTACTCTTTGTGACCCCACGGAGTGTAGCCCATCAGGGTCCTCTGTCCATGGAATTCTCTAGGCAAGAATACTGGAGTGGATTGCCATTCCCTTCTCCAGGGGATCTTCCCAAACCAGGGATCAAACCCATGTCTCCTGCTTTGCAGGCAGATTCTTTACCATCTGAGCTACCAGGAAAGCCTAAGCAAAATAAGTCAAATGGAAAAAGACAAAAACTGTATGATTTCACTCATATGTATAATATAAAAAACTAACAAACACACAAAATAAGTGAATAAACCAAACAAAGAAACACACAGATATGGAGAACAGAGTAGTAGATAGAGGGGGAAGCGTAGTGGGGAGGGCAAAATGGTTAAAGGAGGTCAACCATATGGTGACAAATGAAAAGTAAATTTTTGGTGGTGAGCACATTGTAGGGTATGCAGAAGTAGAAATATAATATTTCTACAAAATAACTAAACTTGTATAATGTTGTAAATCCATGTTACTGCAATAAAAAATTTAAAAATTTTTAAAAGATTGACATGAATTGGTACATGACAAATATATACTGATTCATTATAGAATTTTGTCTAATCATCAAAGAACGCAAATCAAAACCACAGTGAGATACCACTTCACATCTGTCAGAATAACTATCATTTAAAAAGAACACAAATAACAAATGCTGGCAAGGATGTGGAGAAAAGAGAACCCTCATGTACTGTTGCCGGGAATGTAAACTGGTGCAGCTATTGTTGAAAAGAGTATGGAGGTTTCTCAAAAATTAAAAATAGAACTACCATATGACCAAAAAATTCTACTCCTAGGTATATACCTGAAAAAAACAAACACTAATTTGAAAAGATACATGCACTCCAATGTTCATAGAAGCATTATTTAAAATTGCCAAGAATATGGATACAATCTAAAGTGTCCTAAGATGAGTGGATAAAGAAGATATGGATATGATGGAATGCTATTCAGCCATAAAAAAAGAACGAAATTTTGCCACTTGAAGTAACAAGGATAGACTCGGAGGGCATTATGCTAAGTGAAATATATCAGACAGAGAAAAGGCAAATACTACATGATATCACTTACATGTGGAATTTTAAAAACACAACAAAGTAGTGAATATAACAAAAAGGAAGCAGACTCGCTGACACAGAGAACAAACAAGTGGTTACCGGTACAGAGAAGGAATGGAGGAGGGGCAACACAGGGATAAGGTATCAAGACATGCAAACTATTAGGTATAAAGTAAGCAACAAGGATATGTCATACAACATGGGGATTATAACCAATATTTTATAATGACTATAAATGAAGCATAATCTTTAAAAACTGTGAATCATTATATTGTATATCTGTATACTGTACATCAACTAGACTTTCAATAAAATTTTTTTAAATAAAAAAGAGAATTGCATCTACTTTTGAATATGGAAGTTTTATAATAAAGGATTATTTTAAAAAGAGTAAATATATTTGACCATTTACTAAACAAATACTATTGTCTACTAAGTGTCAGGTTCTTATTATAGTAGGCCTTCAGTTCAGTTCCGTCGCTCAGTTGTGTCTGACTCTTTGCGACCCCATGAATCGCAGCACGCCAGGCCTCCCTGTCCATCACCATCTCCCAGAGTTAGTAGGCCTTGGAGGTACATAAATGAAGTACAATCTCAATTCCTAAGAAGTTTATCAAAAAGGAAAACAGACAAAATGATGTGGTAGCTGCTGTAACAGAGGTACATACAAGGTTCAATAAGTGCTCAAATAAAGAAGTAGTTAAGTCTGCTGGAGAAAGTCAGAGAAGAGCTGATCATGAAATGAAAAGCTGGAGTGGGAAGGAGAATTCTAGAAAGAGGAAATAGCACGTACAATAAAAATAAAAGTACTGAAGCATGAAATAGTTCCAGATAAGCACAGGGTAATGCTAATGAAAGAAACAAGAAGATAACCCAGGAAACAAAAGTAGCTTCACCGCCTGGAGAGTCACCAGTGGCAGGCCAAGCTCTCCTGCCCTAGGACCTTTCAACATCCTGTTCCCTATCCTGGAGTTGTTCTCTTGGTTAATGCTTACTTGTCCTTCAAACCTCAGAATAAATGTCAATGCCTCTCCCACTGTCCCATAATCACAGAGATTTTTCTTGTTATTGTTTCTCATAGTTCTCCATTACAAATGAGCAGATCTGTAACTATATTCATTTATGTGCTTACTTGCTTAAAGTCTATCTCTTCTCCACTTGACTGCAGGTTCTAAGACAGTGGGAATAACTGCTTCATTCATCACAATGTCTCTACTGCCTAAAAAAGTTGCTAGCACACAGCAGGTGCTAACTACTGACTGAATGAAATGGAGGCCAGAAGCTATTTGGTGGAGAAAAACCTCTGAGTCAAACTGTATTCTGCAGATTAACAACAGACTTTCAAAAGCAAGGCTTACAGGAATGAAGAGCTGAAGAAAGACCCTGACTTATGATAACTTGATATTAAAATTGGTTGAGAAGCACATCATTATCTGGCAGAGTGCTGTTGGATTCATTTGCAACATTTTTTAAATTTCAAAATTATTAACAATCATCCAGGCACAACACATGAAGCAAGTTGAAGTATCACTTCAGCATGGTACAATGGAGAATCTAAGGGATCCAAGTTCTATCTCCAATTCTACAATTCAACTATATATTTTAAGATAGGCATTTTCTCCAAAGAGACATCTGAAAATTTGAGGGTATTTTTTCACTGTCACAAAAATGAGCAGCCAATACTAACATTTAGCAGTTAAAGACCAGACACATTAATGTTTGATAGTGCCCAGGTCAATCCTTTACAACAAAGTCCAATTCTGCTTCCCACAAAACTGCCAAATAATCTCACCTGGCATTCATGTAGGTGAAAAAAAAATAAACTTATAATTAATTATCTGACCTTTGGAGAAGGCAATGGCACCCCACTCCAGTACTCCTGCCTGGAAAATCCCATGGACGGAGGAGCCTAGTAGGCTGCAGTCCATGGGGTCGCTAAGAGCCGGACACAACTGCACAACTTCACTTTCACTTTTCACTTTCATGCATTGGAGAAGGAAATGGCAACCAACTCCAGTGTTCTTGCCTGGAGAATCACAGGGACGGGTGGGCTGCCGTCTCTGGGGTCACACAGAATCAGACACGACTGAAGCGACTTAGCAGCAGCAGAACCTTATTCTATTTTATATTATTTAAACATAAAATCACTCAATTTCCAAGGAAGGCAATTACCTTGTAAATCAAGGGAATATTATACTTGGATCTGACACTTCACTAAGAGTTGTCCACCATTTTGAAAAATTACATCACTGATGGGTGTTATCTGAGTCACTGACTGACACTTGGCATATCTGTCAGTCTACACTTGCAGCTGTCATATTCACAGTGACTCACATGCAAATGTAAGTATCTGACTACTTATGCAGTTATACTGTGCACTTACATAGAGAAATACTCATTTTATTCTAAATCAATTTCAAAGTTTCCTTTTATCTTATAAATAGGGCATTATGTTGATTTCTTAGAAAGAAGGTGGCTTATATTATCTATGAATTTCTTTCAGGACAGCAAAAGGTTAAAGTACTTGGTTTAAAAAAAAAAAAAAAAATGAAGCAATGGGTCTGATAAGGTTGAGAACCATCAAGTTACCAAACCACCCAAAGTCATCTCTTTCACCTACAAAAACAGGGGATGTAAAGAAACAGTCTCTTGGTCCCTATGTCTGTAAAATATAACAATGCTATGGGACTACATGTCCAACAAAAGTTACCTCTGCACAGGCACTGTAGAATTCTTTGTACACAAAGGTGAAAGCTATGTCTCTGCCCACTACACTTGGACTCGAAATAAAACATGGAAGGAGGGGCTTCCCTGGTAGTCCAGTGGTTAAGACTCCACACTTCCAATGCAGGGATGCAGGGGATATGGGTTTGATCCCTGGTGATGGAACTAACAAATGGCTCAGTGGTAAAGAATCTACCTGCCAATGCAGGAGATGCAAGAGACACAGGATCAATCCCTGGGTGGGGAATACCCCTCGGAGAAGGAAATGACAACCCACTCCAGCATTCTTGCCTGAAAATTTCCATGGACAGAGAAGCCTGGCAGGCTACAGTCCATGGAGTTGCAAAGAATGGAACATGACAAAGCACACACATACAATGCAGGGAACTAAGATCCTACATGCTGCATGGTGCAGCCAAAAAAAACAAACAAAAACAAAACATGGAAGCAGAAGGTAGACAATGTTCACTCCTGACTCAGAATGGAATTAACCATTAGCTATAAAAGCCATTACATAACATGACAGCACTGCCAGTATTTGGCAGATTGTTGTTGCTGTTCAGTCACTAAGTCATATCCAAACCTTTGTGATCCATGGGGTCCTCGGGCACACCTGGCTCCTGTGACCTCCACTATCTCCCAGAGTTTGCTTAAATTTAGGTCCACTGAGTTGATGATGATATCTAATTATCTCATCCTCTGCTGCCCCCTCTCCTTTTGCCTTCAATATTTCCCAGCATCAGGATCTATTCCAACGAGGCAGCTCTTTTGCAGATAGGAAACTAATTTTCTTTGAAAGCTAGAAACTGACAGCACAAAAAAAGAGCTTCTCTTGACAAAAAAGATCTCTGTGACAGCACAGTCCCACAAGCTGAAAGCCCTAACAAGGACAGTAGGTTAAGACACAAAATTCTAAACTAAAAACAAACACTGCTGAGAGAAACTAATTTAGAAACACAAAAGAAGATTAATTTCTGCAACATCTCCTAATTATGTATAGGTAATGCCAGCCACACAAAGCTATCAAAACTCGTAATAAACTCAATGAAACAAATCCAAAACATTCCAGGACTCATGGTGCACAGAGCTCTAAATCCACTCTTTGCCACTGGGGAAATGCACGACAATGAAATTATGATTTTTTTTAATAAAAACTGTCCATGTTTAGAATTGAAAATTTAAGTGAAAACACTTTAAAATCTGAAATGGTTAAATAAATTAAGAGTAACCTAAAAGGCTCAATCCAATAACATCGAGATTCTAAAGTATGTTACTTTGTTTATATAAGTATCATCCACATTTCTTTTCAGAATGTTTTATAGTTATTATGGAAACTGAAAAAACAAACACTCATAACCAACTAGATTTGTGATTCTAAAACAGTAACTGTTTAGTAGTTTTTCAGCCAAGGTTAAAACACCAAACAAAAGCAATGAACTGTATTACCAATGATGCTAAGAACATTTTGAAAGTGAGATATCTATATGTTCCACACCCCCAATCAAATGTCTGCTGCTGCTGCTGCTGCTAAGTCACTTCAGTCGTGTCCGACTCTGTGCGACCCCACAGATGGCAGCCCACCAGGCTCCCCCATCCCTGGGATTCTCCAGGCAAGAACACTGGAGTGGGTTGCCATTTCCTTCTCCAATGCATAAAAGTGAAAAGTGAAAGTGAAGTCGCTCAGTCGTGTCCAACCCTCAGCGACCCCATGGACTGCAGCCTACCAGGCTCCTTCGTCCATGGGATTTTCCAGGCAAGAGTACCGGAGTGGGGTGCCATTGCCTTCTCCGATCAAATGTCTAACAATAAGAAAAGACCTACGATACTTCTTAAAATATATGCTTTTTTTTAAGAAGTTCTTTGGAAAACTTTGAGAAACTGAAAATAATCTTTGATGGTCCACATTTTATTTGACAGATATTGGGAAAAATGTAGATTTTAAGTCAGGAAAAAACTCTATGGAAAAAGGCCAATTAAGTGAGCTCAAAGTGGAAAGAACTTAGCAAGGACTTTGGAAATGATATTTAATTTTATTTATTTAATCATCATACTTAATTTTCTGATATTAGCCTGAACGTGACAGCCTGAAGAAATTAACTCAGAAAATACATCAATGTCACTGTGTTCAACTGCTAGATGCCTCTCTAGTCTAGCTGGAGAAACTTACACACTTCAAGCTCAGATCAAGGGCCACTTCCTCTGAAGAGCCTTCCCTGGCCTGTCCCCTCTGTTTCTGCATCTGTCTGTCCACCTTTCCGTCAACAGACATGTGGCGAGTGCTTGATATGCTGTCAAACAAGAAATATCCTTTGTCCTACAGTTTAAAAAGCAACTAAATTTCCAACATAACTAGGCATTCTGATTAAATTCCAGGTTTAGGAATCACTGGCATGGAGGCAGATTTATCTAACGCTGTTCCCCTTTCCTCTGATCACTAGGGAAGAAGCATCTCTCTTTCCTAAAGCTAGTCCTTATACTCATGATGTAGATTCTAGAAGATTATGAACAAGGCAGAGACAAACTCATCCACTGTATGACTTATGTAGGGCAAGTAACTTAATATCTGCAAAAACAAGGGTAAGTATTCACTGCATAGAATTTTCATGAGGATTAAATGAGGTAATACTGATAATTATCTAGCATGCTATCTGTGAGATAATACAGAATCATACATTAGTCTCTACCCCTGTTTCCCAAAACAGGACTTTGAAACCCTTGTAAATTCCCAACTGATAAGAGAAGTACAAGCAAATACTTTTTGTTCTACTGAGATGACTCTGGATGGGCTCCTAGATGGAAGCTGGTCCCCAGAAAGGCCAAGCCATGATTGTAAGCTTGGAGTTTTCAGAACCCCTTCATTCTCCAGAGAAGGAGAGAAAGGCTGGAAATGGAATTAATAATTGATTATGCCTTTAAGAACAAGTCTCCATAAAAATGTGATTCAGAGAGGATCATGGATTCAGGCTTAGGATCCTCCCAGACTTCACCCTATGTATCTCTTCATTTGTATTCTTTAACATAACCTTAATAAACTGGTAATTGGATGCAATCTCAAAAACGACAGAATGATCTCCGCTTCTGTGACAAACCTTTCAATATCACAGTAATCCAAGTCTATGCCCCAAGCAGTAATGATAAAGAAGCTGAAGTTGAACAGTTCTATGAAGACCTTCAAGACCTTCTAGAACTAACACCTAAAAAAGATGTCCTTTTCATTACAGGGGACTGGAATGCAAAAGTAGGAAGTCAAGAAACACCTGGAGCAACAGACAAATTTGGCCTTGGAGTACAGAATGAAGCAGGGCAAAGACTAATAGAGTTTGGCCAAGACAATGCACTGGTCATAGCAAACACCCTCTTCCAACAACACAAGAGAAGACTCTACACATGGACATCACCAGATGGTCAACACCGAAATCATATTGATTATATTCTTTGCAGCCAAAGATGGAAAAGAAGCTCTATACAGTCAGAAAAATCAAGACCGGGAGCTGACTGTGGCTCAGATCATGAACTCCTTATTCCCAAATTCAGACTTAAACTGAAGAAAGTGGGGAAAACCACTAAACCATTCAGGTATGACCTAAATCAAATCCCTTATGATTATACAGTGGAAGTGTGAAATAGATATAAGGGACTAGATCTCATAGACAGAGTGCCTGATGAACTATGGATGGAGGTTCGTGACATTGTACAAGGGATCAAGACAGGGATCAAGACCATCCCCAAGAAAAAGAAAGGAAAAAAGCAAAATAGCTGCCTGAGGCAGGGCTTACAAATAGCTATGAAAAGAAGATAAGTGAAAAGCAAAGGAGAAAAGGAAAGATATTCCCATCTGAATGCAGAGTTCCAAAGAATAGCAAGGAGAGATAAGAATGCCTTCCTCAGCGATCAATGCAAAGAAATAGAGGAAAACAACAGAATGGGAAAGACTAGAGATCTCTGCAAGAAAATTAGAGATACCAAGGGAACATTTCATGCAAAGATGGGCTCAATAAAGGACAGAAATGGTATGGACAGAACAGAAGCAGAAGATATTAAGAATAGGTGGCAAGAATACAAGGAACTGTACAAAAAAGATCTTCATGACCCAGATAATTATGACGGTGTGATCGATCACTCACCTAGAGCCAGACATCCTGGAATGCAAAGTCAAGTGGGCCTTAGGATGCATCACTACAAACAAAACTAGTGGAGGTGATGGAATTCCAGTTGAGCTATTCCAAATCCTGAAAGATGATGCTGTGAAAGTGCTGCACTCAATATGCCAGCAAATTTGGAAAACTCAGCAGTGGCCACAGGACCGGAAAAAGTCAGTTTTCATTTCAATCCCAAAGAAAGGCAATGCCAAAGAATGCTCAAACTACTGCACAATTAGACTCATCTCACACGCTAGTAAAGTAATGCTCAAAATTCTCCAAGCCAGACTTCAACAATACACGAACCATGAACTACCAGATGTTCAAGCTAGCTTTAGAAAAGGCATAGGAACCAGAGATCAAACTGCCAACATCCGTTGGATCATGGAAAAAGCAAGAGAGTTCCAGAAAAACATCTATTTCTGCTTTATTGACTATGCCAAAGACTTTGACTGTGTGGATCATAATAAACTGTGGAAAATTCTGAAAGAGATGGGAATACCAGACCACCTGACCTGCCTCTTGAGAAATCTGTATGCAGGTCAGAAAGCAACAGTTTGAACTGAACATGGAACAACAGACTTGTTCTAATAGCAAAGGGAGTCCGTCAAGGCTGTATATTGTCACCCTGCTTATTTAACTTACATGCAGAGTACATCATGAGAAACGCTGGGCTAGATGAAGCACAAGCTGGAATCAAGATGGCTCAGAGAAACATCAATAACCTCAGATATGCAGATTACATCACCCTTATGGCAGAAAGTGAAGAACTAAAGAACCTCTAGATGTAAGTGAAAGAGGAGAGTGAAAAAGTTGGCTTAAAAACTCAACATTCAGAAAACTAAGATCATGGCATCTGGTCCCATCACTTCATGGGAAATAGATGGGGAAACTGTGGAGGACTTTATTTTGGGGGGCTCCAAAACCACTGCAGATGGTGACTGCAGCCATGAAATTAAAAGACGCTTACCCCTTGGAAGGAAAACTATGACCTACCTAGACAGCATATTAAAAAGCAGACATTACATGCCAACAAAGGTCCGTCTAGTCAAGCTATGGTTTTTCCAGTAGTCATGTATGGATGTGAGAGTTGGACTATAAAGAAAGCTGAACACCAAAGAATTGATGCTTTTGAACTGTGGTGTTGGAGACTCTTTAAAGTCGCTTGGACTGCAAGTAGATCCAACCAGTCCAACCTAGAGGAAATCAGTCCTGAATATTCATTGGAAGGACTGATGCTGAAGCTGAAATTCCAATACTTTGGCCACCTGATGCAAAGAGCTGACTCATCTGAAAAGACCCTGATCCTGAGAAAGATGGAAGGCAGAAGGAGAAGGGGGAGACGGAGGATAAGATGTTGCCATCCAACTCAATGGACATGACCAAGTCAATGGACATGAGTTTGAGTAAACTCCTGGAGTTGGTAATGGGCAGGGAGGCCTGGCATGCTGCAGTCCATGGGGTCACAAAGATTCGGACATGACTAAGCAACTGAATTGAACTAATAAACTGGTGAACATTAGTGTTTCCCTGAGTTATAAGTTCTAGCAAATAATCATGGAGAAGGAAATGGCAACCCACTCCAGTATTCTTGCCCAGAGAATCCCAGGGACGCTGGAGTCTGGTGGGCTGCCATCTATGGGGTCGCACAGAGTCGGACACAACTGAAGTGACTTAGCAGCAGCAGCAGCAGCAAATAATCAAATCCATGGAGAATTTCATGGGAACCTCCAATTTGTAGCCAAATCCAACAGGGGTTGTGGATAACCCAAGGTTCTACTGTTTGCAACTGGCATCTGAAGGAGGGAAGGCACTCTCATGGGACCACTTAACCTGTGGGACCTGACGCTATTTCCAGGTAGATAATATCAGAACTGGGTTAAATTATAGGACATCCAGCTGATGTCACAAACTGCTTGGTGTTAGGATAAAAACTCACATATCTGGTGTCAGAAGCATTATGGGTAAATAGTAGTGTGAGAATAAAGGAAAATACAGGAGAAAACTGGAGTTTTTACAATCAGTTTCACATACAGCAAAGGCTCAAAGCCCTCCCCTTCCTCCCATACTCATCCTCAGAAACCTCATTCTATCCATTTTCACCCCTTACTCTACAAGTCCAGTGACTCTTTTCTGTCCCTTAAACATGCTAATGTTTTCCCCATATTTAAGAAAAACAAAACACACACACACACACACTCCTTTGTCAACCTCATGTTCTCTCTTAGCCATGTCTGTTTCTCCCCCTAATCCAGTAAGTTTTAAGAAAGTAATCTACACTTTGTCTCCACCTCCACATCTTTCATTTATCCCCTAACTATTTAACTTGCATGGACCTTGTCAAGATGAATAACAATACCTAACTGCTAAAACCAATAAACAAATGTTTTAGTCTAGTGGACACCATGCTATTCTAAGTTTACTGAGATCTCTTTTCAGCATGACACTGACCTCCATACCATCCTTCTTGAAAAGCTCTACTCCCTTCACTTTCCAGGCATCATTTTCCTGCTTTCCCACCTACATTCATATTTACCAGGCTAGTCTTTGCTTTTAGGCTAGTCAGGCTAGTCTTTGGAAGAAAACTTCACTTGTCCATCCCCTATTACCTCTAAGCCAGAAATTATGACATTTATTTTATTTACAGCAATATCTATTACATTCTTAGAAAGAGATCAACCCAGAAAAGAAATTCAATATTCTAATGAAATCCTTCCAGACATTCTTAAGATGGAACCCTATCACATAACTTTTTAAAAGTTACATGAGGTAAGAAAAAAATACTTTAAGATGTTGTTACTCTTCAGTTTGAGACCTACTATTTATTCTGGTACACACATCATACATTTATGCCCACAGCCTCTCCAACTCCTTCAACTGCAAAAAAAATACATGTGTTCCCCACATATCTACCCACTGGGATACAAATGCACACCCAGATATGCAAACTCATAATAAAAATTCAACACAGTCAATTCTGTAGGTAGGCAGACAAGTGGAAAGGTACATGACTAGATGAGCTGAAGAATGGACAAATCTAAATTACAAGAGATAAACTGGGAAAAAGTTACAGGTGAACAAGAAACAACCAATTAATGCTAGAATAATGAAATATGTTAAATGATACAAAGAAAACTTTGTCACTAGTTAGTGTCACAACCTTAGATTAACTTTTGGGGCCTCATCTAGAGAGGCTAGGCTAAATGATTCTCTAAAAATTCATTACAATTCTCAAATCCTATGATTCTACAGAAAACTCAGCTTTAAAACACATTTATTGCTGCTTTTGACTTACTGTTTTCATTCTTTATTATTATTTAAATCACAATATCAGTATCATGCTCCAAAAACAATGTTTGATGCTGGGCCTTTGTTTTTGGCAGTCCTTATGATAAGTGCTATAATGGAGGGGTTAAAAAAAAAGTATTTAAAGAAGTAGGTGGGAGGCGGTCCTAAGATGGTAGAGGAATAGGACGGGAAGACCACTTTCTCCCCGACAAATTCATCAAAAGAACATTTGAACGCTGAGCAAATTCCACAAAACAATCTCTGAATGCTGGCAGAGGACATCAAGCACCCAGAAAGGCAGCCCATTGTCTTGGAGAGGAGGTAGGACAAAATAAAAAAGACAAAAAGAAAGACAAAAGAGGTAGGGACAGAGATCCATCCTGGGAAGGGAGTCTTAAAAAAGAGATGCTCCCAAACACCAGGAAACACTCTCTCCGGCGGGCCTATGGCAAGCCTTGGAATCTCAGAGGGCAAAATAATCGGAAGGAAAAACAAATAAATAATTAAAACCCACAGATTACGTGCCTAACAGCAACTCCAGCAGAGCAGCAGCCCAGAGGCTCACATCCGCCACTAGCAAACAGGGGCTGGACAGGGAGGCGCGGGCTGCATTGCTAAGGATAAGGACTGGACCTGAATGCCCCGAGGGCAATCTGAGGGAACTAGCTTGAGATAGCAACCCAGACTGTGGGATAGCTATGGACCTAACAGAAGCAGAAGATATTAAGAAGAGGTGGCAAGAATACACAGAAGAACTGTACAAAAAAGATCTTCATGACCCAGAAAACCACAATGGTGTGATCACTCACCTAGAGCCAGACATCCTGGAATGGGAAGTCAAGTGGGCCTTAGAAAGCATCACTACGAACAAAGCTGGTGGAGGTAATGGAATTCCAGTTCTCAGCAGTGGCCACTGGACTGGAAAGGTCAGTTTTCATTCCAATCCCAAAGAAAGGCAATGCCAAAGAATGCTCAAACTACCACACAATTGCACTCATCTCACACGCTAGTAAAGTCATGCTCAATATTCTCCAAGCCAGGCTTCAGCAATACATGAACTGTGGACTTCCAGATATTCAAGCTGGTTTTAGAAAAGGCAGAAGAAACAGAGATCAAATTGCCAACATCTGCTGGATCATCAAAAAAGCAAGAGAGTTCCAGAAAAACATCTATTTCTGCTTTATTGACTATGCCAAAGCCTTTGACTGTGTGGATCACAATAAACTGTGACAATTCTGAAAGAGATGGGAATACCAGATCACCAGACCTGCCTCTTGAGAAACCTGTATGTAGGTCAGGAAGCAACAGTTAGAACTGGACATGGAACAACACACTGGTTCCAAATAGGAACAGGAGTACATCAAGGCTGTATATTGTCACCCTGCTTATTTAACTTATATGCAGTGTACATTATGAGAAACGCTGGGCTGGAAGAAGCACAAGCTGGAATCAAGATTGCCGGGAGAAATATCAATAACCTCAGATACGCAGATGACACCATCCTTATGGCAGAAAGTGAAGAGGAACTCAAAAGCCTCTTGATGAAAGTGAAAGAGGAGAGTGAAAAAGTTGGCTTAAAGCTCAACATTCAGAAAACGAAGATCATGGCATCTGGTCCCATCACTTCATGGGAAATAGATGGGGAAACAGTGGAAACACTGTCAGACTTTATTTTTTGGGGTGCCAAAATCACTGCAGATGGTGATTGCAGCCATGAAAGTAAAAGACGCTTACTCCTTGGAAGGAAATTATAACCAACCTAGATAGCATATTCAAAAGCAGAGACATTACTTTGCCAACAAAGGTCCATCTAGTCAAGGCTATGGTTTTTCCAGTGGTCATGTATGGATGTGAGAGTTGGTCTGTGAAGAAAGCTGAGAGCCAAAAAATTGATGCTTTTGAACTGTGGTGTTGGAGAAGACTCTTGAGAGTCCCTTGGACTGCAAGGAGATCCAACCAGTCCATTCTAAAGGAGATTAGTCCTGGGTGTTCATTGAAAGGACTGATGCTAAAGCTGAAACTCCAGTTCTTTGGCCACCTCATGCGAAGAGTTGACTCATTGGAAAAGACTCTGATGCTGGGAGGGATTGAGGGCAGGAGAAGAAGGGGACGACAGAGGATGAGATGGCTGGATGGCATCACTGACTCAATAGACATGAGTTTGAGTGAACTCCGGGAGTTAGTGATGGACAGGGAGGCCTGGCGTGCTACGATTCATGGGTTTGCAAAGAGTCGGACACAACTGAGGGACTAAACTGAACTAAAGACCCTGCCAGGCCCGCTCACAGAACAAAGGACTGAGCAGAACTAGCCGGCTGCGGCCCGGCCCATCCCCCGCCAGAGACAGGCAGGCGAGGGCAGCCAGAGCTGGAAGGGGGCAATCACGGCCCCAGAGAGGTATCATCTACCAAACTGCAAGCAGACGTCGTTGCCAACCAAGACTTCTTGGGATTCTGGATGGTCGACATCCGCCAGGAGGGTCGCAGCCAGAGATCAGCTCCCCAGAAGAGACACATGGCACACCTGAGAAGGCGCGCCTATTATACACCCAGAAAACCGAGTGCCAGGGACAGGGTATGCATTAAGTCACAGCCTTCAACTGGGGGTGACTGCACTCGCCAAGCACCTGGTCACCTGAGCTGCTCAGACCTGGGAAGGGCACAAAATGCCAAAAGGCCCAACCAAGTCTGCACCTTTGTGGAGTACCCGAGAACCTGGACATGAGCAGCTTAGACCTGGGGACTGCATGCAACCCTGGGCCTGCCTCAGACAGTTCCCCATCAGAGCAACCTAGAGCCTGAACAGTGTAGATTGGGAAAGCACACACGCTGTGAGCAGGGGCAAAACCAGTGTGGCCAAGACATTGCAAGCACTCCCCACACACCCCAGTGATAT
Source organism: Bos grunniens (assembly GCF_055505025.1). Taxonomy (NCBI): domain Eukaryota; kingdom Metazoa; phylum Chordata; class Mammalia; order Artiodactyla; family Bovidae; genus Bos; species Bos grunniens. The sequence goes on along the minus strand of NC_141167.1, from coordinate 121,614,058 downwards.
TTGTTTGTAGTATTCCTCCCTCCCCAAAGCACAACTGAACAAGTGAGCCTAAAAAAAGTGACCACCACCACCCCCCTTGTGTCAGGGTGGAAATTAGACACTGAAGAGACCAGTGAACAGAAGAAGCTAAAATAAACAGAGGGAACTGCTTTGGAAGTGACAGGTGCAATAGATTAAAACCCTGTAGTTAGCACCAACTACATAGAAAAGGGCCTATAGATCTTGAGAAGTATAAGCCGGATCAAGGAACTATCTGAAAATGAACTGACCCCACACTGTCCACAACAGCTCCAGAGAAAATCCTAAATATATTTTTACTACTACCATTTTTTAAATTGAAAAAAAAAGAAAAAAATTTTATTTTAAGTCCCTTATTACTCCTTTAGTTTTCATTTTTATAACCTACTATATTACCTTGCCAAAAAAAAGACCCTATTTTTAAAGCAAACTTCATATATATATATATATTTTATAATTTTTGTGACTTTGTCGTGTTTTTTTTTAATATTGTATTTTTGAGAATCTAACCTCTACTCTAGATATTTAATTTTTGCTTCTTGGTATTTGTTATCAACTTTGTACCTTTAAGAACCCAATCTTCAGTACCCATTTTTACTTGGGAGCGAGATCACTGGCCTGATTGCTCTCTCCACCTTTTGACTCTCCTTTTTCTCCACCAGGTCACCTCTATCTCCTCCCTCCCCCTTCTCTTCTCTACCCACATCTGTGAATCTCTTTGTGTGTTCCGGGCTGTGGAAAACACTTAGGGAACTGATTACTGGCTGGATCTGTCTCTCTCCTTTTGATTCCCCCTTTAGCCCTCTGGCCACCTCTGTCTCCTTCCTCCCTCTTCTCTTCTCTGTGTAACACTGTGAACATCTCTGAGGGATCCAGACTGTGGAGGGTACATAGGGAAGTGATTACTGGCAAGCTTGTTCTTGCCCCTTTTGATTCCCCCTGTTCTCCTCCTGGTCACCTCTATCTCCCTCCTCCCTCTTTTTTTCTCCATGTAACTCTGTGAACCTCTCCAGGTGTCCCTCACTGTGGAGAAACTTTTCATCATTAACCTAAATGTTTTATCATTGGTGCCGCATAGATGGAGAAGTCTTGAGGCTACTGTAAGAATAAGACTGAAAACCAGAGGCAGGAGGCTTAAGTCCAAATCCTGAGAACACCATAGAACTCCTGAATACCAGGAACATTAATCGATAGGAGCTCATCAAACGCCTCCATGCCTACACTGAAACCAAGCACCACCCAAGGGCCAAAAAGCTCCACAGCAAGACATACCATGCAAATTCTCCAGAAACACAGGAACATAGCCCTGAGCTTCAATATACAAGCTGCCCAAAGTCACACCAAACCCACTGACAACTCAAACTCATTACTACACACTTCACTGCACCCCAGAGAAGAAATCCAGCTCCACCCACCAGAACACCGACACAAGCTTCCCTAACCAGGAAATCCTCACAAGCCACCCGTCCAACCCGACCCACAGCGAGGAAACTCCACAATAAAAAGGAACCACAAACTGCCAGAATACAGAAAGGCCACCCCAAACACAGCAATATAAACAAGATGAAAAGGCAGAGAAATACCTAGCAGGTAAAGGAACAGGATAAATGCCCACCAAACCAAACAAAAGAGGAAGAGTTAGGGAATCTACCTGATCAAGAATTCCGAATAATGATAGTGAAAATGATCAAAAATCTTGAAAACAAATTGGAGTTACAGATAAATAGCCTGGAGACAAGAATCAAGAAGATACAAGAAAGGTTTAAAGGTGGCTCAGACAGTAAAGCATCTGCCTGCAATGCAGGAGACCTGGGTTTTCGATCCCTGGGTCAGGAAGATCCCCTGGAGAAGAAAATGGCAACCCACTCCAATACTCTTGTCTGGAAAATTCCATGGATGAAGGAGCCTGGTATGCTACAGTCCATGGGATGGCAAAGAGTCAGACATGACTGAGCAACTTCACTGGTTCACTAGAAAAAATAAAAAAGAGTCAATATATAATGAATAATGCAATAAATGAGATCATAAACACTCTGGAGGGAACCAACAGTAGAATAACGGAGGCAGAAGATAGGATAAGTGAGGCAGAAGATAGAATGGCAGAAATAAATGAAATAGAGAAGAAAAAAGATTTCAAAGAAATGAGGACAACCTCAGAGACCTCTGGGACAATGATAAACGTTCCAACATTCGAATCATAGGAGTCCAGAAGACAACAAAAATAAAGACCATGAGAAAATACTTGAGGAGGTAATAGTTTAAAACTTCCCTAAAATGGGAAAGGAAATAATCACCCAAGTCCAAGAAACCCAGAGAGTCCCAAACAGGATAAATCCAAGCCGAAACACCCCAAGACACATATTAATCAAATTAACAAAGATCAAACACAAAGAACAAATATTAAAAGCTGCAAAGGAAAAACAACAAGTAACACACAAGGGGATGCCCATAAGGATAACAGCTGATCTTTCAACAGAAACTCTTCAGGCCAGGAGGGAATGGCAGGACATACTTAAAGTGATGAAAGAAAATAACCTACACCCCAGATTAATGTACCCAGCAAGGATCTCATTCAAATATGAAGGAAAAATCAAAAACTTTACAGACAAGCAAAAGCTGAGAGAATTCAGCACCACCAAACCAGCTCTCCAACAAATGCTAAAGGATCTTCTCTAGACAGGAAACACAGAAAGAGCGTATAAACTCGAACCAAAAACAATAAAGTAAATGGCAAGGGGATCATACTTATCAATAATTATCTTAAATGTAAATGGGTTGAATGCCCCAACCAAAAGAAAAAGACTGGCTGAATGGATACAAAAACAAGACCCCTATATATGTTGTCTACAAGAGACCCACCTTGAAACAAGGGACACATACAGACTGAAAGTGAAGGGCTGGAAAAAGATATTCCATGCAAATAGAGACCAAAAGAAAGCAGGAGTAGCAATACTCATATCAGATAAAATAGACTTTAAAACAAAGGCTGTGAAAAGACACAAAAATGGGTACTACATAATGATGAAAGGATCAATCCAAGAAGAAGATATAAAAATTATAAATATATATGCACCCAACATAGGAGCACCACAATATGTAAGACTAATGCTAACAAGTATGAAAGGGGAAATTAACAATAACACAATAATAGTGGGAGACTATCACACCTATGGATAGATCAACTAAACAGAAAATTAACAAGAAAACACAAACTTTAAATGATACAATAGACCAGTTAGACCTAATTGATATCTATAGGACATTTCACTCCAAAACAATGAATTTCACCTTTTTCTCAAGTGCACACGGAACCTTCTTCAGAATAGACCACATCCTGGGCCATAAATCTAGCCTTGGTAAATTCAAAAAAGTTGAAATCATTCCAAGCATCTTTTCTGACCACAATGCAGTAAGATTAGATCTCAATTACAGGAGAAAAACTATTAAAAATTCCAGCATATGGAGGCTGAACAACATACTGCTGAATAAGCAACAAATCACAGAAGAAATCAAAATATGCATAGAAACAAACAAAAATGAAAACACAACAACCCAAAACCTATGGGACACTGTAAAAGCAGTGCTAAGGGGAAGGTTCATAGCAATACAGGCTTACCTCAAGAAACAAGAAAAAACTCAAATAAATAACCTAACTCTACACCTAAAGCAACTAGAAAAGAAAGAAATGAAGAACACCAGGGTTAGTAGAAGGAAAGAGATCTTAAAAATTAGAGCAGAAATAAATGCAAAAGGAACAAAAGAGACCATAGCAAAAATCAACAAAGCCAAAAGCTGGTTCTTTGAGAAGATAAATAAAATTGACAAACCTTTAGCTAGACTCATCAAGAAACAAAGGGAGAAAAATCAAATCAACAAAATTAGAAATGAAAATGGAGAGATCACAACAGACAACACAGAAATACAAAGGATTGTAAAAGACTATTAACAGCAATTATATGCCAATAAAATGGACAACTTGGAAGAAATGGACAAATTCTTAGAAAAGTACAACTTTTCAAAACTGAACCAGGAAGAAACAGAAAATCTTAACAGACCATCACAAGCACAGAAATCAAACCTGTAATCAGAAATCTTCCAGCCAACAAAAGTCAAGGACCAAACAATTTCACAGCTGAATTCTACCAAAAATTTAGAGAAGAGCTAACTCTTCCAGAAAATTGCAGAGGAAGGTAAACTTCCAAACTCATTCTATGAGGCCACCATCACCCTAATACCAAAACCAGACAAAGATGCCACAAAAAAAAGAAAACTACAGGCCAGTATCACTGATGAAACTGAAACAAGCCACTCAGTCATGTCCAACTCTTTGCAATCCCATGGACTGTAGCCTACCAGGCTCCTCAGTCCATGGAATTTTCCAGGCAAGAGTACTGGAGTGTGTTGCCATTTCCTTCGATCTTCCCCACCCAGGGATCGAACCCGGGTCTCCTGCACTGCAGGCAGATGCTTTACCGTATGAGCCACCAAGGAACATGGATGCAAAAGTCCTTAACAAAATCCTAGCAAACAGAATCCACCAACATAGTAAAAAGATTACACATCATGACCAAGTGGGCTTTATCCCAGGGATGCAAGGATTCTTCAATATCCACAAATCAATCAACGAAATACACCACATTAACAAATTGAAAAATAAAAACCACATGATTATCTCAATATATACAGAGAAAGCCTTTGACAAAATTCAACATCCATTTATGATGAAAACCCTGCAGAAAGCAGGAATAGAAGGAACATACCTCAACATAATAAAAGCTATATATGATAAACCCACAGCAAATATTATCCTCAATGGTGAAAAATTGAAAGCATTTCCCCTAAAGTCAGGAACAAGACAAGGGTGCCCACTCTCACCACTACAATTCAACATAGTTTTGGAAGTTTTGGCCACAGCAATCAGAGCAGAAAAAGAAACAAAAGGTATCCAGATTGGAAAAGAAGAAGTAAAACTCTCACTGTTTGCACATAACATGATCCTCTACATAGAATACCCTAAACACTCCACCAGAAAATTACTAGAGCTAATCAATGAATATAGTAAAGTTGCAGGATATAAAATCAACACACAGAAATCCCTTGCATTTCTATACAATAACAATGAGAAAACAGAAAGAGAAATTAAGGAAACAATTCCATTCACCATTTCAATGAAAAGAATACTTAGGAATATATTTACCTAAAGAAACAAAAGACCTATATATAGAAAACTATAAAACACTGGTGAAAGAAATCAAAAAGGACACTAATAGATGGAGAAATATACCGTGTCCATGGATCAGAAGAATCAATATAGTGAAAATGAGTATATTACCCAAAGCAATCTATAGATTCAATGCAATCCCTATCAAGCTACCAATGGTTATTTTTCACAGAGCTAGAACAAATAATTTCACAATTTGTATGGAAATACAAAAACTTCAAATAGCCAAAGCAATCTTGAGAAAGAAGAATGGAACTGGAGGAATAAACCCTCCTGACTTCAGTCTCTACTATAAAGCCACAGTCATCAAGACAGTATGGTACTGGCACAAAGACAGAAATATAGACCAATGGAACAAAATAGAAAGCCCAGAGATAAATCCATGCACCTATGGACACGTTATCTTTGACAAAGGAGGCAAGAATATACAACAGAGAAAAGACAATCTCTTTAACAAGTGGTGCTGGGAAAACTGGTCAACCACTTGCAAGAGAATGAAACTAGAACACTTTCTAACACCATACACAAAAATAACTCAAAATGGATTAAAGATCTAAATGTAAGACCAGAAACTATAAAACTCCTAGAGGAAAACATAGGCAAAACACTCTCTGACATAAACCACAGCAGGATCCTCTATGACTCACCTCCCAGAATATTGGAAATAAAAGCAAAAATAAATAAAAGGGACCTAATTAAAATTAAAAGCTTCTGCACAAGAAGGGAAACTATAAACATTTTAATTCAGAAGTGTGAAAGTTAAGATATATGACTTCCCTCGTGGTACAGTAGATAGGAATCCACCTGCCAAAGCAGAGGACATGGGGTTGATCCCTAGATGAGGAGATTTCACACACCATGGAGCAACTAAAGCCCATGTTCCCAAAAGACCCCAAATGGCCAGAGCAATCTTGAGAAAGAATAATGGAAATAGAGGAATCAACCTTTCTGACTTCAGACTATACTACAAAGCTACAGTCGTCAAGACAGTATGGTACTGACACAAAGAAAATATAAATCAAAATAGAAAGGTTGGAGATAAATCCATGCATCTATGGACACCTAATCTTTGATAAAGAATTAAAAAATATAAAATGGAGAAAAGACAGTCTCTTCAACAAGTGGTACTGGGAAAACTGGTCAACTACATGTAAAAAAATAAAAGTAGAACACTTTCTGACACCACACACAAAAATATACTCGAAATGGATTAAAGACCTAAATGTGGACCAGAGACTATAAAACTCTGAGAGGAAAACATAGAACACTCTCCAACATAAATCACAGCAAGATCCTCTGTGACCCACCTCCCAAAGTAATGAAAATAATAACAAAAATTAACAAATGGGACCTAACATAAAAGCTTTTGCACAACAAAGAAAACTATAAACAAAGTGAAAAGACAGCCCTCATAATGGGAGAAAACAATAGCAAACGAAACTGACAAAGAATTAATTTCCAAAATATACAAGCAGCTCATGTAGCTCAATACCAGAAAAACAAACAACCCAATCAAAAAGTGGGCAAAAGACCTAAACAGACATTTCTCCAAAGAAGACAGATAGCTAATAAACATCACTCATGCTCAACATCACTCATTATTAGAGAAATGTAAATCAAAACCACAATAAGGTATTATCTCACACCAGTTAGAATTACTGTTGCTGTTTTTCAGTCACTAAGTCATATCCAACTCTTTGTGATCCCATTGACTGCAGCACGACAGGCTCTTCTATACTTCACTATTTCCCTGAATTTGCTCAAACTCATCTCCATTGAGTCAGCGATGCCATCCAACCATCTCATCCTCTGTTACCTCCTTCTCCTCTTGCCCTCAATCTTTTCCAGCATTAGGGTCCTTTCCAATGAGTCAGCTCTTTGCATCAGGTGGCCAAAGTATTGGAGCTTCAGCATCAGCCCTTCCAATGAATATTCAGGGTTGATTTCCTTTAGGATTGACTGGCTTAATCTCCCTGCTGTCCAAGGAACTCTCAAGAGTCTTCTCCAGCACCACAATTCAAAAATGTTAATTCTTTGGCACTCAGCCTTCTTTTTGGTCCAGTTAATTTTATGTTCCAGCCATCATCAAAAAGTCTACAAACAATAAATGCTGGAGAGGGTGTGCTGCTGCTGCTAAGTCACTTCAGTCGTGTCCGACTCTGTGCGACCCCATAGACGGCAGCCCACCAGGCTCCCCCGTCCCTGGGATTCTCCAGGCAAGAACACTGGAGTGGGTTGCTATTTCCTTCTCCAATGCATAGAAGTGAAAAGTGAGAGTGAAGTCACTGAGTCTTGTCTGACTCTTAGTGACCCCATGGACTGTGGCCCACAAGGTTCCTCCGTCCATGGGATTTTCCAGGCAAGAGTGCCGGAGTGGGGTCCCATTGCCTTCTCCGGGAGAGGGTATAGAGAAAAGGGAATCCTCTTACACTGTTGGTGGGAATGCAAACTGGTACATCCACTATGGAGAACAGTGTGGAGATTCCTTAAAAAACCAAGAATGGAACTGCCATATGACCCAGCAACCCCACTGCGGGGCATATACCCCGAGGAAACCAGAAGTGAAAGAGACACATGTACCCCAGTGTTCACTGCAGCACTATTTACAATAGCTAGGACATGGAAGCAACCTAGACATCCATCAGCAGATGAATGGATAAGGAAGTTGTGGTACACAGACACAATGGAATATTACTCAGCTATAAAAAGGAACACATTTGAGTCAGTTCTAATGAGGTGGATGAACCTAGAGCCTATTATACAGAGTGAAGTAAGTCAGAAGAAGAAAGACAAATATTGTATATTAATGCATATATATGGAATTTAGAAAGATGGTACCAACAATCCTACATGCAGGGCAGCAAAGGAAACAGAGAGGTAAAGACCAGACTTTTGGCCTCAGTAAGAGAACGAGTGGGTGGGATGATTTGAGAGAATAGCATTAAAACATATATAGTGCCATATATAAAACGTATAAGCAATGCAAGTTTGATGAATAAAGCAGGGTACCCAACGTCAGTGCCCTGGGAATAGGGTGGGGAGGGAAGTGGAAGCAGAGTTCAAAATGGGGGGAGGCGGGGGGGACACATGCGGCCGACACTATGGCCGACTCATGCTGATGTATGGCAAAAATCATCAAAATACTGTAAAGTAATTATCCTCCAATTAAAATAAATACATTAGTTTTGTTTTTTAAAAAAGCCCTTGTGCCACAACTACTAAGCCTGCACTCTAGAGCCCACAAGCTGCGACCACTGAAGCCCGTACGCCTGAAGCCTGCACTCTGCAGCAAGAGAAGCCACCATGCACCACAGCAGAGAGCAGCCCTCACTCACCAGAAAAGCCACAGAAAAGCCTGTGTGAAGCAACGGAAATGCAGCACAGCCAAAAACAAATAGATGATAAAAAAGAAACTTCATTAACAAAAGGAAATTAAGCTATAATTTTCATTCAAATTAAACAATAAACAAACCACAAAGTAACTAGAAGGGCCTACAAAAAAAAAAATGCTTTGCTAAACTACAAAAAAAAAAATGCTTTGCTAAAGTCTTAGCGATATGCTAAGACTTGTGAATTTTATAACGGATGTTAATAAGATGTATCCTAGACTCAAGTGAAACTCTACATGACATCATGTTAACACTGTGATTTGAAGTGAGTCATATTTCTAACCAATAGCAAAAATTAAAGAAGTTAATTTTAAACAAATTCACAATACTCACAATTTTCACACTCAGGCTTGAAACTCCATGATCATGAAGTTCATCCTCAAATAGGAGAACTTCTTCGAAAAACTTAATCTGTTCTCTGGCTTTCAATTTCTCTGTATCTATATGATCTGTTGTAGGTACAACCTGAAAGAAAAAATTTAAGAATGGGCACATAAAAAAAAATTAAACAGTTTTCCTACCAATATTTTCTGCATACCCAGAGCATGGTTCTAAATTTTGATTTTATAGGTAGACACACAACATGAGATATATACCTTGTCCCCGAAAAACAGAAAATGTCCAATATTATAGCTTCACAACACATACAGTCAAAATTCATCATCTCATTCAAATCATGAAATAGGACACAGTAAAATCAACTGCTCTATTGTGACTATGAGAAAATTAACTATCTGAAAATTAGTCAATGTGATGAATAAACTACTATTATCATAGAAGTTCAAAGCAGTTTGGTGCTATAAAAGTCTACTTATAAGACATTTTTTGCAACTTAAAAAAAATCTTTCCTATAAGAATGATGTTACATAGTTTAGATCTATCTCCAAGTCTACAAACAAAAGTGTTTTAAATATTGAGATAAATAAGAACTTCAGAGAAATTTTAAGGGAAACTCCTAGCATTCCAAAGAGCTTTAGAAGATACTGGCTATATTTTTTTTTAAGTATTATTTTACAGCTACAAGACACAAACATATAAAACCCAACAAAAGCACCAACAATCTCAAGGTGGGTCACATCAGTAATTCACTAAATCCAAGTATCTCCTAACGTAACATGAAAGTATGTTTTGTGATACTATTCAATACTACATTCATTTTTACTATAAAATGTTCAGCTTTTCAACTCTTTAAAAAAGCTGTATCATGAATAAACACAACAAAGCAATGCCTGCCAAACTATAAGTATTTGGTATATGGTAGCTATTATTGTACTTTACTTAGAAGCTGTGAATAGGTCTTTTTTTTTTTTCATTCAAGGACAGAATTAAGAAATTTAGAGTAGCTTCAGAAAACTGGATAAGAATTAGAAAAATATGACAATGGATGTCTAAGTGATTACACAGACTTTGCAGGAAAATGGTTTTAGCTCCTTATTAAGTAATGCAGAGGAGGAAAGGGTGCTATGAAAGAATCTGGCAGTTTGATTCCCAAGAGGTGAAAAAAATGTCCATAGTTCTTCCATGTTTACTTAGAGATGGTATTTTAGCTCTCTACAATTTTATTTCAACATCCAGCAGACATGAGACCACAATGGAGGTGAAACTAAAAGGGGCAGAAGGACGGTGAGGGGTAGGGATAGGATTTAGGGCATATGACCAGTGCCTTGCATCACCTGCATGTTTGTGATCTATTTAAGACAAAGGTCCGTGCCTCTAGGACCGCCTAAGAGCATAAAACTTTAGTTAGTATTAAATAAATACAACTTTTAATTCCTTACTTTTTATTTAGTTTTAGTTCAAAGGAACACATTTGAAAGATCCTCCTTATAGATACATCTGATTTCCAAAAATTAACCATTACATCTCGTTAGTAAATGGCCATTTCACTAATATTTCAAATAAGCCTTCAGTAAGTGATTGGTGAACATGAATCCATCCGTTTGCCAAGTGAGTTCTCATAATATGTTTGAAACAGAAAGACAAAAAATAATTAGATAACACATGGATTAGGGAAATTCATTATATTTAGCTTAGCTATATACTATTTTCTTCATTCATAAGGAAAAATATGTTTAAAACTTTATATATCTCAGCCTTTTTTCTTCCTCAACTCCACTTATCTCCTCTCTAAACTCAAGCATCTGAAGAGGTAAAACAGTTAAACTTAAGAGATACTGAACATTTCTGGCTTCTGGCATTGTCAAAATAAATAATCTAGACAAACTTTCTTGCTGAAAGTGAAAGGTAAAAGTGAAAGTCGCTCACTTGTGTCAGACTCTTTGTGAGCCTATCAACTACACAGTCCATGGAATTCTCCAGGCCAGAATACTGGAGTGGGTAGCCTTTCCCTTCTCCAGGGGATCTTCCCAACCTAGGGATCAAACCCAGGTCTCCCGCATTGCAGGCGGATTCTTTACCAGCTAAGCCACAAGGGAAGCCCAAGAGTAGTAGAGTGGGTAGCCTATCCCTTCTCCAGCGGATCTTCCTGACCCAGGAATCGAATTGGGGTCTCCTGCATTGCAGGCAGATTCTTAACCAACTGAGCTATCAGGGAAGCCCAAGTAAGCTAAAGGCAATTTAAAAAGCGGGATGAAAAAAAAAAAAAAAAAAACTTCTTAAAAGCATTATACAGCCAATGAAGTGAAGAAGGACTGGACTGAGATCTGGAAGAGGACTGGAGTCCAGAAAAGTGACACTGTTCAGTCTTCACCAGGAGCAGAGGCCTTGGAGAATTCCTTACCCTGCTCCCAGTTTTGCAAAGACATCTCAAAGTACTACAGTGGATCCACAACTTCTTATATTACAGGCCCACTAAGCTAAAGGCAAAGGAGAAAAGGAAAGATATACCCATTTGAATGCAGAATTCCAAAGAATAGCAAGGAGAGATAAGAAAGCCTTCCTCAGTGATCAATGCAAAGAAACAGAGGAAAACAATGGGAAAGACTAGAGATCTCTTCAAGAAAATTAGAGATACCAAGGGAACATTTCATGCAAAGATGGGCACAATAAAAGAAATGGCATGGACACAACAGAAGCTGAAGATACTAAGAAGACGTGGCAAGAATACACTGAAGTGAAGTGAAGTGAAGTCGTTCAGTCGTGTCCGACTCTTTGCGACCCCATGGACTGTAGCCTACCAGGCTCCTCTGTCCATGGGATTTTCCAGGCAAGAATACTGGAGTGGGTTGCCATTTCCTTCTTCAGAATACACTGAAGAACTATACAAAAAAGATCTTCATGACCCAAACATCCAGGATGGTGTGATCACTCACCTAGAGCCAGACATCCTAGAATGTGAAGTCAAGCGGGCCTTAGGAAGCATCACTACGAACAAAGCTAGCAGAGGTGATGGAATTCCAGTTCAGCTATTTCAAATCCTCAAAGATGATGCTGTTAAGGTGCTGCACTCAATATGCCAGCAAATGTGGAAAACTCAGCAGTGGCCACAGGACTGGAAAAGGTCAGTTTTCATTCCAATCCCAAAAAGCAATGGCAAAGAATGTTCAAACTATAGCACAATTGCACTCATCTCACACGTTAGCAAAGTAATGCTCAAAATTTTGCAAGACAGGCTTTAATAGTACATGAACCATGAACTTCTGGATGTTCAAGCTGGATTTAGAAAAGGCAGAGGAACCAGAAATCAAATTGCCAATATCCACTGGATCATAGAAAAAGCAAGAGAATTTCAGAAGAACATCTACTTCCGCTTTATTGACTAAGCTAAAACCTTTGACTGTGTGGATCACAACGAACTGTGGAAAATTCTTAAAGTGATGGGAATATCAAACCACCTTACCTGCCTCCTGAGAAATCTGTATGCAGGTCAAGAAGCAACAGTTTGAACTGGACATGGAAAACAGACTGGTTCCAAATCAGGAAAGGAGTACATCAAGGCTGTATATTGTCACCCTGCTTATTTAACTTATATGCAGAGTACATCAAGTGAAATTCCGGCTGAATGAAGCACAAGCTGGAATCAAGATTGCTGGGAGAAATATTAATAACCTCAGATATGCAGATGACACCACCCTTATGGCAGAAAGTGAAGAGGAACTAATAAGCCTCTTGATGAAAGTGAAAGAGGAAAGTGAAAAAGTTGGCTTAAAACAACATTTAGAAAACTAAGATCACGGCATCCAGTCCTATCACTTTATGGCAAGTAGAAAAGGAAACAGTGGAAACATGAGAGACTTTATTTTTGGGGGCTCCAAAATCACTGCAGATGGTGACTGCTGCCATGAAATTAAAAGATGCTTACTCATTGAAAGAAAAGCTATGACCAACCTAGACAGAACATTAAAAAGCAGAGACATCACTTTGCCAACAAAGGTCTATATACTCAAAGCTATGGTTTTTACAGTAGTCATGTATGGATGTGAGAGTTGGACTATAAAGAAAGTTGAGTGCCGAAGAATTGCTTTTGAACTGTAGTGTTGAAGAAGACTCTTGAGAGTCCCTTGGACTGCAAGAAGATCAAACCGGTCCATCCTAAAGGAAATCAGTCCTGGATATTCATTGGAAGGACTGATGCTGAAGCTGAAACTCCAATACTTTGGCCACCTGATGCGAAGAGCCGACTCATTGGAAAAGACTGATGCTGGGAAAGACTGAGGGCAGGAGGAGAAGGGGACGACAGAGGATGAGATAGCTGGATGGCATCACCAACTCGATGGACATGGGTTTGAGCAAGCTTTGGGAGTTGGTGATGGACAGGGAGGCCTGGTGTGTTTCAGTCCATGGGGTCACAAAGAGCTGGACACAACTGAGCAACTGAAGTGAACTGAACTGAAACCTCAAGCTCTGATCCCATAAAAGAGGTTAGCAAACTAAGACTTCCAGGCCAATGTGGTTTGCTACTTAGTTTTGTATGAATGCAAGCTAAGAATCATTTTCACATTTTTTCAAATGACTGTGGGGAAAATTTTTTTTAATATTTCATGAATAAAAAACTATATGAAATGCAAATTTCCATGTCCATAAAAAACATTTGTTGAAACACAGCTGTGCCTACTTGTTTGCATATTGTCTATGGCTGCTTTCAACTACAACAGCACAGCTGAGTAACTGCAACATAACTCTATGGTCCTCAAAGCCTGTAATATTTACTATCTGATCCTTTACATAAACAGATTGCAGACCTATGGCCTTGACTATGAATGCCCTTAGTAGCTTTTGAGAAATAAACAAAAATCCTCTGTGGAGGAAAATATCATCATCCTAGGATTCAAAGAAAATAAGGTATATTAGGAGTCAGTTCAGTTCAGCCGCTCAGTCGTGTCCGACTCTTTGCGACCCCATGAATCGCAGCACACCAGGCCTCCCTGTCCATCACCAACTCCCGGAGTTCACTCAGACTCACGTCCATCAAGTCAGTGATGCCATCCAGCCATCTCGTCCTCTGTCATCCCCTTCTCTTCCTGCCCCCAATCCCTCCCAGCATCAGAGTCTTTTCCAATGAGTCAACTCTTTACATGAGGTGGCCAAAGTACTGGAGTTTCAGCTTTAGCATCATTCCCTCCAAAGAAATCCCAGGGCTGATCTCCTTTAGAATGGACTGGCTGGATCTCCTTGCAATCCAAGGGACTCTCAAGAGTCTTCTCCAACACCACAGTTCAAAAGCATCAATTCTTCAGTGCTCAGCTTTCTTCACAGTCCAACTATGACATCCATACATGACCACGGGAAAAACCATAGCCTTGACTAGACAGACCTTTGTTGGCAAAGTAATGTCTCTGCTTTTGAATATGCTATCTAGGTTGGACATAACTTTCCTTCCAAGGAGTAAGCGTCTTTAATTTCATGGCTGCAGTCACCATCTGCAGTGATTTGTTGGTACTGATTTATTAGGAGTCTAGACACCGTAAATCAGAACCAACAGAAATAAGACAATAAAAGACACTAGAGACTCTAAATGCTGAAAATAACGAGGCCCAAGCTATAAACAACAAGGTACACTAGTTTTATTTCAAGGAAATAAAATTAAGGTTGAACATATCAAAAGAAAATAGGACATACTTTTCAAACAGAATTATGATCAGGCAAATCCTGCTGGGGGTGCAGGGGGTGATAACAATCTTCTATTTCTTTTACTCTGTGGTTACATTAAACTGTATTTTCATATTTCATGAACTTTTATAAGTTATTTCACAATTTTCAAAGGCTTAAAAATGTACAAATATTCAAGCTAAAAATATTCTTGATACCTTGCAAGAAAAGTAAGTCTTGGTCACATCTTTCAAGTGAACGTCTCTCTATCTCTCACATCAGATGAAGGTTTATAATAGGGAAATTACTTGATATAAATACTTTTATATTTATCATATAAAGTTAATTAATAGCAAATGTTAAGAACCCAATGTTAAATTTCCTTTTCAAAAATTACTGAAAATAGTGTGTGTGTGTATGTACATCCCATTAGGAAATACCATGAAATTGCTATGTTTTATGGTGATTTCTTTCTTTAAAAAGAAAAAGAGATACAACTCCCATACTATAATTCACTGGTTTTTAGTATGTTCACAAGACTGTGTAGACATCCCTATTACCTAATTCCAGAACATATCATCACCCCAAAAAGAAACTGTCATACCCACTAGCAGTCCCTCTCCATTCCCCACTTCCCACAGTTCCTGGAAGCCACTACTCTAATTTTTTTTTATAGATTTGTTTTGCAAATCCTTCTGGAATCATATACGTGTAACTTTGTGTCTGGCTTCTTTCACTTGGCATAACATTTCCAAGGTATGTATCACTGTTTTGTTTCTTTTTCAAGACTAAATAATATTTCACTGTCTAGATATACCAGTTTTGCTTATCCAATGATGAACATCTGGGTAGTTTTCACATTTTAGCTATTATGAGTAATGCAGCTATGAATATTTGCATATAAGTTTTTATGTGGATATATAGTTTTCTCTCTTGAGTGTATACCTAGGAGTGAAATTGCTGGGTTACATGATAACTGTGTTTACCTTTATTTAATTGCTGGTGAGAAAAAATGAGTAACAAGAAATCTACCATGTAAATCATTTATAAGTGTACAGTTCAATAGTGTTAATTATATTCACATTGTTGTCAGACAGATCACTAAAACTTTTTCATCTTGCAAAACTAAAACAGTATCAGAATTGTTAACCTACACTTCTGTGGTAAACAACTATAAAGAAGCCTACAGTATTTATATATGTTCTTCTTGCCTTTTATCTTACAAACTCCACTCATTTCCAATGTTTGTGTCAGCACGTTACCCCCGCCCTCCCACTTAATTTACTTTTAAAGCTCAAAATATTAAAGATTATATACAAATGGCCCAAAAGCATATGAAAAGATGCTCAGCATCACAAGTCATTAGGGAAATGCAAATCAAAACCTTTCACACACTGCTGGTAGAATGTGAAATGTATAGCTGCTATGGAAAATAGTACAGAGGTTCCTCAGAAAATTAAAAATAGAATTATTACCATGTGATCTAGCAATTCCACTTCTGGGTATACACTCGAAGAAATGAAAGCGGAATTCTGAAGAGATATTTGCACACCTATGTTCATAGCAGCACTATTCACCATAGTCAAGAGGAAGGGAATGGAAGAACAAAATGTGTATACATGCAATGGAATATCATCCAGCCCTAAAAAGGATGGGAAGTCTGACACATGCCACAACATGGATAAGCCTTGAGGACATTATGCTAAGTGACACAAGCCAGTCACAAAAAGGCAATGTATGGTTCCACTTACATGAGGTATCTAAAGTAGTCAAATTCACAATAACAGAAAGGAGAATGGCAGTTGCCAGGTGCTGAAGAAGGAAGAAATGGAGAAGTTCGTGTTCAATAGGTATAGATTTTCAGTTTTTAAAGAGGAAGTTCTGGAGATTGGTGGCACAACAGCATGAATATACTTTAACACTAATTAATATGCTTGAAAATAACTAAGATAGTAGTTTTATGTTATATACATTTTTACCAAAAGGAAAAAAGAAAAAGAAAATTTAAGACACTGAATCATAGTAAAATAACTGGGCAAATGTTCCAATGTGCTTAAAAAAAAAAAAAAACTTTTTAAAATGCATGCACACTAAGCATGTTTTATTCCTAAAACACAGTATCAATAGAAGAGGCAACCTTGTACTTCTATCTTCCTGTATATCCAATCTATTTATTTAATAAGTGAAAGTTGCTCAGTCATGTCCAACTCCTTGCAACCCCATGACTATATAGTCCATGGATTTCTCCAGGCCAGAATACTTGAGTCGGTAGCCTTTCCCTTCTCCAGGGGATCTTCCCAACCTAGGGATCAAACCCAGGTCTCCCGCATTGCAGGCAGATTCTTTATCAGCTGAGCCACAAGGGAAGCCCAAGAATACTGGAGTGGGTAGCCCATCCCTTCTCCAGTGGATCTTCCTGACCCAGGAATCAAACTGGGGTCTCCTGCATTGCAGGCAGATTCTTTACCAACTGAGCTATCAAGGAAGCCCATTTATTTTATAGGAAAGAAAAAAAAAAAAAAACAGCCAAATGTTGATAGGTTACTATGGGCCAGGTACATATTATGCATTTGACCTGTTTTCTCATAATATCCTCATACCATAATCTAAGAGAAGTGCCCATGGTAGCCCAGACAACAAATGACAAGGCTGGGTATGAATCCAGCAAGGTCAGTATTACTCCGTGACTGGCTCTCTCTCCTATTACACCATGATACAACTGAGGGTAATGGGTTAAACAATCTGAAGAGTGAGAAAACATTAAATATACACACACACCAGAAGCCACCAGCAACTAAAAGGCAAAAATTTAAGGGCAAAGGAAAGGCTTCATTCTAATGCCTCATTCTCTGATATTCTTACTATACATATAAAATACCTTCTCCTACACTGGCATACACTTCCTATATATACTAGGGCTTCTGAATAAGTGTTCTGAGGAACAGCTGAAGGATTAAATAATTAAAAATCTCAAATAATATTACAGGTCAAAAATATATATATTATAGGTCAAAAAATCCTTAGGTATTAAAAGAAAGTTAAATGTAAAATATGTTCCTATGAAAGTGATCTTCCGCATGTAACAAATGTGCTTAACAATAAGCTCTAGCATCAGTGTTACCCTACTAAGAGATACACACTTAAAGATCTTGAACCCATTTCTTCATCTACAAAATGAGAATAATGCCTATCTAACAAGATTATTTTGAGAGTTAAGCAACAAAGTCCTAACAATTTTACCTGGAAAATAGTCACTATTTTTTAAGGCAACAAAGGAACACATTTATCAACTCTATTTAGATCATAAAGCAAGAGATAAATACTATTTAGACAATGTATCTACTTTTATTTTTGGTATTTCAATAATATTAACTTGACATTTGAAATATGATACTATAATAATAGCAGCTGTTATTAAGATCTAATTGTGTTAACAGACACTGTGCTATAAACACTTAATACATATATTCTTTACTACCTCACAACTGGTATTATCCTTAGTTTACCAAAGGCTTGAAAGTGAAAATGAAAGGTGCTCAGTTGTGTCCAACTCTTTGTGATCTCCTGGAATTCTCCAGGCCAGAATACTGGATCTTCCCAACCCAGGGAGGGAACCCAGGTCTCCCACATCGCAGGCAGATTCTTTACCAGCTGAGCCACAAGGGAAGCCCAAGAATACTGGAGTGGGTAGCCTATCCCTTCTCCAGCGGATCTTCCTGACTCAAAAATCGAACTGGGGTCTCCTGCATTGCAGGCGGATCCTTTACCAATTGAGCTATCAGGGAAGCCCAAAGGCTTAGCAAAGATTAAATTGCTTTTCCAAGCTGTTAAGTACTGGTGCTGAGATTTGAACTAAGGTCTGCCAAAGCCTCAGCTCCTGACCACTAATGAGTGGTTGATCATACTGACATTTGTCAGCAACACCTTAGGACAAATCAGATGACAGGGTGAAGTGCCAATGAAGAGCACTGAGCATATGCCTTTCACCTCCTACTGCTCTCACACTCCTGTCTCCCACAAAGCAAGTCATCAGTATTGCATAAGGGAAAACAAATTCTCATTTCCTCACTTTCTGCAATGAAACAGCAAACGGTCTACACACTTTGAAAAGTTTTTCAATCAGGAATGAAAAGAGGGAATATTAATCTATAAAGTATTAACAGACTAGAATAACCTTCTTCCCCCATTAGACTGTAGTGGAGGGATTATTTGTCTGTACTCTGCTGTATCCATGACTCTATGTAGCTAAGCTCCCAATACGAGGCCTGCTGGTTCCACATTCCTAGTGTCATTTACCATGAAGTGAATCTCTTCTTAAGCAGGTCTTATACAGATGCAGTTTAAAATCAATACAGAGTTTCAGAATTCACTGAAAACTCCCACAGATAATTTTATATCAAAATTCTGCTATAAGGTAGATATTTCTGTTTATCCAATTTACTTATAAAATAGAATCAGACAGATTAAATAACTTGCCTAAAGTCATACCTGATTCACACACAGTGCAGACAGAAAAATAATCCCAGTTGTCTGACCAAAATTCCTCCCTGCCCACATATCCGTTTATCTGTAAACCTGCAAGCTACTAGCAAGCAGGGTTTGTCTAAAACATCTAGGACAGTACACCAAGGACAATACATTTTAATGCTTCTTGATATTACATAATAACATTAAGGCAATCTGCCAACTACTACAACCATATTTTTAATAAAAATTGTTCCACTATGGCCTTCTTTTATTTTGTGCTGATAATCAATGAGCAAAATTCCCTCACAATAGGTTCTAAAGCCTCCCACAATACAAAGTAAGTAGGATGAAAGTAGCAGCATAAAATAACCCATTACTAGGAAGCTTTAATATTGAGACTATCCAAAGCAATCAATGATTTATAAAAGCAAAAAATAAGATTTACCTTTAACTTAAGTGATTCTCCAAGTAATGTTCCCTTATAATCCGTTGTATAGGTCCAATCATACGGTTTAATAACCTCTTTAGAGTGTTCACCCTCCGTCCTCAAATACCAAAATGAGAAAGATCAGATTCAGTGAGGTAGAATATAGAACATCTGTATTCATTTTGTTGTTTAGCTGATAAGTCATGTCCAACTCTTTTGTGACCCCCTGGACTGTAGTATTCACGCATCACACCAAATTACATTCTATACATAATATAAAGTATCCTATTAATAAACACATATACTTGTCAAAATTCACTAATATAAGATCTTTCTTAGCTTTTCTGTACATGTATTGTTATTTAACCTGTTATTCATGAATTGATAATGTAGTCTCCCCAGTTAATCTGTACACTGCCTAAGGACATGGTTTTAAAGGTTTATACTTTTTTCAAAGAACCTAATACATAACAGGAACAAAATAAATAACTCTCGATTTGATTACAAAAAAAAATACATTTTTCATTTTTCTTGATTTCAATCCTCCTTAGATTTTCAATGCAAATCATAAGCAAACATTTTTCTTCAAAAACAGGAACATTAAAGTACACAGTGTAATGTGTCTTCACTAAAGAACACTGAAAGCTCAAAAAACTAAAGCTTCCATAGCTCACCTCAACTATCATTCAATTTAACTCAAGAAGTACTAAAAAGGGGGTAATTGATCTCTTTTATCAATGAGAAAAATGAACTCTAGATTCAACTATCAAATTTAATAATAACACTAGCCCTTCATTCTAATAAAATATCACAACTGAATACTTTTTCAACTCTTTTCTGTTTCAACCCCTAACTGCCCAGGTTCTCACCTGCTTTCCTGCCACTCTTCAGCACAGGCTACTTTAAGCATTCCTTGGTAGTTGTTCACACATCTTAATGCATCTGTAGCATTGAACTCAATTCCAAAGCCAGAGCCATGCTGGATTCTTAAAACATTGTCTCCAAACATCATTTCGGGGAGAGACGGCATATGCAATTCATCAGCTAACCTATGCATAATCAAAAGGCAGGAGGATTATTTTATATCACTGTTGGCACTCTTGCTTCCTTCTGATCTCCACAGAATACCTTCTACTCCTAAGTGAGTTAAATAATATGATTTAATAAGATGATACAGTTGTGAAGTCTATAAATGCTTTCATCATCCATTGTCTTTGTGTATACCTCTTTGGCCCTGTACTAGGTAGTGGGCTAAATAACAAGATAAGTAATAAACAAATATACAAAAAATACATAATATAATGTCAGCTAGTAATAAGTGATACACGAAAATTGAAGCAAAGCAATGGAAGGGTACCATTTAAGGTAGGATGATCAAAGTCTGAGATAATTGAATCTGAGCCTCAAAACTATCCTGTGAGCTAAGAAAGGCTCAGAGAACTTAAGTAGCTAACTGAAATCACAGAGCTAGTAAGTGGTAAAACTAGGCCTCTTTCCATTATACTGGCCTGCTTTATAAAAACTTGGACCTCACCTGGCTAGTCTTATTACACAAGAAAGTTATATTAGACCTACTATGAGGCCAAGATCACAAATTATTAACTCACAGATATGTTACGACTAGCCTACACAGAATACTTTTTTAATATTTGAAATAACTGGCGAAATTATCGAGTTGCCAATAAAAATGGAGAGATTTTTGAGAAATCTGGACTTTCGGTTTCTCTTTGGAAAATAAAAAGGAAGATTTGGCCAATACTGCACCTGTATTTCCACATGACACCAACTGGCTGGAACAGAGTAGAGGCTTCTCTCTTTACGTGGGGTATGAGCTTGCTGGTTCACCAGTCCCCTTGACTCTTTAGAAAGCTGAGTTTGTAAGCCCTGTTTTAAAGATTTTTAAGTGGCTACTAGTTACTTCTGGAAAAAGTAACTCTATGTATAGGTTTTTTGTTGTTGTTGTTGTTTAGTTGTTATGTCTGACTCTTTTGCCTACCAGAGTCCTCTGTCTCTGGCATTTCCCAGACAACAATACTGGAGTGGGTTGCCATTTCCTTCTCCAGGGGATCTTTCTGACCCAGGGATTGAATCTGTGTCTCTTGCATTGGTAGGTGGATCCTTTACCATTGAGCCACCAGGGAAGCCCTTTATGTATAGGTTACCATGCCTTATAACCCTATCACCTCAGTTACAAACAGGACATTCAGTTTAGGGATGGAAGTTCCGCTTCTCAAACAACGGCAATTATCTATGGGCTGGCAGGAACCCCTGAATTTTAGCCTGAGAACTCTGCCCAATACAGTCATGCTGAATTGAATAATGGCCAATTAAATTTATTCTGATCCCTCTTTTCATAAGTTTGGATGACAGTTAAATAAAGCACAAACCAAGAGATATGGCATGACACAGAACCATGAGGTAGTGAGGAGGGGAGAGTGAACATTTTAAGTAACAGCCAGAGAAGCAGACAGAGCAAAGGAGAAACTGAAAAATAAGGATAATAAGATTAGAAACATCTATAGTTGTTTTGGTCATAAGAACTGTTCATTTTCTGAGCTAAATCCTGTGTTTAATTATTTCTTCATGTACTATTAAATTCTCATCACTCAAGGCAACCGAGGTGGACAGGGATGGGAAGGGGGCTGAGGGGTGGGGCAGGGATTCTCTTTTCCTTGCAACCTGAAAACATAACTAACACAGAGGCTCCATGGAAGCAATTTTCTAATTATCTTTTATATCAATTTTTTAATTTTATTGCTTTCAGAAAATTTTCAAAAAGTATTAGGTACTTTGTTCACAAACAAAAACTTTAAAATGTTATTTCATCTTTTCCTACTGATCAAAGATCATCATATTTAACAAACTTGTTAAGACAAGGTCCTCAAGTTCGAGGGTTTATACCTCTAGCTGCTCTAGAATGTAGGTATCTGCCCCTGAAACACCCTGATCCCTTTTTATTTTGTTTTAACCTATCAAAGGCTGGAAAAAGCAAACAAGCACACATCTTTAAACTGCATAATGAATAAAAAGAGAACAGGAAAAATAATAATAATTCATTTATTAGGGCAAAGAGACTGTAGGGATCTTTTCTCCTTCCTTACATTTCTAATACAGTTATAAAGTATGCAATAGAGTCCAAAGTTTAAAAATGCTTTGAATGAAGTTCTAATGGATCCTGAACAAAGCACAGGATTTTAGTGCAAGTGGTATATGACAGCTACTTTAGCAGATCAGGTTTTCTTTTTTTTTTTCCTTTTTTAAGACTTCCAGATTTTTGAAAGCTATATAGCTAAACAGGTTAGGTAAGGTGAAACAATATGTTACAGAATGTATTTTTACATAAAGCTAACAAAGATCTATGTATATCCCAAGACCACAATTATCCTCTTTCCAGTTGCTTTAAATCTATTCCCAATTAGACATACCAATCAAATATTGTAAAAACTATGCATAAACAAATTATTTAAACTTTTAATGTAAAAAATATTGATAGTAGAAACATCTATTTCATTCCTGGATCATCAAAGCCTCACCACTTTTAAGAATGAAGATGGGTTCTAATTTTACCATGACTGCCCAGAAGAGAAGTTAATGTACCACAGCCCCATGTTTCCATAGGCTTCCTATCTCTGCTGAATTTTCTGTTCTCACATAACAATTATATTAATTTTGGCTATGAAACAAAGAAAAAAACACTAAAAAATTAAAGCTGCTATTTCTTATAGGAAAACACCTTTGCCAGTAAAATTCTCAACTTGTTGCAAGCTTTAAAAGGTGATCATGAAAAAAGCAAATACACCCACTGAGGGAAACCAGCACTTGCTCACTTAGATTTTCAGAAGAACTATGTCAATTTACAATCCACCCTGGGGCAAAAATTAAGAAAAAAAGTACCAAGAATTTAATCAAATTTATATTCTTTGACTCAAAATATCAGCTTTGGGAAATCTGTAATAAAGAAATAATCTCTAATGCAGGGAAGAAAAAACTACGTACATTAACACTCATAATCATCTCATTTATAACAATAAAGAAACAATCTAATGATAAGGAAATAAATAGTTATGTAAACTGTTGTCTGGGTTTCCCAGATGGTGCAGTGGTAAAGAATCCACCTGCCAATGCAGGAGATGTAAGAGACATGGGTTCGATCCCTGGGTCAGGAAGATTCCCCTGGGGTAGAAATGGCAATCCACTCCAATATTCTTGCCTGGAAAATTCCTTGAACAGAGGAGCCTGGCAGGTTACAGTCCAGGGAGTCACAAGACAGACATGACCAAGCGACTGAGCACACAAACAACTGTCTATCCAAATGATAAAACATTACAGAATCATTAAAAATATTTAAAAGGAGAATATAATAATGTTGAAAAATGCTTATGATACAACAGTAAGGAAAAAAATCAGGCTCACTGTTTATTCATCAGATCTCTGTGTTTATGTATATAAGCACATATCAGTGATCTAACATTTTAAGTTGCACATCTTTAGGGTGATACCTGATACCATTAATTTTCATCATAAATTTAAGTAAAATTTATTCTTTTGTTATTAGGAAATAGAAAATAACAAATACTAGAAAGATCAATACTCCCATGCAAATGCCATAGACATGACAGACAGCGAAAATATTATTTTAAAAAAAGAGAGAAAAGAAAATATGGTTTATATATACAACGGAATATTATGCAGCCTTTAAAAGTAGAAAACTCTGCAATCTGTGACGGCATGTATGAACCTAAGAACATTATGCTAAGTAAAACAAACCAGTCATAGAAAGACAGACACTACATGATTCCACTTATTCACAGAATCAAAGAGTGAAATGGTAGTTGCCAAGGGTTGGAGGAAGGGAAAAACAAGTTGCTAATCAATAGATGTAAAATTTCAGGCAAGCAAGATGAATAACTTCTAGAGATCTGCTATACAACACTGTCCCTATAGCCAATAATAATGCATTCTAAATTTATTAATTTGTCAGGAGGGTATAATTCATATTAAGTGTTTTTACCACAATAAAACAAAATTTTTAAAAAAAGAAAATATTAAATACTTAAAAGACTAAATAGGATGGATTATAATCAGAATAAACATTTCATAAAAAGATTAGATATAAATAACCTGCAACCACTGCAAAGTGCATATGAAATATAAACTAACATAAGATGTGATTCTGTGGATTTTCCCAACATATCTGAAAAAATCTGGTAGTCCTCTGAAATACTCCAGTTATATATATGTCAAAAAAATACCTGCCAATAACTTACATTTCTTCAAACATCCTAAATTCAGAGTATCTTGAATACAGGCCAAACAGAGTATTTTAACCCCATTTTTAATGGCAAATTTTACTCTTTGTAACATACAGGTAATCCCAGGGACAGCGGAGTCTGGTGGGCATAGACTATGGGGTCGCACAGAGTTGGACATGACTGAAGTGACTTAGCAGCAGCAGCAGCAGCATGCCTATTTATAAGGTCAAAGAAAAGTCAGCAGTGGCCACAGGACTGGAAAAGGTCAGTTTTCATTCCAGTCCCAAAGAAGGGCAATGCCAAAGAATGTTCAAACTACCATACAACTTCACTCATTTCACATGCTAGCAAATGCTCAAAATCCTCCAAGCTAGGTTTCAATAGTACATGAACCAAGAACTTCCAGATGTGTAAGTTGGATTTAGAAAAGGCAGAGGAACCAGACATCAAATTGCCAACATCCACTGGATCACAGAGAAAGCAAGGGAATTCCAGAAAAACATCTGCTTCGTTGACTATGCTAAAGCCTTTGACTGTGTGGATCACAACAAACTGGAAAACTCTTGAAGAGTTGGGAATACCAGACCACCTTACCTGCCTCCTGAGAAACCTGAATGCAGGTCAAGAAGCAACAGTTAGAACCCAACATGGAACAACAGACTGGCTCAAAATCAGGAAAGGAGTACGTCAAGGCTGTATATTGTCACCCTGCTTAGTGCTAGTTAGTGCTAATGAAAGTCTCTATGTTGTCTCTGACTCTTTGCAGTCCATGGAATTCTCCAGGTCAGAATACTGGAGTTCCCAACCCAGGGATCGAACCCAGGGTCTCCGACATCGCAGGTGGATTCTTTACCAGCTGAGCCACCAGGGAAGCCCCTGCTTCTAAATTTATATGTACAGTATATCATGAAAAATGCCAGGCTGGATGAAGCTCATTGCCTGAATCAATAACCTCATATAGGCAGATGACACCACCCGGATGGCAGAAAGCAAAAAGGAACTAAAGAGCCTCTTGATGAAGGTGAAAAAGGAGAGTGAAAAAGCTGCTTAAAACTCAACATTCAAAAAACTAAGATCATGGCATCCAGTCCCATCACTTCATGGCAAATAGATGGGGAAACAATGGAAACAATGACAGACTTTATTTTCCTGGACTCCAAAATCACTGCAAATGGTGACTGAAGCCAGGAAATTAAGACACTTGCTCCTTCAAAGAAAAGCTATGACAAGTCTAGACAGCATATTAAAAAGCAGAGACATCACTTTGCCAACAAAGGTCCGTCTAGTCAAAGCTATGGTTTTTCCAGTAGTCATGTCTGGATGTGAGAGTTGGACCATAAAGAAGGCTGAGCACCAAAGAATTGATGCTTTTGAACTATGGTGCTGGAGAAGACTCTCGAGAGACCCTTGGACTTCAAGGAGATCAAACCAATCAATCCTAAAGGAAATCAATCCTGAATATTCATTAGAAGGACTGATGCTGAAGCTGAAGCTCCAATACTTTGGCCACCTGACGCAAAGAGCCTACTCACCGGAAAAGACCCTGATGCTGGGAAAAATTGAGGGCAGGAGGAGAAGAGGACGACAGAGAACAAGATGGTTGGATGGCATCACCGACTCAATGGAGACAAGTTTGAGCAAACTCTGGGAGTTAGTGAAGGACAGGGAAGCCTGGCATGCTGCAGTCCATGGGGGTCACAAAGAGTCAGATTCACTGAGCAACTGAACAACAAATTTATAAGGCCAAGAAGACAGGAAGCCTTTATAGGATTAAGATGCCTTAACTCATTAAAGGAAATTTCACTAATTCAAAGAAAAGTGAAAGCGTTAGTTGCTCAGTTGTGTCTGACTCTTTGTGACCTTGTGGACTGTAACCCACCAGGTTCCTCTGTCCATGGAATTCTCCAGGCAAAAATACTGGAGTGGGTTACCATTTCCTTCTCCAGGGGATCTTCCCAACCCAGAGATAGAACCCGGGTCTCTTACTGCAGGCAGATTCTTTACCATCTGAGCCATTATTAATTCAAAATTTTCCTAATTCACTTAAATATTAATATACAATAACCAGCGACAATCAGCTCAGTGGTTGTCCAGAGCACTTCTCAAAGCCAAACATGCATCAGAAAAAAAAGGTTAGAGTCCCTGTTTGGTGGTCTGCTGCCGGTCCAATCCACGGCAGCTTTCTGAATCTGGGGGAAACCATTACATCTGAGATGTATGCTCAGCAAACTGATGAGGTACATTGAAAATTGCAAAGGGTGCAGCCAGCACTGGTCAACACGAAGGACCCAATTCTTCTCCACAGCAATGCCTGACTGCAGGTTGCACAATCAATGCTTCAAAAGTTGAATGAATTGGGCTACCAAGTTTTGCCTCATCCTCCATATTCACCTGACCTCTCACCAACTGACGACCACTTCTCCAAGCATCTCAACTTTTTGCAGGGAAAACGCTTCCACAACAAGTAGGAGGCAGAAAATGCTACCAAGAGTTCATTGCTGAATCCCAAAGCACAGATTTTTAAACTACAGAAATAAACAAACATTTCTCATAGGTAAAAATGTGATGACTGTAATGGTTCCTATTTTGATTAATAAAGATGTGCTTGAGCCTAGTTACAACGATTTAAAATTCACAATCCGAAATCACAATTAGATTTGCACCAGCACTGAACTGAATATATACCACAATTATATATATATGGCGCAATATGTAGCAGAAAGTTATACAACAGAGGAAAACTCAGAGAATAACTCAACCTGTGGTGGGATGAAACAAAATTTTTCTTAGTGACTCTAAAAGAAAGTTACCTTTTTACTAATTATGATACTAAACATCCTTTCAAACTCTCTTCTGGTCACTTTCCTCTGCCTAAATCTGTCATTGCTCCCTAGAGTTTCACTTCATGACCTTTTTCTTTTCTTCTGGATGATTTCTAGACAATCTTAATGCACTCTCAAGCCTCCAGGTACCAACTGATGATTCCCAAACATAAACCCATAAATAAATCATCTTTTTTAAGCTCCAAGATAAGTGCCTAAGACATCTCCACTTTATAAACTACACTCAATTCATCTTTCAACAAACTAAACTCATCCTCCATCCAACACCTGCCCCCAACTGCTCTTCCTCCTGTATTTCTCACCATATCCAATGGCAAAACTTTCCATAACCCAAGCCAGAAATCTTGCCAAGGGTATAGATTCTTCCTTTTACCCTTACTCCTCCTATTAAGTGACCATCAAATCACTTAATCTCTAAAACCTCTCCTCTCCTCTCTACCCTTCTAACTGATCTCTTTCCCCGGTCCTGCAGCCCTCCAATCCAACCGCCACATCATGTTCAGATTCTTTGTTCAGATCCTTCAGAGTGTACATCTGATAATGTCGTCCCTTAGTATAAAATAACACCTGCTGGTAGTCAGATAAAATCCAACAAAACTCCTTAGCCTGGCATAAAAGTTCTCTCCGTGGTATCTTCGCTGCTCCGGAGCCTATCTGCCACTGGCTTCTCACTGCAGTTCTTCCCTTCTAATACCTCATGCTCTAATCACACAGGAACTGTTCTTCATGCCTCCCACTCTCTCTGACTCCCCTGGCTTTGTACGTCCCCCTGGACCTCCCCATACCTTGTCAAGATTCAGCTCGGGCATCACAATGCATCACTGTTGTCACTCTCACTGGCCCTGCGGCGCTACACACGAGCCCAGCCCCACCCCATCCCACCGTCTTTAGTAAGATCCATTTCAGGCATCTCAATTTCCTGGATGCCTTGTTCCCCACCTCAAAAAAAAAAAAAAAAAACTTCCCAAATAACCTTGCAGGTACACCTCTATCAATTCACACTGTACAACGGTGTCTTTCACAAGACTGTGAATTCCTCGAAAAAGAGGCTTTCATCTTCTGTATCTCAAGCGCCTGGCATGGCACCTGACATGTTAAAAGCCAAGCATATATACCACCCCCGTTATTAACCCTCAAGAAAATAGGTCACAGCCACCCAGAAATAATCTAAAGGTGGCGCCGGCTTTGGCAGGTAGAGACCTACGGGAGGGGGCAGTCCACCAGAACAGTCATACTCTACTCAAACCCCGGCGGAGTGACTGTTTCACGAAGCCAGAGCCTGGCGAACCCGAACCGAAGGACAGGAAGTAGTGACAGGAATATTTCCTGGTGTTGTCAATTCAAAGGTCCCGTCCAGAGGGACACGAGCCTCCGCCCTAGAGGAGGGCTGGGGCTTCGCAGGCCTCGCTCTGCCTCCCGCCCAGGCCGAGCTCCAAGGCCCGCAACCCCGATCCCAGCCCTAGAGCCTCACTTCTCCACATCCGCCGACTTCATGATGTGGGTCTTGGATGCCGTTAGCTTCCAGGGCCCGAAGGAGAAGTCCTGGTGGCTACTCTGGAAGCCGTGGATCATCATGGCCGCGGCAAGGCCAGCGTGGGCCACACGGAACAGGTTGGAGCACCGGCGGCAGCGGTAGCGGCGGCAGATACCGGTCCCTCCTCCTCCCTCCAGCCCAGCAGCCTAGCCGTTACCATGCCCGGCCCCGCCCCACCCCGCCCCCTGCCGGCGACACGGACGCAAGCCCTCCTTTCCGCCTCCTTCTCCGTCCCTCGACTTTTTGCTTCCGGGACCAGTTGCCGAGGTTGTGTGACCCACGTCTTACGTCACGACGCACCTGAAAAAAGTGGGGAGAAAATGCCGAGGGGCGAGGCTTCGGCCGCAGGGGAAGTGGTTAGGGGCGTGCACATCATTGGATGACATCATCTTGGCCCCTTCGGGGGAAGCCCAGTTTGGAGAATCCGACGTGATCCCTGTAGACCTTGCAAAGCAGTGAACTACCTTGCGTGTTACTGATTTGGTGTAGAGGAAATGCCCAATAATTTTCCGTTGAGGACAAAGTTTTAAAATCACTTAGAGTTTAGGAGGTTCAGCATCAAGTGCGGCAAGACAAGTGGACCTTTAAAATTTCATCCTTCAGACATTTCAAGACTGTCCTGATCTAGCTATTACCTAAGCTTCTGTTACAGTGGAAATAACACTGGAGATCTGGTGCTACATCCACCGTTGCAATGCTGTTCTGTGCATGCCGGGCAATTGTTGTTTAGTCGCTAAGTGTTGTCCCACTCTTTTAGGACCCTATGGAGTGTATGTAGCCTGCCTGGCTCCTCTGTCCATGAGATTTCCCAGGCAAGAATACTGGAGTGGGTTGCCATTTCCTTCAGGAGATCTTCCTGACCCAGGGATTGAACCCTCGTCTGCTGCTTTGCAGGTGGATTCTTTACCCCTGAGCTGCCAGGGAAGCCCAATCCTTGGTAAACCACTTAACTAATGATTTGGTTTCAGCTGCCTCAAAATGATATGCTTTTATGTTAGAGGATCTCCCAAATCTTTCTTTGCAGCTTCATTTCCAGCAACTCCTCTCAGGTCTACTCACCTGCACTCCTCCCTACTACTGAGACCTTACTCTTACTGTTCTATATGCGTGAAACTGTCATACTCAAACCTGTCCCACTTCAGAGTCAACCTGGAACTTTTCTAAAAGTATAGATTCCCCAGTCCCTGTATTGTAGAATCCAAAGTCACAAACACACCTCAGAGAACACTCAAAACAGTGGAGTACAGTTTATTACACCAGCATGTCCAAGGGGAATAGGTTCCCAACAAGAACCCAAATGATTTCGGAGGACTTGATTTTATACCCACCCCCCACATGACTGGATACATATCAGTAATTAGTTTTACAACATGCAGGTGTGGAAGAATTAACACTTACAAGATGCAAGTGCAGGCACTATCATTAATCTAACTGAGACAACCTTATCTTTCCTTCCAATCTTTGTTTGCTGTCTGTAGGAAGGGGTTTCCTGGTTTTTCTTCAATGATGGTAAACAGGGTTCAAGCCCAGTTCACATCCTGCCTTAAGATGGTTGACAGTCTTCAAGATGGAATCCGTCTTGCTCTCCTCCCAGCAGCCCCAACACCTGTGCTTTTCACTAGATTGGAATGATCATCCTTGGAATGATACATCTCCTTTAAAAGGATTTTCCTGAACCCTGGAGCTGGATTTAATCACTTCTTTCTTTGAGCCAACATGTTGATTTGTCAACTTCTCTCACTTCAGTTACCACTGTTAATTCATTAATCCAAATGTCAAAATTTGAGCACCCGCTATTTGCCAAGGGTTTATTTTATTACAAAACAGCACTCACCCCCTTACTTACAACAGAGATTGACAATGGAATTCTAAGATATGATTTCAGTGATTCATGGAAAGACTCACTGCCCCTCAAAATATGTTATCCATCTGTCACATTTTATCTAAAATTTTAATTGCTTTTCAATATGGCAACAGGCCATTGATTGGCTTAGTTGGTCATTTACATCTTAGTATAAATGATTTTTATATCATTTTCTATGAGCTGGCTTTGAGGTAGCCTTGATAGAGAAGTACCAGGCCACCCTATCCAAAGCTGAGTCAGTGCTTTTCCACCTGTTCTCCTAAAACATTTATTCCCTTCCAAAATTTTCCTAGAAAAGATATGATGAAGATTTCTTATTAGAAGGGTATGTTAATTTAAATCTAAAATCTAAAAATTAAACCAATTATCTCGATGGCCTCCAATTCAGAAATGTGTTAGGGGACTTTAAAATTCTTTGAGGATATAAGAAAATGAATCTTTAAAAGTACAATATCAAGCACGCACACATTAGGAAAAGAGATATTTAGGCATTAACAGGGTATTTTTCAGTGTCTATTCAAGAATCATCATGCAAGACTTCCCTGGTGGTCCAGTGGTTAACACTCCATTCTCCCAATACAATGTGCATGGATTTGATCCCTGGTTGAGAAACTAAAATCCCACATGCTAAATGGCTAGGCCAAAAACCAAAGAGAGCCAGAGCCATCATGCAACAACTGTCTACTTTATAAAGCTGGTTCTTAGGATGGAATAATTCCTGGGACTTGATGGGGATGATGGGGAGGGTGGATTTATTTTCAACCAAATTGACAAAGTATGTTAGAGTCACCAAATCAAATCATCTACAAGTTTATCAAGATTCAGTTCTGAGAACAGTCAACTGGTTATTATAGAAATTAACTCATTCCACAAACATTTTTGGGCACCTATTATGATGCCAGAAAGTTTTAGGTACAAGGACAGAGCAGTGGATAAAAAAGGCAACATCTCTTTCATCTTGGAGTTCTAATGGAAAAATCAAAGACAGGTAATAAGTAAATACAAAATTTATAATTTCAGATATGGATAAATTCTGTGCAGAATGTTGAGCGAATTAAGTGGAAATGCATGTATGTGTGTGTTTGTGTGTGTGTGTTTGGGAGGTGGGGAGACTATGTAGATGAAGTGATCAGAAGAACCCTATCGATGGAGGTAACGTTCAAGCATAGACTTGCTGATAATAAAGAAGATCCATGAGAAAATCTGACAGAACATTCCAAGCATCAGGTATTCAGGTCTAGAGGAGGCAATGGACTTGTCACATTTTAGGAAGAGCAAGAAGGCCAGTGTGACTGGAGTAAAAGGAAACTGGGAAGAGTCCGAGGCAAGTAAGTTCTCCACCACATAGATAATTTGTAAGCTATATCATGTTCTCTCTTGGCAAGCTTATCAAATTAATGTATATGTCTTTAAAAAACAAAAACAAAAAGTTCTGTTAAGCAGAGGCTCATTGTCTCTAAATAGCCTGTACCATTTATGAAGGTCTATTGTTTAGAGCTTGTTGCTGTTGTTGTTCAGTCGCTAAGTGGTATCCATCTCTTTTGTGACTCCATGGACTGTAGCCTGCCAGGCTCCTCTGTCCATGGGATTTCCCAGGCAAGAATACCGGGGTACACTGCCATTTCTTTCTCCAAGGGATCTTCCCTACCCAAAAATCGATCAAACTCATGTCTCCTGCATTGCAGGTGGCTTCTTAACCACTGAGCCATTTGTTTGAAGTAAAATCTACTTCCTTGTTACTTATGTTATTTGAAGTTGGTCTTCCCCTATGGTTCACCATGGAACAAGCATATTCCCCCTTCCTCATGACTGCTCTTATTTCAAAACAGCTTTCTTCTCTTTCATTCATCCATTTACTTATATTGTCCACCTTTCCATTCATTCACCTATCTGCTTATTTTTTCAATGAATATTTATATTTCTTGGATCTGAAGCACAGTACGGGGAGAAAGATATTACAATGAAAAATATGAGTAAGCTATGGCATTCCCCAGCTTCAAGGAACTTTGTTCTCTGTGACACATGCTAAGGCATTGTCTCTCAGTCACTCAGTCATGTTTGACTCTTGGCAACTCCAAGGACTGCAGCATGCCAGGCTTCCCTGTCCATCGCTGACTCCCAGAGCTTACTCAAACTCATGTCCTTTGAGTTGGTGATGCCATCCAACCATCTCATCCTCTGTCATCCCCTTCTCCTCCCACCTTCAAACTTTTCCAGCATCAGGGTCTTTTCAGGTGAGTCAGTTCTTCATTTCAGGTGGCCAAAGTATTGGAGTTTCAGGTTCCACATCAGTCCTTCCAATGAATATTCAGGACTGATTTCCTTTAGGATTGACTGATTTGATCTCCTTGTAGTCCAAAAGACTCTCAAGATTCTTCTCCAGCACCACAGTTCAACAGCGTCTATTTTTCAGCACTCAGCTTTCTTTATAGTCCAATTCTCACATCCATACATAACTACTGGACAAACCATAGCTTTGACTAGACAGACCTTTGTTGACAAAGTAATGTCTCTGCTTTTTAATATGCTGTTTAGGTTGGTCATAACTTTTCTTCCAAGGAGCAAGTGTCTTGATTTCATGACTGCAGTCACCATCTCAGCAATTTTGGAGCCCAAAATAATAAAGTCTGTCACTGTCTCCATTGTTTCCCCATCTATTTGCCATGAAGTAATGGAAGTGGATGTCATGATCTTAGTTTTCTGAATGTTGCATTTTAAGCCAATTTTTTTACTCTCCTCTTTCACCTTCATCAAGAGGCTCTTTAGTTCTCTCTTGCTTTCTGCCATAAGGGTGGTATCATCTGCAAATCTGAGGTTATTGATATTTCTCCTGGCAATCTTAATTCCATCTTGTGCTTAATCCAGCCCAGCATTTCATGTTATATACTCTGCATATAAGTTAAATAAGCAGGGTGACAATATGCAACCTTGATGTACTCCTTTCCCGATTTGGAACTAGTCTGTTGTTCCATGTCCAGTTCTAACTGTTGCTGCCTACAGATTTCTCAGGAGGCAGGTAAGGTGGTCTGATATTCCCATCTCTTGAAAAATTTTTCCACAGTTTGTTGTGATCCACGCAGTCAAAGGCTTTGGTGTAGTCAATAAAGCAGAAATAGATGTTTTTCTGGAACTCTCTTGCTTTTTTGATGATCCAGGGGATATTGGCAATTTGACTCCAGTTCCTCTGCCTTTTCTAAATCCAGCTTGAACATCTAGAAGTTCACAGTTCAAGTACTGTTGAAGCCTGGCTTGGAGAATTTTGAGCATTACTTCGCTAGCATGTGAGATGAGTGCAATTGTGCAGTAGTTTGAATTTCTTTGGCATTGCCCTTCTTTGTAATTGGAATGAAAATTGACCTTTTCCAGTCCTGTGGCCACTGCTTTGTTTTCCAAATTTGCTGGCATATTGAGTACAGCACTTTAACAGCATCATCTTTTAGGTTTTGAAATAGCTCAGCTGGAATTCCATCACCTCCACTAGCTTTGTTCATAGTGATGGTTCCAAAGCCCACTTGACTTCACACTCCTGGATATGTGGCTCTAGGTGAGTGATCACACCATTGTGGTTATTCAGGTCATTAATATCTTTTTTGTACAGTGCTGTGTATTCTTGCCACCTCTTCTTAATATCTTCTGTTTCTATGAGGTCCATACTGTTTCTGTCATTTATTGTGCCCCGCTTTGCTTGAAATGTTCCCTTGGTATCTCTGATTTTCTTGAGAAGATCTCTAGTCTTTCCCATTCTGTTATTTTCTTCTATTTATTTGCATTGTTCACTTAAAAAGGCTTTCTTATCTCTCCTTGCTATTCTCTGGAACTCTGCGTTTAGATGGGTATATCTTTCCTCTTCTCCTTTGCCTTTTACTTGTCTTCTTTTTTAGCTGTTTGTAAGGCCTCCTCTGATAACCATATTGCGTTTCTTCTTCTTGGGGATGGTTTTGATTACTGCCTCCTATACAGTGTCCATAGTTCTTCAAGCACTCTATCAGATCTAATCCCTTGAATCTACTTGTCACTTCCACTGTATAAGAGATTTGATTTAGGTTATATATGAATGGCCTTGGGGTTTTCCCTACTTTCTTCAATTTAAGTCTGAATTTGTAATAAGGAGTTCATGATCTGAGCCACAGTCAGCTCCAGGTCTTATTTTTGCTGACTGTATAGTGCTTTTCCATCTTCAACTACAAAGAATATAATCAATCTGATTTCAGTATTGACCATGTGATGATGTCCATGTGTAGAGTCTTCTCTTGTGTTGTTGGAAGAGGGTGTTTGCTATAATCAGTGCATTCTCCTGGCAAACCTCTATTAGCCTTTGTCCTGCTTCATTTTGTACTGAAGGCAAATCTTGCCTGTTACTCCAGGTATCTCTTGACTTCCTACTTTTGCACCCTAATCTCCTATGGTGAAAAGAACATCTTCTTTGGTGTTAATTCTAGAAGATCTTGTAGACCTTCATAGAAACATTCAACTTCAGTTTCTTTGGCATTACTGGCTGGGGCATTGACTTGGAATACTGTGATATTGAATGGTTTGCCTCAGAAATGAACAGAGATCATGCTCTTTTTTGAGAATGAACCCAAGTACTGCATTTCACTCTTTTGTTGACTCTGAGGGTTACTCCATTTCTTCTAAGGGATTCTTGCCCATAGTAGTAGATATGATGGTCATCTGAATTAAATTTGCATTTTAAGCCAACTTTTTTGGCTACAATTTGCCCATTTCTCTCCATTTTAGTTCACTGATTCCTAAAATGTCGACATCCATTCTTGCCATCTCCTGTTTGACCATTTCCAAGATACCTTGACTCATGGACCTAACATTCCAGTTTCCTGTGCAGTATTACTTTTTACAGCATCGGACTTTACTTCCACCACCAGAAACAACTGGGAGTTGCTTCCACGTTGACTCGGTCTCTTTGCTCCTTCTGTAGCTCAGCCTCTTTATTTCTTCTGGAGCTACTTCTCCACTCTTCTTGAGTAGCTTATTGGACACCTACCAACCTGAGAGCTTCATCTTTCAGTATCATATGTTTTTGCCTTTTCATACTGTTCATGGGGTTCTCAAGGCAAGAATGCTGAAGTGGTTTGCCATTCCCTTCTCCAGTGGACCACCTGACCTAGGGACCCATCATCATCTGTCCCTGCCCAAGATCTGTGGATCAGTTCATTCTGATGACTTGATAAGTACAATAGGCAATGAAGGGTACAAAAGAGGCAATGTCTTCATTGCCTATTGTACTTATCATATTCACATTGCCTCTGTCAATTAAGTGCACCTATTTGGCTTTTCCTATCTTGGACATCCCTACACCCCTATAGGAGAAGGCAATGGCACCCCACTCCAGTACTCTTGCCTGGAAAATCCCATGGATGGAGAAGCCTGGAAGGCTGCAGTCCATGGGGTCGCTGAGGGTTGGACAAGACTGAGCGACTTCACTTTCACTTTTCACTTTCATGCATTGGAGAAGGAAATGGCAACCCACTCCAGTGTTCCTACCTGCAGAATTCCGGGGACGGGGGAGCCTGGTGGGCTCCTGTCTACGGGGTCGCACAGAGTCGGACACGACTGAAGTGACTTAGCAACACCCCTATAGAAATCAGGGAGTCTATTTAAATGAAACATCTTCCACATCCATCTCTAAAGTACAGAGGTCAACCATCAGAGCACTTTCCAAGGATGGGGGTTCTCTTCACCATTGCAGTTCTTGGTAAAAAAAACACATATGCTAGTCTTCCCAGGGGACATAATTAGGAGGTGGATGAGCAAGTGACATGTGAGAAACCCACTCCAACATTCTTATCACTCTGTATCTTTGGTTTACTTTTACATTAAACCACGAAAAATCTCTATCTCTAGTTCTGTCATCCTCAGTCATGGCTGAGTTCAGGTTTTAGTCACCCTACTGAACAAACAAGCAGGAGGCTAATTACTTTACAATATTGTGGTGGTTTTTGCCATACATTGACATGAATCAGCCATGGTTGTACCAGTGTTCCCCATCCTGAACCCCCTCCCACCTCCCTCCCCATCCCATCCCTCTGGGTTGTCCTAGTGCAGTGGCTTTGAGGGCCCAGTTTCATGCATCGAACCTGGACTGGTGATCTATTTCACATATGGTAATATACATGTTTCAATGCTATTCCTTCAAATCATCCCACCCTCACCTTCTCCCACAAAGTCCACGTAGAAGTGATATCAAATGGCATTTGTCTTTCTCTTTCTGACTTACTTCACTTAGTATGATAATCTCTAGGTCCATCTATGTTCTTGCAAATGGCATTATTTCATTCTTTTTATGATTGAGTAGTATTCATTGTACATTTTTACCACGTCTTTTTTATCCATTTCTCTGTCAATGGACATTTAGTTGCTTCCATGTCTTGGCTATTGTGACTAGTGTTACTGTGAACACACAGGTGCATGTATCTTTTCCAATTATAGTTTTCTCCACATTTATGCCCAGGAGTGGAATTGCTGGATCATATGGCAACTCTATTTTTAGTTTTTTAAGGAACCTCCATATTGTTTTCCATTCTGGCTGCACCAATTTACATTCCCAACAGTGTAGAAGCGTTCCCTTTTCTACACAGCCTCCCCAGCATCTGTTATTTGTAGACTTTTTATGATGTCTATTCTGACCAGTCTGAGGTAGTACCTCATTATAGTTTTTTTTAATTAATGTATTTGGCTGCATTGGGTCTTAGCTGCAGCATGGGGCATCTTTCACTGCAGCACACAGACTCTAGTTGTGGTGCAGAGCTCTGGAGCGCACATGCTCAGTAGCTGCAGCACAGATTTAGTTGCTCTGTGGCGTGTGGGATTTTAGTTTCCTGACCAGGGATCAAAGCCACATCTCCTACATTGCACGGTGGGTTCTTAACCATTGGATCA
This sequence comes from Bos grunniens, assembly GCF_055505025.1. NCBI lineage: Eukaryota > Metazoa > Chordata > Mammalia > Artiodactyla > Bovidae > Bos > Bos grunniens. Next base: position 121,576,161 of record NC_141167.1, on the reverse strand, counting down.
CCAGGGAAGTCCTCCCCTCTTAATTTCAATTTCCATTTCTCTAAAAATTAGTAACCAACATACTTTATTCTTATTCAAAAACCAATTGGATTTTTTTGTTGCTTGTTTTGACTGTGCTATCAATAAGCAGTTAATGAAAGTTTAATCTCATTATGAAAAATAATTTTATAACATTTAAAAAAAGATTTCTGACAACCCAATTATTCTAAGATCTCAACATTAAAACCATATTTCTAGTAAAACAAAATAATTTGGAAGGCCTTTTAAAATTGGTTTTGCTTTCCCAAAGCAAACTCTGATAGGAGGAATGGGACCCAGGAACCTTCAAAGTGTCAGGAAAAGCCAGCTTAGAACTGAACTTTTCTTCCAGAATCTCTATGGTAAATCACCTATGTGCACATAAAGAGAATCTGTAACACATATGAGAGAACTGGGCTGGGTCTAAATAAATAAGATAATAGAGTGAAAAATATTCTATTCTGTCCAATTTCTTGTGAGTCACAATCAGAAAGATGAACAATAAAATAATTGCTTTTGTATCTTAGTGGTCTAATTCTACCTTCCAAATGAACCACACTGAAATAAACCATAGATATACAGGGCTGTTTTTACACAACTTTTGTGACCTTGATGTCACAAACTCTCCTTTCTACTTCCTTAAGTCCATCTGTTGCCTTCTTAGTTCTCTTTTTCCCAGTTCCAAACTCCCAAATTCCCATTGATCTATCCATTAAGTTGAAGATATTTTCAAAAGTCCTCAAGAGTGACCCCTTCAAGGGCAGGGACCTCTGTCTTACTCATATTTATGTCCTCGGAGCCTGTCTGAGACAGTCATTTCAACAGACCACTCAAGGAAATAGACAGATGATCCAAGGCTTGGTAAGTGGTAGGAAGGGCAGACAGGGGATTATATGGACCTACAGAGTCAACACAAGGATTCGGATGAATTCCAGAGACAGTTGATGTGAGAAAGCAGAGGAGGACAAATAGGCCCCCTCAAGAGAAGTCCAACACAGGCAAGCAGAGATTCTCTTGTTCAGGGGCAGAAGGGGTAGGGGTGGGGGGCAGGGGACCTCATACCACAAAGAGAAGGAAGATGCAGTTCAGGCAGAAGATCCAGGCACAATCTGAGGACCGAGAGCAGGACTCTAGTTCCTTAGGAGTAAGAGAGGAAGGCAGAACCACATCCGCCAAAAAGTATTTTGCCAGCAGGGAATTACATCCAAGTATCTGGCATAGAGGGAGAAAGCGGGTCTCGATTACTCCAGGCAGAGACTAAGTCATGGAGAAACAAAGGAAGTACTTAGTTCCTGAGCTGTGAGTGCTCTTTCCTTGGTCTCATGTGTATCATTACATCAGGTTCCTTGGAGCTTGAAAAACTCAGGTGAATCTCTGTTCCAAAGAGTCCAATTGAAACAGTGTTACTTTCAACATCCCCTGGAATTCCCCTGTCCACAACTGCTGCTGTTGCTGCTAAGTCACTTCAGTCGTGTCCGACTCTGTGTGACCCCACAGATGGTAGCCCACCAGGCTCCCCCTTCCCTGGGATTCTCCAGGCAAGAACTAGTCATGTGAAAATATTCACGTAAGATATATATATCAGGGATGCCAAGTTCTGTTCTGCAGAAAAGAAGGAATAGAATAAGAGCATCCAGACTTTGGGGAGCTCAAAAACGAGGGAAGGACATACTAGGGATGAGAATATAAATATTTCAGCAGAGTTAGGGGTAGTGAGAGAGGACGTAGAAGACGTATGGGATCTGAAAAGCTGAGAGAAGAGCAGAAGCAATTGCATCCAAATATTTTTTTGAAAAAGAAATTTTGCCTGTTCTCATCATGGCATGACATAGAAATAAAACTAACTCATTAGTAAAGGAGAAATAAAAGCCAGCCATTGCAAGTGCTCCGAGGATTTCAGAGAACTACATTAGCTAACTTAAATTGGAGAGTAAATAAAGACATCCAGATTATACTGGGCTCTCTTATTACATCAACAAAGAAATGATTAGTTTTTACTAATAGAGCTGGAGCTAATTGATTTCTGCATAACCATAATTCAGTTTAATAAATATTTTCTAATAAAAGCTCAATTAACAAATCAACTTGATTACAATATCACATTAAGTCTCCCAGTCTCTATCCTATTAACTTCCCGCCTTAGAAATGTCTTTCTTTGTTTCTCCTGAAAAGCACATCTGGTATGAAAACTTCTGGAAATCCCAGTGGTTGTCCCCAAAATAGATGGCAGGGCGTTTGAAACCAAGGGTGTTTACTTAAGCTAGGCTATAAACTAGTTTAACGTTTGACTATAAACTAGATTTGTCAAGAAGTAAGCCTTTTTGCTTCTTAATAATAAAATATTTGAGGGCTAAATGAGGTGGAGTTCTGAGAAAGTTATGTTAAAAACTGTGTGGTATAATGTAAAGAACACAAGATTTAGAATCTATAGACCTGTTAGTTTTCTGGATCTGCTGTGTCCTTGCTGTTTGATAGCTTTAAATCATGTTTTTGAATCTTTTTTTCTATAATATAGTAGCAATAACAATAAGAATGGTAGTATATAACTTCCCTTAGCTTCTTCATGAATATTATGGCCATTCATAGACCATTCATTCCTATGCAAGTATCAGTTATTATAATGGTTAAAATGCTCAAGCATACAGCTCCATATTCTTGATTGTGAAGCAAATGTGGAAAGTTACAGAGGACTATTGCTGCTAAGTCACTTCAGTCGTGTCCGACTCTGTGCAACCCCAGAGACGGCAGCCCACCAGGCTCCCCTGTCCCTGGGATTCTCCAGGCAAGAACGCTGGAGTGGGTTGCCATTTCCTTCTCCAATGCAGGAAAGTGAAAAGTGAAAGTGAAGTCACTCAGTCGTGTCCAACTCTTTGCAACCCCACGGATTGCAGCCCACCAGGCTCCTCTGCCCATGGGATTTTCCAGGCAAGAGTACTGGAGTCGGGTGCCATTGCCTTCTCCAACAGAAGACTATTACTTGACCCCTAACCTAGAGTTCTAGAAATTTCCAATGATTTTAGCTCTTTATTCTCCTACAAGTCTAAGAATCCAAAGCCAGTTCAGATGATAAATTAGGTAAAGACTGGGTCCTTGGTGGAAGCATCTTCTCAGAATATTTGATGACCACTTTGTTCAGGTCCATGCCTGTATGATCAGGTCACCCAAAATGACTGTTCTTTTGCTTTCTGTACATCCCCTGCTCGACTAGCAACTACTTCACCTACATGCTACTCACCTGACTGATGTTCCTACACACTTGCCCCTGGCCCTAGCTAGTGACTGTTCTAATCTTTAGATCAGAACATCTCTACCATGATAGCTTATCAAAGAGAGGCATGCCCCTCAGCTAGTTTTCCTGGTAATTAATAAGCCAGTAAAAGTGAAAGTGAAGTCACTCAGTCATGTCCAACTCTGCGACCCCATGGACTACACCCCACCAGGTTCCTCCATCCATGGGATTCTCCAGGCAAGAATACTGGAGTGGGTTGCCATTTCCTTTTCCAAATCAATAAGCCAAAGTGAAAGTGAAGTCGCTCAGTCGTGTCTGACTCTTTGTGACCCCATGAGCAGTAGCCTGCACCAGGCTCCTCCGTCCATGGGATTTTCTAGGCAAGAGTACTGGAGTGGGTTGCCATTTCCTTCTCCAGGGAATCTTCTCAACCCACGGATCAAACCCAGGTCTCTCACATTGTAGACAGACACTTTACTGTCTGAGCCACCAGGGAAGTCGACCTGACACCAATTCACCCTAATCCCACCAGGAAGTGAAGACTGCCACCATGTTCCACCTTCCACCTGCCACACAAAGTAAGGCATCACTCCAGAACCTTGCTTCAGGCATGTAAGATCCCCCATCTATTATCCCCCTGATGTCTCATCACTGACTCCAGGCTCTTTCTTTAGTGTCAAGGATGGGCAAGTACAGATCTTACAGATCTGCAGGGTGGAGGCCAAGAATGCCACATAGCATACAACAATCCTAAGTTGGCCAGCTTGCAAAGATAGTATTTCTGTTCATTCCAACATTTACAAGCTTGGTTTGTGCTAGACTAGGGATAGGGATGCTTGTTCCTTGGAAGAAAAGCTATGACCAACTTAGACAGCATATTAAAAAGCAGAGACATTACTTTGTCAACAAAGATCTGTATAGTCAAAGCTATGGTTTTTCCAGTAGTCATGTATGGATGTGAGAGTTGGACCATAAAGAAAGCTGAGCACCAAAGAATTGATGGTTTTGAACTGTGGGGTTGGAGAAGACTCTTGAGAGTTCCTTGGACTAAGGAGATCAAACCTGTCAATCCTAAAGGAAATCAATCCTGAATATTCATTGGAAGGACTGATGCTGAAGCTGAAGCTCCAATACTTTGGCCACCTGAAGCGAAGAACTGACTCATTAGAAAAGACCCTGATGCTGGGAATGATTGAAGGCAGGAGGAGAAGTGGACGAGAGAGGATGAGATGGTTGGATGGCATCACCGACTTGATGGACATGAGTTTGAGCAGGCTCCGGGAGTTAGTGAAGGACAGGGAAGGCTGGCATGCTGCAGTCCAAGGGATCACGAAGAGTCAGACACAAGTGAGCAACTGAACTGAACTGAACTGGGGGATAGAGACCAGTGATATGGTTAACATCACCCAGGAACTTCAGTTACTGACAGAAGGGAGGGCTTGGGTATATCAAAAAGGGGAGGAGAAATTGCTTCATTCAAGGGACAGCCACTCAGTACATGATGTGGCATCTGTATTTTAGGCACTGCTCTAGATTAACATTGAGATTAAAAACATCATTTTTACCGTAGGAAGCAGATAGTGTATATGGGAAAGTGACACATCTCCATTTTTTAAAAGACACTTAGCACTACCAGCCCCGGTGGTAGCCATCTCCTACCCAGCATCATAGTGCCCTCAAGAGTTAAATGGAGATGCTCAACACTGGGTTTTGGGGCAACAGAAAAATAAGGCACGTGTTACCAAGAGGCTTCTGGAAGATCCTCGTCCATGACATCAAGGAGCTGGAAGCACTGCCAATATGCAACAGTGCCAGGAGCCGGCATATTGCATATTGAGTGCAGCACTTTCCACAGCATCATCTTTCAGGATCTGGAATAGCTCCACTGGAATCTATCACTGCCAGGAGCCAGAGTGAGGAGCTCCATCCATGACAAAGGTCATGAGGAAGGAGGCTCGGCATATGCAAAGGCGGGATCAAGCCTCAGGAGTCCCCCTGGAAATTCTCGAGCATCTACCCCCAAAACCAGAGTCTGCCTACTTTCTGCTTTGTGCTTTTACCTACACCTCTGACTTTATGGGGGGCTGTCCCCCACTACCTCTGAAAAAAGAGTTAGCTTACAGCTCCAGTTAATAATTCCTGGGTGTGACAGTGTTTAACCTACAAACTCCTTTGGAAATCCTCTAGCCTGCCTGAATAGGTTTTTCCAGCCACATGTGATTGTTCAGAGCCTCCCAACTGTGAGAGGCAGGAGATGTTCTAAACTGTCTAAACACAGATTCCTTTGAGTAGTTAAAAGATTGATTAGGAATTGTATTGGTTTTTTTTTTTTTTTAAACTTTACAATATTGTATTAGTTCTGCCAAATATCGAAATGAATCCGCCACAGGTATACCCGTGTTCCCCATCCTCAACCCTCCACCCTCCTCCCTCCCCTCCCCTCCCTCTTGGGCCAATGTTTGCTGCTAAGTCTCCATACTCCTTACCTACTGTGTCCTTGGCAGTGTATTGATTGATATAATGGGTGTATAGAAATGTAAGTAGTAGCCTCAATGTTTGTAACCTTGGACCCTTGAGTTAATTCTTTTCTTGATTGAGCCCACCTCACCTTTGCCCTATAGGAATGCAGCTTTGTCCAGTGCTTTTTTGGAGGCTGGTGCCTGACTTTGGAATAATCACCTTTAGAGAAAGATAAGTTTCTTAAAATGTTAACAGGCCTCCTGGCCAGAAGATGATGTAATTCACCTGAACTTTTGCATATGATAAGTTTGAAAGCCTGGCTTCGATTAGGACCAGGAACTGCTGTCCTTGCATGACCCCACCCCTTCCCCCAGTATCCTCTATGCACAACTTAAGGTATAAAAACTACTTTGGAAAATAAAGTGCAGGCCTTGTTCACTGAAACTTGGTCTCTCCATGTAGCTCTCTCCCAAATTCTGGCTGAGTCTCCATCTGGAGCGCGGAACCCGCCATGCTTGCTAATTATGCCTGGGCTTCTAAGATCCGACCCGGGAGGCCTCAGTGTCTCCTCTCCTTTGGGAGAACGGAAGGACTCCTGTGGCCTACGTAAGTGGTGCAAACTTCTTGTCTTGAAGTTTTATTGGTCTCCCGCGTAAACCAAGCTACTCAGCCTCTTTTGTCCACTGAATTTTCTTACTGAGCTATCCTCATCCTATTACTCTTTATATCTTTGATAAATATTTAAATAAATAGGTCGCCGACGCCGTCCCCGCTTCGAATACCCTGGATCAGCCGGGGCTGGTCCCCGGCACAACAGCTCTTACTGTTCTGAAATTCCTGATGTTTCCTTCAAAATTGGCAGAGCCATCTTGGAAAGCACAGCCCAGCTGGCTGTGAGAGTCACTAAACCCAATGCCAGACTGCACAGGGAAGAAAGCAAATAAACAACTCATGAACATTCTTTATTTGTGGTAAATAGAACCTTGAAAACTTTGGAGGAAAAAAAGACATGGAGATAATATGCTTATGTGCGCTCCATGAGGCAGACTTTACTTTCCCCTAATAAATCAGCCACTAAGAGGATGTTTTTTGGGGCTCCAAAATCACTGCAGATGGTGATTGCAGCCATGAAATTAAAAGCCACTTACTCCTTGGAAGGAAAGTTATGGCCAACCTAGATAGCATATTCAAAAGCAGAGACATTACTTTGCCAACAAAGGTCTGTCTAGTCAAGGCTATGGTTTTTCCAGTGGTCATGTATGGATGTGAGAGTTGGACTGTGAAGAAAGGTGAGCACCGAGGAATTGATGCTTTTGAACTGTGGTGTTGGAGAAGACTCTTGAGAGTCCCTTGGACTGCAAGGAGATCCAACCAGTCCATTCTGAAGGAGATCAGCCCTGGGTGTTCTTTGGAAGGAATGATGCTAAAGCTGAAACTCCAGTACTTTGGCCACCTCATTCGAAGAGTTGACTCATTGGAAAAGACTCTGATGCTGGGAGGGATTGGGGGCAGAAGGAGAAGGGGATCACAGAGGATGAGATGGCTGGATCACTGACTCGATGGACATGAGTCTGAGTGAACTCAGAGATGGTGATGGACAGGGAGGCCTGGCGTTCTGCGATTCATGGGGTCACAAAGAGTCGGACATGACTAAGCGACTGAACTGAACTGAGGAGGATGTTTAGAAGATGTGTGAAAGAACGGCTGAACAAGATAAATGCCTTGAGAGTTCAGAGAAGGAAAGTCTGCCCAATGGTCAGGAAAGGCATAAATGGACAGCCCTTTTGTTAGGACTTGAAGGACAATGTGGGATTCAAATAACAGAGAAGGAAAAGTTACCCCAAATGCTGAATCATCATGTCCAGTGACCAAGAGTTAGGAATGTCCAAGAGAATGAGAAAAGGGGCAGTAAAAATGGGCAGTGATGGACTCTTCTGCACAATGTCAGGGACACACTCCCATCCAGTCTTCACATGCAACAGCTCTGTGAGTTATGTATTTGTAATTATTGCCCATTCTACAGATGAGGAAGCTGAGAATAAGAGTTAAATAACCCACCTCCCTATATCATACAGTACTACAGCAGATAAGAAAAAGAATAAAAATATGACAGGTATTTGATATAGCCTATGTATATTCTTTAAATCAAATTAAATTCAACTCAGACCCTTACCGAAAAGAAAAGGACTCCTCACCCCAGTCCCATTCACTACTATCCCTAGGATAATACAGAGATATAAGGTTCTAGACTTTAGAAAGGGGAAAATGCTTGAGGAGGCCTCTGATCTTGTCCCACATACTCACCTTGATATGCCCACAGCCCCAGTCTGCAGGTTTCCAGAATCTCTGCTGTCTGTATTCAGCCTCCTAGGTGTTCCATCCCTTTAAGAATTGGCTTCCTCCTCAGGCTTCAGGAGAGGCAGGATGAAGTGGGGCTGGGGGCAGGATGGGGGTGGGGGGTTCCTGCCCCTAACTGATACTGACAGCCTTTGTGACCCTGTGGAGTCTAGCCCACCAAGCTCCTCTGTCCATAGGGTTCTCCAGGCAAGAATACTGGAGTGGGTAGCCATTCCTTTCTCCAAGGGGTATTCCCAACCCAGGGATTGAATCTGGGTCTCCTGCATTACAGGCATATTCTTTACCACTGAACCATCAGCGAAGCCCCAATTTTCAGTATCCTTTCCAGTTTGGAGAAGTCCCTGGATCCTTATGCCTGTCTCCACCTACCCTCTCCCACCAAATGCTGCGAATCTCCCTTGAAACTAGGAGCTCAAAACCTTGGCTGCCGTTTTCAAACAGAGAAAGGAAAATGCTGAGAGCACAGATAGCTTTTTCTTTTGGACAAATCCATAGTAGTCAAAAGAAAAAGGAAATGCAAATTAATATCTCAATAAACTGATCTATCACAAATAGCTAACATTTTTAACATTTGCTGCATGGCATGGACTACACCAAGCCCTCCATGAAGGAGGTGGATACAATCATTATTGAAGAAGAACGATTATTCTCATCGTTGAAGAAGCCAGAGCTTAGAGAAATCAAATATCTCACTTAAGATCACAAGTCTCCTAAGTGGTAGAATCAAAACTCAACTTCAAGAATGTCTAGCTGGAAAACCTAAGTTCTCTTCACTGCACCATAAAAGAGAAGCAATCATTCCCCTTCAGAGTCCAGAGCACAGGGTTTTTTTTTCTTCCTTTCTCTTTAAAAAAAAAAAAAAAAAAAAATGCATAATTACAGACTCTGTATTAAATAACAAATCTGAGAAGAAACTTATTCTCAGTCTCATAAAAAACTCAAATCAAATTTCGTGTTAATCACCTTCTAGAACTTTGCATTTGCATACTTAATTTTTACATATTTACCATAATATCATAAATAGAATTTTATAGTCTACATTTTCAATTACCATTATACAGCTCCAGTCTCATTGTTTTAATATATTCTATACACTTTATATATTATAGATAAATACATCAACTTTATTTTATTTAATATATACAAGCATAAAATATTTCTTGTATTTTTTGTTATTTTTAAATAATATAATCTTGTTATTTCTTTCTCTTACAATACCCTTAGCTTCTTCCTATGCTCACCTCTCTCCACAAACAAAAACTATTGCAGTTTAGTGTGTATTGCCCATACATTTCCCCATAGTCATACAATCACATAATAATGCAGGTATTGGGGGATTGTGTTGTTGTTTAGTGGTCATGTCTGCCTCTTTTGTGTCCTCCTGGACTGGGGGACTGGCCACTGATTATTTTATAGACATCTTACAATACATAGTTTTATACTCTTCTGTGCTGTGCTGTTCTGTGCTTAGTCGCTTTGTCATGTCTGACCCTTTGCAACCCCATGAACTGTAGCCCACCAGACTCCCCTGTCCATGGGGATTCTCCAGGCAAGAATACTGGAGTGACATTGAAACATGTATAATATCATGTATGAAACGAGTCACCAGTCCAGGTTCGATGCACAACACTGGATGCTTGGGGCTGGTGCACTGGGATGACCCAGAGGGATGGTATGGGGAGGGAGGAGGGAGGAGGGTTCAGGATGGGGAACACGTGTATACCTGTGGCAGATTCATTTTGATATTTGGCAAAACTAATACAATATTGTAAAGTTTAAAAATAAAATAAAATTTAAAAAAAATAAATTCTTTCTGGTTGAATAAAAAAAAAAAAAAAAGAATACTGGAGTGGGTTGCCATGCCCTCTTCCAGGGAATCTTCCCAACCCAGGGATCAAACCCAGGTCTCCCACATTGCAGGCAGATTATTTACCATCTAAGCCACCAGAGAAGCCCAAGAATACTGAAGTGGGTAGCCTATTCCTTCTATAGGGGATCTCTCCAACCCAGGAAGTGAACCAAGGACTCCTGCATTGCAGGCAGATTCCTTACCAGCTGAGCTACCAGGGAAGCCCCTTTATACTCTTCTACTTCTGTGAAATATGTATTTTTACATGTAGTTTTATTTTTTTAATGCTGTACATTGTGAAAGTCTTTCCAGCTCAGTTGATATTACTCTAATTGTATCTTAGATCAAACCCCTTATGATTATACAGTGGAAGTGACAAATAGATTCAAGGGATTAGATCTGATAGACAGCCTGCAAGAACTATGGACGAGGTTCATAATGTTGTATGGGAGGTGGTGATCAAAACCATCCGCAAGAAAAAGAAATGCAAAAAGGCAAAACGGTTGTCTGAGGAGGTCTTACAAATAACTGAGAAAAGAAAAGAAGTGAAAGGGAAAGGAGAAAAGGAAAGATATACCCATTCTCAAAGTTCCAGAGAATAGCAAGGAGAGATAAGAAAATCTTTTCAAGTGAACAATGCAAATAAATCGAAGAAAACAATAGAATGGGAAAGACTAGAGATCTTTTCAGGAAAATTAGAAATACAAAAGGAATATTTCATGCTAAGATGGCACAATAAAAGGCAGAAATGGTATGGACCTAACAGAAGCAGAAGATATTAAGAGGAGGTGGTAAGAATACACAGAAGAACTATATTAAAAATATCTTAATGATCCAGATAACCACAATAGTGTGATCACTCACCTAGAGCCAGACATCCTGGAGTGCGAAGTCAAGCAGGCCTTAGAAAGCATTACTGAAAAGAAAGCTAGTGGATGTGATGGAATTCCAGCTGAGCTATTTCAAATCCTAAAAGATGATTCTATGCTGCACTCAATATGTCAGCAAATTTGGAAAACTCAGCAGTGGCCACAGGACTGGAAAAAGTCAGTTTTCATTCCAATTCCAAAGAAAGACAATGCTAAAGAATATTCAAACCACTGCACAGTTGTACTCATTTCACATGCTAGCAAGGTAATGCTCAAAATCTTCCATGCTAGGATTCAACAGTATATGAACTGAGAAATTTCAGTGTACAAGTTGGATTTAGAACAGGAAGAGGAACCAGAGATCAAATTGCCAATATTCACTGGATCATAGAAAAAACAAATTTCAGAAAACATCTACTTCTGCTTCATTGACTACCCTAAAGCCTTTCACTGTGTGGATCACAACAAACTGTGGAAAATTTTTAAAGAGATAGGAATACCAAACCACCTTACCTGCTACCTGGGAAACCTGTATGCAGGTCAAGAAGCAACAGTTAGAACCAGACATGGAACAATGGACTGGTCCCAAATTGGGGAAGGAGTACATCAGGTCTATATATTGTCACTCTGTTTATTTAACTTATACACAGTATACATCATGCGAAATGCTAGGCTGAATGAAGCCCAAGTTGGACTCAAGATTTCCAGGAGAAATATCAATAATCTCAGATTTGCTGATGACACCACCCTAATGGCAGAAAGTGAAGAGGAACTAAAGAGCCTCTTGATGAAGGTGAAGGAGGAGAGTGGAAAAAGCTGGCTTAAAACTCAACATTCAAAAAACTAAGTCATGGCAACCAGTCCCATCACTTCATGGGAAATAGATGGGCAAAAAGTGGAAACCATGACAGACTTTATTTTCTTGGGCTCCAAAATCACTGTACATGGTGACTTCATTGTGGATGGTGACTTCCAAGATGCTTGCTCCTTGGAAGAAAGGCTATGGCAAACCTAGACAGGTATTAAAAAGCAGAGACATCACTCTGCCAACAAAGGTCTGTATAGTCAAAGCTATGGTTTCTCCAGTAGTCATGTATGGATGTAAGAGTTGGACGATAAAGAAGGCTGAGAGCTGAAGAATTGATGCTTTCAAACTGTGGTATTAGAGAAGACTCTTGAGAGTCCTTGTACTGCAAGGATATCAAATCAGTCAATCCTAAAGTAAATCTGCCCTGAATATTCATTGGAAGGACTGAAGCTGAAGCTGAAACTCTAATACTTTGGCCACTTAGTGCGAAGAGCCAACTCATTGGAAAAGACCCTGATGCTGGGAGAGATTGAAGGCAGAAGAGAAGGAGACGACAGAGGATAAGATGATTGGATGGCATCACCGACTCAATGGAGATGAGTTTGAGTAAACTCAGGGAGTTGATGAAGGACAGGGAAGACTTGTGTGCTGCAGTCCATGGTATTGCAAAGAGTCAGCATGACTGAGCAACCGAACAACAACAGTGCTTTCTTGTTGACTAATATAAGCCATAGTAGAGTCATTCTGGGAGAAGGCAATGGCACCCACTCCAGTATTGTTGCCCGGAAAATCCCATGGATGGTGAAGCCTGGTAGGCTGCAGTCCATGGGGTCGCACAGAATCGGACACAACTGAAGCGACTTAGCAGCAGCAGCAGCAGAGTCATTCTACAGTTCATTCAGCCTTTCCTCTTTAGATGGGCATTATCCTTTTTGTCACAGCCAACAGCAGTGTAATAAACTTTCTTGAGTGTGTATAGTCTCCTGTACCAGTGCTTTTGTTTCTTTGGGCTAGATGACTGGATTTCTGGGTCAGAGTCCCAGATGACTGAATTTCTGGGTCATATGTTATTTTAATTTCACAGATATTGCCAGATTGCTTTTCAAATTGTTTAACAAATGTACACTTTTAGCAGCAGTGCTCTAGATTCAAATGCTAGTCTGAGGACAACCACATCTCCAGAAATGTCCATTTAGTAGTCTCTCCATGTACTTGAATAGGTTCATTAATAGGTTTGCTTCCCTGCAGGATCTACCATAAGGGAGGAATAAGGGGCAGGGATTAAGAAAATCATTCAGTGGGAATTCCCTTTCACAAAGGGTCTCCACTTTAGACATTACATGTTATAAAGAGTAATATGTAACAAAGTTACCCTGATAGGACTAAAAAAGAAAATATTTATAATTTAACCTTAAATTTATATTTTGTTATCGATAATCCTCACTGGCAATATTTATATTTTAATAAATTTTTGTCATCAGCACAATTATATGGTAGAACACTGCCATCTGTGATGGAACATTTTAAATTCAGTTAAGTCTATACCTTAGGTATGATGTGTGGTCATTATTCAAATGATAAATTAGAGGAATTTTTCAATATTATTTTTCTGTAAAAAAAAAACTACCCTTTTTATAAATCAAAAATATTTCAATGTGCTAATGTTTCAATGAACAATGCAAAGAAATAGAGGAAAGCAACAGAGAAAGTAAGACTAGAGATCTTTTCAAGAAAATTGGAAATATCAAAGGAACATTTCATCCAAAGATGGGCACAATAAAGGGCAGAAACAGTAAAGACCTATTAGAAGCAGAAGAGATCAAGAAGAGATGGAAAGAATACACAGAAGAACTGTAAAATTAAGACCTTAAAGACCTGGATAACCACAATGCTGTAGTCTCTCACTCAGCCAGACATTCTGGAATGTGAAGTCAAGAGGACTTTAGGAAGCATTGCTGTCAATAAAGCTAGTGAAGGTGATGGAATTTAAAATCCAAAGAGATGATGCTATTAAAGTGCTGCACTCAATATGTCAGCAAACGTGGAAAACCCAGCAGCTGCCACAGGACTGGAAAAGGTCAATCCTCACCTCAGCTCCCAAGAAGGGTAGTACTAAAGAATGTTCACAACACAGGACAGTTGCACTCGTCTCCCATGCTAGTAAGGTTATGCTCAAAATCCTCTAAGCTTCAGCATTATGTGAACCAAGAACTTCCAGATGTTCAAGCTGGGTTTAGAAAAGGCAGAGGAACCAGAGATCAAATTGCCAGCATTCACTGGATCACAGAGAAAGCGTGGGAATTCCAGAAAATCATCTTCCTCTGTTTCAATTTTTGGGTTCCAAAATCACTGCAGATGGTGATTGCAGCCATGAAATGAAAAGACACTTATTCCTTGGAAGGAACGTTATGACCAACCTAGACAGCATATTAAAAAGCAGAGACATTACTTTGCCAACAATGATCCATCTAGTCAAGGCTATAGTTTTTCCAGTAGTCATATATGGATCTGAGAGTTGGACTATAAAGAAAGCTAAGCACAAAAGTATTGATGCTTTTGAACTGTGGTGTTGGAGAAGACTCTTGAGAGTCCCTTGGACTGCAAGGCGATCCAACCAGTCCATTCTAAAGGAGATCAGCCCTGGAAGCACTGATGTTGAAGGTGAAACTCCAATACTTTGGCCACCTGATGCAAAGAGCTGACTCATTTGAAAAGACCCTGATGCTGGAAAAGATTGAGGGCAGGAGGAGAAGGGGACAATAGAGGATGATATAGTTGGATGGCATCACCGACAAAATGGACATGAGTTTGGGTGGACTCCGGGAGTTGGTGATGGACAGGAAGGCCTGGTACGCTGTGATTCATGGGGTCGCAAAGAGTCAGACGCGACTGAGTGGCTGAACTGAACTGAACTGAACTGAACTGAAAGCCTTTAATTACATTGATCATAACGAACTGTGGAAAATTCTTAAAGAGATAGAGATGGGAATACCAGACCATCTTACCTGTTTCCTGAGAAACCTGTATGTGGGTCAAGAAGCAAAAGTTAGAATCCTGTATGGAATACTGACTGGTTCAGAATTGAGAAAAGAGTACAACAAGGCTGTTTATTGTCACCCTGTTTATTCAACTCATACACAAAGCACATCATGGGAAATGCCAGGCTGGATGAGTTAAAAGCTGGAGTAAGATTGCCAGGAGAAATATCAACAACCTCAGCTATGCAGATGATACCACTCTAATGGCAGAAAGCAAAGAGGAACTAAAGAGTTTCTTGATGAGGGTGAAGAAGGAGAGTGAAAAAGTCAGCTTAAATCTCAACATTCCAAAAACTAAGATCATGGTATCTGGTCCCATCACTTCATGGCAAATGGAAGGGGGAAAGTTGGAAGCATTGACAGATTTCCTCTTCTTGGGCTCTAAAATCACTGTGGATGGTGACTGCAGCCATGAAATTAGTATCTGATTGCTTCTTGACAGGAAAGCTATGACAAATCTAGATAATGTGTTAAAAAGCAAAGATATCACTTTGCTGACAAAGGTCCATACAGTCAGGGCTATGGTCATTTCAGCAGTCACATATGGATGTGAGAGCTGGACAATAAGGAAGGCAGAGCACTGAAGAATTGATGCTTTCAAGCTGTGGTACTGGAGAAGATTTTTGAGAGTCCCTTGGAAAACAAGGAATAGGAAAAGGAGTATGTCATGGCTGTATATTGTCACCCTGCTTATTTAACTTATATGCAGAGTACATCATGAGAAACACTGGGCTGGAAGAAGCACAAGCTGGAATCAAGATTGCCGGGAGAAATATCAATAACCTCAGATATGCAGATGACACCACCCTTATGGCAGAAAGTGAAGAGGAACTAAAAGGCCTCTTGATGAAAGTGAAAGTGGAGAGTGAAAAAGTTGGCTTAAAGCTCAACATTCAGAAAACGAAGATCATGGCATCTGGTCCCATCACTTCATGGGAAATAGATGGGGGAACAGTGGAAACACTGTCAGACTTTAATTTTGGGGGTTCCAAAATCACTGCAGATGGTGACGGCCGTGAAATTAAAAGACGCTTACTCCTTGGAAGGAAAGTTATGACCAACTTAGATAGCATATTCAAAAGCAGAGACATTACTTTGCCAACAAAGGTCCGTCTAGTCAAGGCTATGGTTTTTCCAGTGGTCATGTATGGATGTGAGAGTTGGACTGTGAAGAAAGCTGAGTGCCGAAGAATTGATGCTTTTGAACTGTGGTGTTGGAGAAGACTCTTGAGATTCCCTTGGACTGCAAGGAGATCCAACCAGTCCATTCTGAAGGAGATCAGCCCTGGGTGTTCTTTGGAAGGAATGATACTAAAGCTGAAACTCCAGTACTTTGGCCACCTCATGCAAAGAGTTGACTCATTGGAAAAGACTCTGATGCTGGGAGGGATTGGGGGCAGGAGGAGAAGGGGACGACAGAGGATGAGATGGCTGGATGGCATCACTGACTCAATGGACATGAGTCTGAGTGAACTCCGGGAGTTGGTGATGGACAGGGAGGCCTGGTGTGCTGCGATTCATGGGGTGGCAAAGAGTCGGACATGACTAAGCGACTGAACTGAACTGAACTGGAAAACAAAGTTATCAAACCAGTCAATCTTAAAGGAAATCAACCCGGAATATTCTTTGAAAGGACTGATGCTGAAGCTGAAGCTCCAGTACTTTGGCCACTTGATTTATACAGCTGACTCATTGGGAAAGACCATGATGCTAGGAAAGATTGAAGGCAGAAGGAGAAGAGGGTGATAGAGGGTGATGGGATGGTTGGATGGCATCACTGATTCACTGGATATGAACTTGGGCAAACTCTGGGAGACTGTGAGGGACATAATAGTCTGGTGTGCTGTAATCCATGGGGTCAAGAAGAGTTGGACAAGACTTGGTGACTGAACAACAACAATTTTCCTGGATAGAGAAACAAATTAGCACAATACTTGGAGAAGATAAATAAAACTATTTATTTACTAAAAATAACTACTGAATATAGCATATGTTTTATAAGCCTGTACTGGCATTTCTTCATCTTTTCTTCTCTTTTCTATTCTTGACGCCCTCCCTCCCAATCTCCTTCCCAGCCTCTCCCTCTCTCCTTTCTTCCCTCTCTCCCTGTCCCTTTCTCTCCCTTCCCTCTAACTTCTGACCCTCCCAACATCCCTGTCATTTACAAACACCCGGAGAAGGCAATGGCACCCCACTCCAGTACTCTTCCCTGGGAAATCCCATGGACGGAGGAGCCTGGTAGGTTGCTGAGAGTCGGATGCGACTGAGCGACTTCACTTTCACTTTTTACTTTCATGCATTGGAGAAGGAAATGGCAACCCACTCCAGTGTTCTTGCCTGGAGAATCTCAGGGACAGAGGAGCCTGGTGGGCTTCCGTCTATGGGGTCGCACAGAGTCGGACACGACTGACGCGACTTAGCAGCAGGAGCAGCAGCCGCAGATCTAGCTCCAAGCCCACCAGGTCTTAGGCAGGGGTTACTGCAGATCCATCATTGGCCACTAGGGGTCCTCTGCTCCCCTGGCCTGAGTGAAGAGAAACACCTTTACTCTTTTCCAATTTTCTTAATAGAAATAAGTCTCACAGGTATTTTCAAAAGATTGTCCCAGAACAAACCAAGGGAAATTAAAAAGTATAAAGAAAAGATGCTTCAAACAGTAAATGTCGTTTCTGAGTTTAAGTTGTCTAAAACCTACTCTTCTCTGCTTTGCTTGCTCAGTTGTGTCTTACCCTGTGCAACCCCCACAGTAGCCTGCCAGGCTTCTCTGTCCGTGGAATTTTCCAGGCAAGAATACAGGAGCAGGCTGCCATTTCCTCGTCCAGGGGATCTTCCCGACCCAGGGATCAAAGCCAAATCTCTTGTGTCCCCTGCATTGGCAGGCAGATTTTTTACAAATACACCACCCAGGAAGCCCCAAAACCTACTCCTAGCTGTCTGATTGAGACAACTAATTGGACACAGGCTTCATTCCTCTCCTTCCATAGTGAGAAAACAGACCAAAGGTAAAATTAAATTGACCATGATGTGAAAGTTAGCAGGCAGCTTACTGCCTCCAACACTTCGCTCTTACCCATCTCTCTTAGCATGAACTTAGGAGGATCCTCTCTGCTCCTCCTTCTTCATCCTGGTGAGATTTTCCTCTGGAGCAATCCTGATCTCTGACTCTCCCTCCAGTGGCCCAGAGGGAACATCACTGGTCTTGCACCTGCCTCACAGGTGTTTCTTTAGCTCTTCAGAGGTCACTAGGACTCTCAGTATGGGAAGTCTTGGTCCCTTCAACTGCTAGCCTCTGACTTGACTCTTCATCCCCATCTCACTGTGAAGTTACCACTATCAGCAAGCTGGGGGGCAGAGTCAGGATCAGAACCCAGGTCTTTTGACTCCCAACATGTGGACTGCCATTTACACTATAATAAAAATCTCTTTCAAAGGGCCGTATGTGGAGGTGACATATATATGTGTGTGTCATACATATACACACACAGATATATATATGACAGTGACAATAAAAATAAAAAGGTAAGCATTTAACATTCTAGCAACACTATTGAATCTTGAGGCTTTTTTATTTTGTTTGGTTTTTGTTGGCCACAAAGACCTTAATTTCCCAACCAAGGATGGAACCCATGTCCCCTGCAGGGGAAGAACAGAGTCTTAACTACTAGACCACCAAGGAAGTTCCAATCTTGAGTTCTAAAACTGAACAAATTAAGTGTGCAGAATAAAATACATCTCTGCCTTCACAGCTAGGAAATGGCAACCCACTCCACTGATCTTGCCTGGAGAATTCCAGGGATGGGGGAGCCTAATGGGCTGCCGTCTATGGGGTCACACAGAGTCGGACACGACGGAAGCAACTTCGCAGCAGCAGCATGCCTTCTCAGCTAGTTCATACATTCATTGGGAAAAAAATAATTTTCTCCACCCTGCAGTGTACTGGTTTTCAAAGACTCGTGTTTTAATCTGAGAGGATGCTTTCAGTGTACTAAGGATTTATGTTCCATTGCTACTGCTGCTGCTAAGTCACTTCGTGCTAGCCAAAGCCAATTTTTACCAGGCAACTTGGAATTAGCACTGCAACAAACTGACAGTAAGTGGATAAAAACCTATTCAGGGTAAAAATAATAAGGCAGGTGGGAAAATGTTGGTAATGTTCCTAACTTTGTCTCCTCTTCTTTGGGGCCTTTTTTCGCAGCTGGCAATCAGCGAAATGAGTAATTATTGCTTTCAGTTTAGCATAGCCAACTTTTTGTCCTCTTTTCCCCTGCTCAGCATCTATCCCCCATCATAATAGTTATACCAGAATATTTCTATATGGGGTTTTGTGCTTCTTATTGCATATTGCATCTCATTTTTTATGTGATATTAAGATCAATCAGTTGTCCGTCAACCATTCCCTAATGACTGGGCCCTGAAAGCACCGACTGTCCTGCCGCCAGCCCCCCTTCTTCTGAGATGCCTTTTGCACCACTCCAATTAGGATAATAGTCCCCTCTGCTTTAGGAGCCCCCTTTTCTTTCTCTCCCTTAGTCCCTCCGGGCACCCAGCCATTTTCCCAGATGTGTGCCCTCCCCTCCCATCCCTCCCACCCTTGTAGCCAGCCCAGCTGGTTTTGTAAGATACTAGGTTGGTGCACAGTGATTTATTTCTTATAAAACAGGCCCAGCACTACTGGTTCTATTTAGTGGACACAGATAATGTTACAGGTTTTAAAGTGATTAAATGTGCAGACTATGCAAACCAAAAAAAAAAAAGAAATTAAATAAAATTCTATCCTTTCTTGGGTATTTATTTGCTGGAATTTTACTACTAAGAAAAACTTCTCTCACCTACTCTTGGGTTAAACTGAAATACAATTCTTACAGAAGAGTGGAATCAGTGTTTGATTTCTTCCTCTTATTTATTAATTTTTCAGAGGAATGAGTTGGCTATGTAGAAATCACCAATGGTGACCAATAGATTAAAAAAAAAATCTACAAACTCAGACTTTTATATGTTTGGCTATGTTCCATTCCATTGCAATTATTTTTCTTTCTGATGCTCAAACTGTCTCTCTAGATTGACTCTTGTATTTTTTTGAAGCGGCTTTATCAATCTTTGATAGCTCTTTTCCTGTTTAAGATGTTCCAGACCCATTTTATACATTATCTGATCCAGAACAGTAAGTCGTCATTTCTGCAAACAGCCTTCATTTCAGTTCAGTTCAGTTCATTCACTCAGTAGTGATGGATTCTTTCTTTTCTGTCCATCACCAACTCCCAAAGCTTGCTCATACTCAAGTCCATTGAGTCAGTGATGCCATCCAACCATCTCATTCTCGTCGTCCCCTTCTCCTCCCGCCTTCAATCGTTCCCAGCATCAGGGTCTTTTCCAGTGAGTCAGCTCTTCACATCAGGTGGCCAAAGTATTGGAGTTTCAGCTTCAGCATCAGTCTTTCCAATGAATATTCAGGACTGATTTCCTTTAGGACTGACTGGTTGGATCGCCTTGTAGTCCAAGGGACTCTCAAGAGTCTTCTCCAACACCACAGTTCAAAAGCAGCAATTCTTTGATGGTCAGCTATCTTTATAGTCCAACTCTCACATCCATACATGACCACTGAAAGAGCCATAGCTTTGACTAGATGGATCTTTATTGGCAAAGTGATGTCTTTGTTTTGTAATATGCTGTCTAGGTTGGTCATAACTTTTCTCCCAAGGAGCAAGCATCTTATAATTTCATGGCTGCGATCACCATCCACAGTGATTCTGAGCCAAAGAAAATAAAGTCTGTCACTGTTTCCATTTTTTGCCCATCTATTTGCCATGAAGTGATGGGACCATATGTCAGGATCTTAATTAATTTTTTGAATGTTGAGTTTTAAGCCAGCTTTTTCACTCTTATCTTTCACTTTCATCAAGAGGTTCTTTAGTTCTTCTTCACTTTCTGCCATAAGGAAGGTGTCATCTGCATATCTGAGGTTATTGATGTTTCTCCAAGCAATCTTGATTCCAGTTTGTGATTCCTTCAACCCACTTTTGCATGATGATGTATTCTGCATATAAGTTAAATAAGCAGGATGACAGTATACAGCCTTGATGTACTCTTTTCCCAATTTGGAATCAGTCTGTTGTTCCATGTCCAGTTCTAATTGTTGCTTCTTGACCTGCATACAGATTTCTCAGGAAGCAGGTAAGGTGGTCTGGTATTCCCATCTCTTCAAGAATTTTCTACCATTTGTTGTGATCCACACAGTGAACAGCTTTAGGGTAGTCAATGAAAGAAGTTGATGCTTTTCTGGAATTCTCTTGCTTTTCCTATGATCCAATGAATGTTGGCAATTTGATCTCTGGTTCCTCTGCTTTTTCTAAATCAAGCTTGTACATCTGGAAGTTCTGGTTCACATACTGTTGAAGCCTAGCTTGGAGAATTTTGAGTATTACTTTGCTAACATGTGAGATGAGTGCAGTTGTACGGTGGTTTGAGCATTCTTTGGCATTGCCATCTTTGGGATTGGAATGAAAACTGACATTTTCCAGTCCTGTGGCTACTGCTGAGTCTTCCAAATTTGCTGGCATATTGAGTGCAGCATAGCATCATCTTTTAGGATTTGAAATAGTTCAACTGGAATTCGATCACCTCCACTAGCTTTGTTCATAGTGATGTTTCCTAAGGCCTGCTTGACTTTGCAGTCCTGGATGTCTGGCTCTAAGTGGTTGATCACACCATGAACAATATGAAGAGTATGAAAAGGCAAAGAGCCTTAGTTCTCCTTAATGATGAATGGAATTCTGAGACCACATCTGGTTGCTAGTGGTATTCATTACTCAAAAGTGCTCATTGCTTCTGGGTTGTCGTTTCTTTTTGCCTTTTGAATAAGAAGAGCTAGAAAATACACCATTTACAAGGAAAAAGTTATAAATTCATGCTAACATTTCCACTTCAAGTTGCTCTTTTAAGGTTTTTGCTTAACCTTTTCAAGTTTTTACTTAATCTCTTTTTTTTCATCACTAAAAAATCTCAGGTTTCATAATATAAACATAATTACTTATTTGCTTTTTCCTACACAATAGGTATAATTGTTTCAAACAATACTAAATTACTATTGACAGAATATGATTAAAGTAGGTTAAATTTTTATAAGATTCTTTTTATCCTTAGAGCTTATCCCACTAGGGAAGTACAGTCAAAATATTCTAAACTCACTTGAAACTTTTTCTCTACTTTGTTGTGGTAGAATTTGAAGGAAGAGGGCTTCACAAAGGTGTCCTGCCATAATCCCTAAGCCTTTGAATATGATAAGATATCATGTCCGTGATTATGTTGTTATATGGCACAGGAGACTTTAAAATAGGAATATTATCCAGGTAACCTGACCTAATCAATAAAGGACAGAAATGGTATGGACCTAACAGAAGCAGAAGACATTAAGAAGAGGTGGTAAGAATAAACAGAAGAACTGTACAAAAAAGATCTTCACGACCCAGATAATCACAAAGGTGTGATCACTCACACTCACCTAGGGCCAGACATCCTGGAATGTGAAGTCAGGTGGGCATTAGGAAGCACAAAGCTAGTGGAGTCCATGGAATTCCAGTTGAGCTATTTCAAATTCTAAAAGATGATTCTGTGAAAGTGCTACACTCAATATGCCAGCAAATTTGGAAAATTCAGCAATGGCCAAAGGACTGGAAAAGGTCAGTTTTCATTCCAATCCCAAAGAAAGGCAATGCCAAAGAATGCTCAAACTACCGCACAATTGCATTCATCTCACATGCTAGTAAAGTAATGTTCAAAATTCTCCAAGCCAGGCTTCAGCAATACGTGAACCGTGAACTTCCAGATGTTCAAACTGGTTTTAGAAAAGGCAGAGGAACCAGAGATCAAATTGCCAACATCCGCTGGATCATGAAAAAAGCAAGAGAGTTCCAGAAAAACATCTATTTCTGCTTTCTTGACTATGCCAAAGCCTTTGACTGCGTGGATCACAATAAACTGTGGAAAATTCTGAAAGAGATGGGAATACCAGACCACCTGACCTGCCTCTTGAGAAACCTATATGCAGGTCAGGAAGCAACAGTTAGAACTGGGCATGGAACAACAGACTGGTTCCAAATTGGGAAAGGAGTACGTCAAGGCTGTATATTATCACCCTGCTTATTTAACTTATATGCAAAGTACATCATGAGAAACGCTGGGCTGGAGGAAGCACACTCTGGAATCAAGATTGCTGGGAGAAATATTAATAACCTCAGATATGCAGATGACACCACCCTTATGGCAGAAAGTGAAGAAGAATTAAAGAGCCTCTTGACGAAAGTGGAGAGTGAAAAAGTTGGCTTAAAGCTCAACATTCAGAAAACTAAGATCATGGCATCCAGTCCCATCACTTCATGGCAAATAGATGGGGAAACAGTGGAAACAGGGGCTGACTTTATTTTTCTGGGCTCCAAAGTCACAGGAGATGGTGACTGTAGCCATGAAATTGAAAGATGCTTGCTCCTTGGAAGGAAAGTTATGACCAACGTAGACAGCATATTGAAAAGCAGAGACATTTCTTTGCCAACAAAGGTCCATCTAGTGAAGGCTATGGTTTTTCCAGTAGTCATGTATGGATGTGAGAGTTGGACTATAAAAAAAGCTGAGCTCAGAAGATTGATGTTTTTGAACTGTGGTGTTGGAGAAGACTCTTGAGAATCCCTTGGACTGCAGGGAGATCCAACCAGTCCATCCTAAAGGAGATTAGTCCTGGGTGTTCATTGGAAGGACTGATGTTGAAGGTGAAACTCCAATACTTTGGCCACCTGATGCAGAGAACTGACTCATTTGAAAAGACCCTGATGCTGGGAAAGATTGAGGGCAGGAGGAGAAGGGGACGACAGAGGATGAGATGGTTGGATGGCCTCACTGACACAATGGACATGAGTTTGAGTGAACTCCGGGAGTTGGTAATGAACAGGGAGGCCTGGTGTGCTGCGGTTCATGGGGTCACAAAGAGTTGGACACGACTGAGCGACTGAACTGAACTGAACTGACCTAATCACATGTGCCCTGAAAAGCAATGAGCTGTGTGTGGCAGAATGTGGGTTTACGAGGATACCAGAGAGATTCAGAGTGTGAGGAGGACTTGACGTGCCTTGGTTGACTTTAAAGATGCAGGATGCAGGCAGCCTCTGCAAATGAAGTGTGGCACTTGGTTCACAGCCAGAAAGGAAATGGGGACGTTAGTCCCCAAACTATAAGGAACTGAATTCTGCCAAAACCTGAATGAGCTTGGAAGCAAATTTTTTCCCAAAGCCTCTAATAGATCCCAGCTTAGCTAACATCTTGATCTTGACATTGTGAGCCCATGAGCATAGAAACCAGCTGATCCACCTGCATTTCTTCCTAAACTGAGAGATAATATATAGGTGTTGTTTTAAGTTGCTAAATGTGTGGTAATCTGTTATGCAGTGATTTGTTGAAGGGAGAGCGCTTCACAAAGATGTCCTGCCATAATCTCTTAATCTCTGAATATGATAAGATATCATGTCTGTGATTATGCTGTTATATGGCACAGTTGACTTTAAAATAGGGATACTATTATCCCTTTAAAATAGGCCTCTCTGTAATGGTTTATGGAGATTTTCCTCATTCTTTTGTACTGCCAAATCATAACTTATTCAATCAGTCCCCCTATGGACAGACATCCAGAACATTTTGATGTTTAAATAGAATATTTTAAAGGCAACATTTTGTATTTTGGCTAGATTTCTTGAAGCGCAAATGTTTTTGGCTAGGTTCCTTGAAGTGGGACTGTTGTAGATCAAAGAGTAAAGTGTATGTAATTGAAGGTCTCTCCCCAACCCCAATACCAAATACATGGTATCTTTTCCAACACCGAAAATTCTCTGATTTTCTGGCTCCAGACTGGGTATCTGAGAATTCAATTCAGTGATGACAGTAACCCCTGGAATTAGCCCAGATCCCACCAGTGAAGGGTTCAGCCCCACAGGACTGCCTTCCCTTCAGATGGCAGACATAAATGAGGTGTCCAGGCCACCTACAGTTCTGTCTAGTGATTACAAATTCAGGGGTTTCCATGATTCTCTTTCAGGTTTGATACTTTGCTATAATACCTCACAGAACTCAGGAAAGTGTTTTCTTACCATTACTGCTTTCTTATTATTACAAAAGATACACTGAAGAACAGCCTGGTGGAAGAGATGGGTAGGGCAAAATAAGGGGATGAGGGAAGAAGAGCTTCCATGCCCTCTGTAGCTGCGTGTGAGGACGCCTGTTTCCCTGGAACCTTCCTGTCAAGTGTGGTATCAAACTTTTGAATATCCATCAATCTGATAAGTGAAATACAGTATGTTAGTGTAGTTTCTAGAAACTATTGAATATTTACTGAAGTGTGAGAAATGGAATATTTCCTGCCATATTGGAAAACAAAGGATGTCACAGTCATCAGCATTGCAGCCCTCCAGTACTCTTGCCTGGAAAATCCATGGACAGAGGAGCCTGGTGGGCTGCAGTCCATGGGGTCACTAAGATTTGGACACAACTGAGTGACTTCACTTTCACTTTTCACTTTCGTCTATTGGAGAAGGCAATGACACCCCACTCCAGTACTCTTGCCTGGAAAATCCATGGACGGAGGAGCCTGGTAGGCTGCAGTCCATGGGGTCACTAAGATTTGGACACAACTGAGTGACTTCACTTTCACTTTTCACTTTCATCTATTGGAGAAGGAAATGGCAACCCACTCCAGTGCTCTAGCCTAGAGAATCCCAGGGACGGCAGAGCCTGGTGGGCTGCCGTCTATGGAGTCGCACGGAGTTGGACAGAAGCAACTTAGCAGCAGCAGCAGCAGCAGCAACATGAGGTAGTGAGCCCTGAGAGAACTCAGGAAGGAAAGAATACCTACCATATAGCAGACATTGGACTGCAGCCACTCCCCAAGGTGAGCCCTGAGGAAACTCAGAATGTGAGAATACCACATACTGGCTCCAGGTAGGTGAAAGGGAGTCGCTCAGTCATGTCCGACTCTTTGTGACCCCCTGGACTGTACAGTCCATGGAATTCTCCAGGCCAGAATACTGGAGTGGATAGCCTTTCCCTTCTCCTGGGGATCTTCCCAACCCAGGGATTGAACCCAGGTCTCCCACACTGCAGGTGGGTTCTTCACCAGCTGAGCCACCAGGGAAGCCCAAGAATACTGGAGTGGGTAGCCTATCGCTTCTCCAGTGGATCTTCCCAACCCAGGGATCAAGCCCAGGTCTCCTCACTGCAGGCGGATGCTTCACCAGCTGAGGCCCCAGGGAAGCCTGATGTGCATATCAAAGGAGTGATTTCAGTGGACCCAGACTTTTGTCTTCCCATACAAAGAAAAGTGCTAAATTTCTTAACTTGACAAATCTGGTTTCCTTTAATTAACAATAATCTTTTGATGTTCCAACCTACCTACCCTTTGTGGTAAAACTTCTGTATAACCTAACTCCCCCTCACCTTCTAGGATCAGTTCTCTCATGGTTACTTGAGATGCTGCTTCCTGGGCTTGAAGTCCTAAAACTTACCATCAAATAAAACATAACTGTCAACTTTCAGTTTGTGAACTTTTTAAGTCATCAAGTGTAATAGTGCACACAGCAGAAGTATGAAAAGTGAAGTGAAAGTGTTAGTCACTAAGTCGTGTCTGACTTTTTGCAACCCCATGGACTGTAGCCCATCAGACCCCTCTGTTCATGCAATTCTTCAGGCAAAAATACTGGAGTGGGTAGCCACTCCCTTCTCCATGAGATCTTCCTGACGCAGGGATCAAACCTGGGTCTCCTGCATTGTAGGCAGATTCTTTACTATCTGAGCTACCAGGGAAGCCCTACAAGAAATATGCAGCTCAATAAATTTTCACAGTGAACACATTTGTACAACCAACACCCAGCTCAAAAAATATAAAGTTGCCTGCTCTATCGCCTCCACACTCCTTTCCAATCACTACCTACCTCATTGCACTAATTAACCCAAATTATAAAAGCAGAGATTAGTTTTACCTCTTTTTGTACTTTTAAAAACGGGAATCATATAATATAGCTCCTTAGGGTCTTTTTTTTTTTTTTTTTTAAAGAACTTAACATTCTGCTTGTGAGATTCACCCATATTGTCACGTAAAACAAGGAATGTTGCCTGAAATGCAGTTCTACAAGGATCAAGTCGTTAGCCACTGCAGTTAGCCATTGATCCGCTATACGCACTGAAAAGAGTTTAGGATGAAAAATATGATGAAGCATTCTGTGTTGTAGATATGTGGGCTGCTGAATATTTAACATGCATATCTAGGGAAGAATTTCAATGACCCTGGATTTTTGCATCTTCATGTATATAGAAAAGGGCTTCCCCTGTAGCTCAGCTGGTAAAGAATCTGCCTGCAATGCAGGAGACCCCAGTTTGATTCCTGTGTTGGGAAGTTCCCCTGGTGAAGGGATAGTCTACCCATTTCAGTATGCATGGGCTTTCCTGGCAGCTCAGATGGTAAAGATTCCATCTGCAATGCAGGAGACCTGGGTTCAATCCCTGGGTTGGAAAGATCCCCTAGAGGAGGGCATGGCAACCCACTCCCATTGGCAACCCATTCTTGCCTGGAGAATCCCCATGAACAGAGGAGCCTGGCAGGCTATAGTCCATGGGGTCACAAAGAGTAGGACAAGACTAAGCGACTAAGTACAGAATATACATAGAAAAACAGTAAAGTCATTAACTTGAGATATGTGTTTCTTGGGATGAGCAGTCATTTCTTGCCTGACTACATGTATTTCCCAGCCAAAAAATTCATAAGTACTGGGTCCTTACCAGTTGCTCACAGCTCTCTGAGAGGTTTTCTTCTGGTCTATAGTCCTCAGCCAGGTTTGTCAACTACAAATTGGCACTTGCCCTGGGTGCTTGCCATCTACCTCTACAAGGATCAAATCATGTGCTGCTGCAGCTGCTGAACTTCAACACTCCCTGAAAGGAGTTCAGAGTGGAAAGGAGCAGAAATGATGTACTCTGTGCTCAGGGTGGGTGGGGAGGGAAGGTGGGGCAGGTGGCGGGAGTTGGGGGGTGGTGGTGGTGAAGTGGGCACAGAACTGACAGGACAGGTCTTCAGATACTCAGGTATTTTCAGGAGTCGATTTTATGACCCCAATTTTTTATTTCCTCTTGTTTAGAAAAACACAAAAATCCTTCATGGTAATGACTGTTCCCTGTGACTAGTAAAAGGTTCATGAGAATAGCAGAAAATTATGGAAAATTATGTGTTCGATGGCATATATTCTCCCTTCCCCCAAATCTCGTATATACTAATATTCCCCCCTGCTTCTTTGGAGCAGTTTCTCAGAGCTATCTGAGGTGCTGTCTCCTGGTCTGCAGTCCTCATTTTGCCCCCCAAAAAAGCTTAACTCGCAACTCTCATGTTGTGCAACTTTTTTTCAGTCAACAGGTTTCTAAATAAAACTGAAACTCACAGCTCTCATGTTGTGCATCTTTTATTTTATCCAACTGCTATATAAAGTTGTAAGTCATTCATTCCTTCTCATCACTGAACTGTATTCCATTGTGGAAATATTTTATAATTTATTTATGCATTCTATTATTGATGGGTCTCTAGGTAGTTTCTGCTACTGCTGCTGCTGCTAAGTCGCTTCAGTCGTGTCCGACTCTGTGAGACCCCATAGATGGCAGCCCACCAGGCTCTCCCGTCCCTGGGAATCTCCAGGCAAGAACACTGGAGTGGGTTGCCATTTCCTTCTCCAATGCATGAAGGTGAAAAGCGAAAGTGAAGTCTCTCAGTCGTGTCCGACTCTCAGCGACCCCATGGACTGCAGCCTACCAGGCTCCTCCATCCATGGGATTCTCCAGGCAAGAGTACTGGAGTGGGGTGCCATTGCCTTCTCCAAGGTAGTTTCTAGTTCGGGGCTATTATAAACACTGCTGCTCTGAACATTTTGATACATGTCCTTCATGAAATATTTGTATACGTTTCTCCCTGAAGGGGAATTTCCAAGTCATAAAATATATTTGTTTAGGTTTAGTAGACAATGATTCACATTTTTGCAAAGAGGCTGTTCCAGTTTACACGCCCAACAGCAGTGTGTCCAAGTGTTGGTTGCTCCACATTCTCATCAACACTTGGTTCTAGAGCAGTTTTAATTTACACTTAAGTTATTAAGAGTGAAACTGAGCATATTTTCCTATGTTTATGGGGCATTTCACATTTCTTTTTCTGTGAACTGTCTTCATCACTTGCTCATTTTAATTTTTTGGTATTCTGCTTCTGAATTTTTAACAGCTCTCCACTGATTAGAGATATTAGCCTGGCTGGTTATTATCTGTTTGACACCTCCCAACACTGTCTGAATGGATGCCTGGGAGGCTAAACCTTACATATTCCATCACCCTCACCCCCTTGATAGTTGGCTTCTGGTTGGGTGTGGCCAGTGGGAGGCAATGGCAGGAAAAAGGAGGGTGGGATGAGAGAGGTTGAGCTATTTTCCTTTTCATCTTCCTAGTTCAACAGTGGCTATATTTCCCTTTGAAACCATTGAGGTGTCATTTCAGGGTCTCCAAAGAGCTCCAGTACTATAGTCCCTTATGTCTCAGCGCAGAAAAGAATTCAGCGAGAGGCAAAGTGATTTATTAGGACACTTGTGAGGCTTACAAGTGGGTGGGCGAGGGGGTGCCATGCCCTGAGAACTTACTGGATTACAGTTTTATAATCAAAGGAAAGGTGGGGAGGGGGAGAAGACTTTCTCTGTCTTTCTTGAGTAGATGTCATGCTTCCATCATCAGCTCCCCCTCCAAGTTGGGCAGGGGAGTTCTCTTGTTCCTATGGTAAAGTTGCTGCTACTGCTGCTGCTGCTAAGTCGCTTCAGTCGTGTCCGACTCTGTGCGACCCCATAGACGGCAGCCCATCAGGCTCCGCCATCCCTGGGATTCTCCAGGCAAGAACACTGGAGCGGGTTGCCATTTCCTTCTCCAATGCATGAAAGTGAAAAGTGAAAGTGAAGTCGCTCAGTCCTGTCCAACTCTTAGCGACCCCATGGACTGCAGCCTACCAGGCTCCTCCATCCACGGGATTTTCCAGGCAAGAGTACTGGAGTGGGGTGCCAATGGTCAAGCTAGGTCCACAAATGATTATTTTTTATGTGTGCAGAGAGAATGTCCTAACTTACTGAGCTCATTGGGCAGTACATTGGTCTTATGCCACCCTTGTTTTTGGAGCATGTCTCATGCCTCTGTTGCATGATTTTGGTGCTATATAAGCCTGCTTGGTTTTGTGATTAAGCAAACCTGCTCTATTGAGTAATCATTAACTTCCAGGGGTCTCCCATATTTTTCTACTTACAATCCCCTAGTGAGATTAAGTATTTAATCGCCTACTTTGTCCCTTTACTCTATCCCTATTACCTTGATAAAACTCTCATGGGTAATTCCTTCTCAATAGTTCAGCCCCCAGTGGACTCTGCTCACATTATTTCGTCCTTGCCTCTTCAGCCCTAGGGGAACTGAGGATGTCCTGATGCTCCTGCCTCTGGGAAGGTCACACCCCTGGTTTGTTCCCTGCTCAGAGCTCTGTATATAATCCTTTCATTAAAATATCTTTATTTAAGCAATTTGGGAGTGAATTCTCATTCCTGCCAGGATCCTGATGGTCACCTATTGGTTTTTATGTGACATGAGTTGCAAATATTTTTTCCCCAGTTTGTCATTCTTTTCTTTGACTTTGCTTATGGTGATTTTTCACACACACAAAACATTTTTTAAATTCTGTAATAAAACTTATCTTTTTTATTATTATTACTTCTGGATATGGTGTCATAGGAAAGTTTTTCCTATTATATATAATTATAAAGGAATGAATCCTCATTTTCTTCTAGAATTTATTTGGATTTCATTTCTGACATTTAGATTTCTGATCTATTTAGGATTTACCCTTTGCGTAAACTCTTGAATTATCTCCTGGGCAAAAACTTTATTGGTTTGGTATATGCTATTTTGGGGGGAGAGTTATAATAATAGTAAGAATTATTGTAATCTTTTATATTCCTATTCAGTTCTTATAGTTTAAGACAGCTTCTAATATAGCAATAATAATGATAATAAAATAGATGGTAATAGCTAAACCTAACAAACTAGTTTTAACTAGCTAGAACTTACAAAGGCATCTTACAAACATATCATTTAATCCTTAGCACGACTCTATGAAATAGGTCTTATTATCAAACCCATTTTTCACGGGAGGAAAATAAGGCTGAGGGAGAGTAAAAGGGAGTAACTTGCCCTGATACTCAGTCACTGAATGCTGGTGATGGGGTTTCAACCTAGGCAGTCTAACTCCACAGTTTTCAGGTTTTAAACCACTATGTGTATGACAACGCTTAACTCCCAGGAGAAATCCTCAAGGTACTTTATTACTATTTCCATATTGCAATGGAGAAAATTGAAGTGAGGAAACATTAACTAAATTACCCAACATTCGCATTTTGTAAATGGGAGCCCAGATTTGGAGCTGAGAGACCTGGGCTTTTTTACCCCCTACACCTCTGCCTCTCACAGCTGTGCAGAATCAGGTCCAGCAGAACCCTTCAGATTCAAGTGGGGTGGGAGTGGTGGCTGGGGAGGGGGAGAGGGGCGGCAAGCTGAAGAGGGTGCAAACAGTCAATCCTGGTTATCTTGAGCAATTGCCAAAGACTCTCTGGCTGGATCTTAAAGGTCATTCACTGACCAGCAATCTAGGATTCCACTCTACCTGTAACCAGAGTGATGACTGATAACATCTTAATAGGGACTTCCTATGGAAAACTAATGAAATGTGTGGCAGAAAAAACTGTTACTTAGCAAAATGGGGGAAATTTGTCTGAAAGCACCAAAAGACCTCAGCACTTTAAATCAGGGTATTCAAGGTGGACGCAGGGTATTCTTAGTAAGAGGGTCCAGAAAATTGATTTGGAATAGAGCTGGGATATATGTATATTATGTGTCTGTGTGTATTGCTATGTGTTCATGTATATGCATATTGGCATATGTTTATACATATAAATATACAAACATATCCACATATATTAGCATATATGAAATGTTTCATCAGTTTTTTTTTAATATTCTAAAATTTTCTTTTTTAAAACTCCACCTTTAGGGGGAAAAAAAAGAAAAAAAAAAAAAAAACTCCACCTTTAAACATCTTCGAAATCATGACATATCTTACATCAGTGACATCTTGGATTTGATGAAATACTTTATATCCACACCTGAATAAAAACAGTTGCCCTGATAGGTCCCACTTTATTTTTTAAATTCATTTATTTATTTCTGACTGTGCTGGTCTTTGTTGCTGTGTGGGGGCTTTCCCTAGTTGCAGTGTGCAGGCTTCTCATTTTGGTGGCTTGTTTTGTTGCCGAGCAGAGTCTGGGGTATGAGGGCCTCGGTAGATGTTGTTCAAGGGCTCAGTTCCCCCTGGGCATGTGGGATCTTACCAGACCAGAGATCAAGCCAGTGTCCCCTGCATTGCAAGGTGGATTGTGGATTCTTAACCACTGGACCACCAGGGAAGCCCTAGGTCCCACTTTTAATTCCCACTAAAATTCAATTAGTATCCTGAAACTAATTGACTTTTGAGGCTGACCCACAATTATACACCAGAGTGTTTGATCACATACTCTCCTGGATGACATTTTTACAACTTCTCATTTTCAGTTTCAGCTTTTTTACCTTGCTTCCTTCTTCATTAAGAAAATTGAATCACTCAGAAGAAAATGTCTATGGACTCTCACCATCACTTCCCACGACTTCCACTTCAGGCATTGCCTAAGTCAATCCCTCCACCTATGCCCTGGATCCCATCCCTCCTGCCACTCAAGGATGTTTCTTGAGCAATTCTACCTCTATCTCCTATATCAGTTTTTTTCATTCTACCTGATTGATTATTCCTATCAATATAAAATATGCTCTTTCTGCTCTATTTAAGAAAGAAACAGGGAAAAAAAAACTTTTCTTGAATTCATTTCCCATATCAAGCAACACGATATCTTTGCTTTAAAACTCTTCAAATGAGTTTCTATACTCATCTAATTTCTCTTCTCCATTTTTCTTGAACTGACTTCATTCAGGCTTTGGCCCACACACTCCTCCAAAATGCTTTTGTCAAGGTCAAGAGGAATCTCTATGAAATGCACAGATGAATTCTCAAGGCTTCTCGTCCTTGACCTGTGTTCTATTGATTGCTTGACACGTGCTTCCTTCCCTTGTCTTTCAAGACATCTCCTATCTCAGACTCCCTGAACAGGTCCCCCTATTTCTCAGCCCCTCAGCGTTGCAGTGTTCAGTCCTAGGTCCTCTTCTCTTCTATATTGTCACTCACATCCTCAGTGTAACGGGTTGAATTGTGTTTCCCAAAAGGTATGTCAAAGTCCATTACTTCAGAATGTGACTTTATTTGGAAATAGGGTTATTTCAGATGTAATCAGTTAAGATGACGATGAGGTTCTGCTAGAATATGGTGGGTCCTTAATTCAATGTAGCCATCATCCTTTAAGGAAAAAAAGAGACATAGAGATAGAGATAACATGGGAGAGAGCATAATGTGATGACATCAGGAGAGACTGAAATGCTGCAGCTGCAAGCCAAGGAATGTCAAGGAGGGCCAGCAAACTCCCAGAAGCTAGGAAGAGGCAAGGAGGTATTCTCCTCTACAGGGGTCAGAAAGAACATGGTCTTGCTGACATTTTGTTCAGGAATACCTAACCTCTAAAACTGTGAGTCAACAATTACTTTTTGTTTTAAATCACCCAATTTGTGGCACTTTATCACAACAGACCTAGGAAACTAACATACCCAATCTTGTAACCCAAAAAACCATCTATATGTGAAGATTTCCAAATTTATGTCTGTGGCTCACATTTCTTTTTAATTGTTTATTTCACATCCCCATTTGGAAAACCAACAGACATCTCAAACTCAATGTGTCCAAACTGTGTTTCTGGCCTCCATCATTTACCTTCACTTCTAGGCTTCTCCATCTCCACTGATGGCAACTCCATCCTTCCTGCTGCTCAGCATAATAGCCCTGGAGTTAACCTTGACACTTTTTTCTTTTATTAAACCCTACATCCAATAGATAAAGAATTCATACTACCTCTGCGTATAAAATGGGGTTCCCTGGTGGCTCAGATAGTAAAGAATCTGCCTACCAATGCAGGAGACCTGGGTTCAATCCCTGGATTGGAAAGATCCCCTGGAGAAGGGAACAGCAACCCACTTCAATATTCTTGCCTGGAGAATTTCATGGACAGAGGAGCCTGGTGGGCTACACGTAGTCCATGGAGTCGCAAAGAGTCAGACACAACTGAGCAACTTTCACTTACTACTTATAAAATACAGCCAGAATCCAACTCTTTCTTACTTCCTTAGCTGATAGCATCATGGTCCAAGACACTGATCCTCTGTTCAGATTTCTCCCAATTTCATTCCTAGTAGAAGTCAAAGTCCTCACCATGAGCTGTGATGTCCTATAAAAACACCTCCTTCTCTTTTCTTTCTTTCTTGTCTGACCCTGTCTGCTACTGCTCCCCTGGCTTGCTCAACTTACAATTCTCTGCTAGTCCCAAATGAGCTTGTTTTTGCTGGTAAAATAACCCACTATTTCATTTTTAAGGTCAACAGATGTATACTCTTCCTGCTCATCAGACAATAGCAATAAGACTTCTTTTAGTGCACATACAAACATGCACACAGACACAAACATGTTTACGAAAATGGAATCTTACTGCTTGTATATTTTCTGGAAGTTTTAAATTTACTATATCACAGGCGACTTCCCATGTCAGCAAAGATAGATTTATTTCATTATTTTTGTCTTGTGTATTCTACTACATGGATAGCTAGAGATACTTTTATTGGCTTGTGGAAATGATTGTTACCTAAAGTTTTATTCTAGCAAAATATCATCAATCTTAAATTGAGATATTTGGCAAAGAGATTGTCCCAGTTTAGCATTATCTATAAATAAATAAACTGTAAAAAAAAAAAGATCATTGGTAAATAATATTACTAATGAACAGATAATTCAGAAAATAAGTATTTTAATATTACAATCTAATAAAGGTTATACTAGAGAAGGCTCACTTATTTTGAAACTATATACTATATATTAACCAGAAATCATTTTTACCATTTACTAAACTGGTTTGGCACTGGACTATCAGAGCTCTTTGGATGCTTCTCTGTTCTACTGCACCCAGAGATAGACACTGTGGATACAGGTCCGACTGAAAGATGCTGAAGCGACAGAGGCAGCACGGTGGAACATAGTTCATATAATATTTATTGAGTGGCTGGGAAGTCCAAGGTCAAGGTATCAGAAGATCTGTGTCTATGAGGATCTGCTTTCTGGTTTGCATATGATTATCTTTTTGTATCTTGGCTAGGTGGAGAGTAGAGAGAGAGAGAAGCCAAGTTCTCTTGTGTCTCTTCTTATAGAGGCACTAATCCCATTCATAAGTGTTCCATCCTCTTGACCTAACTACCTTTCAAAGGCACCACATCCAAATACAATAATATTGAGGGTTGTTGTTGTTCAGTCACTAACTCGTGTCAACGCTTTTGTGACTTCATGGATTGTAGCCCTTCAGCCTCCTCTGTTATGGGATTTCCCACACAAGAATATTGGAGCAGGTTGCCATTTCCTGCTCCAATACTGGGGATTAGGCTCCCACAAATGAATTTTGGGGAACAAAAACATTCAGTCCATAGCAGTATGTGTGAGTGTGTATGCATTTGGATGGCTTCACTCACAGGTAGACACCACCTAGAATAAAACCCGCCCCTGTGAAAATGATTTCTGGGGACACGTGCTCTCTGTTCCTTTCCTGGCTTTCAGTTTGCTGGAGCTATTTCATCAGCCATATTGTGTTCACGTCTACTTTTGTAAGACTCCAACATTTCTGTAAGCATACACAATTCAAAGGCAGAAAAGAAAACTACTTATGTATAAGATATCACAAAAGAAGAAGTAAGCTGTAGGTTTGAAGGCTTGTTCCCCAACTTATGGGTCCTACTTCTATGCATCAGGATGACCTGGGGTATCAGACAAGATACGGAATCCTGGAGTTCAATCCTAGAACTGCCATATTTGTTACAGGAACATTTCTCAAATCTAACACACCATTTTACACAAATAACAAATATTTGATAACAACCTTTTAGTATCCTGAAATGAAATTTATAATAACATAATCTACTTACATATAGAATTTTGAAACTTTAAAATGATACTCTTAATGTTAACAAGAGGGCTTCCCTAGTGGCTCAGCTGGTAAAGAATCTGCCTGCAATGCAGGAGACCTGGGTTCAATCCCTGGACTTGGACAATCCCCTGGAGAAGGGAACAGCTACCCATTCCAGCACTCTGGCCTGGAAAATTCCATGAACTGTATAGTCCATCAGGTCACAAAGAGTTGGACACAACTGAGCGACTTCCACTTTGACTGTTAACAATGATAATGAGTGATTATATCATATTTCTATCCATAACTTTCCTCACCCAGAGAAAAGCCAAAGCATCTATAAGATGCTGTACCATCTGGCCTTCTATTTCCTCTCTGAACTCAGTTTCTATTTTTCTACTTCAGTAGTCTAGCTACACTAGTCTACTAGTAATAGACTAGCTACACTAGTCTCACTTTCCCTTTAACAGCCTAAGGACGTTTGCATCTTTAGGGCCTTTGCACTGAAACACTCCATGCCTGAAACACTCTTTCCCAGATGTCCACTTGGCTGACTCCCTCACTTCAAGTCTTTTTCTCAAGAGATGCCTTCTAACTGAAATTTTCCATAACCAACTTATTCATGCCCATCCCTACTCCTGAGACTTCATTTTCCCTTCTCCGCTTTATTCCCTTTCTGAGCACTTATCATTACTGAAAACAGAATATATTTTATTTTTTTATAGTGTCTTCTCCATCCAAAATTGGCTCCATGAACTCAAGGTTTTTTGTCTTTCTTGTTTACTGACATAAAGTGAGTACTCAGAAAACAGTTGTTGAACGAATGAATGAATGAACAACAAAACTCTACTCATTTCAATATGTTAACCCTACTAGATGACACCATGAAGTGGTCAGACACTTGCAATTATAGATAGGATCACTGTGAATCTGAGGTACAAAAATGCAGAATTGGTCACCTAACTTGCACTGGTAAACCCAATACCATGAGTAGCAGTGATTTTCCAAACTGATGAAGATGTCTTGGTGACATCTGAAGAAATCAAAGTATACTCTTCCCTCAACTTCCACAGTAATGTATGTGTGCATGTGTACTCAGTTGCCTCAGTCGTGTCTGACTCTTTGTAACCCTATGAACTAGAGCCCACCAGGTTCCTCTGTCCATGGAATTCTCCAGGCAAGAATACTGGAGTGGGTTGCTGTGCCCAAGATTCCAAGGAATCTTCCTGCATTTCCTGCAAAGCAGGCTGAGCCATGGGGGAGGCCCATACAGTAATGGCATTTCTGAACAAACTGGTGTATAACAAAACCATGCAAAACAAAAAAGCAAATACACCTTCGTGCTCAGATTAAAATAGTCTGATTCTAGACTCAGAAAACCCACTCCAGTGTTCTTGCCTGGAGAATCCCAGGGACAGAGGAGCCTGGTGAGCTGCCATCTATGGGGTTACACAGAGTTAGACACGACTGAAGTGACTTAGCAGCGGCAGCAGCAGCAGCAGCAGCAGACTCAGAAAATGATGTGAAACAGGTTTTTTTTTTTTTTTAATCATTTGTGGGGCCTTCAAAAGTCACAGGTGAGAGGAATTGTTCTTTTTGCCTAGGATGGTCCCATGTACTGCAAGATGTTTAGTATCCTTGACCCCATTCACTAAATGCCAGGAGTGCCCTCTAATCATTGTGACAACTCCCAAACGCTCCCATAATTTCTAAAATGTCATATTGAGGACCACATATTGAGTTATACGCTTTTTGTTCCAAGTAACAGAGGAATTAAACCCATATGCTAAGTCTCTTCAGTCGTGTCCGACCCTGTGCGACCCCATAGACGCAGCCCACCAGGCTCCCCCATCCCTGGGATTCTCGAGGCAAGAACACTGGAATGGGTTGCCATTTCCTTCTCCAATGCATGAAAGTGAAAAGTCAAAGTGAAGTCGCTCAGTCGTGTTTGACTCTTAGCGACCCCACGGACTGCAGCCCACCAGGCTCCTCCATCCATGGGATTTTCCAGGCAAGAGTACTGGAGTGGGGTGCCATTGCGTTCTCCATTAAACCCATATAGACTTAATTAAAAAATATTTATTGGGTCCCGTAAATGATGGGTTCAAGGCTACATCAACTTCAGGGAAGGCCTCATCCAGGATCTAATAGGTTAGTCATGACCTAAATTCTCCTATTTCTTATCCCTTAGCATATGCTCATCAGTACTCTTTCCTAAGTTTTGGTTCCACCCAGTATTCTCAGCAAAATGTCCTTGAGGCTTCATTCTGACTGGTCTCCATGCCTGAACCAATCATGTGGTTGACAAGGATGGAAGTCCACTCCTGGAGCTGGAGGAGAGGTCAGTCCTTATGTAAACCCCCTGGCTGACCCCAGGAAGAAGCAATGGTTTTCCAAAGGAAATTTGAGGGTATACTGCCAGCAGGAGAGGGACTCGATGCTAAACCGGAAACAGCAGCTACCCACAACTCCTGAAGAGTCTATCTCTGGGAATGCAGCCTGCAACTCAGCAGCTTAACAAATTCCCCAAGGGATTCTTTTGATTTCTAAAAGAGCTTTATTGAGACATAATTTACATACCATAAATTTCATGCATTTAAAATACAGAATTCACTCTTTTAATATATTCACAGTTTTGCAAGTATCACATGATCAAACTTTAAAACATTTTCATCATCTCCAAAAGATACCTTGAACCCTTTTAGCAGTCACTACTAAACCTCTCCACCTCCAATAACTAATTTCTTTCTCACTTTAGACTTACCTATTTCAGATATTGCATTTGAATGGAATCACACAATATGTGGCCTTTTGTGTCTGGCTTCTTTCACTTAGCATTTCAGCACTTCATTCCTTGTTATGGCTGAATAATATTCCATTGTATGAATAGGCCACATTCTGTCTATATGTTAATCCATTAACAGACATTTGGGTTGTTTCCACTTTTTGGCTATTATGAATAATGCTGCTATGAATGTTCATATATTTTTGTGTGGGTGTGTGTTTTTATTTCTCTTGGTTAGATATCCAGAAGTGAACTTACTGGGTCATATGGTAACTTCATGTTTACCACCCTGAGGAACAAACTGTTTTCTAAAGTGATTGCATCATTTGACAATCCCATCAGTAATGTACAAGTGTTCTAATTTCTCTATATATTGCACAGTACTTATTGTGTTTCTCATCATAGCCATCCTTGTGAGTCTGAAGGTGGAAGCTTGATGTTTTGATATTCATTTCCCTAATGATTAATGATGTCCAGTAGCTTTTTATGTGCTTATTGACCATTTGTATATCTTCTTCAGAGAAATGTAAGTTCAGACCCTTCACCCATTTAAAAAATGGATATGTTTGCCACCTTATTATTGAGTTGTAGAAGTTCTTTATATGTTCTGGATGCATGTCCTTTATTAGATATATGATTTGAAAATAATTTATCCCATCCTGTGAGCTATCTTTTTGTTTTCTTGATGGTGTTCTAGGAAGCATAAAGTTTTAAATTTTTTTTGAAATCCAACATATCAAACTTCTGTCACTTGAACTTTTGGTGTTGTTTAAGAAGTCTCCAAGCGATCCTTATATATCCCAAAGTTTGAGAACCAAGGCCCCTGAAGGCATATTTTATTTTTATTTTTTCATTGATATATTTTAAATGTTTTATTGGGTTAGGCCCTGGTCCTAGAGTGGTAAATAAAACAGGGCTCCTGACATCATGGAATTTATGTCTACTGCTGCTGCTGCTGCTAAGTCGCTTCAGTCATGTCCAACTCTGTGCGACCCCATGGACTGCAGCCTACCAGGCTCCTCCGTCCATGGGATTTTCCAGGCAAGAGTACTGGAGTGGGTTGCCATTGCCTTCTCCGTTATGTCTACAAGTGTAGCTATATTATAAACAAATAAACAAATATATATATAATAATTGGGATAAATTTTAAATTGTGGCTCTGAGAGAGAGCAGAGGTTAGAAAATGTTATTTAGATTGCTCAGGGAAGACATTTAAACTGAGATGTCAAGGGTAAAAAGAATTTGATGTAAAGAGTGAGGGAATAATACTCCACGTGGAACACACAATATATTTCCCAGTTTTGTTCTGTCTAGCTTTATGTAAAGTGCTGTCTTGAAAAGATATTATAAGGACTTCCCTGGAGCTACAGGGGTAAAATATCCACCTTCCAATGCAGGGGACGCACATTTGATCCCTGGATGGGGAACTAAGAGCCCACATGCCACTGGGCAACTAAGCCTGTATGTCACAACTTGAGAAGCCTGTGCACCGTAACTAGAGAAATCTGTGCACCACAGTGAAGGCCCAGCACAGCCAAAAATAAAAGTAAATGGAATTCTAGAAAAAAAGAAGTTTCATATCATTGATGAGTCATCATAGGTAGATTCTTCATCCAGCATTTAAGATTCACTTGGATGAGGCCTCTCATTATCTTAGTTCAGAAGTCTTTGGGGAACCCCAAGTGAAACGGCTAATGAAACTGATTTGGAAGAAGAAAATTATTATCTATCTTTTGTTTAAAAATTAATCCTTGCACAAAATCAATGTCATGTTTTTCACATGACTGTAATCTATACAGTGATATATAGTGAAATAATATTTTTTCCATTTTGCTGTGTTTGACTGAATACTGCTAATAGCTCAATATTAGCTTTAGAAGAAGGAAAAAATCTTGAGAGAGCAATTGAAAAAAATGCACTTTTTGGTAGCAGTTTCTATTCTTGAATGCACAGTAAGTTCTCAGTTTATGAGCTATGGGAGGAAAAGCCTTTGTGATAAATAACATATTTGATAATGAGCAGCAGGAGAAAAAAACTGCTTTCAGTTGAAGAGTTCAAAATGAAATAGAGTAAGTCTGGGAAGGACATCTTTTGCATCATGGGTGGATACAGAGCTGAAAGAGCCATAACTGTTTTTGATTCTCATTGTCTCCATGCCAGTCTATGGCATATATTACCAGATCTTTCTTGAATGCCAACTTTCAAAAGGGTTTAGCTCTCTATAGCATTGAGGATTTACTTCCATTATCTTATTTCGTCTTTCTAACTCTACAGATAGGCAGGTGTGAGTAGGCCTATTTTATATATGATGAATAAGCTGAGAGCTGAGATTCGGGAAGGTTAAATGACTCTCAGAGTAACAGCGCTTAGCCAGTGCCTGAGTCAATGCAAATTAAAAAAATAAACGGGGATTTCAGAATAAAAGTCTAAAATACCCTCAAGAACAGACTGCTTTAAGGTCTTTCAAGCATCTGGCTTGCTGGTGACCTAGATTCTGTGTGGAGTTTCAGCTTCCAGTTTTTGACCAAATAAAGCAGCTGTCCCATAGGAATATTCAGGCATCCATGTACCTTTTGTGTCCCTATTATTTCCTTTGTCCCTGAGGACAAGCTGGGTGTTTGGCAGGTGCTAGATAGTAAATTATCATTCTAAAATGGTAACTCAGTGGCCTAATATTAATAAGGAAGCAGCTCCCACAGTGCCAACTTGTAGACAAGGGAATAACTAATACATTTATCAAAGTGGATGGATTTCAGAGTTATTTGAATCCTGTTCTGGGCATAGCATCAGTTTTTGCTGGAGTTTGGTGAACTGGGCTTTATAACTACTTACCTGATTCATTTGCTACCCCTTTCCTCTCCCTTTCGTTTCTTTCTTCCTTCTCTACCTTCATTTTTAAAGCAGTTCTATTGTATGCTTCAACTTTTTATCCTTTTATTAAGACTGCTGCACAGAAGACGCATGAGGCTAGAAATGCTACAGAACATGGGAACTGAGGAAGGGGGTAAAAACCACATATGAGAAGGAACTGTTTTGTCCCCTGAACCGGCAGCACCCTGGGCTGTGTATTGTAATTACTGCTCCCTGGCTTTGGCTCAGAGGTAGAGAGTAGCCATGAAAAGGTCTGTTTACATTCACCCTCCCACTCTAAGGAGTTGTGGGATCCTCAAAGGCTGGTTTCGCGGGTGGATTCACTGTGATATTCCCAGGGTGCGGGACAGTGCCTGGCACCAGGCAGATGCTCAGGCACGTTGGCTGGATGAATGAAAGGTGAGCAGGAAAGGCGACGCCAGGAGTCATCCGCGGCGAGACTGGAGGAGGAGAATGGGACTGTGCGGAGCCTACGGGAAGAATCCGAAAGTATAAGTGCAATGCAGAGAGAATGGCAAAGGCGACGTCCTAACAGCTGGAACTGGGACGGAGGAACGGGATTCAGGGAAGGCCCGAGGAGGGACCACAAAGGTTTACGGGCCGAGACGGTAGGGGCGAGACAAAGAGCAGCAGCTGAGGCCGACCGTGGGAAGAAATGGAAAAGTGGCCGGGAGGGAGGGCAAGCGCGAAAGTAAGGGGTGTGAGGGATGGAAGCTGCGGCGCCGGGGCGGGCAGGGGCGGCGGCGCGCGGAGCCCGGGCGGGGCCGTGGGGGCGCGGGGGCTTCGGAGGGCCCGCAGGCGGAGGGGCTCGGGACGGCGGAGAAGGGGCGGGCGGCGCGAGCGCCGCAAAGTTACTCGGTCTGTGTTCTGGCCGGGTACGCGTGCTGGCGGCGCGGCGGCGGGAGGAGCGAAGCGGGGCTCCGCGGGCTGAAACCCGAAACCTCCGGTCCCCGAGCGCGGCCGGGAGGAAGGAAGCTGCTGCCGCGGCGGCGACGGAGGCGGGGAGGCGGCCCGGGCCGACCCGGCCCTGAGCTGCCGCGGCGGCGGCCTCTGGGTGAGTACCCGCCGGGGCGCGGGCGGGAAGTGGGGCGCTGGCAGGGATGGAGCGGGGCCGACTTCTTTGTGCCGTGCGGGAGGGCGCGGGGGTGCAGGCCAGACGGGGTCTCCGCGCCCCCTTCCCCCACTCCTCCCCGCCCCCACGGCGCTTTTTTTTTTTTTTTTTTTTTTAATCTCCGCGCCCCTTGGAGGTAGGGAGTTATCTTCCTCGCGCACGCCGCTTTGCTTCGAGGATCCGGGGCTCTTTGTGGGAAGACCTTGAAGGCGCGCCCCTCTCCTGCGGCCAGGAGCTTCTGAGAGGCCCTTCCCACTAGCCCGCCTGGCTTCTGCCTCGCTGCCGGAAGCCCCTTTCTCAGACCTCCGGAAAGGGAGGACATCGGTGCGGCCCCGTGCCCCCTGGGCCGAGGGGCTTGAAGGTCCCCGCCGGGACAGATGTGCGGGACGCAGCGGCCTCGACCCTTAGCCGAAATCCGTGAGGACCAGGTGAGCTGCATCCTCGGTCGGGGCTCTGGGCGCTGTCTCCCGAGCTGGACGGAAGGTGCGCCCAGAAGTCGCCCGGCCCACCTGGGCGCCGCCGGGTAGGCGTCTCTGCTCTTCAGGTCTGCCCACGGAGATTCGGTTAGTTTGGGGGTAACTTGGCCCGCCTTCTGGGCCAGAGCTTAGCCCTGGTCCAAACCTTTTGACAAAGGTATGTGGGATAAGAATGTCTACTGAATAACTGTGATGTTCTGGGGTCTGCTCTCGTAACCACACAGCGGTGCGTTATCAGTTTATCGCACATCTCTGAGACTGGTTTTGTTTTTTTTTATTGTACCTTTCATCCGTTTGTCAGTGCTTTTAAGAGCCCTGAAAGCACCTCCTCCCTGTGAAGGTGGTGTGGTTTTGGAGGGAAATGACTTTGGTTCCTTGATGTTGAGATAATGATGGCATTAGTGTTTGAGGGGAGGCTCGTGGTGGTGGTGGTGGAGGGAGCATCACTGTGCCCCCTCCCCATCCAGCCAACAGTGACTCAGCCCAGCGTCTTTTCCACCTGTGACCTGGACCCAGAAATGAGCTTTGGAGAGCTGCTGCATCGAAAAGTATTAGATGGCTTTCCCTCATAATCCCTCGTGGCTACTGAGATGGGTGAGGAAAGGCATTTCCCAGGCCACCAGCAGAGAGAGGTGGTGGGAAGTACCTCAGATCGCACAACTCTCTTTAACTGGAATTCAGCCACCCATTTCAGTCACTTCTTCCACAGTGCCTCTCTTTTCCTGTCTTAGACTACACTCGTTTTATACTTCTAAGATGCTTCCAAGCACTTTAATACACACTTTTAAATTTCATTCATGTAACAGCCCTCTGAAGTGTTATTCACAGCTTTTACAGGTGGGGAAACTGAGACTCAAGAAAAGTACTCTGCTCAGCAAGTAAGGAGCCAAGATTGTACTCAGGTCTTTTGACTTAG
The DNA here is from genome assembly GCF_055505025.1 of Bos grunniens. Taxonomy (NCBI): domain Eukaryota; kingdom Metazoa; phylum Chordata; class Mammalia; order Artiodactyla; family Bovidae; genus Bos; species Bos grunniens. The sequence continues at coordinate 121,532,158 of NC_141167.1, read as the reverse complement.
CAGTACTTTTCACATGGGCTCCAACACAGGTGGGTCCTTGAACTCAGGATTTTCCTTGCCCTACAACTCCACCACCTTGATGGGAAGAATAGGAACTCTTCACAAGGAGGCCTGCTTGGCATTTAGAAACTAAGTCCAAGCCTCAAGTAGTCAAATCATTTTCTTTATGTTGCAGCCCTGTGCAGGGGGAGTCAGAAATGAGGCCTGGCCATGTGTTTAGAGGGTTGGAGTTGTTGCTTGGGTTCTGTGAAAGACAGAATGGGGTGAACTGGAGCTGATCTAAATGCCACCCAAAGGAGGTACAGTTCTGTGATGTAAACTCTGCTGGGACTAGTCAGTAAGCCTGAGTGCAGAATGGCTATGTGGGGGCTGTGTGTAGAACATACCTTCTGTAAAGAGATAGCAGGTGTGACAAGGTTCTAGCACTTTGCTTAATCTGAAATGGGGGAGGCGGGCGGTGGAAAGTTGCAAATTTTTAAGGAAGAAAGCTCCATGTTTTTAAAATTGGCAACTAATTCAAAACAGTTTTCAAAATATGCTGGGCAACCAAATCATGTGTGTAGGCTCGTTGTAGCCTGCAGACTGCCAGCTTGCAACCTTAGGAAGTACTTGCTGTCATTCTGAGAAGCAATAAAGCATAACTGGAGGGCAGAAGTGATGTTTTCTTGCTGTTTTTCTTTGAGATCAACAAACATCAACAAAGTTGGAGGTAGTGCTACCTGGAATTTGGAGTAAGGATTGACTTTATGACTCAATACTTCATTCATTCAGCCAGTACTAGTACTGATCTCCTCTGTGATTTTAGTCCTGCACCAAGAGAATACTTTCAACTAGTTTTTGTTAGCCAGTTTAACAAATCTGGAAATAGAGGTGAATATGAATGCATAATATATAGTTTATTGATATTATATTATAAAACATGATGAAGTACTATTTGCATTTCCAACTTTAGGACCAACCTTAGTATATTGGATATGCCTTTAAAAATACATAAATGGGGATCATATATAATTATATGCTCCATGAGTTAATTTTTTGACTTAATAATCAGACTTGGATGTCTTCTAATGCCAATAACATAGATATACTTCATTCTTTTTAATGGCTACATAGTATTTTATAGTGTAGATTCACCAGAATTCATTTAAACATTTTCCTATTGAGGGGCTTTGAGATTTTTTTTCCAGCTTCATCTATTATCAATGCTATAGTAAACGTATTGAATGGTTTGCCTTGGAAATGAACAGAGATCATTCTGTCCTATGCAATATTGTTCTTTACAGCATCGGACTTTACTTCTATCACCAGTCACATCCACAACTGGGGTTGTTTTGCTTTGGCTGTGTCTCTTTACTTTCTGGAGTTATTTCTCCACTCTTCTCCAGTAGCATATTGGGTACCTACTGACCTGGGGAGTTCATCTTTCAGCATCATATCTTTTTGCCTTTTCATACTATTCATGGAGTTCTCAAGGCAAGAATACCGAACTGGTTTGCCCTTTCAGTCCCTTCTCCAGTGGACCACATTTTGGTCTTCATGACCCAGATCTTCACATTACTAAAAGATCTTTGGGACCCAGATAACCACAATGGCATGATCACTCACCTAGCACCAGACATCCTGGGATGCAAAGTCAAGTGGGCCTAAGGAAGCATCATTAGGAACAAAGATAGTGGAATTCTGGTAGAGCTATTTCAAATCCTAAAAGATGATGGTATGAAAGTGCTGTATTTAATATGCCAGCAAAATTGGAAAACTCAGCAGTGGACACAGGACTGCAAAAGGTCAGTTTTCATTCCAATCCTAAAGAAAGGCAATGTCAAAGAATGTTGAAACTATAGCACAGTTGCACTCATCGCACATGCTAGCAAAGTAATGCTCATAATTCTCCAAGCCAGACTTCAACGGTATGTGAACCAGGAACTTCCAGATGTTCAAGCTGGATTTAGAAAAGGCAGAGGAACCAGAGGTCAAATTGCCAACATCTGTTGGATCATAGAAAAAGCAAGAGAGTTCCAGAAAAGCATCTACTTCTGCTTTATTGACTATGCAAAAGCCTTTGACTGTGTGGGTCACGACAAACTGTGGAAAATTCTAAAAGAGATGAGAATACCAGACCACCCGACCTGCCTCCTGAGAAACCTGTATGCAGGTCAAGAAGCAACAGTTAGGACTGGACATGGAACAATAGACTGGTTCCAAATCAGGAAAGGAGTACATCAAGGCTGTATATTATCACCCTGCTTATTTAACTTCTGTGCAGAATACATCATGTGAAATGCTGGGTTGGATGAAGCACAAGCTGGAGTCAAGATGGCCAGAAGAAATATCAATAACCTCAGATATGCAAATGACACCACCTTTACGGCAGAAAGTGAAGAACTAAAGAGCCTCTTGATGAAAGTGAAAGAGGAGAGTGAAAAAGTTGGCTTAAAACTCAGCATTCAGAAACCTAAGATCATGGCATCCGGTCCCATCACTTCATGGCAAATAGGTGGGGAAACAAAGGAAACAGGGAGAGACTTTATTTTGGGGGGCTCCAAAATCACTGCAGATGGTGACTGCAGCCATGCAATTAAAAGACTCTCACTACTTGGAAGAAAAGCTATAACCAACCTATACAGTGTATTAAAATGCAGCAACATTACTTTGTCAACAAAGGTCTGTCTAGTCAAAGCTATAGTTTTTCAAGTAGTCATGTATGGATGTGAGAGTTGGACTATAAAGAAAGCTGAGTGCCAAAGAATTAATGCTTTTGAACTATGGTGCTGGCGAAGACCCTTGAGAGTCCCTTGGACTGCAAGGAGATCCAACCAGTCCATTCCAAAGGAGATCAGTCCTTGGAAGGACTGATGCTGAAGCTGAAACTCCAATACTTTGGCCACCTGATGCGGAGAGCTGACTCATTTGAAAAGACCCTGATGCTGGGAAAGACTGAAAGAAAAAGAAGAGGGTGACAGATGATGAGATGGTTGGATGGCATCACTGTCTCGATGGACATGAGTTTGAGCAAGCTCCGAGGGCTGGTGATAGACAGGAAAGCCTGGCGTGCTGCAGTCCATGCGGTCGCAAAGAATCGGACACGACTGAGTGACTGAACTGATAGTGAACATGCTTATACATAAGTCTCTGTGTCTGTAGAGTATTTCTGGGTAAAAGTTATTCTTAGAAGTGAAGTTGTTGGGTCAAAGGAAATGTATATTTTAAACATTTATTTAAGCAGAATTCCTTTTGTTTATTGGGATCTGGGGATTATGCAGAAAAAGAGATTGAGTTTGTTTAATTACCTAGGTTTACTTGTTTGGAGATAGATGTATACATAAGGCGTAGGTAGTATTCAAAGGCTATAAATGGTAATACCTCCCTTCTACTCTAGCCTTATATTTTCCTTTTTTGGTACAACTAATTTTGCCACTTTTTTTTGTGTTCTTCTACACACATGCATTTATAGGTAAATAAAATATTCAATTTTATTTTCAATTTTCTTCCCCTAAAAAAATTATTATAGTAACATACTAAATACCCCATTCTGCTTATAGAATTTTAAAAATTTAATGTATATCTTGGAGACTATTCCATATCAAAGTTGTGTGCACTTTAAATGCTGATAGATTCTTCTAAGTCCACTCTTATAAAACACATTAATGGATTTATACTTCTTCAGATCCCTTAACAATTTTTCCATTGACTTGTTGGTGATTTCATCAATTTGTGAGGGTCTTTTAAATGTTAATCCTTTTCTTGTTAATAAATCAAGTATCTTGCCTTTTTTGTCTTCCCAGATTTGCTTATTGTACCTTTGGTTGTTTAATGTTTATGAGTTAGAGTTCAGAGAAGGCAATGGCACCCCACTCCAGTGCTCTTGCCTGGAAAATCCCATGGACAGAGGAGGCTGGTGGGCTGCGGTCCCTGGCGTCGCTAAGAGTCGGATGCGACTGAGTGACCTCACTTTCACTTTTCACTTTCATGCAATGGAGAAGCAAATGGCAACCCCCTCCAGTGTTCTTGCCTGAAGAATCCCAGGGACGGGGGAGCCTGGTGGGCTGCTGTCTATGGGGTCGCATAGAGTTGGACACGACTGAAGCGACTTAGCAGCAGTAGCATGAGTTAGTGTTGGTTGCTCAGTCGTGTCTGACTCTTTGTCACCCTATGGACTGTAGCCCACCAGCCTCCTCTGTCCATGGGATTTTTCAGGCAAGAATACTGGAGTGGGTTGCCATTTCCTTCTCCAATGTTTATGTGGTTAAGTCTATAAGACTTTTCACTATTGCTTCAAGTTTTCTGTCATTTAGGAAGCCTTCTCCTATCTCAAAATTAATTTTTCCTAAATTCTCTCTTTCATCTCCATTTTTCTTTGCATTTTCCATCTAAAATTATTGAAAATTATTGTATCTTTTACTTTTCTTCAGTGTCTTTCCTTTCTGACACCAGGGAGGTCAAGGTTTGAATTTGAGATCAAGGTTAAAGATCAAGGTTTGCTGGTGAGCCTCTTTAGCTAATGTAGCATGTCTGTGAGAAACTCACGTCACCTCTTTGGGCCTTCCAGTCCATCATCTGTAAAATAACACATTAGAATGAGTTACTGCCAAAGCTTCTTTCAGCTCTCAAGTGTTGGAGATGAGTGAACCTGATCCCTTCTTGACACCTGTTACCACAACCTTGGTCCAAGCCTTTGTCTCTCACTAGGGATATAGCAGCAACCTCAGACTGCTGTCTCTGCCTCCATGCATGGGCCCTATAGTCCGTTCTTCACCCAGCAGCAGAATAACTCTTCTAAAACATGAATCAGATGCATCATTCCAGGGGCCTCTGTTCCCACATGGAATCTCATCCACGCTCCTTACCACGACCCACAGTGCCCTGTGTAATCCGGCCCCTTGCCGTTTCCACAGTCCGCCTCTTCCCTCACTCCTCTCCAGCTTCCTTGCTAGTCTTCAAGCATTCCAAGCTCATTCTGACTCACTGCCTTTGCAAGGGCTCTTCCCGTGACCTGAAATTCCCTTCCATCATTTTTTGGTCTCTGCTCAAAACCTTAGCTCTTTGGAGAGACCTTGCTGATTCCTCACTCCCAGCTCACCTACCGTTACTCCATTTTGTTTATCCTTATAGCACCCACCACTCTTTGGAATTATTTTGTGTATTTTTTTATATTTTTATTTTTTTTATCAAGTTATTTTTTTTCTTTTCATATTTTTCCAGATTGATTGAGATATAATTGACATATAGCACAGTAGAGTTTAAGGTATACAGCATAATGATTTGACTTGCATGCGTCATGAAATGATTATCACAATAAGTTTAGTGAATGTCCATCATCTCATACAGATTCAAAATTAAAGAAATGGAACAATTTTTTTCCTTGTGCTGAGAACTCAGAATTTACTCTTGACAATTTTCATATATAACATGGCCATGTTAATTATACTTATTATGTTGGACATTACATCCCTAGTATTTATTAACATTATAACTGGGAATTTCTACTATTGATATTTGTTTGTTTGCTGTCTGTGTCCCCTGTTTGCTGAATGTAAGCTCCAGGAGAGGAGAGATTTTTGGCATCTTGCTGGGTGCTATGTGCAGCTGCAAAGTGGAGCTTAGCTCTCAATAGGCATACAGTAAATGGTTTTTCGAGGTGGCTGAGTGAGGAATGAGACGGGGAAGTTAGGATTGTCTCACAACAAGTGGTGGTGTGGTGAGGGAGGGAAGGGGCCTCCTCTGTTCCGCAGGGGCACCTGTCTCAGATACGGGTCATCAGAAAAATATGTTCAGAAGGAATACCATTTTAAGCCATAATCTCAGTTTTAGCATTATGAGCTTAGTTTGCTGGGCTTTTAAGATCTTCACAACCAGAGATAATCACTATGGTGTGATCACTCTCCTAGAGCCAGACATCCTGGAATGTGAAGTCAAATGGGCCTTAGGAAGCATCACTATGAACAAAGCTAGTGGAGGTGATCGAATTCCAGTTGAACTGTTTCAAATCCTGAAAGATGATGCTGTGAAAGTGCTGCACTCAATATGCTAGCAAATTTGGAAAACTCAGCAGTGGCCACAGGACTGGAAAAGGTCAGTTTTCATTCCAGTCCCAAAGAAAGGCAATGCCAAAGAATGCTCAAACTACCACACAGTTGCACTCATCTCACATGCTAGCAAAGTAATGCTCAAAATTCTCCAAGCGAGGCTTCAGCAATACGTGCACTGTGAACTTCCAGATGTTCAAGCTGGTTTTAGAAAAGGCAGAGGAACCAGAGATTGAATTGCCAATGGAAAGGAAAGATATAAACATCTGAATGCAGAGTTCCAAAGAATAACAAGAAGAGATAAGACAGCCTTCTTCAGCGATCAATGCAAAGAAATAGAGGAAAACAACAGAATGGGAAAGACTAGGGATCTCTTCAAGACAATCAGAGATACCAAGGGAACATTTCATGCAAAGATGGGCTTGATAAAGGACAGAAATAGTATGGACCTAACAGAAGCAGAAGATATTAAGAAGAGATGGCAAGAATACACAGAAGAACTGTACAAAAAAGATCTTCACGACCCAGATAATCACCATGGTGTGATCACTGACCTAGAGCCAGACATCCTAGAATGTGAAGTCAAGTGGGCCTTAGAAAGCATCACTACAAACAAAGCTAGTGGAGGTGATCGAATTCCGGTTGAGCTATTCCAAATCCTGAAAGCTGATGCTGTGAAAGTGCTACACTCAATATGCCAGCAAATTTGGAAAACTCAGCAGTGGCCACAGGACTGGAAAAGGTCAGTTTTCATTCCAATCCCAAAGAAAGGCAATGCCAAAGAATGCTCAAACTACCACACAATTGCACTCATCTCACACGCTAGTAAAGTAATGCTCAAAATTCTCCAAGCCAGGCTTCAGCAATATGTGAACCGTGAACTTCCAGATGTTCCAGCTGGTTTTAGAAAAGGCAGAGGAACCAGAAATCAAATTGCCAACATCCACTGGATCATGGAAAAAGCAAGAGAGTTCCAGAAAAACATCTATTCTGCTTTATTGACTATGCCAAAGCCTTTGACTGTGTGGATCACAATAAACTGTGGACAATTCTGAAAGAGATGGAAATACCAGACCACCTGACCTGCCTCTTGAGAAATTTGTATGCAGGTCAGGAAGCAACAGTTAGAACTGGACATGGAGCAACAGACTGGTTCCAAATAGGAAAAGGAGTACGTCAAGGCTGTATATTGTCTCCCTGTTTATTTAACTTATATGCAAAGTACATCATGAGAAACGCTGGACTGGAAGAAACACAAGCTGGAATCAAGATTGCCGGGAGAAATATCAATAACCTCAGATATGCAGATGACACCACCCTTATGGCAGAAAGTGAAGAGAAACTAAAAAGCCTTTTGATGAAAGTGAAAGCAAAAAGTGAAAAAGTTGGCTTAAAGCTCAACATTCAGAAAACGAAGATCATGGCATCCAGTCCCGTCACTTTATGGCAAATAGATGGGGAAACAGTGGAAACAGTGTCAGACTTTATTTTTCTGGGCTCCAAAATCACTGCAGATGGTGATTACAGCCATGAAATGAAAAGACACTTACTCCTTGGAAGGAAAGTTATGACCAACCTAGACAGCATATTGAAAAGCAGAGGCATTACTTTGTCGACAAAGGTCTGTCTAGTCAAGGCTGTGGTTTTTCCAGTGGTCATGTATGGATGTGAGAGTTGGATTGTAAAGAAAGGTGAGCGCCGAAGAATTGGTGCTTTTGAACTGTGGTGTTGGAGCAAACTCTTGAGTCCCTTGGACTGCAAGGAGATCCAACCAGTCCATCCTAAAGGAAATCAGTCCTGAATATTCATTGGAAGGACTGCTGCTGAAGCTGAAACTCCAATACTTTGGCCACCTGATGTGAAGAGCTGACTCATTTGAAAACCCTGATACTGGGAAGGATTGAGGGCAGGAGGAGAAGGGGACAACAGAGGATGAGATGGTTGGATGGCATCACCGACTCAATGGCAACCCACCGACATGGGTTTGGGTGAACTCTGGAAGTTGGTGATGGACAAGGAGGCCTGGTGTGCTGCAGTTCATGGGGTCACAAAGAGTCAGACACGACTGAGCGACTGAGCTGGAATGAGGATAATGAGTAAAACAAATAATAAAGGGTAAAACCAATTAGCATAGTATAATCATTAGTTATCTTGTGACAGAAGTAATCAACTCAGCCTTATTCTCAACATAGCTTCTGTCTTTTGTCTTCTTGGAGCATGTATGTAAATTTGTTTATGGAGGGAGTTTTATTTTTCTTGATCTGTTTGTTTAGTGTCCATAGGAACAAGTAGAATGAACCCAATTTTTCCTATAGAACAGGCTTTCTTAACCTCAGCACCACTGATATATTGTGCTGGATAATTGTTGTGGGTGAGCAAGAGTGCATTATGGGATGTTTAGCAGCATCCTTGGCCTTAGGTCCCAGTAGCATCCCCTGATATGTGACAACCAAAGACGTCTCCAGAAATTGCCCGATATCCCTTGAAGTGGAAGTGGAGGCAAAATCACCCCTCCTTGAGAACCACTCTTGTAAAATATTGGGGTAGTAACTGAGTTTGATTATTATCTAGAGTCTTCTAATTAGACATTTTCAGACCCTCCCAGCCATCCTGATTCTATCTTTAGCTTTAAAAGATGAGATTTGCTCTTTCGGGGAAGGGGTTGTGGCCTGGAATATCAGTTCCCCTCATTACAGATGTAGGTAAATTAAAATTGCATGTTTTTCAGTCAGCTGGTCACCTGGGTGCCTGAGAGCCTGACTCAGCTGGAGCTGAGCCTTAGTGGTTACCAAGCAGCGGAGTTCTTGGCTGAGTGCTTTCGTGCTGACTGAGCTGTCAGCCCTGAGCCCCCAGTGGAGTCAGACGTGTTTCCATTTTTCAGTCTTTCTCAACAGACTTTCTCTCCTCTCTTTTATTCACCTAGTGGTCAAATGAAACCTCTTTGGTTTTAATTAAAATTTGAATGGGAAAAGGAGAATTGAGTTTTCTTTTCATGTCTTAAGTAGCTTTCTTAAACATTTCTTAAGTTTATCTCCTGACAGTCACTCCACTAGCTGCTTTTACACATGTGACTTCATATATTCTCCTTGGTAATCATATGAAGTTGGTTAATTCCACTGTTTTGGTCTTTTTGGAGAAACTGAGGCTCAGAGAGTTAGAAGATAGCAGGTAGTCACATGAAATTCAAACCGAGGTTTAGTTAAGAGTCTGAAAAACATGTCCTTTCTATTGAATATCAGATCAAAATGGATATTACTATGAGTAGGGGGGATATAAAATCCCACATTCAAAGTACTGTTGGGAATTCAAAGGGGAAACTGAGGAGGAATTTATAATCCATTTGCAAGGGAAAGCATACTCACCTAAAATAAAAATTTTTCCTAAGACAGGCATGTCTGAAAAGATAATATTAAAGAACTATTGGGTTCTTTAAGATGTAAAGATGTAAAGGGTGATCAGGGTCATTGTGAGGATGGGATGTTCCAGAAAGGCTTCTTGAGACTTTTGCTGCTAAGGTAGATGTAAGCACCTTCAGATGTTATTCGTATAAATGTCAGCAAGGGCTTATGATAGTGATCACCAAGCTCTGCCAGGCTGTGGGGATCCACCTGTGCTTTTGGTACCACTTCAGTTGGAAAAAAGAAAATGCTTACTTACAGAGAGCTCATGTGAATCAATAACAGTGTAAAAGATGAATTCAAATTTTATTGACCACAATAGCATGTTTATTGTGAAGAATTTATTACTGAAGAATAATAGTTCACATATGTGTGCAACATCATGTATTTGGTCTACAGAGAGTAACGGCCACCCAGAGTTTGGGAATGCATGACTTAGATAATGTGTGATAGGATAGTTTATAGAGGAAATAAAAATAAGAGGGAAGCAAGGTAACCAAGAAATAATCTCTGCCTTGCTATGCAGATCTGTGCAAATATCATCTGCAAATATAGCTATAGTCTCTTCAAGAAATTCATGTTTTTTAGATTTAGCCTTTTGGAAAATTCTAATATAAGTCATTCAGTATATAACATTTATCTGCACTTATCTATTTGTCTTTCTGGTGGCATAAAATCCAATAGGACTTGACAATCTTTTTTAAAAACTCAGCAGTTTCCCTTTTATCATTTAAAAAAATATTAAAGTAAAATGGAAAGCTCTGAACTATTTCAAGGGCCTTTGTTTTTCTTAATCATTTGGGCCATATAAATACAATTAGCATATCACTTATCTGGCAAAGTGCTGAGAAGTAGAAAATCGACCTTCCCCAAAGGTGCAGAAAGAAATGGCATCTGTCTGACAGAAGCCATACCTGGAGAACTTTGCACTGAAGCCCTTCCTCAGTATATCAGCTTCTACTTTACATAGACCTTTAATAAGCTTGACAAGAAAAGCTACAGGTAAATATTCTCTGTATAGGGAAAAGGACAGCCAAAGTTTGAATAAATTACAGAGAAAGTTTCAAAAGGTTGACCAAAAAGTTCAATCTAGGGGACTTCCCTGATGGTCTAGTCATTAAGAATCCATCTTGCAATGAAGGGTCACAAATTGGAACCATGGTTGGGGAACTAAGAACCCTCATAGCAGCTAAGCCCTCGTGCCACAACTAGAGAATCCGTGTGCCACAGCGAAGATCCCATGTGCCAAAACTAAGAACCGACTCAGCCAAATAAGTTTGTTGCTGTTCAGTTATTCAGTCTTGTGACTTTTTGTGACCCCGTGGACTGCAGCACGCCAGGCTTCCTTGTCCTTTACCGTCTCCCAAAGTTTGCTCAGACTCATGTCCATTGAATTGACAATGCCATCCAACCATCTCCTCCATCACCCTCTTCTGCCCTCAGTCTTTCACAGCATCAGGGTCTTTTTCAAAGAGGTGGCTCTTTATATCAGGTGGCCAAAGTATTGGAGCTTCAGCTTCAGCATCAGTCCTTCCAATGAATATTCAGGACTGATTTCCTTTAAAATTGACTGGTTTGATTTCCTTGAAGTCCAAGAGACTGTCAAGAGTCTTCTCCTCCGACGCCACAGTTCAAAAGCATCAATTCTTTGGTGCTCAGCCTTCTTTATGGTCCAGCTCTCACATCCAGACATGACTACTGGAGAAACCATAGCTTTGGCTGTATGTATCTTTGGCAGAGTGATGTCTCTGCTTTTTAATATGCTGTATAGGTTTATCATAGCTTTTCTTCCAAGGAGCAAGCAGCTTTTAATATCATGGCTACAGTCACCATCTGCAGTAATTTTTAGAGCCCCCTAAAGTAAAGTCTGTCATTGTCTCCATTGTTTCTCCATCTATTTGCCATGAAGTGATGAGACTGGATGCCATGATCTTAGTTTTCTGAATGTTGAGTTTTAAGCCAACTTTCTCACTCTCTTCTTTCACTTTCATCAAGAGGCTTTTTAGTTCTTCTTTACTTTCTGCCATAAGGGTGGTGTCATCTGCATATCTGAGGCTATTGATATTTCTCCTGGCAATCTTGATTCCAGTCTGTGCTTCATCCAGTCCAGCATTTCTCATGATGTACTCTGCATATAAGTTAAATAAGCAGGGTGGCAATATATAGCCTTGATGTACTCCTCTCCTGATTTGGAACTAGTCTATTGTTCCATGTCCAGTTCTAACTGTTGCTTCTTGACTTGCATTCAGATTTCTCAGGAGGCAGGTCAGGTGGTCTGGTATTCCCATCTCTTGAAGAATTTTCCACAGTTTGTTGTGGTCCACACAGTCAAAGGCTTTGGCATAGTCAATAAACAGAAGTAGATGTTTTTCTGGAACTCTCTTGCTTTTTCGATGATCCAGCGGATGTTGGCAATTCGATCTCTGGTTCCTCTGCCTTTTCTTAATCCAACTTGAACATCTAGAGGTTCACGGTTCATGTACAGCCTTGATGTGCTCCTTTCCCAATTTTGAACCAGTTTGTTGTTCCACGTCCTATTGTGATTATTGCTTCTTGACCTGCATACAGATTTCTTAGAATGCGGATAAGGTGGTCTGATATTCCCATCTCTTTAAGCCAAATAAATAAATTGATAAAGAGAGTTGTTTTTTTGTTTTTTTTTTAAGTTCAGGTTTTTCTGTAAGATGTTTTAAAAAAAAAACCTGAACAGACTTTTTGGCCTACCCAGTATAAAAGGAAATCACATTGCCCTTACCCAGCTTGAGGGAATCACTGTGTTTTCAATCATGTAATAAAGACTCACAGGGATAACCCCCTACCTGAGTAACTGGGAAGCTGAGCAATCTTCTCTAAAATTTCTAAAGAGAGCATTCCATTAGCACTGAAATCTGAGGTCAGAATTCCATTTATCTTGGTGTTTAATGACCTTGAGTCATCATGAAAATCATTATGATCTGTATACCTTATTTTCAAATATAGGAAAATGTGTGATAGATTTTCATGAATTTTGCCTAAAGGTTTGAAACAGAGGTTTGACATTTTAAGGTGATAAAACCCCACCAACTCATAAAACTCATGTTTCTAGAATGAGGCATTTCCAAGGATCAGCTTGGGTTTTGGTGCATTTTTGAAGGGGAAATTGTTACTGGAGATCCTGTCTCTCTGGCTCTTTTTGTGTGTTTGTGTGCGCGTTTTTTAAAAAATTGAAGTAAAGCTGATTTACAATATTTGTTAGTTTCAGGCATATAGCAAAGTGGTTCAGTTATAGAGACATGTTTTGCGTCTTCCCTGCAAAAAGTTGTCGAGATGCTCAGAGAAGTGGTAGTCCGTTGGTGAGAGATCAGGTGAATATGGTGAATGAGGCAAAAGTTCCTAGCCCGGTTCATTCAACTTTGGAGTGTTGGTTGTGAGACCTGCAGTCGGGCGTTGTGGGGAAGGACGGGGCCCTTCCTGTGACCAGTGCTGGCTGCAGGCATTGCAGTTTTCCGTACCTCTCATCAATTTGCTGAACAGATGTCATGGTTTCTCTGGCATCAGAAAGTTGTAGTAGATCAGATGGGCAGCAGACCACTGAACAGTGACCATGACCTTTTTTTGGTGCAACTTTGGCTTTGGGAAGTGCTTTGGAGCTTCTTAGTTCAATCACTGAGCTGGTCATTGTATACAATCCGCTTTTCATCGCACATCACAATCCAGTAGAGAAATGGTTCATTGTTGTGTAGAATAAGAGAAGACAACCCTTCAAAAATGATAGTTTTTTTGATTTGAGGTCCATTCCCCTCCTCATTTGAGGAGGGCATGGTAATCCACTCCAGTGTTCTTGCCCTGGAGAATCCCATGGACAGAGGAGCCTGGCAGGCTGAAGTGCCTCGGGTCACACAGAGCTGGACATGCTTGAAGCAACTGAGCTTGCGTGTCCAGCTCATGAGACACCCACTTGTTGAGCTCTTTCACCTTTCCAATTTGCTTCGAATACTGAACAACTGTAAAAGGGTCGACATTGAGTTCTTCGGCAACTTCTCAAGTAGCCATACGAGGATCAGCTTCGATGAGCCTCTCCGTTGTTGTCACCTTCTGATGGCTGGCCACTATGCTTCTCATCTTCAAGCCTCTTGTCTCCTTTGCAAAACTTCTTGTACCACCTCTGCACTGTACATTCATTAGCAGTTCCTGGGCCAAGTGTGTTGTTGATGTTGTGAGTTTTCTCTGCCGCTTTATAACCCATTTTGAACTCAAATAAGAAAATCCTTCAAATTTGCTTTTTATCTAACATCAGTTCCATAGTCTAAAATAAAGATAAAATCATCAGCAACTGATAAGTCATTAGCAAAAAAGTAAAAAAGATAAATGCACATTAAAATGATGTGACTACTATTTAGAATGTATTTCAATATCAAAAGATACATTTTAACAATGCAAAAACCACAATTACTTTTGCATTAAACTGATAGTACACCACATCAAGTCAGGGATCTGTTGACAGGAAAAAGGGGAGGATGGTTATTGACTGGATAATGAATAGTGTTTGCTACATCTGCAAAAATAATTCTCTAAAGGCAGTATAACGGCTTGTGTGCAAAGATGTTCAGTGTTCCACTGTTAATTCACACTTTCATTTATCACATATATCAGCCACCTGTCATTTGCCAGGTGCTGTTCTAGGTGCTGACCCCAAGATTTCTTACTGTCTTGGAGCATACAGTCTGGTGTGAGGGAGAGACATTAACAAGATAAGAAAATAAGTACATACACGTGCAGTAAGGAGGAAAAGTAAAGCAAGGGAATGGGGCCATAAAATGTTAGAGAGAGGTATGAGATGTTAGGTTGTGTGGATTGGGAAGGTTTTGCTGAAAAGGTGACTTGAAGACTGAAAGGAAGTGAGAGCAACCTACAATGATATCTTGGATAAAGGCATTCCAGACATAGGAAGCAGCAAGTGCAAAGGCCCTGAGGTGGACGCATGCTTGATATGTTTGATAAATAGTAATGGCAGTTAAAAAGTAATTTTTATTATGAAATTAGACCAGTAGTGGAGAGCCAGATCATGCAGGGCCTATTCTAAGTGACAGGGGAATACTTTTGGGGTTTTGAATAAGCAGTGACTTGTTCATGTGTTTTGACTTCTATTTTAACAGGCTTACTCTGGTTGCTGTGTTGAGGATGGGGACAATGGCGGATGCAGATGCTTTCTCTTTAGTGAGAAAGCGATTTTAATAATGCAGAGAAGACATAACCTGGACCAGAGTGATGGTAGCAGAGATAGAAAGACATAGTTGAATACTAGATACATTCCAAAAGTAGATCCATTAGCCAGTAGATTTGCTAATGGATCAGGCAGGAGATGTGAGAGAAAGTGAGGAGTCAGGAGTGACTTCAGAGTTTAGGGTCTGAGCAACTGGAAGGATGAGGATACCACAACATGAGTTGAAGAGACATGGAAAGAGCAGATTTGAGAGGCAAAGGATTTGAAGTCTGATTTTGGACATGTTAGGCTTGTGGTACCTGTGCCATTCAAGTAGAGATATTGAGTAACCAACCAGTCAGGAACTCCAGGGAGTGGTATTGGCTTCTCTCTGCCTGAGCACCAGCTCCTGACCAGACCCTTGGTCCATTTGCCCTGGGTATCACCACGGGAACATCTGGCAGCAGCATCAGGTCAACTTGGACCAAGCTTGAGCAGGCCTGACCTGATCTGACCCAGCTATGCCTTTGGGGTTTGCTGGGGTCCCAGCTCCAGGCAGGCTGGCCTTGGCCAGCGTCTGTGGAGGCTTTCCTGAGCCTGCCCTGGGAAAGCTGGCATTTCTCTTCTGCCACCTGGGGAAGTAGTGTGGTCCAGGCTGGGTGTCCAGCTCAGAAAGCTATTTCTGTATTGAGGTCTTGCTTGACCTTCAGTCTCCTAAGGCCTCCCCAGAGAGCTGTTGTCAACCCGCCACTGCTTTCTGTCTCCTAAAGCGCTTTTCTGTTGTCTTCATCATGACTTCAGCTGGTTGTTTGTGGATTTTCTGGGAGGCTGAAGTGAACCCTCCCCATCTGTGTTGGCCAGCAAACACAAGGATGATGATGCCACTTTCAGTGTTGCTGGGGGAGGCTTGGGAGGGAGGCCAGTGGCCCTTTGAAAAAATTCGACAGTTCATGGCTCAGAGTCCAGCTTGGCTTAGTACTGAGGGTTCTCCTCATTCTCTAACACGCATAACAAAAACTGCACCAGAGGAATTTGATGAACAAAAAGTGAGTTTTGCTTTACCATGTGATCTGGGGACAGTGCAACATGATGAATTGTTTTACTCAGTGACTTTACCTTGGAAGTCACTGCTGGACTAGTTCCTAGTGAGGAATAATATGGTGCAGACATAGCTTGTATTTCCTCCTCTACTGCAGGAGGAGTTTACTCTATATACTGTCTGAAGTTCTTTTCTTTTTCATCAGTGGTTGAGAAACCGTGAAGATAGCTGACTTCCTTCATTTCATGACTCTCTCAATCCCATGGGGAGAGAAGTTAAAAAGAAGATACCCTGGTATATTTTTTCCAACTTTTTTATTGCTGTAAAATAAATATACCTAACATAAAATTTATCTTCTGAGCCATTTTTAAGTGTACAGTTCAGTAGTATTTAGGGCTTCCCTGGTGGCTCAGAGGGTTGAGCATCTGCCTGCAATGCAGGAGACCAGGGTTTGATCCCTGGGTCGGGAAGATCCCCTGGAGGAGGAAATGGCTACCCACTCCAGTATTCTTGCCTGGAGAATCCCAAAGATGAAAGAGCCTGGTAGGCTACAGTCCACGGGGTCGCAAAGAGTCAGATACGACTGAGTGACTTCACTTTTCACTGTCTTTCAGTAGTATTTAGTACATTTATATGGTATAGTCATTGTCATCATCTGTCTCCAGAACTCTTCTCACCTTGCAAAACTAAACCCATTAAACAACTCTCCTGTCTCCCTCTTACCAGCCCCTGGCAACCACCATTCTACTTTCCATCTCTATGATTTTGACTACTCTTAAGTACCTCATACAAGTAGAATCATACAATATTTGTCTTTTTGTGGCTGGTTTATTTCACTTAGCATAATGTCCTCAAAGTTCATCCATGTCGTAGCATATGTCAAAGTTTCTCTCCTTTTAAAGGCTGAATAATGTTCTTTTATGTGGATATACCATATTATGCTTAGCATTTCACAGTCAGTGGACACTTGGATTTCTTTCACGTTTTAGCTACCATGAATAATGCTGCTATGAACCATGGTGTACAAATATCTCTTTGAGGTCTTTTTTACAATCAGTCACTTTTTCTATTTGTTTGTGTATTTATTTGGGGCTGCAGTGCATGCTCTATGCAGGCTTTCCCTAGTTGTGGTCTGTGGGCTTCTCCTGGTGGTGGCTTCTCTTGTCACAGAGCGCAGGCTTAGGGCTCGTGGGCTTAGTTGCCCCACGGCATGTGGGATCTTCCCAAACCAGGGATCAAACCCCTGTCCCCTGCATTGGCAGACAGATTCTTAACTACTGGACCACCAGGGGAGTCCCTCTCTTTGAGATCTTGCTTTCAGTTATTTGGGGTATACATCCAGAAGCAGAATTGCTGGATCATATGGTAATTCTATGTTTAATTTTTTGAGAAATTGCTGTACTGTTTTCCACAGTAGCTGTACCATTTTACATTCCCGTCAACAGTCTACAAGGGTTCCAGATTCTCCACATCCTCACCAGCACTTGCTATTTTCTGGGTTTTCTTTGGATGGTAGCCATTCTAATGAGTGTGAGGTGATACCTCATAGTTTCGCTTTGCTTTTCCTAGGGATCAGTGAAGTTGAGCATCTTTTCATGTGCTTATTGGGTAGTCATGTATCTTTTTTGGATATGGAGACTTTTGTTGTTGAATTTCAGGAGTTCTTAATATATGCTGAATATTCATTTATAGTCTTATATATGATTTGCAAATATTTTCTCTCAATCTGTGTGTTGCTCTGTCCCTGGTATCTTTTGATATACAAATTTTTAAAATTTTCATAAAGTTCAGTTTGTCAATTTTTTCTTTTGTGCCTGTACCTTTGGCATCACATCCAAGAAATCATTGCCGAATTCAGGGTTGTGACTTGGTATATTTTTGTATCTCTTTAAAGCCTCACTCCCCCATATTTATTTGTT
Source organism: Bos grunniens (assembly GCF_055505025.1). Lineage (NCBI taxonomy): Eukaryota > Metazoa > Chordata > Mammalia > Artiodactyla > Bovidae > Bos > Bos grunniens. The sequence continues at coordinate 121,514,597 of NC_141167.1, read as the reverse complement.
TATTTCTTTCTTTCAATCAAGTTATTAGACCAATAGATCAGTAACACATTTTAGAATTCATAAATCTTTATTAATTCATTCTGCAAGCAGGGAGAGCATTCCAACTCGAGGCAGAAGCCAGAGCAAATTGGAAAGGGCAGCATGTAAGCATAGCTGGCTGGAGCAGAACGCACATAAAGGGGTTGGTGGGTGAAAAGACTGGGATTTAGATGAGGCCACACCATGTTGAATCCTACTGCTGTGGTGAGTAGGTAAATTGAAAGTAGTCTCATAGCCATAGGACCAAGTTGGAGAGCTGTTATCAAATATTCTCTTGAACTGGGCACTTAACCTTTCTGAGCCTCAATATCCCCACTTTATTCATTTAACAAACATATGTGGTGCCAAATTCTATTTTAAGCACTCTTCAAATATTAACTCATTGATTTTTGTCCATCAAGCATATGAGGTACTTATTCCTGAGCAAGAAATATTATCTCCATTTGACAGAGTGGGGAACTGATGCCCAGAGAGGTCAGATAACATGTCAAGACCATAGAGTCAGTAGCTAGTGGAGCTGGGATGTGAACCCAGGCTCTCTAGTTCAGCTCATGCTCTTAACCGTATGTCGTGCTGCTTCTCTGAAACAGGGAGAAGAATAATTCCTACCTCTAAAAGTTATTCCGGAGATGAAATGATGTATGTAAACTTACATTGTCTGTTGCACATTCTTTTGCCAATACTGATTATTATTAGTTAATAATAACTAAAGAACACTTTGGAAATGGGTAAGATTCTCAAGGGCATAGAGAGAAAGGAACGGATCAAGTACTGAGCCTTGGGAAATGTTTTTGCTGAGAAACAGGAGCTTAGTTTTGGAAAGACATCTGACAGAGTTATGGCTGAAAGTTAGATCTTTGTGGAGAGGGTCATGGTCGGTGAGGAGCCCTAGACTCCAGATTTTCAATCCTTACAAAGGAAATTGTTGAGGTTGGTGATGTTGTTTGATGTATATACAGAGGTGACCAAAGCCAGGTCTTTCCCACTGGCCAACCAAGAATTCAGACAAGGACCACAGGGTCACTGGGGTTCTGACTCTAGCTTCTTTTCCATCTTCTGGTACATGCTCCCAAACAGCCCAGGGTTCAGACCTGCATTACACGTAAAGTGGGATGTTTTGGAAGAGGAAATTACTAGGTTTGTGGTGCCCTTGTGGGGACAAGAACAAAGCACTGTGCATTGTAACAGACCCTGGGCTGGCTGGGTAGACACATCCCTCTGGGGCTGCAGGGGTCGACTCATCAACCCACCGTCTTTGGAACAACTTTCATGTGTATGCCAGGGAAGGACAGAGGAATGCAGGGAAGGAGACCCAGGGTTCCTAGGATCTCTTTCTGGCTATCAACGAGTTGTGTGGTCTGGTTTGTGGGTGGGATAGGGGTGGGGGTTCACTGTCTAGCTCAGTTACCTTAGTGGAAGACAGGTTGTTAATTTGAATATTTTCCCCAGCTGCACCCCCTCAACTGCTCCAGTTGGTGATTGATGAGTAAAATGCTTTGAGGTGCTGAGTTGAAGATCCCCTGAAAATATGGCCAAAATACCATCACAGTGATTTCACTTGAGTTTATTTGAAGTGGTGTTTGGAAACATTTCTTCACCTGGAGGGTTGTTTATTTGAACCTATCATACATTTGATTTCTTTAGATGAGGGCATGTGGCAGTCCCAGCTTTTAGGCTGCTCAGCTCTTCATAAAAATGGGAGGCCACAGAATGAGCCACTGTCCCAGTTGCGTTTGTTTAAGAATATCAGAAGAGATATCCTAAAAGAAACTGTTTTATCTGGAGAAGACTTTTGAAGAGGTCAGGTGTATCTTGTCATGTCCATTACCCTTGTTAGAGAGGTGCCAAGGGTCTGCCTCCTACTGACTAGCATGATCTCACAGCACTCATCTGAGCCTTGGCCTGTGGCCTGTGGAATCTCAGGCTGTCGCTTTGATGGCCCCATTTGTAATGGGTATTTTAGGGGTGAATGAGGCCTTCTTTTCCTTGTAGTAGCTTGTGGACTGGATCACGGATCTCCTGGGAGGTGAAAAGCTTACTTATGCTTCCATGTGAAGAAACTCCATGATACTAGGGTCCGTGGGTCTGTGGCGTGGTCTGTGACAAGAAGAAAAGTTCTCAAGGAGGAGACTGAGGCAGGCAGAGCTGTGCCTGAGGAGTTGGCCTACCCATGAGAAAGGGAAGGTTCCTGGTGTCAGTGTCCAGAGAGGTGGAGTCTTGATGTGCTGTATCAGATCATGGTGTATCAGAGTATCAGTCAGGATTCTTCAAGTTGCAAGTGACAGAAACCTAGTCAAATTGGCATAAGTGAAGGAGAAAATCACTAGGTCATATAACTGAGAAGAACAAGAAGATTCAGAATCGCATATTATTTCACCAGCATTTGTGAATGGACTCATTCATCGGACACGACTGAGCGACTTCACTTTCACTTTTCACTTTCATGCATTGGAGAAGGAGATGGCAACCCACTCCAGTGTTCTTGCCTGGAGAATCCCAGGGACGGGGGAGCCTGGTGGGCTGCCGTCTATGGGGTCACACAGAGTCGGACACGACTGAAGTGACTTAGCAGCAGCAGCAGCAGCATTCAGTGTTCTCCCCGCCTACCTCTTTCTCTCTCCCTTTCGTTCTCATTCTCTTACCCTTTTTTGTCTGTGAGCTGTTTCCTTGTCGTGTCCAAGATGGCCAGCTGCTGCAATGCTAGGCCCACAATGGTAGGCTAGCCCGTCCCCCAGCTGTTCCAGCCAGTGTCCTAGGTCCTGTGACCATGGCCTCAAAATATGGGAAGGTCCTTTCCCAAAGTAAAATCAGGGCGAGCTCTTCAAGTAGAACCACAATATGAAGTGAAGGCTCACTGTGTCCAGATCCTGTCCTAGGCACTTGATATAAATAAACTCACTTGGTCCTCACAATTATTTGGTGAGGAAGATAATGTTCTTTTAAAAATTTCTTTATTTTTTTCTTCTTTTTGGCCGTGCTCAGTCTTCACTGTGGCGCATGGGCTCTTCACTGTAGTGCAGTCTTCTCTAGTTGCGGCCTGTGGACTTCTTGTGTTGTGGAGCACAGGCTGCAGACCTCACAGGCTTCTCTGCTTGTAGCACATGGGCTTAATTGCCCTGCTGCATATGGGTTCTTAGTTCCCCAACCGGGGAACCCACATCCCCTGCATTGGCAGATGGATTCTTAAGCCCCTCAGAAAGATAATATTCTTCCTTACAGGAGCTGAGCTTCAAACCTAGGTAGTCTTTAGAGTCTGTACATTTAACCACCATGCCACGCAACCTCTAACAAGTACAGGGAAACAGCAGGAAAAAAGTCCACTGTAGGTTGATGAAAATCAGAATTCTGGGTAAAAATATGAGATGGAACCAGAACATATCTAAATTTATCCAATTAAATAAGGGGAAGCGAGAGAATCCACCTTTATATTGTAGTAATTCTGTTTTTGCAATGCAAGACATTTCTAGAATTATTTCTTGGGAATTAGCATGCAGGCTGGTCTATAAAACACAATAGATACCTGTCTCAATATCCTATAGTGTTGCCTTGTTTATTTACCCAAAAGGTTATTGACCTCTCCCTCAAGTGACAGGATTTGGCTTTGAATGATTTGAGGTTGTTGTCAGTGATCTAACCCAGCAGATAAGCCACTGTCTCTGGGAATATTCAAGAAAACCAAAGGCAGTTCCCAAAGAGGACTGACTGTGATGCTTGGAGCCATGACAGTAAAGACAAGGACATATCCAGCCTTTCTTGGTGACGTGGCTGAGTGGGCTAGCTCTCTTTCCCAGGAATAATTTCCAATATGTTTATTCAAGTTGTGTTCTAGTCACATTGTTTCTTGGAGTTGCAGCCCAAGGTGATTTATTTGCTCAGGGCAGGACGTAGGGAGAGTGGGAGTCAGAAACATCTCTGTGTCTGGCAGCATCACTGGCCAGGAGAGTGGCGATGTGAGTCACTCTTGAATTTGCTTCCATTCAATATGCCCTGGCTTGTTGAGCCCTGAGTAGGCTGGTCGCCTGCCAGGAAGCCTTCCCTGGCTGGGATATTCCCAATCCTCTGTCTTGTTAAAGTACACCCCTGGGGGATTTGCTGGGGCTTGTGCCAGAGGCTAGGGTTTTGGATTTTCCTGGGTGGGCAGCTCTTTGACTACATTCCCCTTCTGCCTTCTGGGGCGAATTGGACCAGATGATCTCAAGGGCAGCAGCCAACCCTGGGTTCTCTGATTCTGAGTTCACTAGTGTCCCTGCTAATAGGGCCACTGGAGAGGAACCATGTCAAACAGTACTTTTCTCCTTTTTAAAGCTTTTGGATTGGAAGCTTAACATCCTATTTTTATTTTTTTTAGTGGCTACATTTATTATGCTAACACTCATATTTGATTTAACAATGACAAACGTTTGAAGGTTAGTCATTTATCAACAAATAATTACTGATGTACCTACTATGGCCAGGCACTTGTCCAGGTGTTGGGAAACAGCCATAACTAAGTCTCTGGCCTGAGTATAAACTAACTTGTTAGGAATATTTTTAGTACAATCATACCTTTAAGAGCTTCCATTTTGCTTAGAGTTTTAATTTCATCTTGGTTTTAAAGCTCCCAAGTTAGCTATTTTTATAAAACTTGGTGTTGATGTTTAACTTTTTAAATTTAAATTTCATTTTTTTGCTGTTCTTATTTTAGATTCATCCATGTATTTACCACTTTCCATTCTAACAGTTGATTTTTATACCCTACCCCTTATTTCTGGATTTGGTTTCCTTCATGAAATGTATTTTTAAAGGGATCATTCAAATAAGGAATGATCAGTAAACATTCACTCTCTGTTTGCCTCAAAAGAATATTGTGCCCCCTCTTGAATGGTATTATAGAACCATAAGGCAAGAGTTCTTTTCTTTAGCACTTCTGTGATTATTCCACTGTTTTCTGGCCTCTATTTTCTGTTTTCTTCAAAAGAGGAGTCTGCTGTTTATCTAATTATTACGTCTTTATAGGGAAATTTGCTTTTGCCATTTTCTCTGTATCTTGGTGTCATTTTTCACTGTGATGTTCCTTAATGTAAACTTTTTCTAATTTATCTTTAGAACTCGATATGCTGTTTTGTTCTAAGGACTCATGTGTTTCTCTAATTCTAGAAAATGTTCAATTAAACGTCTAAATAATACATCAACCTTGAGGTAGACAGTGTCTGTTGACCCTAATGTTAGTTGGATGCTTTTGAATCAATTAACAGAAACCTAATTGAAAATAGCTTTAAAAATAATTTTACAATTTTATTACTTTGCATGATTAGAAGCCAAGGTGAATGTGACTTCAGGATTTGTTGATTAAACAATTCCGGATCAAGCCTTTCTTATTTGCCATGCTCAGCATGTGCCCAGCACCTGTAATAATCCCAAGGTGGCTGTCACAGCTCTGCTCTCTTGGCCATTAAGAAAAGACTTCTCTTCTAGGGTCTTTGTGAGATCAAAGCAGCTTTTCCCAGAAATCCACTGACTTTCAAGAAGAAAGGGAAAACGATAGTTTAGACCACTCAAGATCTAACTTTCAGAACCAGGGATCCGATCAACCTTCTCTGAGTCACCGGGAGGAGGACTGGACACCGAAACAAAGTCAGAGGTCTGCTAGTAAGGAAAAAAACTGAAGCTGGTTTCTGGGTAGACACCCAAGAGTATCTGCTCCCTTTCACTCTAATCTGTCCAGAGCCTGCTTCTTTTGAATATATGTTGAATCTGCTTATCCTGTTCTTCATGTGTGTTGACTTTTGTTGGATATTTTTATTTTTTTAAGCTTTTTTTGTTGCCTTCTGAGTAGTTCCCTCAGAACTGTCTTCCAGTTCACCATCTTTCTCTTTAGCTGAATCTGTTGTTCAACATACTCTGAGTATTTAATTTTGGTTGGTTAAAATTCTGATTTCTAGAATTTATATTTGGTTCTTTTTCACAATTATTATTAGTTTTTCATGATGTCATATTTTTTCACTATGGTTTCTACCTATTTTTCTTTTAAAGATTTTAATTGTGTTTATTTTATGATCTCTTTTATATTTTTCTATTAATTCAAGTTCTTGGAATATCAGTTCCTCTGGTTTTTGTTTTGTGGATTCTCCTTCAGGGCAAATGCTATGCATTCACTTTCATTAAATGTTTATTTTGTGAGTGTGGAAATTCACTGCAGAGCCATTTTGTGTCTACTTCTGCTAGAATTAATTTTTATATGAATTTATTAGCTTGCATAGTACATAATTTATAAATTTGGTACCCTCATCAGCATGGCACATGACTCAATGTATGATTTCTCATGGAAAAAACTTCAGGCATCACCGAGAGCTTCAGATAAATGACTATTTTTGCCACTGTCCTTTGCTAATAAGAGGATTTTTTTCTAATCCCTTTTTCATGGAGGAACCCACTCCTTATGCAGGGTACTGGTTTCAGTTCTCTGCCTTGTGACCCAGAGTCATCCTCTGACATAAGAAGACCTCAGCCCTAGGGGTTCTGAACTAGGTCTAATGGGCTTTTGGCTACAGTTGTGAGATTACAACACTGGCTTTGAGTTTTCTCTCTGTTTTCTGTTACCTATGGATTTCCCTTTCTTTTTTCAAATTTGGCTTTTTAAAAACTTTTGGATCATATTTAACCCAACATTTCCATGGATTTGGAGCAGGAAAGATGTTCACATTAGCTGAGTTCATCATGTTTCCAGAAATGATTTCCATAATGAGTGAAAAACACTACACTTTGCTCAAGTAAAGTAATTATACTTATCAAGTACTTCCTGTTCATTCCCTCATTTGCCTTTTTTTATTTAAAACATTTGTGTTTTATTCATGTTTATTCTATTTTATTGAGGTGTAATTGCTGTACGGTATTATGTGTTGTAGATGTGCAAAATAGTGATTCATGATTTTTAAAGGTTACACTCCATTCATAGTTACTTAAAAATATTGGCTATATTCCCCATATTGTACGGTATATCCTTGTAGCTTGTTTTATACCAAATAGTTTGTACCTCTTAATTCCCTACCCCTTTGTATCCCTCCCCTCATTGTGTGTGTTAATCTCTCAGTCGAGTCCAGCTGTTTGCAATCCCATGGACTGTAGCCCACCAGGCTCCCCTGTCCTGGAATTTTCCAGGCAAGAATACTGGAATGGGTTCCCATGCCCTCCTTCAGGGAATCTTACTGACCTAGGGATCAAACCTGGGTCTCCCACATTGCAGGTAGATTCTTTACCATTTGAGCCACAATTTGTACTTTATTGAAGAGCTTAAAAAATAGTGACGGAATCCAGGTGGGTGAACCTATGATGGTGGAAAGACAAGAGTGGAACATACCTGGAAAAGGGCACTTGTGCTGCAATCTGAGCCATCTCCACTCTCGTCACCCCGTTCTGCACGGTCAGGAGATAAACACAGGCATTGCTTGTATTTGTGCCCCTCGTTGTAGCTTATTTTATACCTAATAGTTTGTACCTCTTAATTAATTCCCTCTCATATGCCTTTGGTAGCTACTAGTTCTCTATATGTCAGCTTCTTTTTTATTATATTCATTAGTTTCATTTTTTAGATTGCACATATAAGTGATAACACACAGTAATTGTCTGGTTTATTTCACTTAGCATAATACTCTCCATGTCCATTCATGTTGTTGCCAATGAAAAAAAGTACTGTGTTTTTATGAAAAGTGTGGTTCATCCTCACTCCCAGGGAACAAACAGTTTAGTGGGAATCAAGAGGAGCATGCTGTTAATTACAAGGCATATTAGGGGGACACTGCTTTGCTTGGCTGAAGTAATTATACCTCATGAAGTACTTCCTGTTCATCCTCTCATTTGCCTTTTATGTTTTGAATTTCTTCATCTTTCTAACTGCATTCTGGGAAATTTCCTTGAGCCTGTTTTTATATTTATATTTGAATAGTGAATTCATACAGATACCCACAGTAAGTAAGCTAAAACCACAGGGTTCTTCCTCACCTTTCTCTATTCTCTGATTTGTTTCTTCTTTCTCCCATAGTTAGAAATGTGTTTCCCAATGTAAGCATGTATATTCAGTTGCTCTACACTCAAAAAGAATTGTAAACTTAAAACACCATTAACAACATCTAACCTGCTGTGTAAACTTAGTGGTTCTCTTGTCTATACAATATACACCATTAAGAGTTTATAGTCAAAACATTGCATTTAAAAGCTACTTGACTTAATTCTTTTCTTTGTTTGATTGTTATCAATCTAACACATCATTTGGCTTATTTTTTTTTCTGTTTGCAATCAATTATACATTTACTTTGGCTTTATTGACTATGCCAAAGCCTTTGACTGTGTGGATCACAATAAACTGTGGAAAATTCTGAAAGAGATGGGAATACCAGACCACCTGACCTGCCTCTTGAGAAACCTATATGCAGGTCGGGAAGCAACAGTTAGAACTGGACATGGAACAACAGACTGGTTCCAAATAGGAAAAGGAGTACGTCAAGGCTGTATATTGTCACCCTGCTTATTTAACTTCTATGCTGAGTACATCATGAGAAACGCTGGGCTGGAAGAAGCACACGCTGCAATTAATATTGCCAGGAGAAATATCCATAACCTCAGATATGCAGATGACACCGCGCTTATGGCAGAAAGTGAAGAGGAACTCCAAAGCCTCTTGATGAAAGTGAAAGTGGAGAGTGAAAAAGTTGGCTTAAAGCTCAGCATTCAGAAAACTAAGATCATGGCATCTGGTCCCATCACTTCATGGGAAATAGATGGGGAAACAGTGGAAACAATGTCAGACTTTTATTTTTGGGGGCTCCAAAATCACTGCAGATGGTAACTGCAGCCATGAAATTAAAAGACGCTTACTCCTTGGAAGGAAAGTTATGACCAACCTAGACAGCATTTTAAAAAGCAGAGACGTTACTTTGCCAACAAGATCCATCTAGTCAAGGCTATGGTTTTTCCATTGGTCATGTATGGATGTGAGAGTTGGACTGTGAAGAAAGCTGAGCACCGAAGAATTGATGCTTTTGAACTGTGGTGTTGGAGAAGACTCTTGAGAGTCCCTTGGACTGCAAGGAGATCCAACCAGTCCATTCTAAAGGAGATCAGTCCTGGGTGTTCATTGGAAGGACTGATGCTGAAGGTGAAACTCCAGTACTTTGGCCACCTCATGCGAAGAGTTGACTCATTGGAAAGACCCTGATGCTGGGAGGGATTGGGGGCAGGAGGAGAAGGGGACGCCAGAGGATGAGATGGCTGGATGACATCACCGACTCGATGGATGTGAGTCTGAGTGAACTCCGGGAGTTGGTGATGGACAGGGAGGCCTGGCGTGCTGCGATTCATGGGGTCGCCAAGAGTCGGACACAACTGAGCGACTGAACTGAATTGAACTGATACATTTACTTTTTATATACATTTTTATTTAACTTAGTATGTAAAATATTTACATGGTTCAAAAATCGAAACTGTGGGACTTCACTGGTGGCTCAGTGGTAAAGAATGCAGGAGACACTAGTTCAATCCCTGATATGGAAAGATCCCGCATGCTGCACACAACTATGGAGCCTGTGCGCTAGAGCCCAGGAGCCCACGTGACCCAACTGCTGAAGTCCGAGCACCCTAGAGTCTGTGCTCCGCAACGAGAGAAGCCACCTCAATGAGAAGCCCACACACTGCAACGAAAAGTAGCCCCTGCTTTCTGCAACTAGAGAAAGACACACACAACAACAAAGACCCAGCATAGTCAACAATACATAAATAAAATAAAATAAATGTTTACATAATCTACCTTTCAAGAAAAAAATCAAAACTGTAAAAACATACTTAGAGAAGTCTACTTCCATCTGTATCTTAGTTTCTGGTTATCTTTCCTACTTTTCTTTTTGCATAATTAAATATGAAGAGTGAAAATGTGTTAAGTTGCTCAGTCGTGTCCAACTCTTTACGGCCCCATGGCTCCTCTGTCCATGGAATTCTCCAGGTGAGAATACTGGAGTGGGTTGCCATTTCCTTCTCCACAGATCTTCCCGACCCAGGGATTGAACTCAGGACTCCTGCATTGCAGGCAGATTCTTTACTGTCTGAGTCACATATATTTATGTATATTTAATGTGCAAATCTATTATTTCTCCCCTTTTCTCAAACATTTTCTTTTTTTTAATAACTGCCTTAATAAAATAACCCTGCATATCTATTATTTTATGTTATGAACTTATATCTTCAGAGTAAATATCTAGAAATGGGATTGCTAGATCAAAGCTTGGGTGCCTATGTAGCTTTGTTAGGTATTACCAGATCCTCCTCCCTTCAGTTTTTACACTTTGCATTCCCATGTGGAGGGTAGGAGAATGCCTGCTTCCCCACAGCCTCCCCAACAGACAGAGTTGCCAAACTTTTGAATTTTTACTGGCCTGAAAGGCAAGAGATAGTGCCTCAGTGTAATTTTAGTGTCCATTCCTGTTATTTTGAATGAAACAGAACATCTTTTCATGCATTTAAGGACAATTAGTGTATCTTTTTCTGTGAACTCTCTGTGTATGCCTTTTTTCAAGTTTATTGAGATATATTTGACACATAATACTGTATAAGTTTCAGATGTACATGATGATTTGATATATGTGCATATTGCAAAACAATTACCACCATAAATTTAGTTAACAGCCATCATCTCATATAGTTGCCATTTTTTAAAAAATGTCTTTTACCCACTTTCTACCTTTTTATTTTTAGGAATTCCTTATGAATTAGAATGATTAGTCCTCTGTGATATACGTTTTAAGTATTTTCTCCCATTTTGTCATTTGTCTAATGACTCAGAATTTGTTTTCTTTACCGCAATGTTATCACTTATACAGTTAAGTATAACATGCTTATAGGACCTTTATTTGAGATTTGCTTAGTTGCTCAGTCCTGTCTGACTCTCTGAGACCCTATGGACTGCAGCCTACCAGACTTCTCTGTCCATGGGATTTTCCAGGCGAGAATACTGGAATGGCTTGCATTTCCTTCTCCAGGGGATCTTCTCAACCCAGGGATTGAACCAGTTAATAATTTACTTATAAGAATGAACAAAATTTATAACTCAAGGAATAAAATCCAAAAATAAGCTAACAAAGAAATAGAAGGCATAATTATAAAGTATATTTATCACACAAAACTGGAGTACCTAACATATTGCATAACTGAATCAAAATTCAGAATATTTTAGCAGCCTGGAAATATGAACCAAAATGCACAAAATGATGTTTTGTACTTAGGCTTAAAAACACTAATTCCATTAGTTCAAGCCTGAGGACACGTGCCTTTACATAAACTCATATGTGTATAAACAAACCTTCGGTTTTAATTGACCACACATTTGTATAAGTCCAACAGTTAACAGATAACAGTTGCTAAAAGAAAATGCACTCTTAGAATGAACTATAGTAGAAGATTATCCTGATGATGGAGAAAATTTTCCCTTTATGCTCACCATTTACCAGATATCCAGAATGATATGTTCAGTTTGGAGGACCACAAATCAATAGGGTCATTGAAATTGGTGAGAAACCGAGGAAGTCTGGCTTAGTAAAGAGTCCAGAAGTCACATCAGGAGCCTGGAGATTTAATCTGGAGAAAAGAAAGCAAGTCATGTGTGAAATATTTGAAGGCTGTCAAGAGTAGGTGGGATGAGAATTAATTGATGCCATTCAAGCTGGCAGGATCTGTGGTTGTGACCTATGAATGAGGCTTGCTGTAAAGGGAGACTTTCTAAACTGACCTTTAGGGCTGCTGGGAAGGGGAAGGACTGCCTTCCTTACCCTACCAGCCCCCTATGGCCAAAGGTGTCTGGACAGAGGGTTCTGGTCAAGTGGAGATCATGGGCTGCTGCTGTGTAGGCAGTCTAGGCACCAGGGTTCTTGCTGTGTGGCTCGTGGAAAGCGATCTTTCCTTCCCTTCTGGTGTCTTCTCTTTGTCAGAAATAAAAGCAGGTGGGGAAAATGATCTGTGGGATTTTTTGGCTAATTAAAGTAGATGAAAATTTTGGAGAAACATTTGTCTGTAGGATTTGATGTTAAAATATGTCAACCTTGAGTTTTTGCCGAAACCTGAGCCAGCATCCTGAGAGCAGGGACTGCCCCTTGTCGAGAATGGTATTTGTGGGCAAAGGCCTCAAACTCTTATCCTCTTATCCATGTATCTTTATTGTTGGCTCCTTGCCCTTTATCCTCACGACTGATGAGAACAGCAGCAATGTCTCAGTATGAATTGTACTTGTTAAAACCCTGCTTAGAGATCGGAGACTGATCCCTATGATAATCTTATCGTCCAACTTTAATGGGCACAGGAATCAAACCAGGAGTGGGATTAACACACAGGTTCTGATTTGGTAATTCAGAGGTGGGCCTGAGATTCTGCATCTTAAGTAAGCACCAGATGATATTGATGCTGCTGGTTCAGGGTCCACACTGCACTGCAGGGGTCCAGAAGCAACTGTCCACATAAACCATGTGAACTGAATCCAGATCACCTGTCCCGTGCACGTCTAAAATGCAGGCTCCTAGGCTGTACCTCTGTTCTCTGGGACTAGAATCTTTAGGGGTGGAGCCCAAGAATCAGCTCTTTGAGCTGGTACTGCAGGAGATTGTTGAGTACACTAAAGGTTTTTAACCACTGGTCCTGGGGAGAATGGATAGGAGGTTTTAGACTGGGAGAATGCATTGTTCCAGGGGATACAGTGAGTCACATGAAGAGCTGGTTGTAGGAAACGGGCTGCCTCTGTAGCGCTTGCATGAGGACGAGGATCCGGGGGGCCTTGGCTTCCCTCTGTAAAGTACACATGCTGTGGTTTGATGACTCCTCTTCTGCCCCCGGGGCTTGTCTTTCCAGTCGTCCAGCATGCTCTTCCCACCCCCTGCTGAGGTACACTGACCATGAGCCTCAACTCCTCCCTCGGCCACAGGAAGGAGCTGAGTAACCTCACCGAGGGGGCCAGTGACCAAGGGGGCAGCGGCGTCACAGAGTTCGTCGCCATCGTCATCATCACCGTTTTTGTCTGCCTGGGCAACCTGGTCATCGTGATCACCTTGTACAGGAAGTCCTATCTCCTTACCCTCAGCAACAAGTTCGTCTTCAGCCTGACCCTGTCCAACTTCTTGCTGTCTGTACTGGTGCTGCCTTTCGTGGTGACCAGCTCCATTCGGAGGGAATGGATCTTCGGTGTGGTCTGGTGCAATTTCTCAGCCCTCCTCTACCTGCTCATCAGCTCAGCCAGCATGCTCACCCTTGGGATCATCGCTGTCGACCGGTAAGCTTGCCTTACAGAGAACTGAAGGATTTAGGAGTGTGGGCCAAGGGGGATCCTCAGAGATCATGCCTTCTGAGCTGCTTCAGTTCCTCTGGAGGGTGCCAGGGGCTGTGCTGGAGAGGGTGAGAAAGCAGAGTTTTTCCTCTTCTTTCATCCCCTCAACCAGAGCACCTCTGATTTTATCTGATCTAGCTTGCATATAGTTTTATTTTTTAAAAGAAGTTCCAATACTTAAAAAAAGTTCTAGAAACCTCTGCTTTTCAGTTGACAGATGAGACAGAAACTGAGAAAGGTGGTGTGGCAAAGGAGGTCCCAAATCCAGTTCTTCCCCAAAGTGCTGCCTGCTTTCTTTTGCTCAGGTTGGGCCAGAGCTGCACCAGGGCAGCCTAAAGAGGAAATATTCTCCATCCTCTGCACTGCAGGGGCCTGTCCCAGATGGAAATGAGAGCAGGGGAGGGAAGACAACTGAGGGAATAAAGACAGTGCTACCCGGAAGAAACAGTGTGTGCCTTACAAAAGCTGAGCTTTCCCTTCCGGTGGCATGGGTGGCTCTAAAAGCAAGAAACAGCCCTCAGCTCTCCCTAGAAGGTTCTTCCAGATAGTGAGCTGGGCTGTCAGATTTGGTTGTGCAAGTCCTACAGGGTTTGACAACAAGTTTCCAACCCGTAGAGTCATCTTCTTTCTTAGGATTTTGCCAGTGGTCACTTTGTTCATCCCAGGCAAGGGTTCAACTGCACAGAAACAGAGGGGAGATTCAGATTCTGTCTGATTTACAGAATTGGGGCGAGAGCTAGCCGTGGAGTCAGGGGAAGCACAGAGGTTGCTCACCAGGGCTGTCATCACTGGGTGACACGAGTGCCCTGGCTCCCTTAGAATCAGGTTTTGAACCAATAAGTGGTGCCTGATGGTCCACCCAAGGTGCAGGCCTCCACTAGGCCCGAGGCCAGACTCCTGCTGGTTCTCTGTAACTGGCGGGTTAGAATGAAGGAAGCCGTCAGGTGACTTCTCCAAGTATGTTCTTTCCCCACCAACAATAGAAATAATACGGAAAATATAGAGTAAAATAAGACATACCATGCAGAGTTGTATATACATTCTATGCAGAGTACCAAAGAATAGCAAGGAGAGATAAGAAAGCCTTCTTAAGTGAACAATGCAAAAAGTAGAGGAAACCAATAGAATGGGAAAGACTAGAGATCTCTTCAAGAAAATGAGAGATAACAAGAGAACATTTCATGCAAAGATGGGCACAATAAAGGACAGAAATAGTATGGACCTAACAGAAGCAGAAGATATTAAGAAAAGGTGGCAGGAATACATAGAAGAACTATACAAAAAAAGTCTTAATGACCTAGATAACCACGATGGTGTGATCACTTTCCTAGAGCCACACATCCTGGAGTTTGAAGTCAAGAGGGCCTTAGGAAACATTACAAACAAAGCTAGTGGAGGTGATAGAATTCCAGCTGACCTATTTCAAAACATAAAAGATGATGCTGTTAAAGTGCTGCACTCAATATGCCAGCAAATTTGGAAAATTCAGCAGTGGCCACAGGACTGGAAAAGGTCAATTTTCATTCCAGTCCCAAAGAAGGGCAATACCAAAGAATGTTCAAACTACCACACAATTGTACCCATTTCACAGGCTAGCAAGGTAATGCTCAAAATCCTTCAAGCTAGGCTTTAACAGTATGTGAACTGACAGTTTCCATATGTACAAGCTGGATTTAGAAAAGGTAGAGGAACCAGAGATTAAATTGCCAACATCTGTTGGATCATAGAAAAAGCAAGAGAATTCCAGAAAAACATCTACTTCTGCTTCATTAACTATGCTAAAGCCTTTCACTGTGTGGATCACAACAAACTGAGGAAAATTCTTAAGGAGATGGGAATACCAGACTACCTTACCTGCCTCCCGAGAAACCTGTATGCAGGTCAGGAAGCAACAGTTAGAACTGGACATGGAACGATGGACCAGTTCAAAACTGGAAAAGGAGTACGTCAAGGCTGTATATTGCACTCTGCTTATTTAACTTTTATGAAGAGTATATCATGCGAAATCCCAGGCTGGATGAAGCTTGAACTGGAATCAGTATTGCCAGGAGAAATATCAATAACCTCAGATATGCAGATGACACTATCCTAATGGCAGAAAGCAAAGAGGAACTAAAGAACCTCTTGATGAAAGTGAAAGTGGAGAGTGAAAAAGCTGGCTTAAAACTCACCATTCAAAAAACTAAGATCATGGCATCTAGTCCCGTCACTTCATGGCAAATAGATGGGTAAAAAGTCGAAACAGTGACAGACTTTATTTTCTTGGACTCCAAAATCACTTGTGTGTGGTGTCTATAGCCATGAAATTAAAAGACGCTTGCTCCTTGGAAGAAAAGCTATGACAAACCTAGATAGCATATTAAAAAGTGGAGACATGACTTTGCTGACAAAAGTCTGTACAGTCAAAGCTATGGTTTTTCTAGTAGTCATGTATGGCTGTGAGAGTAAAGAAAGCTGAGTGCTGAAGAATTGATGCTTTTGAAATGTGGTGCTGGAGAAGACTCTTGAAGATCCCTTGGACTGCAAGGAGACCCAACCAGTCAATCCTAAAGGAAATCAGTCCTGAATGTTCATTGGAAGGACTAATGCTGAAGCTGAAACTCCCAATACTTTGGCCACCTGAAGCCTCATTGGAAGAGCTGCCTCTTTGGAAAAGACCCTGATGCTCAGAAAGATTGAAGGCAGGAGGAGAAGGGGATGACAGAGGATGCGATGGTTGGATGGCATCACCGATTCAATGGACATGAGTTTGAGCAAACTCTAGCAGATTGTTCAGGACAGGGAAGCCTGCCATGCTGCCGTTCATGGGATCGCAGAGAGTCAGACACAACTGAGGGACTGAATAGCAACAAGACATATCCGTAGACATAGACATATCCATAATCCTACTAATAAGAAGCAATCAATCACTGTTTACATTTTTAGTATATTTGCCTCCAGGGATTTTTGGCTGTATGCTATAAATTTAGAAAATAGGCTCAAGCATTGTGGTTTTGTGACCCGCTTTTTCACTTAATGTGTGATTGTGAGCATTTTTCCCATGTGCAAATGTCCTTTGAGAACATGTCTTTAGTGGTTACATGGTATTGCATCCTCTGGATGGACTATAGTTTATTTTTACAGTCCCCTGTTAGCTTTCTATTTTATATAATAGCACGTTTGAAAAAGATGTATGTTTGTGAAATTGTGTTTTCAAAGTAAACACACTTTCAAGATTCTTGATGTGTGAAAGGCAGGCTCCCCTTCAGAAGGCTGTATGGATCTTCACTCCAGTAGCCGCTTATCAGCATCCTAATCAAGACTGATGATCAGCATTACAGACATAAGTGAGATTTTGTTGGCAGTGGGATGGAATGGGATCTCACTATTGTTTGAATTTCTATTTTTTTAAAATCATTACTTTTGGAATATCCCTTTCTGGATCCTGGGTCCTGGGTCCTGTGGAAGGTGGAGTGGGGGCCAACAGCTCAAGAGCAAAGTGGGGGAGTTTTAAATGCCTCTCACAGAGCTCTCTGTACATAGATGTTCAGTAAATAGTGGCAGCTCTTGAAGGCTGTAAGCTGCTTACTTGGATCTGAGACCTAGATAGGCTAAGAGTGAGACGTTTTTTCACCAGCAAGCATGACAGATTCTCGAATCATGTCATCCAAATGCATCAAACGAGAGAGAATCTGTCTCTTTCAATGCTTTATTCTTTGATGCTGGGAATATTTGCTGGATATCTACTTTGTGAAAGGGTCTGTACTAAATCTCCAGATGGTAGGATACAGCATGACTAAGATGTAGCCTCTGCTGACCAGGAGTCCCTGGGTTTTTGGCAGAGGCTGACCCACAGGTGCTGATGTGAACACAAAGCAGAAATAAGCACTGTCACAGCTCCCACTGCCACTGCTTTTAAAAAAAAAAATTATTTATTTGGCTGTGTTGGGTCTTATTTGCTGCTTTCAAAATCTTTAGTTGTGGCACACGAACTCTTTAGTTGTGGTGTGAGGACTCTTAGTGGCAGTCCAGTGGCTAAGACTCTGCCCTCCCCATGCAGGGGGCTTGGATTCAATCCCTGGTCAGAAAACTAGATCACATATCCCGCCACTGAATCTGATGGTAGGTTCTGGAGCCCATGGGTGGGGAAAAGATGGCATTTGAGCTAAGTTCTAACAGTGAGTCGGATTGCAAGGGCCCCTTCCACTTTTTCTCGTACTCTTGTCTTTTTTTTCTCCCACCCTACTCCCCGCCCACTCACTGTCACATACACAAGAGGCGCATCATTAGGTTTCCTACATAAAAGCCTCCATGTATTCATTTGATAAACAATTTATTGAGTACCTAATGTATGCCTGACATAGTTGGTGCTGGGAATATGCAGCTGAAGAAGCACATGGAGGATTTCACAGTGCAGGGGGAGAGACATGTGGCCAGGTAATTTCAGGACCATATGAGGTATATATAATGCCAGTGTGTTTAACATACTGTGAGAACACAGAGGAAGGAGCAAGGCAGAAAAAGCATGGTCTGTGTTACATAGCCAGAGATCAGAGGAAGTATACGAACAAATCGACGTCACGGTCACCCCACTACAGCTTTAATCCAGGCACCCCGGACCCTACAAGCTGGCCCCCCGTGACTCAGGGGCAGAACTATGAATTAAGAAAGGACTTCTGCCTCACTATGATAACAAGTCACCAAGGCCTGGTTGTCTTTGGAAAATGGTTCATTTCCTTCTGCAGGCACAGCAAAATGGATTTGGCCAGCACAGTGCTTTACCCAGATCTTTGACTACAATATATTTATATTTAGTGCTATAAATTGTGATGTCTTCAAATATTTTCTTGGCAGGTGCAATTTATTTTTTATTATTGCTCACTTGTGTGGCTGAAAGTACAAATTGACTGGACCAGCTAATTGATCTCTTCATATAAATGATTACCATCTGATTGGGATTTCAAATACCCCTTTTCACACCCCTGGATGTTAGTAGTTTTGGAGGTTGCATATTTGCCTTTTATGTAGGAAACCTAATGACGCGGCTCTTGTGTATGTGACAGCGTGTGCGGAGTAGGGTGAGGGAGAAAAAAGAGTGAGAAAAAGGGAGAAAGAGGTGGAGGGGGCGGGGAGTGAGAGGGGGAGAGGGAAACCAGCAAGAGGAGGTGGTAGGAAAAGACAGGTGAGGAGAGAGGAGTGAGAGAGAGGATGGGGAGAAGAGAGAGATGGGGACAACTTAAGAAAGTCAAGGAAAGCAAGGGTAGGGGCATGAGCTCAACTGAAATGTTGTTAGTTGCGAGCCAGGCACGGCACCCTGCTGTTAGCATTTATCCCAGCTAAACAACAACTCTATCAGACTCCGTTTGCAGATGAGCAAAGTGCAGTTTTGCAAACTGGCCCAAGTCCTCATGGCTATTAAGTGACTTGTCCAATTCCAAGGGCTCTTAACCATTAATACAGTATGCATACAGTATGCAGTCAATTGTCAATCATCTCTTCCAACCAGTATATTTAATTCAAGGTTTGTCAATCTTGGCACGATTGACACATTGCACCAGATAATTCTTTGTTGTGACAAACTGTTCTGTGTAGGGTGTTGAGGGGAACCCCTGGCCTCTGCTCACTAAATGCCAGTAACACCTCCTGGTTGTGACAACCCCCATCGTCTCCTGATATTGACATGTGTCCTCAGTTAGGAACCCTACGAACTGTACCTAAAGAAATCCATGAGCCTGGTTGGCAGATGAGCCAAAAAAGTCCTTCTTGTAGCCCCATGATGAGAGAGCAAAGGTAGAGCATAAAGAGAATAGTTGGCTGGAGTGAAATTCACCATTGAGATGTCAGTGTCCTAAACCTGCAGTGTGGGTGCAGATCCAGGTGGGGAACATCATTCGACCTGGGAAGATTTTCCCTATGAATAAGTCCAATGTGGTCACCTCTGGCTTAGCCTTGAAGTTGTCAGGGTTTAAGGTCCTGTTAGGATATTCATGTTTTCATTCTGGACTGGAGTGAATGAAACTTCAGCTCTAAAATAGTATTTTAAAAGAAAGTAACTAGCATTGTGGGATGGTTCCTTATAGTGCTGTCAGGAGATTTTTCAACATAATATAACGTGTTCACTCCAAGGTAGCTGTAGTTGGCTTAGATTTTGTTTGTGTTTTTAGTGAAGCCTCCTGTAAAAACAGGGGTTGTTTTCTAAGTGATTGGTCTCATTCCAAGAGAGCTAAGCATTGGAGCCCCTGTGGTCACTACAACTTTAGAGTTCCAGGTGACGTCACGAAAGCCTCTTTTGGGACCAAGAGCGGTGCTTGGGCTCGTGTCTAAAGATGAGTTGTTGGAGAAAAGACAGAGCATTTCAGAAGACAGTTAAGAGTATGAGAAACAAAGGAAAAAACCCTCCATTTTGGCTTGTTTTAACCTGCAGGGTATAGGGAGTTGCCTTTGTTCTGTATTTTCCTTTGAGCTTGCAAACTAGGCCTAAATGAAGCTTAAGTTTAAAAAATGAAGTTTCAAATCAATGAAACCCATTTTTTGTGTGTTTGTGGACAGATGTTGGCATGTTTATATCTTGATGAAGGTGTAGTAGATTTGTGCGTTTCAATGTATATAAATTTTGCCTCCCAAAACCTTAAAACCAAAGCAACCCCTGGAGGGTGTGGTGTATACAGGCAGCACTCTGGCCTTTCAGGGGCTCTTCTGATTCTAGGAGACTGATCCCTCAGGAGCCAGCACCAACCCCCTGCACCCTGAGGGGCCTCTGGGATTCAGCTGGGAGAAATCATTGGTACATGCTCCACACTCTAGATAGTCTGTGATACAAAGAAATGTTACCATTGAATAATAATCCTGACTGGTGTTGAGAACAGCCAGAAGACATGTTCAGAGGGCAGTTTATTAATTGTGATGACTTTTATGACTGGTTGAACAGGGTTCATCTGAGGAGCCCAGGACAGCTCACATTCCTCGGGCCTGGCCTCCCACACCCAGGTATTGCCCCTGAAGTATTGTCTGAGGTCAGAGGGCCTGCATGATTTTTAAATGGGCAGAGGAAAGTAGAAATCCCTGCTTTGTTTCTTTTTTAAAAGTGAAGAAAACCTTCCTGGAAGTGCCCGCAATCCTACCCTAGCAAACTCCCCTCACATTTCATTTGCCAGATGTTGTTACACAGGTCAGTGCCTCAGCTGGTCACCTGGAAAGAGGTAGGATACCATCAGCATGGCCTGATTCATCCCCTGGTGCTCAGAAAAGCCAAGGGTCCCCTGTGGTCACAGCAGTTTTGCAGGAACAGAATGAAGATTCTGTCTTCAAGAAGGAAAGGGGGACTTCCCTAATGATCTAGGGGTTAAGAATCTGCCTTACAATGCAGGGGACATAAGTTCGATCCCTGGCCAGGAAACAAAGACCCCACATGCTGCAGGCAACTAAGCTCCTGCACCATAGTTACTGAGCCCACCTACTTCAACTAGAGAGTCCGTGAGTCCGTGTACCATAATGAAAAATCCCGCATGACTCAGTGAAGATCCCATCTGCTGTGACTAAGACCTGACCCAGCCAAATAATTAATTGATTTTTCAAAAAGAAGGAAGAGGGAAAGGTCAGTGGACAAAGACCCAGCTCTGTCCCTATTGCCGTTTAAAGAGAGGCACCACCCAGCTGTTTCCCCCATTCTAGCACATCCCGTCCTTGAACCAGACTTGCATCCACGATTTATTTGAAGACTAACAGGAGAGCAGGACCTCCCAGTCTCCCTTGGAGACTAATTACTGACAACCTGTCTCTCTCAGTGTTAAGACCTGATCCCCATCCTGTTTCCCATTTTACAGGTGAAGGAACTGAAGCTCTGAGAGGTTAGATAACTCCCCAGGGACACACAGCTAGTAGACAGCAGAATCACCACCTGAACCCAGGAATTTCAGCTCCAAAGGCGTGCTTCTTTCCTGTGGCTTCAGGGCCTTTGCAAGATGCAAACCCAGAGGTCAGCGTAAGACAGGACTTGCTTTACCATAGCCAGCGTGCAGAGTTTCTGTGATGGATCCCGTAATTACGGTCTCCTCTCCTCAGGCCTCACACTCAGAAGCACTCTTTCCAGGCTAGACCTTGGCAGGGCCTCGGGACTTGAGACCGGCAGCCTGTCTTGCCACTGATTACACAGTCTACACAGAGGTGTCGACTGAGGTGGCGGCTCCTCCACGGAAGTTTATCCAGGCAGCTGGTGGCAATTCAGGCTGTGGCCCCTGTCGCTGAGCTGCTAGTGCCTAGGGGTGACTCAGGAAGGTCCTGGTGGAAAAAGTGGCTTCACAGGCCGTGTGTGGCCGTTTCCTGTGGTCCTGTCTGTACCAGGTGGCGTCAGTGTGGTCACCCCTGCCCCTCCACATGGTGCCTCATGCAGAAGCCCCATCAGTAAACAGCATTTGCTTTGGATAAAATGTCTGAGTCAGGAGGGTGGTGATTTACTTTCAACCCCATGGTCTTAATACTCCCACTCACCCCAGTTAAAGCATCAGTACTCAGCTGGCCGGCAGGACGTAGTGCTCCCTAGCCCCCAGGCTCCTTGTCTCCCTGCCCCACCTTTTCTCCTTGCCTCCTGATTGAGCTACAGGCAGCCTCCCTGCTGAGCCAGTGCATGCGTGCTAAGTCGCCTCAGTCATGTCTGACTCTCTGTGACCCCATGGACGGAGGCCTGCCAGGCTCCTCTCTCCATGGCAAAATTACTGGAGTGGGTTGTCATTCTCTCCTCCAGGGAATCTTCCTGACCCAGGGATCAAACCCACATCTCTTACTTCTCTTGCATTGACAGGCGGTGCTCATGTGCACCTCTGCACCTGGCCAAGGCTGGCTTTCTGCCTCATCTGCTCCTGGACCAGGGCCTCTGATCTCTTAAGACCTGTGTTTATGTGCCATCTCCGCCAAGAAGTCTGCCCTGATCCTGCACTCTTGATCCAAGGCCCCATCAGTGTGAATCAGTAGCTCTCTAGGCCTCCCTCCTTCACAGAGCTAAGGGATTAGCCACCACCCCTGGTCTGTGGATTCCAGAACAAGAGGATTTGCAGGAAATTGCTGCCTTGTGCGTTGGGGACTATAGAGTCAGGTTGCCTGGATTTTTGTCTTGTTTCTTCCTCTTCCTTATCTGGGACAGATTATCTATCCTTTCTCTGTTTTTGGGTCGTCATCTGTAAGATGAAGATGACGATATTGTCCAGCACTTCAAACATTTGGGAGGATTAAATGTAGCCCTTTCCACTCCAGAGCCTCCTACTCTGCTTCTCTGCCTATCTCCCTCTGCATCTTTTTACCTGTTATTTCCAGTGCATAGCCAGGAGGAAAATGGCAGCCCACTCCAGTATTCTTGCCTGGAGAATCCCATGGACAGAGGAGTTTAACAGGCTCTGCTCCACGGGGTCACAGAGTCAGACACAACTTAGTAAGTGAGCACACACAACAGTGCATAGCACAAGGCTTGGCACGTGGCAGACCTTGAGTTCATTGAATGAATGAACCCCGTAATGCTTAGAAGTTATTCTGGTTTCTGAGAACCCTCTGAAAACTGATCTAAAAGGATTAATGTTAGAAACACAAACGTGATTTGGTTTGAGGCATGACTCCTCAGAACTCCCGCAGATGCCTCAAGACTAGCCACACCCCCGAAATGAATGGACTCTGGCATGGCGGCTTGGAGGCAGAGCTGCCTGAGCTCTGTGTCCTTCCTGGCACACGCTCATTCTCTGATGAAGAGTCCCACGGGGCTGCGTGATGTGGCCAGTCTGTGACTTGTCCAGGGGGGTTGGGAGAAGGTGCTACTTTTAGAAGTATTCACCCTGTGGCTGAGTGGAGTGAGAAATACAACAGACTGCCTACCTAGGAAAGCAGTGGGCGTCCATCCTGGCGTGTTTCTCCTCTGTTTTGCCTCTTCTCACCTCCCTCCATCCCTTTTCCAGCTACTACGCTGTCCTGTATCCCATGGCGTACCCGATGAAGATCACAGGCAACCGGGCTGTGATGGTGCTTGCCTACATCTGGCTCCACTCCCTCATCGGCTGCCTGCCACCTCTGTTTGGCTGGTCATCGGTGGAGTTTGACGAGTTCAAGTGGATGTGTGTGGCCGCGTGGCACCGGGAGCCTGGCTATACTGCGTTCTGGCAGATCTGGTGTGCCCTGCTCCCCTTCTTGGTCATGCTGGTGTGCTATGGCTTCATCTTCCGAGTGGCCAGGGTCAAAGCGCGCAAGGTGCATTGTGGCGCTGTGGTCACTGTGGAGGTGGGCGTGCAGAGGACTGGGAGGAAGAACTCCAGCACCTCTACCTCCTCCTCGGGCAGCAGGAAGAGCGCCTTTCAGGGCGTGGTCTATTCGGCCAACCAGTGCAAAGCCCTCGTCACCATCCTGGTGGTCATTGGTGCCTTCATGGTCACCTGGGGCCCCTACATGGTTGTCATCACCTCTGAGGCCCTCTGGGGGAAGAACTGTGTCTCCCCAACCCTGGAGACCTGGGCCACTTGGCTGTCCTTTACCAGTGCCATCTGCCACCCTCTGATCTATGGACTCTGGAACAAGACGGTGCGCAAGGAACTCCTGGGCATGTGCTTTGGGGATCGGTATTACCGGGAACCATTTGTACAGCGGCAGAGAACGTCTAGGCTCTTCAGCATTTCCAATAGGATCACAGGTAACTTGGAAACTTGTCAGCAAAGGGATGCCCACTCTCCCATAGGTATAGCCTATGGTCCTCTTGGACACTCTGGCAGGTTGATGGGTGAGATCTCAGACTGACTGCAGCCTCGGGGCTTAAAGCACAGGTTTCCTTTGGGGAAGGAGCATCCCAGTGATTCCCAAGCAGATTTCCCAAGCTGGGTAGGGCAGAGGACACGAGTTCAGTGACCCCAGCCATGGCCCACTGGCCTGGAAAGTACAGTTATTTCTATCTGGAGAAAAAAAGAATTTAAGCATTGAACTAGGCTACCTTCTCCTTTCAGTGTTCATTGAAGCAGAGTCCTTTTTGAAGTGCTCTTTTCCCTCCTCGGCTGCTCCTACTAGACATACTCCTCCTTGAGCCCCTTCCTCACAGTAAGCCCTTTCCTTACTGTACCATCCCTAGTAATTCAGGATGTGTTCAGGGCAAGCCTCCACTCCGTCACTGAAATGTTGCTATCTGATATGTGTTAAAGCTGCTCCTCCATCTGATAATTGATTTCAGAGCTAAGTTTCTGAACACAATCCCATGCCCTTTGATGAGATCCAAAGGAATTACTCTAGTTGGAATAAATTTTTTTAAACCTTTTTCTTTTGAGATAATTTTAGAGTCAGTGAAGAGTTGGAAAAGCAATACAGAGAATTCCCATCCCCTCAGCTTCTCCTAGTGCTAACATCTTGCCTAAGCATAGCACCATGGGTGCATGGCTATTGACAACTACAAACTTGACTCAGATTTCACCTATATGCCTGTTGATGTCGTTTTTCTGTTCCAGGATCCAGTTCAGGATCCCATGTTGTATTCAGCCGTAACATCTCCTTTGTCTTTTTCAATCTTTAACAAGTCTTTGTTCTTTCCTTATCTTCCCTGACTTGACCCTTTTGTAGAGTTCTGTTCAGGGATTTTGTAGACGGCCCCTCAATCTGTGTGTAACTGATGTGTCCTCAAGGTTACGTTTTGGCAGGATGCTGGGCCGGTGATGTGCTCTTCCTAGTAAGCATACCAGGGGCACATATATCTGTAGGTCTTATTACTAGCTAATTTTATTCTTGATCTCTTGGTTGATGTCTTAGCTTGGGCTGCTACAACAAAATCCCAGAGAATGCATGCCTTAAACCAAAGGCATTCATTTTTCCACAGTTCAGCTGGAGTCTGAAGTTAGAGTGGCACGTGGTTGAGTTCCAGTGGGGCTTTCTCCCTGGCTGTCCTCTTTTTCTGTCCTGCCATGGTGGAGGGTTAGGAGAGAGCAAGCTCTCTGGTCCTCCCACCCTCATGACTTCTTCTAAACCTAATTATCTCCCCAAGAACCCACTGCTGAATACCATCACACTGGGAGCTAGGGCCTCAGTATAGGAATTTGGGGGAACACTTTCAGTCCATACAGTTAGGTTGATGTCTGGCAGCTTTCCCCACCGTAGATTCACTGTTTTTTCCATTGTCGCTAGTAAGTACAGCAGAGGAGATACTTAGAGGTTATGAAAATGTCCTATTTCCCCTTCAGCCTTCACCCACTGTTTGTAGCGTGCGTTGGTGGATCTTGCCTCCAAAGTTACTACTCTGTTGTTTGAGGGAGATTGTCACCTGGATGAGCTATTGGAAGGGAGACTCTGAGGGCACTTATCAGATCATATTCATGAAAAAAGCCATGTGGTTCAGAGTGCAGTTCCAGTCTCTTGCCAGATGACTTCGGGCAACTCACTGCTTGAGTTAATTTTTCATTTCCCGGAAATAGGCTTTCCACCTCCCCTCCCAAGAGAGTGAAAATTACAAGTCTCAATTATGAGTACTCTGGAGTAGTGATGATAGGAGATCTGCTCCATGTGGCAGCAAACCAACATCACTAATTCACCTCATGGACTAACGGCGTGTTTTTTCTTGAGAAAGGAAGAAATTCTGGGACTTTTAAAAAATTTATTTATTTTTTAATTGAAGGATAATTGCTTTATAGACTTTTGTTGTTTTATGTCAAACCTCAACATGAATAAGCCATAGGTATACATGTATGCTCTCCCTTTTGAACCTCCCTCCTTATTTTGACCATAGGAAAAAAAAACATCTCTTCGGGATCCCAGTATTTTAGCTCCTGAATTTCCCACCCCTTGCTACTGGCAAGACTATGATTCCAAGTATGAATTGTGAGCCAGGAGGAATACATTCAGGGTTTGGTTTCATTTCACTGATTAACCTATTTGTTCAGACTTGGTAAAATCAATTATCTTCCAGGCAAAAAAAAAATAAACATTTTCGATTCCAGTGACGTTAAGAATGAGGAAAGAGAATGGAGGAGGAGAGGGTAGATAGAATAAAAAGAAACATCTGTTTTGGGGGCCAAGATTTTCTGTGTGAGCCACTTGGGATTATCCTAGACGAGCTTGTCAGGCTGTGAGAACAGATGGAAAACACCAGCTGTGGTTGCATTGGCAAGCTCAAGGCAGTGAGCGGTCTCTTCATTGAGGGAGAAGCAGTCTTGTGGGTTGTTTTTGGGCTGAAGAGCGTGTGGGACGATGGGTTCTGAATTGTTGGCCTTCCCTTGAATCAGAGCTGGGGGCATCCCTGCTGTCTCTTCCCCAGATGTCCTGATTTTAGGAGGTGGGCAACAGCATTGGCAAGAGTCTTTAAAGAAAAGCAGAATGCAGTGCCCATCCCATCCCTGAATCCTACTCTGGTCATACCAGGAAAACCCATGGCATTTCTGATTAGGAGGGAAAACCCTTGCCTCCACCTTGCATCCCTGAGCCAGGGCGGTGACCAGACCCTGGTCTGGTGCCCTCTGCAGGCATGACTTGCATCTGCAGCAGATGCCTAAACCCACCCAGCCTGCTTCAGGCTGCCTCTCTTACACTCAGAGAAGGAACTTGCTCTCTCCTGTTAGCACATTAGAAGGGTGATAAGATTCATTCCAAAGCCAGCAAGAAAAGACTCAGAAGCCCTCTCTCGGTTTTGTCCCTCTCCATTTTCATGAGCACCTGGAAAGTTCTCACCAAAGGATTCGGTACATGGAATTATAAACTTTCCTCACAGTGCTTGTGAGCAGGTGTAGTGCATTCCACAAACACCTGGAGTTTTCTACTGCCCCTGAGATGCCAGGAGTTCTACATAGGCAGTCATGTTTATTAAGATTTCATATGTAGATTTCACCCATAATCCATGAGTTTTGGTTTTCTCATACTATTAGCCCCAAACTGAAAAAGTGCGTCAGTTTAGGTTTTCCCTGGGTGCCAGCTCTCACCAGGCCACTACAATACTTTCTGCCTGTGAAGGCTCGTTAGCAGATTACCATGGCGTTCCCTGAGGAATTGAGATCTCTGGCCTCCCTGAGGGTTGGCAGGCAGGGCCACCTCATGGTGGGTAGGTCAGCTCTGGAGTGACATTGATTCTAGTGCTGAAAGGTGCTGCTGCTGCTGCTAAGTCGCTTCAGTCGTGTCCACTCTGTGGACCCCATAGATGGCAGCCCATCCTCCCCTGTCCCAGGATTCTCCGGGCAAGAACACTGGAATGGGTTGCCATTTCTTTCTCCAATGCATGAAAGTGAAAAGTGAAAGTGAAGTCATGTCCAACTCTTAGCAACCCCATGGACTACAGCCTACCAGGCTCCCCCGTCCATGGGATTTTCCAGGCAAGAATACTGGAGTGGGGTGCCATTGCCTTCTCCAGCTGAAAGGTGCACTAAATGCTAACATTTGGTCTTAGGAGTTCAGTTCAGTTCAGTCGCTCAGTCGTGTCATACTCTTTGTGACCCCATGACCTGCAGCACGCCAGGCCTCCCTGTCCATCACCAACTCCCGGAGTCCACCCAAATCCATGTCCATTGAGTCGGTGATGCCATCCAGCCATCTCATCCTCTGTCGTCCCCTTCTCCTCCTGCCCTCAATCCCTCCCAGCATCAGGGTCTTTTCCAATGAGTCAGCTCTTTGCATCAGGTGGCCAAAGTATTGGAGTCTCAGTTTCAACATGAGTCCTTCCAGTGAAGGCCACACTACAAATCCAAAGCTGATAGTTGGCTGCAGGCGTTGGAGCAAAGATGAGGGTTTCAGGAGAAAGGGCCAGCCGCTCATCTGGCAGCACTGCCACCAGGCCTGACACGCAGGCGTGGAGGGAGGCCTCTCCAGATGCCACTCCCACCTGATGCTCCAAGTTCCTGAAACTGGGGATAGAGCCTTCCCAGTTACCTTGTGGAGAAAAGGACACTGACTTCCATTTGCTAGAGGAAATGGCCCACCCCAAGGCCTTCGTGAGGTTTGGGCTGGGGGTAAGAGGCCCGGGGCCTCTGAATTTTCCCCCGCTTGCTTTTCTAGGTTCCTTTCCTGTGCCACCGTGAGGTCTTCTGGTTGCTTCAGAGTGCCAGTTTCACCCCAGAACGGCACTCCTGCTCCTGTGGCCTGTGAAAGGCACGTGTGGCTCTCTTGGCCACGCCAGGCTTCTTATCTGACCTCTGGGCCTGCCACTTTGTGGCTGTTCCTTTCTTTCTTTAAAAATAATATTTTTTAAAAAAAGGGCTGGACTGGGCCCAGTCTAGTGTGTTGTTGCTTCATGTGAAGAAGCTCTGGGTTGCTGCGCCCATTCTCTAGTGATAAATGCTGAACAAACACAGAATAGAGAGTCACCACTTGGCTGCCCTGTTTCCAGATCTCTTAGCTGAGCCACACTGGCCTGGTTCCAGTGAGTCCTCCCACTGGTGGAGACCGGGACTTATGTTTAGCTTTCACCGCAGCCTCAGAGATGTGTCCAAAGCCCACTGTGGCCTCAGCTGTCCCAGTTGGCAGTGGGTGTTCCCCCACAGGCCGCCCTCCTCAAGCCAGGCTTCCTGCTGAGACATAGTCATATTCTGAGGCCAAGACCCTGCAGGTGGGTGATCACGTCTGGAATCTTCTCTGGATCCAGCCCCCTACACAAACCCCCAGGAGAGGGAGCAGCTCTTTGCAAAAGTGTTTTCCGCACGTTTCATGAAAAGAGAAGCTCTGTCTGCATGGGCTGCCCACCCCAACCCCCGCCATCTCCTCCTTGGCTCTGAAAGAGAAAGGAGAGTCACCTTGTTCCCTTGAAGAATTATGATGAAAGCATAGGCAGAGGCCTCTCCTGTCTGTAAGCGTACTGCGGGGAGACTCAGGTGGTCTGTCGTGGCAGGTCCTTCGTGGCAGGTAGGTCTTTCTCAGGAGATGAAAGGAGTTTGACTTTTTGTGCTGTTTTTTTAATTGCTAAGAGTGCCTTTTTGTTGTCTCCATGGTCTTTGTGGCCTCCAGCTCTTTTGTTCATAGATTCGTTATTTTCTTAATTTTCTGAGGACACCCAATTGGAATTTTGTTTTCTTAAACTCCCTGCATTGTCTCCTGCAGATCCTTTTTTTATTCCTTCCTTTTTTGTCCCCCCATCTCTGCTAGTGCTTTTCCTTAATGTCTCCTGATCTTCACTGTCCCTTCTGGTTAATGAGGCAGCCCTGAAAAGGGATTGGGACACCCTGGGCAGTGGAGCAGATGGCACGTAGACGGAAGGGTGGAGGGGCAGGGCCATTCTACAGGGTGCCCCGCTCTTGGGGTCTGTGGGGCTTTTCTCTCTGATGGGTTGGATTTCCCAGGGGACGAGATCTCTGGCCTCCCGCCCAGCTTGAGTAAGGCAGTGGGTGGGGGTCCCACTGTTAACTAGGCAGCCTCATTGTTCCCTCAGTTTTTACCACGTGGCCCTGTGCCTGGTGTCACTAAGGCCAGAGTCCCCCAGTTCACTCTGTCTGCTCTTCTGCCAGCATGGAGGGCAGGTGCCCAGAGCCTGAGTTGGGACTAGCCATAGACGGGACCCACTGCTTCCTGTAGAGTCCTTCCACTGAGCCCTACCTGCCCAGAGACTCCGAGCCTTCAGTCCTTAAGCTTTTGGGGGTCTCCTTCCAGGCCTCCCCTGCTGCCAGCCTCAGTCCTTTCTTGGGTCAGTTTCATGGCCCACCCCCTACCTTCCAACCTACAAACATCCTCTTTGCTTGGGGGTTTCAGCCTCTTCTAAAAAACTTACCTTTTGGTATTCAGATAGGCTTGGAAGTTAAAGGAGCACCCATTCTGTGGTAACTGGAAGATCTCCCAGGACTGTTCACTGATTTCTCTCCCACCTGCCTTGTTGGTGTTTGACATTTGTCTTGAGCTCTTCCCCTCTGGTAGGACCCAGTGAATGCTGTCACAGACTCCCTGGGATAAGAACAAGGGGTGACCTGGAGGAAAGCCAGCCAAGAGCTTCGTGTCTTCAGTGAATGGAGAGCACCCTTTGCAGGGAGAACAGGGTGGACAGGAGAGAGGGACTGGGCGCGAGTGTGCAGTCAGTGCTGACCTTGCTTTGCAGACCTGGGCCTGTCCCCACACCTCACGGCCCTCATGGCAGGCGAGCAACCCCTGGGGAACAGTAGCAGCACCGGGGACACTGGCTTCAGCTGCTCTCAGGACTCAGGTAAGCTTCTCACCTGTTGCATTTTCCGGTTCCAGCAGGAGCATGTGGGCGGGAGGGACGTCTCCCAGGGTGTAGGGGGTGACAGTCAAGAGTCTGGGTTTCCAGTCATGGCTTTTTGCTTCTCCGCATCTCTGTGCCCCAGTTTCTTCCTCTGTATAATGGGAATCTCAGCTCCTGTTCTCTCTGCCAGGCAGGGTTGTTGTGAGATTCAAATTAAGTGAAAGCCTTCAAAGTTAAAATGTCAGATGATCGTGAATTGTTATGTGAGTTATAATAACCCCCGGCCAGAGCAGGCTCCAGAGTCAACCAGCCTGGTTTTCAGTCTTGAATTGGCTTTTTGAGAGCTGTGTTATCTCAGACAAGCTACTCAATTTTTTCTAAACTTTTGAGGCTCCCCATTTGCCCCAGAACTTGGGCACTGTCCCTCTATCCCTTGTCATGTCTTTACATGCCCTGAGATCTACCTCTGGGGAACTTGATCTCTCTGATGAAACATATCTCCATCAGTATCCTCCAGACCCTCCCTTCAGCTGCTGCCCAGGGGATGGTGCCAGCCCAGAGCTCCCCCCTCAGCACTGGGCTCTGTGACGTCACAGTCTGCCGCTGTGCTCCCCAGCACATACCTGGGGCACTGCACGAGGTGAGAGGCTCATGGCGGTGATGGGCCGTGTCCCTCCATCGGTCATTCACAGAGCTGATGAAGCACCGCATCCCACGTGCTGGACATGAACCCAGGGTTCTAGAGGCCGGACCTCAACACCGCAGGCTAGCCATGAATATTTCCCTCCGTGCTCTTCCATCTCCCCAACAGGAACCTTTTGGAAACCCTTCTCTGCCTTGATCTGTGGTTCCTCATCTGAGCCTGTATTGCGGAATTCTAGGGTAAAGGGCCTCGGGCAGGGACCCAGACCAGGCCTCCTGTCGTGGAGCATTTCCCCTGGAGGCAGAACATTCCCTGAGAATGCACCCCCACTGGCAGCCCAGAAGGTTAAACAACTGGTCACAGCCTCCCTTGTAGGCCAAAGTCCCTCTTGTAACTTGAAGGACAGGAAAGTCGCTGTTGCTCTTCAGGCCCTCTTTCCTCTTCTCAGACAACCAGTAGGGATCCAGAGGCAGGGACGTTTATTCACTAAACAGATGTTTACTTGCCAAGCCCCTGCCTTGAGCAGATACTGCCCTATGTTCTAGAGATGTGCTGGTGAATGGCCCTCGTGCGGCTTTAAATAGGCAAATTGTGTGGGCTGCAAATTATACCTCAGTAGTTCTGCTATTTAAAAAGGTCATAACAGTGATGAGCGCTGTGGGAGGGGAAGCCAAGTGCCATGAGGACACAGAGCGGACAGGTATGTGTCCCTGCTGGGGGAGAGCACTTGGGGATGGGAGCGTTAGAAAAGTTTCTCTGAGGAAGTGATGTGAAAACCTATAGAGTGAATAGGAGGTGACCAGGCGAAAAGGAGTAAGGGAACATGTAGCCAGAAGAAAGAGCCTGGGTTCTGGGCTCACACAGATTGGAATGTGAGCTTCAACCTCCCTGCTCTTAGCCGTGTCCTCGTGAGTGATGATTCCACGGACCAGGGGCCTGCTGTGCTCCAGGTACTGCATCACAGCTTCACATATCCCAACTCATAATTCTCACAATTTTATGAGGTAGACAGAATTATCCCCCTTTTATACACCTTGGAGGCTGCTGAGGGACTAAGTAACTTGAGATCTCTCCAACTCGGGAGCCTGTGTGCGTAACCACCATATTGTAAAGTCCGCCAGAGAAGCACACGTGTGTAGGTTTTTCCGGGAGAACTTGTGGAGCCCCTGGCTCTGCTTTCTTCCTAATTTGCTGAGCACCAGGCTTTGAAGGGTTGAAAGCTAGAGACTAAGACAGAGGAGGGCCAGTCCCAACATCTGCCCCAGTGTGGGGTCAGGGTTCTGCTCAGCCCTGCTCTCCTCCCCAGCCCTCCCCACCTGTCTACCCAGTTCTAATAGAGCTTCCTTCCTCTCTGCCTTCCCCCTATTTTTTGAGGGGCATATTTTTCAATCCCTTTTTGATCCCTAGAGAACTTTACACATTCAGCATTTATATGTTTATTTAGCACAGCATATTTTAACCAGAATGATAGAAATTCAAACTGTAAGAAAAATCAGTCTGAACACAAAGCCCCTTTAATAATGCCTCCCTCCTCCACTCAGCCTGACTCCCCTTCCCCAGTCCACGTCTGGCTGACTCAGCACTTCTGAGTATGGTAGTTCTGGCTGTAACCCATCCACTTGGATAACATTGCTGTTTTTGGTGTGCCTGAAAAGCAGCCCCAGTGGCTGGCTGCAAACTCCCTGAAATGGGACGAGAGACACTGTGTGTCCTGGACAAAGCTGCAGGGCAGTTGGATGCACCTGGTTGTGGGTTGGAATAAATGGGAGAGGAAGGCAAGGGCTGTTTAGAGAGGGTGGGAAAGAACGTGAGAGGATTTGGTGTTGCCAGTTAGAGGTGCACAGTTTGCCCTTGGTTTTAGGAACAGATGTCATGCTGCTTGAAGACTACACATCGGATGACAACCCTCTCTCCCATGGCACGTGCCCACCCAAGAGGAGGAGCTCGGTGACATTTGAAGATGAAGTGGAACAAATCAAAGGTTTGGTTTCTGTGGCTGATGGCTTCAGGGAAATGGGGAAGTGAAAGGATCTTAGGAAAATTCCTCAGCCGAGCCTGCCCCCACGCCCAGCACACTAGGGGCTCCACCTTTGCCCATTCCCAAGTCACTCCCAACCTGACCTCTCTCACTTGAGTCCTTAGGCTTCTAACTCTCAGAGCAAATAGCATCTAAGGCTGGGCAAGCAGTGGGCTACACAGACATGCACACACACACACACACACACACAGCTGATTCCCATCTCCTCCCTCAGGAAGTTACCTGACTAGGTACACCAGTTTGGGCCCTCCCAAGTCTCTTTCCCTTATGGATGCTGTGTGGCTATGAATCTGAACTTGGCCTCTCTGAGCCTCAGCTTCCATGCGTGGAAGACGCAAATAACGGCCCAAGAATGCTCCAACTTCACGGCAGGGGAAGCTGCCACCTCAGTGGTCTTGCCCTCTTGAGGGTGCTGGGGCACTTGGGTCCTGCGAGAGGAATGAGTTCTGCTGTATCTGCATTTTTGGCTCCCCCTGTTCTGAACTCAACCCTCAGCACTCTAGTTGCCTCTGGAACTTGGGGTCTAGTTTCCCTCCCAGATATGCTGACTAGAAGTGCCATCCAGGCTGCCCGCACATGGAAGAATCTCTTTTCCTCTGAATAAGATGTGACGGAGGGCTCCGGGACTTTGATGTAATTTCTTCAGAAATGCTGACTATGAAAATAAATATCGGCCGTATCAGAGTTGATGTTCATAATTCGTCCTATCTTTTCTACCACTCCCCACCCCGGTTCCAGATGAATGGAAGGGTTGGTCATGGATGTCAAGGAGGCAGACATCAAATCGTCTGTTTTATGGGGAAAGTAGATTCAAGAACAGAGCTTGGATTAGCAGCCTCATGGGCCTTATGTTACTCCCAAATTTAAAAAAAATGGATTGAAGCCTTCCCCAATGCACCCAGCCCACATATGGCCAAGCTCGCTCCATCAGCCTCCATGTTGGGGGACAGCATACCAAAAGCACTCTTCTTTGCAGACAGGGCGAGGAGCAGACACTTCTAAGACCACATCAGTCCTCCCGGGAGCGAGTGGCAGGGCAGGGAGAGGGCACGTGTTCCTCCCTTCTTCTCCTCTTGGAGTGTGGCATGCAAGTTGCTTACTCCAAGCAACATGAGGATTAGGGGATAAGCTGTTCCCTCCAAAATGTCAGGAGGAAAACAAGCAGTGAGGTTAAAAGCCATCAGGATGTGAAACTGAAGCCCCCCCCCCCCCAACCTGTTCACTTAAGTTGTCAGGGATCCTAGTCCCTGGGGAAAGGGCACCTGACTTCTAATGTCCTTCAAACCCTGAGGTTCTCTATGGCTGTGAGGAATTTCTGAGCGGGTGTGGAAAGGCCAGAGGCAACATTCAGGCTTGTGGAAGTTATAGCCAAAACCGCTGCACATTCCAGGGAGCTGAAAGACCAGAGAACTCTTTTACAGATGTAAATTAAGTGAAATCACTCAGTCGTGTACAACTCTTTGGGACCCCGTGGACTACACAGTCCATGGAATTCCCCACAGAATACTGGAATGGGTAGCCTTCCCCTTCTCTAGGGGATCTTCCCAACCCAGGGATCAAACCCAGGTCTCCTGCATTGCAGGCAGATTCTTTACCAGCTGAGCCACCAGGGAAGGCCAAGAATATTGGAGTGGGTAGCCTGTCCCTTCTCCAGCGGATCTTCCCGACCCAGGGATTGAACTGGGATCTCCTGCATTGCTGGCAGATTCTTTACCAACTGAGCTATCAAGGAAGCCCAATAGAAAGTATTTATCAAGCCTTTCCTACGAGCCAGACCTAAGCTAACGCATCTTAGGAAGAACTGTTTAATTATCACAGGAACCCTATGACATAAGGGGTGTGCCATGATCTCTTTACAGATTAGGAAACTGAAATTAGATTAAATGACGTCTTAGATTTCCCAAATAGTAAGTAGGGAATTGTCGCCTGGGGACTCTAAATTCCAGAACCCACAGCCTTCAGCTATTTGTCTCCCCTTCCCAGGTCAGTAAAACAACAGCAGGCCAGTCCTGGGGAGCCATCAGTCCTGGCCCCTCACTAACCTTCTTTCTGCCTTCTCTCTTAGAAGCTGCCAAGAACCCTATTCTTCACGTGAAAGCTGATGTGCACAAGTCCTTGGACAGTTACGCAACCAGCTTGGCCAAAGCCATAGAGGCTGAAGCCAAAATCAACTTATTTGGGGAGGAGGCTTTGCCTGGGGTCTTGCTTACAGCTCGGACTGTCCCTGGAATTGGCTTTGGGAGCCGCCGAGGCAGCAGAACTCTCGCAGGTCAGAGGCTGCAGCTTCAGAGCATCGAAGAGGGGGATGTTTTAGCCACAGAGCAGAGATGAGGGTGGACGCCCGTTACCATCTGTGCCAGGGCCCCGTGAGCAACATCTGATATGCAGTCATCTGAAAAAGCACTGAAAACAGTGTCTGTAAGTGACTTCAGTGTCTGTGTGAGACCACACGAGGGCTTTCTGTGGATCCCAGTGATGGGACCAGAGCACAAAACAGAGCAGATGGAGGTGTGGCTGAGACTCTGGGCGGAGTGGGGTTTAGAGGGGGCTAGAGGCCTCAGCTGGGCAGGAAAGCACCATGTGGGCCACCTCCTCTTTTTCACAACCTGTGTCCTTGGGAGTCCAGCCATGCACTCTACCAGAGGCCTCGGGACACTTTGGAGGATGGCGCTTCCTCTGTGTGGCTGACGCGGGCTGTGTGGGGCCATTGGTTCTGCCCTGAGTGGTCCCCAGAGGAGAGCCCAGGAGCACAGACCCCAGACCCACGCGTCCTGCTTACAGCCTTGCCTGTGGGCCTGCTGATTCTAGTAGGGACTGTGCCCTGGCTGCTGGGCAGAGGCAGCAGGTCTGGGGTTGTGGCCACTGAGGACAGGCCTCCCTAT
Source organism: Bos grunniens (assembly GCF_055505025.1). Lineage (NCBI taxonomy): Eukaryota > Metazoa > Chordata > Mammalia > Artiodactyla > Bovidae > Bos > Bos grunniens. Next base: position 121,478,579 of record NC_141167.1, on the reverse strand, counting down.
GGACTGGCTCCTTAGTATTTTAAAAGAAGGGAGAAACCACTGTAAAGCACAGGAGCAAGGAACAGATACCAGACGTTTCATTTCTAGAAAGAAAAACAACCCGTGTGGTTAGGAAGCACCTTCATCTTCCGGACCTGAACAGGGCCGCGGGGCCAAGCACTGCCGAGTAGTTACTGCTATCACTGGAGGGAATCCCCTTCACACAGGAAAATCCCGTGGAATAGGTTCCGTATGTGATGCCTCATGTACTGTTTAGATTAGCTGGCCTCCAGGGAAAACTCCCATGGCCAGCAGCTACTATTTCCCTGCCCTCAATGTCTTAAGAAAGACTTGAAGAACTCTGGACCTGGCATCAGGAACTGTGCTGGCCCGGCTCTGCCTTATGTTACTCGGGTCACTGGGACTCCCTGTCACCTCTGGGCCATCTGGAAAATGAGCTAGGGATTGTGGGGCTGGACTGTGCTGTGTGTGTGCTTAGTCATCCAGTCGTGTCTGAGTCTTTGTGGTCCCGTGGACTGAGAGGTGGCCAGGGTCCTTTCTAACTCTGATCTTTGTTGTTCTCTGAATTTGTTAGGGAGAAAAAAGTGACCCATGGATCAATAATTGCACAGCTTTTGGGTGTCATTTCTGATGGGCATGTGAAGCACTTCAGGCCTGACGCATGGGCTGATCCAATGTGTCTGTTTAGAGCACAGTCCTGACAGGATGCCAACCAGAAGGACACATAAATGGGTGCAGAGGGCGTGTCCTCAGAGGTGGAAAGTGGGGCCACGGATTGTTATGCATACGTGAGATCTCTCCCCATCCCTTTGAGATGGGCAGCTGAATGTGTGGGCTTGCATCAGTGGCTGTGGTGACTTGAACCACCTGTTCCTGCCCTTCAGCCTAGATGACAGCAGTCAAGTGCAGGTCTTGCCCCACTTCTGAATTCCAGGTGGTCAGCAGAGGATAGATTCTGAGCTCTCCCATATCTGTTATGAGGCAGCCGTTCCAGAAAGTGCACCACCTTTGCAGTGTTTCACTGTAACTAGTTCTCCAGCAGGCAGTGTGCCTTTGCTGTGTGGCAGAGACCAGTGGTTGGCTGGTCCCTTTGTCTGCAGTTTACAAAAGACTTTTCCTTAGACCTGGGGGCTGCTACCTTCAGTGATCAAATTCACCCAGTCTGCATTCTGGCTGGAAGAGGGAAGCAGCAGAGGGCAGTTTCACCTGTGGGTTCTGCTGAGGTGATGTGCAGATCAGTCAGATTCTGCTCTCACTACTGGCTGGCATTCCTAAATCTGAGGGCATTTTTGCTTTCTGTACTTTTTCCTAGTACTTGTCCTTATCCAGTTTCTAGAGGGACCATACTCTAGTATGCTCTGAGGGGGAACAGGGCAGGAACCTAAGATGACTGCCCCCCGACCCCATCCACCCCCATCAGGCCATTTTGAGTGCAACGAAGCGGCCTGCATCCCAGGAGTTGGAAGGTGCCTTCCCTGGACTGTACTTGGCTGGGCTCGAAGGAGTGTCCTGAGACCTCCCAAGTCCTCACAGGCTGATCCCAGACTAGCTGGGATATACTAGATTTCATCTAAGCCAATCTAGAAATACTGTACTTCCCAAAAGCATTCTCTGCGTTTCCTCCTTTGTACTGAAGTCCATTCATTCATTCATCTTCCAAGCATCAAGCTAGGCTCTGTAATAACATTCAAGTGTTTCACTCTAATGTAGGAAGAGACCTAGAGGAGACTGAGGCTAATAAGCAGCAAAGTCAAGTAATGGTTCTAGGAAGAACTGCAGGCTCTATAGGGAGCTGAATATTCCCAATCAGAAGGAGTTAGGGGTAGCACGCTATAGGAGGTGACTGAACCAAGACTTGGAGGGTGTCCGGCAGCTAGAACCATATTCTGCATATTGAGGAATTCAAATACTCCTTATTCAGCCCGAGTGAGAAGGGAGCGCAAAAGGAGGTGAGTGGGGAGAGGACAAAGACATACTCCCCGTACACTGAGGTTTCTGGGGGGGCAGTTTTGGGGACACTTGTCCTTGGTGCACAAAGTCAAAACCCCAACTGCCCTTGCTGAACGCTGGCCCATTAGCTTTATCCCGCTGTGCAGCGGCAACCTGAAGCCTTCCTGAGGGGGCAGTGTAGGGAGCGGTAGGTGGGACATTTGGCCACTTAACATAAAAACCTCAGTTCTGCATCTTCTAGTTTTGACAGGACCACCTGTAGGACTGTTGCCCATCTCTCCTGCTTTCATCGAGGTTACCACTTGACTAAGTACCCCCCATGCTGTCTCCCAGATGCCAGGTTTGCGGGCTAGTGTGACCTGGAAGGCACGAAGTCCCACACTACCAAGCACACAGGTCACTGCCGAGGCCTTTCCCAGGCTCCGATTCAGGGCCTTCGACGCCAGGTGGCAGCAGTGTGGCTGTGCGCCACCGGCTGTCCCCAGCGGGAAAGAGTCGAGGATACAGCTGAAGGCTTGTTTGCTCCTGGCTTAGAGCACCTCCTCTGAACGCTGGGTCTCCACCGCTGTCCTCAGCCTTTAAGGACCACCCAGCTAGCTTGCTTACACTGCTCAGCTGTGTGATCTTAAACAAATCCCTGCTGTAGGAATGGGGTTGAGGAATGTAAGAGAAGGGCCATCTGGTGCTAATGTTGTTAATGTTATTTGATTCTCATTTAAGGAGCTGCTGTGTAGTCTCTGAGCAACTGGCGAGACTAACTCAAGTATTTGCAATAGGACAAGGAATCCTGGGGTGGACAGGACAGGAGAGGGAGGAAAAAGGCTTTGATACAGTGACAGATAAGAAAGCTTTCTTAAAAGTGAACAATGCAAAGAAATACCGTGCATCGAACCTGGACTGGCGACTCGTTTCATACATGATATTATACATGTTTCAATGCCATTCTCCCAAATCTCCCCACCCTCTCCCTCTCCCACAAAGTCCATAAGACTGATCTATACATCAGTGTCTCTTTTGCTGTCTCGTACACAGGGTTATTGTTACCATCTTTCTAAATTCCATATATATGCATTAGTATACTGTATTGGTGTTTTTCTTTCTGGCTTACTTCACTCTGTATAATAGGTTCCAGTTTCATCCATCTCATTAGAACTGATTCAAATATATTCTTTTTAATGGCTGAGTAATACTCCATTGTGTATATGTACCACAGCTTTCTTATCCATTCATCTGCTGATGGGCATCTAGGTTGATTCCATGTCCTGGCTATTATAAACAGTGCTGCAATGAACATTCGACCCAGAGGGAGGGCAGGGGAGGGAGGTGGGAGGAGGGTTCACGATGGGGAACGTGGGTATGCCTGTGGCGGATTCGTTTTGATATTTGGCAAGGCTAATGCAGTATTGTGGAGTTTAAAAATAAAATAAAATTAAAAAAAAAAGTGAACAATGCAAAGAAATAGAGGAAAACAATAGAATAGGAAAGACTGGAGATCTCTTCAAGAAAATTAGCAATACCAAGGGAACAATTCATGGAAAGATGGGATCAATAAAGGACAAAAACAGTATGGACCTAACAGAAGAAGAAGAGATTAAGAAGAGGTGGCAAGAATGCACAGAACTGTACAAAAAAGGCCTTAATGGCCAGGATAACCAAGATGGTGTGGTCACTCATCTAGAGCCAGACATCCTGGAGTGTAGTTCGTAGTTTGTTACTACGAACAAAACTAGTGGAGCTGATGAATTCCCGCTGAGCTATTTCAAATCCTAAAAGATGATGCTGTTAAAGTCCTGCACTCAACATGCCAGCAAATTTGGAAAACTCAGCAGTGGCCACAGGACTGGAAAAGGTCAATTTTCATTCCAGTCCCAAAGAAAGGCAATGCCAGAGAATGTTCAAACTACTGCACAATTGCACTCATTTTACATGCTAGCAAGGTAATGCTCAAAATCCTTCAAAGTTAGACTTCAACAATATGTGGACTGAGAACTTCCATATGTACAAGCTCAATTTAGAAAAGGCAGAGGAACCAGAGATCAAATTGCCAACATCCACTTGATCATAGCAAAAGCAAGGGAATTCAGAAAAACACATACTTCTGCTTCATTAACTATGCTAAAGCCTTTGATAGAATGGATCACAACAAACTGTGGAAAATTCTTAAAGAGATGGGAATACCAGACCATCTTACTTGCCTCCTGGGAAACCTGTATGCAGGTCAAAAAGCAACAGGTAGAACTAGACATAGGACAGCAGATTGATTCCAGACTGGGACAGGAGTACGTCAAGGCTGTATACTGTCACCCTGCTTATTTAGCTTGTATGCAGAGGACATCATGCAAAATGCCAGGCTGGATGAAGCACAAGCTTCAAGATTGCTGGGAGAAATATCAATAACCTCAGATATGCAGATAACACCACCCTAATGGCAAAAAGTGAAGAGGAACTAAAAGCCTCTTGATGAAAGTGAAAGAGGAGAGTGGAAAAAGCTGGCTTAAAACACAACATTCAAAAAGCTAAGCTCTCACTACCATGGAGTTCGACCTGTCGGCAGCTGTGGAGTCTACCTCCAAGAAGCCCCAAGGGGCAGGCAAGGTGGGAGACCCCAAGCACAGCTCCCCCAAAGTTCAGGGCGGGTCAGCTGATAACCTAAAGCATCACCACGGCCATGGCCACAGCCAAGGGAGCACTTCAGATTCCAGCAGCAGCTCTAGTGATTCGGAAAATGAGGTGAAGCCCAGCTCGGAACCGCACAAGAGCGCCTCAGGCAAGGTCAAGAAGCCCAAGGTGTAAAAGGAGAAGAAGAAGGAGGAGGAAGGGAAGAAGAAGGCTTCCCACTGATGGCTCTGGGTGGGGCTCATTAAACCTTTGCTCGGCAAAAAAAAAAAAAAAAAGCTAAGATCATGGCATCTGGTCTTACCACTTAATGGCAAGTAGATGGGGAAACAGTGGAAACAGTGGCTGACTTTATTTTTGGGGCTCCAAAATCACTGCAGATGGTGACTGCAGCCATGAAATTAAAAGACGCTTGCTCCTTGGAAGGAAAGCTAAGACAAACCTAGACAGCACATTAAAAAGCAGAGACTTTGTCAACAAAGGTACATAAAGTCAAAGCTACAGTTTTTCCAGCGGTCATGTATGGATGTGAGAGTTGGATCATAAAGAAGGCTGAGCACCAAAGAATTGATGCTTTTGAACTGTGGTGTTGGAGAACACTCTTGAGAGTCCCTTGGACTGCAAGGAGATCAAACCAGTCAATCATAAAGTATATGAATATTCATTGGAAAGACTGATGCTAAAGCTCTAATACTTTGGCCACCTGATGCAAAGAATCAACTCATTGGAAAAGACCCCGATGCTAGGAAAGACTGAAGGCAGGAGAAGGGGATGACAGAGTATGAGATGGTTGAATGGCATCATCGACTCAATGGACTTGAGTTTGAGCAAACTCCTGGGAGATGGTGAAGGACAGGGAAGCCTGACATGCTGCAGTTCATGGGCTTGCAAAAAGTTGGACATGACTGAGCAACTGAACAACAGCAACAGTGAGAGACCTTACTGGCGTGTTCAGATTTAATTAGATGAGTACTTTTCTATCCTGACAGTTGGTCCATGACATACGTACAGATTAGACAGGTCTCTGGATGGACCACAGGATATATTCATGACAAGGGTTCAGCTTGAGCCCCAGCTATCTCCAGTCTAGAAGGAACTGTGGAGGTGATGTGGCTACAAAGGTTGAAGAAGGAAACTAGCAGGTACTGAGACTCCTGTGAACCTGACATGTTAAGTTACTTGAGTGCCTGTTGTGTGCTGGACATTATTAGGCACTTCCAAATGCTTTATCTCATTGCTTATCAGCTCAAATGTGATATAATGGGGATAGCACAGGATTTGCTATGGGAAGTTCTGGATTCAGATTCCATACTGTCACTGGCTTAGTAAGTGTCCTTGGGCCAACTACTCAATCTTTGTGTACTGCAGTTTTCTCATCTATAAAATGAACTTTGTATTCATTTTATATGTGGCATTTTATATATATTCATTTTACGTGGGGACACAGACTCCAAGAGGGTCTCCCTCCGAGGTGATAATGTGGATTAAGGCATTGAGCGTAGTACCTGGGCCATAGTCGATACTGAGCCGCTGCTGGTTTTCCTCCGCTCTGCAGGTGGGTGTAGTACTTGTGCTTTACAGGGCTCTCGACGACAAGACTTGAGAATCTTGAAAAGATAACAGTTACCCTACATAAGCGGTGTTGAAGGTTGTTGTCACGTTTGCTGAACAGTACACAGGAACATGGTGAGAAAGGGGAAGGCAGCGGAGGCGAGGGAGCAAAGGGCAACTAGCATTTGGGGTTCAGGAGGTCAGGAAGAGTGGAGCTTTTCTGTTAATGGCCAGTGAAGATGATGGAGTCCCAGGCTGGTGTGGCATCTGGAATCAAAGCGCAAGCTCAACTCTGACCTCCCTTAAGGGACAGTCAGAAGGGACACTCTGCTGAGCTGTGACCAGGCTTCCAAGGGCAGCTCCCTCCTGCAGTGACAGTGACTGCTTGGCAGTGGCCTTGGCACTTGGGTTCAGACTCTGTGACCCTCAGAGTCCCTGAGGGAAGAGGCAGTTCAGGGACAGGAGACTGCTATCACCCACAGGATACAGAGAACCCCAGGTAAATTGCACGGGAGAGTAAAGAGAAATCAGAGTTTTCACCCTGAAGCAAAGGAAAATGGCTGTGAGCACAGTCGTATATGACTACAAGAGGGGCAGAGCTGGATCACCCTTCTCATTTGGGAAGGGGGACACACAATCCAAGGAGGCCTCAGGAAGTACAGAGAATTGTCCAAAGTCTCAAAGCGTCCTTGGCGATGTGACAGAGAAGGAAAAAGCCAGCTCTGCAGCTTGAGGAGGATGAGGGATAGTTGACAGTCATCATTAATAGAACAGGCCAGTGGGGCTTTATTGGGTCGGTAGAAAAAACTATTGTAAACCAAGGAATCTGGGGATTAGAATATCTGCTTGCCAGAACTATAAAAAACTGCAGGCCTAAGGAAAGTGATCAGATTTCACTGGAAGGAATTCAAAGAACAAACTCAATCTACATGATTACCAAGAACACAGTTCTGCTCATTGTTATTTTTAGGAGAACAAAATAGACAAAGCTGTTTTCATCTCCCTCAGAGAGCAATTCCCTGAGTAGTATTAATAGCTTAAGAATTAAAAGCCACTTTTTTCCTTTTGACACCACCATTTTGAAATATCACTAATCATAGGTGAGTCAGACTTTCCCAGAGGAAAAGACAGTCCTGGGGAGGATCACAGGCCTCAGCAGGCAAGGCCATGCTGAGAGTGCAGGGGAAAGAGCCTGTGTGGCTGGAAATAGGTCAGTCAGTGATGCTTAAGGAGCGGAGTCCTATGCTGTGTTCTGATAATGGACTCCTGGATGCAAAGGTGGTTAAAACCCAACCTTCAAGACAAAAGCACGCTGATTCAGAAGTACAGTTCACTTGAAGTTTTTGGATTTTTTTTTTTAAGATTAAAAAAATGCTAAAAAAATGCTTAGTGTTAGTTGCTGAGTCATATCTGACTCTCTGTGTCCCCATGGACTGCAGCCCACCAGGCTGTTCTGTTCATGTAATTCTGCAGGCAAGAATACTAGAGTGGGTTGCCATTCCTTTCTCCAGAGGATCTTCCCAACCTAGGGATTGAACCTGTGTTTCCTGCAAGGGGCAGATTCTTCACTGTCTGAGCCATCAGGGAAGCACCCCCCCACAACACCCCCCCCCCCAGCCCAATGCTTAGGGTCATTATAAATATTTATAAACAAGTAAAAGTGTAGTTAGAATAATTTTGTTTACCTGATTAAATATCTGGTTTTTGGCTTGTGTAGAGCTTTGCAAATTGTGAATTTGTACTTATGGACTGTGGACTTCTCTGGGTGTCTCCTCCTTTACCTGTACCCTTTTTCTGCAGACATGTCCTTTTCTCAAGCCTCCCTTCCCACAGGCTGAAAAGAGGAAGGAGACTGAGCCCACTGTGGCACAATCCATACCACAGTCACCTAGGTACAGTTATCCATGTACTTTTAATAAACTGCAAGAAAATCAGATTCATGGAATACTGTTAAATGACTGGGAAGTAACCAGGAAAGACACAACAAACATTGTTAATTCTAAGTTTCAAAGGAGGATTAATGAAGAGCAGTGCTCTCTTGCTTGGTCTACCCCACAACCAAAGTCAAAGGGTGGATGGTAGAGATTATCAGACTCGTACAACCTCAAGGCACAGAGCCTACCACCTTTATCTGACCCTGTACCTGCCAGCCCTAAAGCCATATTCCTTTTTCTGAGTGGTTAAGTGGAACACTGAGATCCAGAGTCCAACTTGTGATCCTGGCATCCCCCCACACCCCAACAAACAGTGGATCATGGGAGTGGCCAGGACTCATCAAGTCTGTCTCTGTATAATCTTTTCTTTTTGCTGTCTTCTTGACTACTTGTCTGGCCTGCCCTGCTCCTTTATAACCAATTGGTGATATGTGCTCATTTGTGTCTGACTCTTTGTGACCCCACAGACTGTAGCCCACCAGGCTCCTCTGTTGGGGGTAATTCTCTCAGCAAGAATATCGGAGTGGGGTGCCATTTCCCTCTTCCAGGGGACCTTCCCAACCCAAGGACTGAACCTGCATCTCCTGCATTGACAGGCAGATTCTATACCACTGAGCCACCACAGAAGCCCTTTGTAACGTACACCACAAAACTACAAAATCAATAAAACTAAGGCATCTAATTCCTTGGACAAATACCACTTTTTAATGTTTGAGTTGCAATTTTAGATTCCTAGCCAAATTAAACCAGAAGTTCAGAATTCCTCCACTCCCAGCTGCCCAGCCTCCTTCACTGCCAAGTGAACACACTGAAGTGAAGTCACTGATTTTCTCCTGTTGCTTTTCGTGCCAGTCACCCTTGACCCCACTAAGCACTCCAGTCTGCTCTGTTAGTTTTCCAGCAGGTCTCTGTTCCTGTTCTAGTGGAAGAAACTGTTATTTTGTGTGCTGCAGTAATCTTTTCAGTTATTCTGTAAAGCCCACCGACCTTTCATGTGTTCCTAACACAGCCCCTGGGATTTACGGGGTGAAACAGGACTACCTCCATTTTCAGTTCGATTCAGTTCAGTCGCTCAGTCGTGTCCGATTCTATGTGACCCCATGAATCGCAGCACGCCAGGCCTCCCTGTCCATCACCAACGCCCGGAGTTCACTCAGACTCACGTCCATCGAATCAGTGATGCCATCCAGCCATCTTATCCTCTGTCGTCCCCTTCTCCTGCCCCCAATCCCTCCCAGCATCAGAGTCTTTTCCAATGAGTCAACTCTTCGCATGAGGTGGCCAAAGTACTGGAGTTTCAGCTTTAGCATCATTCCTTCCAAAGAAATCCCAGGGCTGATCTCCTTCAGAATGGACTGGTTGGATCTCCTTGCAGTCCAAGGGAATCCCAAGAGTCTTCTCCAACACCACAGTTCAAAAGCATCAATTCTTTGGCGCTCAGCTTTCTTCACAGTCCAACTCTCACATCCATACATGACTACTGGAAAAACCATAGCCTTGACTAGACGGACCTTTGTTGGCAAAGTAATGTCTCTGCTTTTGAATATGCTATCTAGGTTGATCATAACTTTCCTTCCAAGGAGTAACCGTCTTTTAATTTCATGGCTACAGTCACCATCTGCAGTGATTTGGGAGCCCCCCAAAATAAAGTCTGACACTGTTTCCCTATCTATTTCCCATGAAGTGATGGGACCAGATGCCATGATCTTAGTTTTCTGAATGTTGAGCTTTAAGCTAACTTTTTCACTCTCACTTTCATCAAGAAACAGAAGCCCATAAAGGAAGAGGACACAGAAGCCCAGAGAAATCAGATGGCTTGAGCAGGTCATGTAACTATTTGGGAACCAGAAATAGACCCTAATACTTTTTGAAAATCATGCAGCTGCCCTGTTTAGAGACCAATTCCTTTCCCCTTTGAGCATTTAGCATGTTCTTAATACAGATACATATGTGTCCTGCCCAGACTAAGAGCTAGACATTTAAGTCCAACTGAAGTTACTGAGCCAACTAGAGTTTTTTTTCCTCTATCCAAAAAGCCATCTGTCTTCTCTTAGCAACACATGTCCTTGGGTCTGCAGTCATCTGGGAGGAGCCATCCCTGATCTCCACATGGGAACCTGGCAACACCTGTGAGTCTATTTGTGGCTCAGTCAGAGACAGCAGCACGACAGCTTAGGGGATAGGAGAGAGAATTACTGAAGGGTTAAGTCTATAGGAACAGCTTCAGGTCATAACCTGTAAGATAGACCTGGGTGTAGATGCTTAAGTTGGGTGAAGGTGGACACCAGCAAGCAGGAGGACTACGAATTAGGAGACTGGATGGTCAACATTTTCAGCTGAAATCTAGAAGGTGGAGACAGGAAGGCCAGAAGCCAGAACTCTTCAAAATAAGCTTGTGCTATTATGTTGAGTATCCATGATGCTCTGAGATTGCACGGGGACTAACCCCTGTACTTGGGTAACGAGGGACCACTAATCATGAAAGGTGATCATTGGAGATAAAGCACTTTGGAAGGAGAGATGAAAAAAAGGTCTTGTATGTAATTCTGTCAAAGAGAAGTCAAAACAGAAAAGGTTATTAAATCTAGAAGAGATTTGGAAAACGGGTCAAGACAGCAAGGCATTAAATAAAAAGTCAAATTCAGGATATCGTAAAACAACCAACTTCTTTAATTAGAAAGCAACAAACATGCAAATGGCAAGTATAGACATTTCTTTGAACCAGTATTTTCACTATTTAATGAAAATTCCTCTTCCACATTGATCCAAGCTCCCACATCCGAAGGTTAGGGAAAATATTGCACTTTGCATTTTCTACCACTCCTCACACATGGCAAAAAGTTTTTAAAACATTTTGCTAGTTTTGTTTTACACACACTCCCAAATTCATGCACACAATCATTCCAAACCAATGTTAGGTTATCCCCTCAAAAGGGAAAAACTCAAAAAAACCACAACCTTAAAATTGCACTAAAGCTCTGTAAAGAAAAAAAATATATAATAAATGTCTTATACAAATTTCAGAACATCTAAGTGCTTGCCAGTAAGAGTTTATTATTCTTCATCCTCATTTTCATTCTCCTGACCAGAGCCTTCTGATCTGTCACTTTCCAACCGGTCTGGAAAACACAGAAGACAAAAAAAAAACAGCCTTTAGTATTACAATCAAAATAGTTGTCAATACCTTAAATAAAACTGATTAAAATGTGTATAATTCAAAATATCATCATGTGAAGATCAGCTCACAGCTATGTGTAGAAGTTATTTTTGCCTCTAGAGGCAAAGAATAAAGGAAACACAGCACTATTAACTTAGAATATTCATGTAATTCTAAAGAGAAAAAAAATTACAAAATAAAAACCCTAAAGATCTCGATCTATAGTGGTCTACTGCAATGATTTCAAACTGTTCCTAGGAGTTATATCAGGTGTCACCAAAGGGAGTGAGAGGGAAGCTGTGCAAGAGCATCTGGGAATCATTCCCTAGTTGGCTCAGATGGTAAAGAATCTGTTTGCAATGCAGAAGACCCAGGTTCAGTCCCTGGGTCAGAAAGATCCTCTGGAGAGGGAAATGGCAAGCCACTCCAGTATTTCCGCCTGGAGAATCCCACAGACAGGAGCCTGGCAGGCTGCAGAGTTGGACACAACTGAAGCGACTCAGCACACAACACACGTATTTCTGGTTATAAAAATATTTCTTAAATATCTGCTATGTTCCAGGATACAGTGGTGACCAAAGCAGTCACAGGGTCTTCTCTGTCCTCAAGGAGCTTATCTAGGCTGACCACTCAAGGGAGTGTGCAATTACCATCTGGTGCGCCAGCATGGCATGTCCTCTCAAGTTCCACGGTTTACATTTGCTGTCCCTCTGCTTGGGACACTCACCTAGTTCTTCAGCTACAAAGGTTATGCTTACTCATCTCAATACAACTATTTTTCCCTTTGTGAAACTTTGCCCAGACTTTCTCAGATCCCTAACTTGCAGAATTATGAACTCCTTCCTTCAGGTTCCAGAATATTTTATATGTACCATATAATGATGATTCTAATTGCAGTACTAGTCTGTCTGCACATCTTCTTGCAGACTGTGAGCTCCTGGGAGGGTAGGAGTTATTTCTTTTTATCTTTTATCCTCAGGGCCTAGTACAAGAGGTTCAATGAAGGTTTATCAAATAAACAAATTTAAGTGTTACTAAGATAAGACACACTGCATTAGGGCACAACGAAGGCCACAGTGTCAAGCCACTGCAGCCACCAGGATGGAGCCTTTCCATCACAGACGCTTCTCCAGGGCAAGCCGGGAGGCTGAAGGTGAGACACGGGAATTATTCAGGCTTCTCAACACCGAGAGAAGATGGAATCCTGGGGCTTTATTATTCACAGGGGCTTAGATACTCCCAGTGAATTCTAAATTGTCAACACCAGTATACAGAAGGGATGTATGTTTAATTGTCCAAGTAAATTAAGATTAAATCCCCTCTATACCAACTCCATTTCAATGTCAAACTAAGAAGATAATATATGTGTATATGATTTGTAACCTGAGTTATACAAGTTTTAGTTATTAAAGTGTTCAATATACATTTGTAAGATAAGATTATAATAAATCTTCACAGGTCACTAAGGAATCTAAACACAGTGGGAGACTTTCTGATCAATAAAAAGTTACCTAAGGTATATGAGTATAAAAGAGATTATGCTATATTTATTGTGTGCGCCACTGAAGAAGGAAATGGCAACTTTCATTGAAGAAGGAAATGGCAACCCACTCCAGTGTTCTTGCCTGGAGAATCCCAGGGACGGGGGAGCCTGGTGGGCTGCTGTCTATGGGGTCGCACAGAGTTGGACACGACTGAAGCGACTTAGCAGCATACTTTCATGGGAGAGAACAATACATGAATTTGCTGTTCTGCTTACCTAGAGTATCATAAGTAATATACCGGTCATATTAGTGGAACATGTTTAAACAGCATCAGCATATTTTAAAATGTGCAGGATGACCCAGTTCTTTTTGGTTGTCACATTATGAATGAAGATGGGGAAATGGAGGGTTAAGATGAAATGTCACAGCCTTCAAATCCGGGAGTTTACAGCAGACATTAGAATTCTGCAAAGTCCAAAGCAAGCAACATGCAGTCCAGTGAGGGCCTAGGGTCTCTTATATAGTCACAGAGTAACTCACAGTGGCTTCTGGAATGAGGAAGGGGGCAGAATGGTTGTTTTTTTTTTTTTCCAGATCTTTCTCACACAACTTCTGCAGAGTCATCTCTCTCAGAATGTAAACCCAATTTTTAAGAACAAAATTAAATAAAATCTTTTTGTCCACAGAGTACTACTGAGGTAATAAAACTGCAAAGCAGTTCAACACTTTCACAAATCTCTGGTTGGCAATTAAAGGCCAAGGAGGGCTGAGAACACTGTGTTCTTTAAAATGACAACTAGAAATAATGACTTAGAAAGCCACTGTTTTCAAAAGCAAGACAACACCAAGTTGCTATTGTAAATAAGGGTTACATTTGTGGGAAGGCTCCTTTAATTCTCTTTTAGAAATACTTCTAAATTTATTTTTGAATTGAAAAAAATTCAGTTTTTCACAAATTGAATATTTGTGAAATTATTTTTGACCAGGAAAAATATAAGATACTACTAATAAGCTGGCTGGGGCTGGAGAGAGGGGACAACAGAGATATGAAAACAATTACCCGAAGGAAACCTGTATTCCACAAAGAATCAATACAGTACTCCTGGTTAGCTAGAGATTTGATACTGTTAAGTTTATTCATTCACTCACCCATTCATTCAATGAGAACACTGACTGAGCAACTATTATGTGCTAGGCACTGTTCTAGGAACTAGCTATCCAGATTTGAATAAGACAAACTAGGTCTCTGGTCTTAATGAACTCACTTTCTAGAAAAGAAAAACAGAAAACAAGACAATGTATTTTTATCCTTTAATCTGTGTAACAAGGCAACAAATAAATGAAGTTAGAATAAGTACTTGAGGAAAACCAGGGAATGACCAGAGAGTAAGTGATGAGAAGGAGCGTGTGCACTTTAAGCAACTTCACAATGAGTGACTAAGGAACACTTTTCTGAGGAGGTGACACTGGGGCTGAGGCCTCAATTGTATGTTCAATTATTAGTGAAGTTGGCAAATGAACAAAGCTGTCTAAAAGGCAGCGAAACAGCCAGTGAAAAGGTCCTAAATATACTAATAAGCTTTATGAGTCTGAGGAGGAAAGCAGTCACTTACGGCTAAAATGTAGCAAGCGAGCAGAAAACAAATGCATGGACTCAGTGGCTGGTAGGTCTCTCTCTTGTAGATGGGAGTATGAAGTCTAGGTTTTATTTTATGAGCAGTGGGAAGCCCCTAAGAATTTTAAGCAAGGGTGACATAACCTAATTTACTTCTTAAAAAAGACAGTCAGCAAACTATGGCCCCTGGGCAAACCCTCCCTTAGCCTATTTCTATAAATAAAGTAGTATTAAGGCACACCCATGACCTCGATCTACATATTATCTATGGCTGCTTTTGCAACACTGTCAGAAATGAGCATCTGCAACAGAAACCACATGGCCCACAAAGCCTATTTACTCTGGCCATTTAAAGAAAAGGTTTACTAACCCACAAGAAAGGAGGTATAAGAAAGCCTTCTTCAGGGATCAATGCAAAGAAATAGAGGAAAACAATAGAATGGGAAAGACAAGAGATCTCTTCAAGAAAATTAGAGATACCAAGGGAACATTTCATGCACAGATGGGCACAATAAAGGACAGAAATGGTATGGACTGAAGAGAAGCAGAAGACATTAAGAGTTGGCAAGAATACATAGAACTATACAAAAAAGATCTTCCCGACCCAGATAACCATGATGGTATGATCACTCACCTAGACCCAGACATCCTGGAGTGTGAAATCAAGGGGGCCTTAGGAAGCATCACTACGAACAAAGCTAGTGGAGATGATGGACTTCCAGTACAGATATTTCAAATCCTAAAAGATGATGCTGTAAAAGTGCTGCACTCAATATGCCAGCAAATTGGGAAAACTCAGCAGTGGCCACAGAACTGGAAAAGGTCAGTTTTCATTCCAATCCCAAAGAAAGGCAATGCCAAAGAATGTTCAAACTACTGCACATTTGCACTCATCTCACACACTAGTAATGTTCAAAATTCTCTAAGCCAGGCTTCAATAGTACATGAACCGTGAACTTCTAGATGTTCAAGCTGGATTTAAAAAAGGCAGAGGAACCAGAGATCAAACTGCCAACATTCACTGGATCATCGAAAAAGCAAGAGAGTTCCAGAAAAACCTCTAATTCTGCTTTATTGACTATGCCAAAGCCTTTGACTATGGATCACAACAACCTGTGGAAAATTCTGACAGAGATGGGAATACCAGACCACCTGACCTGCCTCTTAAGAAATCTGTATGCAGGTCAAGAATCAACTGGTAGAACTGGACATGGAACAACCGACTGGTTCCAAATCAGGAAAGGAGTACATCAAGGCTGTATATTGTCACCCTGCTTATTTAATTTAAATGCAGAGTACATCATGCGAAATGCTGGGCTGGATGAAGCACAAGCTGGAATCAAGATTGCCGGGAGAAATATCAATAACCTCAGATATGCAGATGACACCAGTCTTATGGCAGAAAGCAAAGAAGAACTAAAAAGCGTCTTGATGAAAGTGAAAGAGGAGAATGAAAAAGTTGGCTTAAAACTCAACATTCAGAAAACTAAAATCATGGCATCCAGTCCAATCACTTCATGGCAAATAGATGGGGAAACAATGGAGACAGTGACAGACTTTATTTTCTTAGGCTCCAATATCACTGCAGATGGTGACTGCAACCATGAAGTTAAAAGATGCTTGCTCCTTGGAAGAAAAGCTATGACCAACCTAGACAGCACATTAAAACACAGAGACATTACTCTGCCAACAAAGGTCCGTCTAGTCAAAGCTATGGTTTTTCTAGTAGTCATGTATGGATGTGAGAGTTGGACTATGGAGAAAGCTGAGTGCTGAAGAATTGATGCTTTTGAACTGTGATATTGGAGAGGACTCTTGAGAGTCCCTTGGACTGCAAGGAGATCAAAGCAGTCCATCCTAAAAGAAATCAGTCCTGAATATTCCTTGGAAGTACTGATGCTAAAGCTGAAAATCCAATACTCTGGCCACCTGATGCGAAGAACTGACTCATTGGAAAAGACCCTGATGTTGGGAAAGACTGATGGCAGAAGGAGAAGGGTATGACAGATGATGAGATGGTTGGACTGCATCACTAACTCAATGGACATGAATTTGAGTAAGCTCCGGGAATTGGTGATGGACGGGGAAGCCTGACATGCTGCAGTCCATGGGGTCGCAGAGTTGGACACAACTGAGCGACTGAACTGAACTTACTGACCCACATTTTAAAAAAGCCTCCTCTGACTGCTGTGGAAATCAGACTATACAAAAGTGAGAGCAGAAGTGGGGAGACCAAGATAGATGAATATGGATTGTATTCTGGAGTAAAGCTACCCTAATTGATGGAGTGAATTTGTACATGAATGGGTCAGTGCCTGTACGTTCAGTGTGATGTTAGCTCTACAGATATGGCTATTTAGATCTACATCTGCCATGTTCCAGAGGTAGCAACAAATGCTTCAGGGTTTTATAAACCATGTTAACACTGGACTTTATCCTAAGAGCATGGGGAGGCACAAGAGAATTTTAAAGAGGGGAGTAAACTGAGTAGATTGTAACATATTCTAGAAGAGTTTGGAATGGTTCACACACCATCTCTCCAAAGCCTGTCAAAGCTTCTAGGAATCTCAGAACTGCCTTTATCTCTCATGAAGTTGCCTAAACTAAAAGCTGTTAGTAGAGCATTCATGAGAAAATTTTGGGTGTTTTTTTTAAAATACAGAAGCTCAAATCCTATTCAGATAAAATGAATTAGGATCTTTAGTGCGTAGGAACCAGGTATTTGTAGTTTTGAAAAGGAGATTTAAAGCGCACATCATTGTACTTGGAATACAGGACAATGAAGAAAAGGAGAGGAAAGGAGTAGCTGACTCATCAAATAACTAGATATCTTAAGAATAAAAGCAGCAGAAATATCAACTCTTGGTTATCTTTTCCTATCAAGGATTTTACTTAAGAGAAACAAGAGGGTGAGTTAGGTTGACTAAGCCAACTACAAAGTGTCTCCCTTTGATTGCTGGCAAAAAAACCCAAAAACAATAGAATAAAGAAAACCTTTATATTATAAGCAGCTAATTCTAAAATCAAAGAAGGAGAGTAGTAACTGAGTTAACAAACCACTGATACATCAGCACGCATTTAAAATAGATTCTTGCACAAATGAAAGGAGAAACAGTGTCCTATAGGCAAACTCAGAAAGAGCCATTCACCAGATGAACTCTATATGAAAATTTAGTTATCATAATCAGCAAATTTAGTTATCATAATCAGCACATGTTTTTCCTCTTCTATAAAACAGTGCCTCCTCAAATCTGAAGTCAAGTGAATTTTAAGAGTACTGCTTCTTATTGAAGAAAACAGATCAAAAGATGTCACAGTGAATAACATGGGGGCAAAAGAAGTACCACGATAATATGCTGTTGGATTGCAAACATTTTCTGTTTTCATTTTAGGTTTATTTTTTGTTTTGCTTTAACCATTTGAAATTTTTATTCTTTCCTTGTAATAGTTGATATTGACAATTTGAGGGTTTTCTTTCCAGCTCCTTTAATTACAGACATAAGGAGCGTCTTTAAATTTGTAGATGTACCACAGTCTCTTCCAGGACTTAAGACAAATGCTATATACTCTTTTTTTCTGCCAGGAATACTTATGTCTCCCTTCCCCACTCTCTGAGGAAATGATATGCAGTCTGCCGTTTATATAGACCTGAGGGTCTGTAACAGAAAGGTGAAAGTGAAAGTCACTCAGTCGTGTCTGACTCTTTGTGACCCCATGGACCCCACCAGGCTCTTCTGTCCATGGAATTAAGGCCAGACTATTAGAGCGGGTAGCCATTCCCTTCTCCAGAGGATCTTCCCAACCCAGGGATCGAACCCAGGACAGAAGTTATCCTAACAAAGAGTGAGGGTGGGAGGGGACAGCATGACTGTAAAGATTCTGAGGCAGGAAAGAGTTTGAGGTACCCGCAGATTTAGAGAGGGCCAGAGAGGATGGAGAAGAAACTGGCAACCCACTCCAGTGTTCCTGCCTGGAGAATCCCAGGGACGGGGGAGCCTGGTGGGCTGCCATCTATGGGGCTGCACAGAGTTGGGCACGACTGAAGCAACTTAGCAGCGGCAGCACAGAGAATGGAGAGGACAGAGAAGGAAAGAATGGACTAGAAAAACAGTTTGAAATCAGCTCATCCAGAGGACTGCATGTCTTATTCATGACTTGAATATGTTCCTGCAACTGAAATTTGTAGGTAAAAGGAGAGTAAATGCTTGGAAGCCAGTTTCAAATTCAGGCTTTACCATTTATCAGTTGTGTGACCTGCAGTGAGTTATTAAAAATACTCTACTATGTAGAGGGCTGGAGCTAACTGAGGATAGATTTGTGAAATGATTGGTATGCTGCCTGATTCATTAAAGGTACTGTATACATGGTTGGTGTTATTAAACAGTACTCAACATATAAAGAAATTTGTGTTATCAGTGAAGTGATAAACATTTTGTTTATAATGGATATTGGATACTTTCTATTGTTATGAACACAGGTTATTCTATTCCTTCTTGAAAATTAGTTATAATATAATGTAATTAATTGTAATGTGAAGTTTTGTATCTGAAGCACTGAACCCCATGGTTTATCTTCTAAAACAAACACACAAAAATTAGAAAAATACATTGAGCTATTGTTTCAAATCTTTGTAGTAATACATTTATTTTTGTCTGGGCTGTGATTGATTTTGGCCAAATGTATCATTAAAAGTTACTTACTCACATAAACCTTAACACATCTTAAGGTTTATGATATGATATTCCACTCTGAGAAGAAAACCATAGCTGATAAAAGATTTGAAGTGATGTCATCTTTTCATTAGGACAGTTCAATAAAGTTGGCTCATGGGGATACAAATTACTGTACTAAGATCAAGAATTCATACCACTCAGTTCAAAAGTTAAGCCGCCTTCTATGTAGTCTGAGAGGACCTAATGTCAGCAAGAAATACACTTCTTGTGTTTAAAAAAAAAGTTAAAAAGTTAAGGCCAAAAAAAGTTGGCCTTGATCTTGTAATTTAAGGAGATTAATAAAATCTCTGAATTTTTTGGCCGCACCATGCAGCATGTGGGATCTTAAGTTTCCCAACCAGGTATGGAACCCCTGCCCCCTGCAGTGGAAGTGCAAGTGCTAGCTACTGGACTGTCAGGAAAATCCCCTTTTCCCCTTAAATATAAATCCCTTTAACGTCAATCTTAAATAATGTTTTTTCAAATATAATAATGATTTTAAGGCATACTGCCAGTTCTTACCAGCTCGAATATGGTTCAGTGAAGCCAACATCCTCAACATGAAAGAGGCTGGAACTGTAATGGTATTTCTAGTCTCTTCCAGCATGAGTTCATTTCGAGTTATAACCTATGAGACAAGTTAAATAACCATGTCAAAGATCATAGAGTAACTGTATGTTTTCCTTAGATACTAGGAGAACTGTAAAGAATTAACAGGAATTACTTCATTCTTCACATATATCTATATGAGTCTATATTACCATCTTAAGGCTGCTGCTGCTAAGTTGCTTCAGTCGTGTCTGACTCTTTGCGACCCCATAGATGGCAGCCCACCAGGCTTCCCCATCCCTGGGATTCTCCAGGCAAGAACACTGGAGCGGGTTGCCATTTCCTTCTCCAATGCGTGAAAGTGAAGTCGCTCAGTCGCGTCCGACTCCCAGCGACCCCATGGACTGCAGCCTACCAGACTCGTCCATCCATGGGATTTTCCAGGCAAGAGTACTGGAGTGGGGTGCCATTGCCCTCTTAAGGCCACCCAATGCCAAATAATTACTTTAGCTTGTAATCAACAGAGTAAGATCAGAGAACACTACTCTTTAACTGGAAGAAAGACAAAGGTCAAACCCTGAGGCTACCTGAAACACATAAGAATTCAATTTACTTTTACTTATAATTTGTTTATAAAAGCAGAGCAGTCTACTTTGTGTCCGCTTATTATTTTTTTCCCTCTAGTGGAACTGATATTTCTAGTGACAGCACTGTTAGATTATTATCCCTGGGTCATTTGTGCCCCTCAAGGAAAATGTTACGTTAACTTCAAAGTTAACTTCAAAAATAAACCTCTGGATGAGAGTTACCAATGAACTGTGTCTTAAGTATGAAGAATAGGACTAAAGAACATCCATGAACATCTATGGATTTAATGTATAATTATAGACAAAGGAAAAAAGAGGAAACCAAAGGGAATGGCAAAGGAAAAACAGAAAGAAAGGAAGGAAAGCAGTAAAGGAAGAAAAGACACTAACCTGATCAGCAGTCCCCCAACGACATTACATTGTCAACTCATGAGGGTGCCCACAGGGCCCTGTACAGCCCGGCCTCATGAGGCCCGCTGAGCTGCTTTCTTATGTGTCCTCAGCACGCAGATGGCTCACCCACCTTACAGCAACTTGAAACATGCTGATCCTTCTCTCTCAAATGTTCCTTTGGTCCTGGTCTACCTGGTAAACTCAGTCCAATTCTGATTTCCTCTGTGAAGACCTTCCCATCCCATTTACTCCAACTGAAAATTCCTTTCTACGAGTTTCCAGAACACTACGTGTACATTTCTGACACTGACCACACTGTACTCTGGTTGTTCATATGTCTGTTTTTTCCCACTAGTCTTTGGGTTCTGAAGGAAAGGGTTTATCTTTTAAAATCCAGGATTCTACCTGATATAGGGGCTTCCTATGTGGCACCTGCTTGCCGATAAAGGAGACAAAAGAGACTTGGGTTCGATAGCTGCGTTGGGAAGACCCCCTAGAATAGGAAATAGCAACCCACTCCAGTATTCTTGCTTGGAAAATTCCATGGACAAAGGGGCCTTAAGTGTTTAATATAGGTCTATTGACATAATGAGTAAAAATATATGTGGGAATCTCACTATGAACCGTCAACCGTGGCGTAGAGAACGAGTTTTTCAATTTACTAATATTTTTAGCAATGCACCCCTTATGGGCTGTTGTTGTTCAGTTATCAAATCCTGTCCAACTTTTTGCAACCCATGAACTACAGCATGCCAGGCTCCTTCACTATCTCTGAGAGTTTGTTCAAATGCCTGTCCATTGAGTTGGTGATGATATCCATCTCATACTCTGCCTCCTCCTCCTCCTCCTACCTTCATTTTTCCCCAGCATCAGGGTCTTCTCCAATGAGTCAGCTCTTCACCTCAAGTGGCCAAAGTACTGGAGTTTCAGCTTCAATATCAGTCCTTCCAGTGAATAGTCAGGACTGATATCCTTAAGGGTTGACTGGTTTGATTTCCTTGCAGTCCAAGGGACTCTCAAGAGTATTCTCTAACACCACAGTTGAAAAGCGTTACTTCTTTGGTGCTCAGCCTTCTTTATGGTTCAACACTCATATCAGTACATGACAACCGGAAAAACCATAGCTCGGATTATACAGACCTTTGCCAGCAAAGTGATGTCTCTACTTTTTAATACACTGTCTAGGTTTGTTACTGCTTTCTTTCCAAGGAGCAAGCACCTTGTAATTTTATGGCTGCAGTCACTGTCCACAGTGATTTTGGAGCCAAAGGAAATAAAATTTGTCACTGCTTCCACTTTTCTCCATCAAGCTGCCATGAAATGATGGGACTGGACGCCATGATGTTTTTTGAATGCTGAGTTTTAAGCCAGCTTTTTCATTCTCCTCTTTTATCCTCATCAACAGGCTCTTTAGTTCCTCTTTCAGTTCAGTTCAGTCACTCAGTCATTTCTGATTCTTTGCAACCCCATGGACTGCAACATGCCAGGCTTATTCAAACTCATGTCCAAGGAGTCGGTGATGCCATCCAATCTTTTCATCCTCTGTCATCCCTTCTCCTCCCGCATTCAATCTTTCCAAGCATCAGGGTCTTTTCCAATGAGTCAGTTCTTCACATCAGGTGGCCAAAGTATTGGAGTTTCAGCCTCAGCATCAGTACTTCCAATGAACATTCAGGACTGATTTCCTTTAGGATTGACTGGTTGGATCTCCTTGCAGTCCAAGGGACTCTCAAGAGTCTTTTCCAACATCACAGTTCAAAAGCATCAATTCTTCAAAGCTCAGCTTTCTTTATAGTCCAACTCTCACATCCATACATGACTACTAGAAAAACCATAGCTTTGACCAGACGGACCTTTGTAGGCAGAGTAATGTCTCTGCGTTTTAATGTGGTGTCTAGGTTGGTCATAGCTTATCTTCCAAGGAGCAAGCATCTTTTAATTTCATGGTTGCAGTGACCATCTGCAGTGATTTCTGAGCCCAAGAAAATAAAGTCTGTCACTGATCCATTATTTGCCCATCTATTTGCCATGAAGTGATGGGACTGGATGCCATGATCTTAGTTTTCTGAATGTTGAGCTTTAAGCCTGCTTTTTCATTCTCCTCTTTCACTTTCATCAAGAGGCTCTTTAGTTCTTCTTTGCTTTCTGCCATAAGACTGGTGTCACCTGCATATCTGAGGTTATTGATATTTCTCCCGGCAATCTTGATTCCAGCTTGTGTTTCATCCAGCCCGGCATTTCACATGATGCACTCTGCATATAAGTTAAATAAGCAGGGTGACAATATACATCCTTGACAAACTCCTTTCCTGATCTGGAACCAGTAGGTTGTTCCATGTCCAGTTCTACCTGTTGTTTCTTGATCTGCATACAGATTTCTCAGGAGGCATGTCAGGTGGTTTGGTATTCCCATCTCTGTAAGAATTTTCCACAGTTTGTTGTGATACATAACAGATTTGTGCCTGGAGAATTCCATGGACATAGAAGCATGACAGACTATACAGTCCATGGAGGAGGGGACACAACTGAGCAACTAACACTTTCACTTTACCTAATGGAGGAAAGTTTACTTTCCTCCATAAGAGTGGTGTCACCTGCCTATCTGAGGTTATTTCTCCTGGCATTCTTAATTCCAGTTTGTGAGTCATCCAGCCCAGCTTTTTGCATGAGGAACTCTGAATGTAAGTTAAATAAACAAGGTGAGATCTCTAGTCTTTCCCATTCTATTGTTTTCCTCTATTTCTCTGCACTAATCACAGAGGAAGGCTTTCTTTCCTTTTCTCCTTTGCCTTTAGCTTCTCTTCTTTTTTCAGCTATTTGTAAGACCTCCTCAGACAATCATTTTGCCTTTTTGCATTTCCTTTTCTTGGGGATGGTCTTGATCACCGCCACCTGTACAATGCCATGAATTTCTGTAAATCATTCACCACGCACTCTATCAGATCTAATCCCTTGAATCTACTTCTCGCTTTCACTACATATTCGTAAGGGATTTGATTTAGGTCATACCTGAATGGTCTGGTGGTTTTCCCTACTTTCTTCAATATGAGTCTGAATTTGGCAATAAGGAGTTCGTGATCTGAGCCACAGTCAGCTCCCGGTCCTGTTTTTGCTGACTGCATAGAGCTTCTCCATCTTTGGCTGCAAAGAATATAATCAGTCTGATTTCAGAATTGACCATCTGGTGATGTTTATGTGTAGAATTGTCTCTTGTGTTGTTGGAAGAGGGTGTTTGCTATGATCAGTGCATTCTCTTGGCAAATCTCTGTTTTCAGAAGCCTTTGCCCTGCTTCATTCTGTACTCCAAGGCCAAATCTGCCTGTTACTCCAGGTATCTGTTGACTTCCTACTTTTGCATTCCAGTCCCCTATAATGAAAAGGACACTTTGGGGTGTTAGTTGTGGAAGGTCATGTAGGTCTTTACAGAACCATTCAACTTCAGCTTCTTCAGCATTACTGGTTGCAGCATAGACTTGGATTACTGTGATATTGAATGGTTTGCCTTGGAAACGAACAGAGATCATTCTGTTGTTTTTGAGATTGCATCCAAATACTGCATTTCAGACTCTTTTGTTGACTATGATGGCTACTCCATTTCTTCTAAGGGATTCCTGCCCACAGTAGTAGATATAATGGTCATCTGAGTTATATTCACCCATTCCAGTCCATTTTAGTTCACTGATTCCTAGAATGTCAATGTTCACTCTTGTCATCTCCTGCCTGACCACTTCCAATTTGTCTTGATTCATGGGCCCAGAATTGAGCCACAGTGGGTGGGGGCTGTCCTTTTGTGATCAGTAAGCTTTGAGGAGCAGGCATCAATCGGCAGAGTGGAGAAAGTGGGGACAGGGTGGGTAGGGGGCAGCTGGTACTGCCATATATCTGAAGCTGGAGCCCACAGCATCACCCCCTCTTCTCTCTCGGTGGGAAGAAGCGGTGAGGCAAAGAAACTCCAATTAGCTCTTTCCAGGCTGCAGTCCATGGGGTTGCTAGGAGTCGGATACGACTGAGTGACTTCACTTTCACTTTTCACTTTCATGCATTGGAGAAGGAAATGAACCCACTCCAGTATTCTTGCCTGGAGAATCCCAGGCATGGGGGAGCCTGGTGGGCTGCCGTCTATGGGGTCGCACAGAGTCGGACATGACTGAAGGGACTTAGCAGCAGCAGTAGCAGCATGGGCCCAACATTCCAGATTCCTACGCAATGCTGCTCTTTACAGCATAGGACTTTACTTCCATAACTAGTCACATCCACAACTGGGTGTTGTTTTTGCTTTGGCTCCGTCTCTTCATTCTTTCTGTAGTTATTTCTCCACTGATCTCCAGTAGCATATTGGGCACTTACTGACCTGGGGAGTTCATCTTTCAGTGTCCTATCTTTTTGCCTTTTCATACTGTTTATGGGGTTCTCAAGGCAAGAAAACTGAAGTGGTTTGCCATTCCCTTCTCCAGTGTTACTTCCTCTTTACTTTCGTCCATTAGAGGGGTAACACCTGCTGTTATTTCTCCTGGCAATCTTGATTCCAGCTTGTGCTTCATCCTGCCCAGCATTTTACATGATGAACTCTGCATATAATATAAGTTAAATAAGCAAGCCTTGATGTATTCCTTTCCCGATTTTGAACCCATCAGTTGTTCCATGTCTGGTCCTAACTATTGCTTCTTGACCCGCATGTTGATTTCTCAGGAGACAGGTACTAAGTGAGTGTTAGTTGCTCAGTTGTGTCCATCACTTTTGTGAACCCTTCGACTATAGCCTACCATGATCCTCTGTCCATGGAATTCTCCAAGCAAGAATACTGGAGTGGGCTGCCACTCCCTTCTCAGGGTATCTTCCCAACCCAGGTTATCAAACCTGGGTCTCCTGCACTGCAAGTGGATCCTTTACTATTGAACCATCAGGAAAGCCCAGAGGCAGGTAAGGTGGTCCATCTCTTTGAGAATTTTCCACTACTTGTTGTGATTCATAACAACCTACAGTTTAGCACAGTTAATGAAGCAGAAGTAAATGTTTTCTTGGAATTCCCTTGATTTTTCTGGGATTCAACAAATGTTGGCAGTTTGATCTCTAATTTCTCTGCCTTTTCTAAATCCAGCTTGTACATCTGGAAGTTCTTGGTTCACATACTGCTGAACCCTAGCTAGAAGGATTTTGAGCATAACCTTACTAGCATGTGAAATGAGTGCAATTGTGAGGTAGTTTGAACATTTTTTCACATTGCCTTTCTCTGAGATTAGAATGAAGATTGATCTTTTCCAGTCCTGTGGCCACTGCTAAATTTTCCAAATTTGCTTACATACTGAGTGCAGCACTTTAACACCATTATCCTATTTTAGGATTTTAAATAGCTGAGTTGGAATTCCATCACCTCCACTAGCTTTGTTTGTAGTGATGCTTTCTAAGGCCCACTTAACTTCACACTCCAGGATGTCTGGGGCTCTAGGTGAGTGACCACATCATTGTTGTTATCTGGGTCATTAAGACCTTTTTGTATAGTTCTTCTGTGTATCCCTGCCACCTCTTCTTAGTATCTTCTGCTTCTGTTAGGTCCTTACAGTTTCTGTTCTTTATTGTGCCCATCCTTACATGAAATGTTCCCATGTTATCTCCTATTTTCTTGAAGAGTTCTCTAGTCTGTCCCATTCTATTGTTTTCCTCTATATCTTTGCATTGTTCATTTAAGAAGGCCTTCTTATCTCTCCTTGCTATTCTCTAGAACTCTGCATTCAGTTGGGTATATCTTTCCCTTTCTCCCTGGCCCTTCACTTCTGTTTTCTCAGCTATTTGTAAAGCCTCCTCAGGCAACCACTTTGCCTTCTTGAATTTCTTTTTCTTGGGGATGGTTTTGGTCACTGCTTCTCGTATGTTACAAACCTCTGTCCATAGTTCTTTACGCACACTCTACCAGATCTAATCTCTTGAATCTATTCATCATCTCCACTGTATAATAAAAAGGGATTCGATTAAGGTCATACCTGAAAGGCCTAGTTATTTTCCCTACTTTCTTCAACTTAAGCCTGAATTTTGCAATAAGGAGCTCATGATCTGAGCCACAGTCAGCTCCAGGTCTTATTTTTGCTGACTGTCAAGAGCTTCTCCATTTTCAGCTGCAAAAAAATATCAATCTGATTTTACTATAGACCACCTGGTGATGTTCACATGTAGAATGTTCTCTTGTGTTGTTGGAAAAAGGTGTCTTTGTGACCAGCGTGTTCTCTTGACAAAACTCTATTAGGCTTTGCCCTATTTCATTTTGTATTCCAAGGCAAAACTTGCATGTTACTCCAGGTATCTTCCTACTTTTGCAATTGAATCCCCTATGATGAAAAGGACATCTTTTTTTGGTGTTAGTTCTAGAAGGTCTTGTAGGTCTTCACAGAACCATTCAACTTCAGCTTCTTTGGCATTAATGGTTAGGGTACAGACTTGGATTACTGTGATATAGAATGGTTTGCCTTGGAGACAAACCAAGATCATTCTGTCGTTGTTGAGATTGTACCCATGTACTGCATGTCAGACTCTTGTTGACTATGATGGCTACTCCATTTCTTATAAGGGATTCTTGCCCACAGTAGTAGAATCAAAGGTCATCTGAATTAAATTCACCCATTCCTGTCCATTTTAATTCACTGATTCCTAAGATGTTGATTTTTATTCTTGTCTCTCCTGCTTGACCAAGTCCAATTTACCTTGATTCATGGACCTAACATTCCTATGCAATACTGTTCTTTACAACATTGGACTTTATTGTCACCACCAGATACATCCACAACTGAGTGACATTTCTTCTTTGGCTCGGCCACTTCATTCTTTCTGGAGCTATTAGTAATTGCCCTCTGCTCTTCCCCTGTAGCATCTTCTGATATGGGGGCCCATCTTCCAGTATCATATCCTTTTGCTTTTTCATCCTGTTCAAGATTCTTGCAACAAGAGCAGTGGAGTGCTTTGCCATTTCCTCCTCCAGTGGACCACGTTTTGTCAGAACTCTTTTTCTCTCTCGGGTGGCTGTCACAGCATGTGGCTCATAGCTTTATTGAGTTATGGAAGCCCCTTTGCCATGACAAGGCTGAGGTCCACGAAGGGGTAAGAGGTAGCAGTATCAACCTTAGTTGCACTCACCTCCTCACAGAAGCTCAGTAATTCATTAGTAGCTGATTAACGCAATGGATCCTTATTTTCCTTATAAGAAATACTTGTATGAAATCTTAAATGAAACCCATAAATGGAAACTCTGTTTGGAGCTGAGGAAATACCCAGAGTTTAGCTTTCATATCATACATCTTCCTGCTTCGAATCCTGCAAAAAACCTACAGCTTCTGAGAACTTAATTTCAAAAATACTGATGCAACAGCAGCTTCAGAAGCTGAGGAAACCTTAAAATAAAATCATAAAGTAAAAGAGTCTCTGATCATTTGTTCTGCTACCCATTTGGCTATGATTATGGAGAAAAGTTACAGTAAAACTACTTTCTTAAAAGGACACAGGCTTTTTTTTTTTTTTTTTTAATTATTCTTCATTGCATCAAGCCAAAATAGTCAATCTATTGACTATAATAAACTTTATCTGTTACTACTGATAATCAACATTCTAATTATCAAAACAGTATTTCAGTTTTTATCTCTCTAGTATTGTGGGCATGTTTTATTCTTTTCTTTTTCTTAAAATTTGACCTCATTAAGTGAATTAACTTGCTTTGATTCTTCTTAAAACAGCATTTCAGGGGCCTCCCTGATGGCTCAATGATAAACAATCTGCCTGCCAATGAAAGAGACATGGGTTTGATCTCTGACCGGGGAAGGTCCCACATGCCGTGGAGCCACTAACCCTTTGTGCCACAACTATTGAGCCTGAGCGCTAGAGCCCAAGAGCTGCAACCGCTGGGCCCTCATGCCACAGCTACTGAAGTCCACGTGCCTAGAGCTCAAGCTCTGCAGCAAGAGGAGCCACTGCAATGAGAAGCCCACACACCACAACTACAGAGTAACTCCCATTTGGTGCAACTAGAGAAAGCCCACACAGCAGTGAAGGCACAGCACAACCAAAAAATATATACATAAATAAATAAAATTATTAAGCATTTCAGGAACAAAGTGAAATATGTTCTATAATAAATATAACAAAAATCTTACTTCATCAGCAAGTTTTCGGTTAAAAATCCTTGATTCCTCTAGTGGTGACCAGATTTTTATGTCATAATCTATGCCAGATGAGGCGAGAACTAGAAAAAATAGTTCACATTAATATAAAGCTTAGAAACGTCATTAATTCACTTAAATGTGTAATGTATATGTGCATGGATGTATATGTTCAGCAAAACTGAGTTAGAATGGACATTGTACTGATACGTTTAACTGTTAACCGAGAATACTGTTTTGAAGATTTCCTAAAAGTTACCCTATAATACAATTTTAAGACCATCTTGAAATCACTCAAATTTTTTTCCTATTTACTGTTTTTTTATGAGAAACATGGGAATGTCAAATGGAAGGTAAGAACAAGTCATTGCTCCTTTGTTCTGGTAAATTAATTCTGATATGTAAAGACTAACAGGCACGGAAGTTCAATTTGGTTAAGCAGGGAAAAGTCCAATCAACTGAAGCTCTTATAGCTGATAAAACTAAGAAGAACTATTAGGAGAATAAACTTGTTAATCTATTTCCCTCTATTTTCAGCCAAAAACAGGTTGTAAACTTTTTTTGTTTTAAACCCAAGAAGAGCAATACTTGACCCTAGTAGCTGCCTACTAGGATAATTTGGATTATTCTTACAACTAGAAAAAAGTTGAAGCTGATTAATCATACTAATGATTTTGAACCCTTGCCTTATAAAAGGTCATCTTACTTGGGTCAAACGGGTGGGGCTGCAGGCAGTTTACCACATGATTATCAGCCTCCAGAAGCATTAAATGCTCAGCAGTGTGACGATCCCAGATGAAGATATGGCCGCAGTCAGAACCACTCATTACAAAGTTGGCACCCCAGAAATTGGCTTCTTTTATCTAAGGGTTAAGAAAAACAGAAAATTATAAGAGATTTCAAATCAAAGTTATTAAAAAAAGATTTTTCTATTCTCAAGTTTAAAAAATTAATTGGCTTAGAAAATAAAAAATTGAAGAGAGTCTTTGTCTTCCAGTATATTGACCATGACAGAGATTTATTAGTAGGGATAAAATGGAAGAAAATAAAGTCCCCCATGATGAAGATAAGTATTTTATTTTGTTCGATATTATATTTATAGTGCTTGAAACAGTACCTGGGCACACAGTAGGTGCTGAGTTAATAACTGCTAAATGAATGAATGAGATTTCTGGGTTATGGACAATATAATGAAAATTTATATACAGATGTCACTGAACTTTCCAAAACTGGTTCCATTGTCGCTTTAAAAGATAATATAAACAATTCATAGAAAAAAATGAATTGCTCCCCCCAGTATTTTGCTTTATGCCAAAGAACAAAATTACCAACCTTTTTATTAGCTATCAGAAGTTCTCACAATCAAGAAGGAAAGATATAAACACATATTTACTTTCATGAAGCAATGAAACAAAGGACATGTTAAGATGATTATGATGGAGTTTTTCAGCAGATGCACAAAATGAACCATCAAAAATCTTTGTATTTCAGATCAGAATTTTTGAAATCATATTATGTGCAGCTGCGACTTTGATATTTTTGGCAAAGCAAAGGAGGGGAGCCAATTTTCTTGTTACTTGGAGCTACTATTCTATTTATTTGTCTTCTATTTTTTTCCATTCCTATCCCCAGTTATTTCCATCCAAAATTTTAACCATAAAAACACAAGAAATACAAATTGATTGCTTCTATTAATAATGAGTAGTCCTTGTAAAATAAGTAAATTGCTACTACATGATATCTATAAAAAGAGCTAATTATTTCCTCATCCCAAAGTTACTTTTTCCCTCTACCCTAAAGAAAGTAGATTGAAATTGATTCTGTAGATACTTTTTGAAAACTCAATGAATATATGAGAACACTTTCAGATATGAATGGTTCAGAGTGACAGCTGTTAATCATCTCACAAGATTTTCTCAGTAAATAGTTAAAATTGCATTATGTAGATAGACTTCTGGGTTATAAACACTTGAAAAGATCTTAGATATCATCTGGTCTGTTTTTACTTCATAGATGAGGAAATTGAAGTTTAGAAAGACAAGGTGACTAAAACAAATCTTTATCAATCTTTTAAAAAGTTATAATTAATCTGACTATATTTTGTAATGAACCTGGATTTCATATATCCAAATCTTTCTCTGTACAACCAACAAAAGAAACTAATATGAACTAAAAAAAAATCTACTAGGAAAGTAGATAGCAAGTATGAGAGAGCAAAAAAGAAGCAATGGTTACCTATATAAGCTAACATTTTTAAAGTTCTATAATAGTTCCTCAGTAGGGTAGAGTTTTCTTATAAAAAATAATGCTCTTTCACAACATATTATAGGACAAAAAGAACTATATTTGAGTAAAGAGATAACTGGGAAGGTGCAATAAATGCTATGTACAGAGATAATTACATAGAATATAGTAGAATCACACTGGCATATATAAAAACAACCATTATGGAAAAAAATTCATATTATGAAACTGCAGTTCTTCCAAACAATGTCATCAGTATATGGTACCATTGTCCTTGAGTTGCGATGGCCCTTATAAACCATCTTTACTAGTGGCCTTCTAATGTTCAAAGTATCCAATTCCTCCATTTCTTTCCTTTCTTTTCTCCGCCTGAAGAACTCCTGAATGCGGGCAACAGCAGAGCGTCTATGAATTACATATTAAAAGAAAAATACAGAAATAAATATAAAACATTCACAGGCCACTACAGAATGAAAGTGAGCAACATTAAAGTCAAGTGAAATCTAGAAATTATTTAAACTCAACATTATCTCAATAAGGCATCCCCAATCAAAAGCATAAAAAGGCAGACAAAACAGTAAGACTACATCAAACTAGTTGAGTTACTAAAACAAAATGTTTTAGTTAAGAGATCATTTAGAAATTTGGTACTGGTTGACAGTAAAGGAAATAGCATGCGGCACACTATTTAAACGGCTATTTTATAAGAATATAATACAGACAAAATTAATATGCAATTTACTATACATAAAACAAAACCTACTCAATATTATATGTCCTCTCCATATTTAGGAAATACAAAGGCATAAACAGAAACCAAAAAAAGAAACTAAAGGTAACATATAATTGCAGTGGATGTCTTGAGATTTTGTTTAAAGGAGATTTTGTTCTCAGCAAAGAATAAACTAGTTAAGGAAAGAATATTGATATCTATGAATAAAACAAGGATCTTCTAATAGAATCTATTCTACATGAACTTCATATTAGAGTACAGAATGGCACTAATGAGGCTGATTTTTACTTTCCTAAGAACCCAGTTGGGTCACAGAGCTAGAGAGTGAAGAACAATGGACCCTCTTTAAGACTGATTTCATTACTAGAAGAAACTCTCCCCTAAATAACTGTTAGTTTGAACTTGTTATTTAAAACATTATATTCTGCAATATAATAGACAAAAATCCAAAATATATCAAGTGTCTACAAATCAGTATGAAAAATAAGTACTATAATAGAAAAATAATGACATGAACAAAGAAATTACAGAAGAAAGAGACTGTTAATAAATATGCAAAAAGATGCTTAGCCTCACTAATAATAAAACAAATTCATCTTTTTGTATATCTATCATATTAAAATTTTTTTTACATCTATCAGAGTGGCAAGAGCACAGGAAAACAGGCACTACTGGTAGGAGTTTGAAGGTTTTATATATTTTAAAAAAAAAGCAGTCTTTGGCTGTAAATTTTCACTTATGTAGAAACATATACAGGAAGGTGTAAGTCAGAAAGGTGTAGCTCACTGCATGCAAAATAGGCCCATGTAACCAGCACAAGTATTGAGAAATAGAGAATAAATAGAATTCAGAAGCCTCCCATTCTCCATTTCTATTATTATGCTGCACTATTCTGACTTCTAACATGATAGGTTAATTTTTGCCTGTTTCATTAATTAAACAAAATCATATGATGTATTTTGTGTCTAGCTTCTTTAGCTCAACATTATATTTGTCAGATTCATCCATGTTGCTGTATTTAGCTGTAGTTCATTCATTCTCTTTGCTGTACAATACTACTTTACATAAATACATTATAATTTATGTATCCATACAACTGTTGGTAGACACTGGGTTGTTTACAGGATTTGATGACAAAAATAGTGCTCTGATGAATATATGTACGTATTTCTCTTGAGCATATATTTAGAAGTAGATATGCTGGACCACAGTATATACATATGTTTATCTTAATAGATACTCTCAAACAACTTTCCAAAGTGGTTACAGCAGTTTATAATCCCACTGGCAGTATATTACTGTTCCAGTACAATATATTTTTGAGGAGAAATTAAATAATATCCATTAAAACCTAAAATATGTATTTGTTTTGATGTAGCGATCTTATCTTTTAATAAATGCATGCTATAAAAGACATATGCAAATATCCATGTTTTTTCACAATATATATATACACATACACATATATATTCACCACAGCAGTTTGAGAAACACTGCAATAATCTAAGTGTTTTATACACAGAAAGGATAGGTTAAATAAATTATGGCACATCTGTACACTGGAATACTTATGTCATTAAATAATACTTATGTCATTAAAAATGATAAGATCCATAAGCAAGAATATGGAAAATATCAGTATTATCTTAAAGTATCTATAATATAGGTTACAAAATAATTCATAGAGGAAAAACTTATATATACCTAGAAAGAATCTAGAAAAACAGACACTAAACTGTTAATAGCACTTTCTAAAACAATTCTATAACAATTATGTAGTCTTATAACATAAAGTTTTCTTTTCCATAAAATGGTATTTTATAAAATTCTATAGGCTATTTAGAAAGTGTTTTACAAATTTTATCCTATGTTACACATATTAAAAAAAAGGGGGGGATCCAAAAATTTAAGCTAGACATAATTAGAAACTTCCACAGAGAAAGCTGACATGTTCAGTTTACTCTGATTATCTCTTTCTGATTGGCAAATGATAAATGGGAAGGGTTGAGAGTTCAAATGCTCTCAAATGAAACAATTAATATGACTGCAATTCTCTTTTTTCTAAAGTAGAAGAAAAAAGGACTCTTAATCAGTTAAAAATACGTGAATAGCAAGAAACCGAAAAGAAAAATCTCTTGCTAAGAAAGTAGAGTATCTAGAAACTAATGCAACATTGTAAATCAACTATACTTCAATAAAATAAACTAAAAAAAAAAAAAAAAAAAAGGAATAAGTAGAGTATCAGGTAGCAGAAGGAACAGAAATAACCTTGCTGATAAAGCAGAGGCCTTAGGAGCTATAAATGGAAAAAGAAACTATACAACACAGCAAGAATCAGAAGCTCAAATCATTTTTAAAAAGCAGTATGGCCAAAATTAAAGCTGAATGAGTAATGGGATGATAATAATTAAGAATTAGTGAAGATGGTACCAAATCATAAGTGTTCATTTCACTTAAAAGTTTGCTCTAGGGACTTCCCTGGTAGCACAGTGGATAGGAATCAGCCTGCCAATGCAGGGAACATGGGTACAATTCCCGGTCTGGAAGGATTCCACATGCTAGCTGAGCAACTAAGCCCCTGCACCACAACTTCTGATCTGGCACTCTAGAGCGTGCAAGCCACGACTACTGAGCCTACGTGCTGCAACTACTAAAGCCCACTTGCCCTAGAGCCACACACCACACAACCCCTGAGCCCATGAGTTGCAAGTACCGAAGCCTGTGCATCCAGACCCTGTGCTCCATAACGAGAGAAGTCCCCATAATGAAGAAGCCTGCAGGCTGGGACAAAGGGCAGCCCCTGCTTGCAGCAAGCAAAGAAAGTCCTCACATAGCAACAAAGACTGAGCACAACCAAAAATAACCAAAGTGAACTTAAAAAAAGTTTGCTCTACAATATGGTCTAATTTACTGCTTAATGTTTATTTGGCTTACCCATCCTGATAAAGAATAATTGTGAAATCTAGATCTCAAGAAATGTAGCTTGTACTGTTACAATTTAGGTCAAAGATCAGGGTACCTACCACTGTAGGAAATGATGTAAAACAGAAAAAAAGCTTAAAGTGCACAAATTTCAAGTTAGAAGATAAAAAGTGACAGTAAATGCTACGCTTGTATATATAATCAGATAATGTCCAACACGGCAAACAGTTCTAAAGAAATGAATAAACTTAGAATGAAAACATTGAAGGGAATTCCCTGGCAGTCTAGTGGTTAGGACTCTGCGTTTTCACTGTCAAGAGCCTGGGTTCAGTCCCTGGTCAGGGAGCTAATATCCCACATGCTGCGTGGCATACATATATATACACATCACACATACGTCACACACATCATACATAACACGTGTGCACCACATATAAAACACATGCATGTATCATACAGATGTGCTACATATCTTCCAACCCAGTGGACCAAAAAAATGGAAAAGAAAAAAAAAAAAAGGATCAAAATCTTAGTCCTAAAAATGACAGGAAAGTTTAAAAAAAATGGTATAACAGGAAAATTAGAAGTAAAAAGTTGGAAAGTGAAAAGTGAAAGGTAAAGGTTCTCAGTCATGTCTGACTCTTTGCAACCCCATGGACTTCTACAGTCCATGGAATTCTCCAGGCCAGAATACTGGAATGGTAGCCCATTCCTTCTCCAGGGGATCTTCCCAAACCAGGAATCGAACCAGGGTCTCCCGGATTGCAGGCAGATTCTTTACCAACTGAGCTATCAGGGAAGCCCCCCTGCTCCCAAAAAAAGTTGGAAAACAAATCCAAAAATAGCCATGATAATAATAAATTAAAGAGACTAAACTGACCAACGGAGAGAAAAAGAAACTGTTTCAGACATACCTAAAGTATGAGAACAAGGAAAGGATTTCAGGCAAAAGGATACTGTGCAAACAGTTATCAAATGAAAAATGGCATAGCTACATTAATATCAGATAAAACAGACTACTATAAAAAGTAATGTCAAGGTAGAAAAGATTACTACATACATAATAAGTTCACTTTACCAGGAAGAAATAATAATTTAATATATATATACCCAACTCTGTGGGAGAGGGAGAGGGTGGGGAGATTTGGGAGAATGGCATTGAAACATGTATAATATCCTGTATGAAACGAGTCGCCAGTCCAGGTTCGATGCACGATGCTGTATGCTTGGGGCTGGTGCGCTGGGACGACCCAGAGGGAGGGTATGGGGAGGGAGGAGGGAGGACGGTTCAGGATGGGGAACACAGGTATACCTGTGGCGGATTCATTTCGATATTTGGAAAAACTAATACAATATTGTAAAGTTTAAAAATAAAATTAAAAGAAAAAAAAAGAAAATGATAGAACTATAAGGACATAATGACTTCAATACATCTGTCTCACTATTTTATAAGTCAAGCACCAAACAATAGAGATAATTTGAACAGCACAACTAACAGTCTTAATCTAATGGTGAGCCTTAAGTCAGAAATGGCCACAGGTCTGGAAAAAGTGTTTTCATTTCAGTCTCAAAAAAAGGCAATGCCAAACAATGTTCAAATAACCATACAATTTCACTCATTTCACATGCTAGCAAAATTATGATCAAAATCCTTCAGGCTAGGCTTCAGCAGTACATGAACCAAGAACTTGCAGATGTACAAGCTGGATTTAGAAAACACAGAGGAACCAGAGACCAAATTGCCAAAATCTGCTGGATCATAGTAAAAACAAGGGAATTCCAAAACACAATCTATTTCATTGACTATGCTAAAACCTTTAACTGTGTGGATCAAAACAAACGGTGGAAAATTCTGAAGGAGATGGGAATACCAGATCACCTTTACCTGTCTCCTGAGAAACCTGAAGCAGAACAAGAAACAACAGTTAGAACTTGACATGGAACTGGTTCAAAATTGGGAACGAGTATGTCAATGCTGCATACAGTCACCCTGCTTATCCAAATTATGTGCGGAGTACATCATGCAAAACGCTGCACTGGATGACTCAAAGCTAGAATCAAGATCACTGGGAGAAATATCAACAACCTCAGATAATGCAGATGATAACACTATAATGGCAGAAAGTGAAGAGGAACTGAAGAACCTCTTGATGAAGGAAAGTGAAAAAAGCTGGCTTAAAACTCAACATTCAAAATACGAAGTTCATGGCATTCAGTCCCATGACTTCATGGCGAATAGACGGGGGGAATGTGGAAACAGTGACAAGATTTCATTTTCTTGGGCTCCAAAATCATTGTGGATAGTGACTGCAGCCATGAAATTAAAAGACGCTTGCTCCTTGGAAGAAAAGATATGATAAACCTAGACAGCACATTAAAAAGCAGAGACATCACTTGCCAACAAAGATCCAGATAGTCAAAGATGGTTTTTCCAGCAGTCATGTACAGACATAAAAGTTGGACTATAAAGAAAGCTGAGGGCCGAAGAAATTAATGCTTTCTAACTGTGGTACTGAAGAAGACTCTTGAAGCTCCTAGGACAGCAAAGAGATCCAACCAATCAACCCTGAATATTCACTGGAAGGACTGATTTTGAAGCTGAAGATCCAATATTTGACCACCTGATGCGAAGACTTGACTCATTAGAAAAGACCTTGATGCTGGGAAAGATTGAAGGCAGGAGGAGAAGGGGACGACAGAGGATGAGATAGTGGGATTCAATGAACACAATTTTGAGCAAACTCCAGGAAACAGTGAAGGACAGGGAAGCTTTGCATGCTGCAGTACATGGGTTGCAAAGAGCTGAACACGGCATAGCAACTGAACAACACAATATCATGGTCACATATAAAATTCTACATTAAAAATTAAAGTCACATGCTTTTCAAGCACACATGAAACATTTACAAATTTATCACAGAACAGGCCACAATGCCAGTTTCTATAAATTTCAAAATATAGGTCTAAATCAACCATGTTCTCTGACTGCAAATTAAATGTTAATGTAAAAAAAGCTGAATGCTAAATGTATACAACTAACAAAGTTAAAATGTAAAAAAGCAAAATGGCTGTCAGAGGAGGCCTTACAAATAGCTGTGAAAAGAAGAGATGCGAAAAGCAAAGGAGAAAAGGAAAGATATAAACATCTGAATGCAGAGTTATAAGAATAGCAAGAAGAGATAAGAAAGCCTTCCTCAATGATCAATACAAAGAAATAGAGGAAAACAACAGAATGGGAAAGACTAGAGATCTCTTCAAGAAAATTAGAGATACCAAAGGAACATTTCATGCAAAGATGGGCTCAATAAAGGACAGGTATGGACTTAACAGAAGCAGAAGATATTAAGAAGAGGTGGCAAGAATACACAGAACTGTACAAAAAAGGCTTCACGACCAAGATAATCACGATGGTGTGATCACTCATCTAGAGCCAGACATCCTGGAATGTGAAGTCAAGCGGGCCTTAGAAAGCATCACTACGAACAAAGCTAGTGGAGCTGATAGAATTCCAGTTGAGCTATTTCCAATCCTGAAAGATGATGCTTTGAAAGTGCTGCACTCAATATGCCAGCAAATTTGGAAAACTCAGCAGTGGCCACAGGACTGGAAAAGGTCAGTTTTCATTCCAATCCCAAAGAAAGGCAATGCCAAAGAATGCTCAAACTACCGCACAATTGCACTCATCTCACCTGCTAGTAAAGTAATGCTCAAAATTCTCCAAGCCAGGCTTCAGCAATATGTGAACCATGAACTTCCTGATGTTCAAGCTGGTTTTAGAAAAGGCAGAGGAACCACAGATCAAATTGCCAACATCCGCTGGATCATCAAAAAAGCAAAGAGTTCCAGAAAAACATCTATTTCTGCTTTATTGACTATGCCAAAGCCTTTGACTGTGGGGATCACAATAAACTGGGGAAATTCTGAAAGAGATGGGAATACCAGACCACCTGACCTGCCTCTTAAGAAACCTATATGCAGGTCAGGAAGCAACAGTTAGAACATGACATGGAACAGACGGGTTCCAAATAGGAAAAGGAGTACGTCAAGGCTGTATATTGTCACCCTGCTTATTTAACTTATATGCAGAGTACATCAAGAGAAACGCTGGGCTGGAAGAAGCACAAGCTGATCTCAAGACTGCCGGGAGAAATATCAATAACCTCAGATATGCAGATGACACCACCCTTATAGCAGAAAGTGAAGAGGAACTAAAAAGCCTCCTTTCAGGCTCTACTACAAAGCCACAGTCATCAAGACAGTATGGTGCTGGCACAAAGACAGAAATATAGATCAATGAAACAAAATTGAAAGCCCAGAGATAAACCCACGCACCTATGGACACCTTATCTTTGACAAAGGAGGCAAGAATATACAGTGGAGAAAAGACAATCTCTTTTAACAAGTGGTGCTGGGAAAACTGGTCAACCACTTGTAAAAGAATGAAACTAGAACACTTTCTAACACCATACACAAAAATAAACTCAAAATGGATTAAAGATCTAAACATAAGACCAGAAACTATAAAACTCCTAGAGGAGAACATAGGCAAAACACTCTCCGACATACATCACAGCAGGATCCTCTATGACCCACCTCCCAGAATATTGGAAATAAAAGGAAAAATAAACAAATGGGATCTAATTAAAACTAAAAGCTTCTGCACAACTAAAGAAACTATAAGCAAGGTGAAAAGACAGCCTTCAGAATGGGAGAAAATAATAGCAAATGAAGCAACTGACAAACAACTAATCTCAAAAATATACAAGCAACTCCTGCAGCTCAATTCCAGAAAAATAAACGACCCAATCAAAAAATGGGCCAAAGAAATAAATAGACATTTCTCCAAAGAAGACATAGAGATGGCTAACAAACACATGAAAAGATGCTCAAGATCACTCATTATCAGAGAAATGCAAATCAAAACCACAATGAAGTACCGTTTCACACCAGTCAGAATGGCTGCAATCCAAAAGTCTATAAGCAATAAATGCTGGAGAGGGTATGGAGAAAAGGGAACAATCTTACATGGGAATGCAAACTAGTACAACCACTATGGATAACAGTGTGGAGATTCCTTAAAAAACTGGAAATAGAACTGCCATACAACCCAGGAATCCCATTGCTGGGCATACATACCAAGGAAACCAGAACTGAAAGAGACACATGTACCCCAAAGTTCATCGCAGCACTGTTTATAATAGCCAGGACGTGGAAGCAACCTAGATGTCCATCAGCAGATGAATGGATAAGAAAGCTGTGGTACATATACACAATGGATTATTACTCAGCCATTAAAAAGAATACATTTAAATCAGTTCTAATGAGGTGGATGAAACTGGAGCCTATTATACAGAGTGAAGTAAGCCAGAAAGAAAAACACCAATACAGTATACTAACGCATATATATGGAATTTAGAAAGATGGTAACGACAACCCTGTATGCGAGACAGCAAAAGACACAGATGTATAGAACAGTCTTTTGGACTCTGTGGCAGTGGGCGGGGGATGATTTGGGAGAATGGTATTAAAACATGTATAATATCATATAAGAAATGAATTGCCAGTCCAGGTTCAATACAGGATACAGGAAGCTTGGGGCTGGTGTACTGGGATGACCCAGAGGGATGGTATGGGGAGGGAGATGGGAGGGGGGTTCAGGATGGGGAACACATGTACACCCGTGGCGCATGCATGCTGATGTATGGCAAAACCAATACAATATGGTAAAGTAAAAAATAATAATAATCAGATCAGATCAGTCACTCAGTCGTGTCCGACTCTTTGCGACCCCATGAATCGCAGCATGCCAAGCCTCCCTGTCCATCACCAACTCACTGAGTTCACTGAGACTCTTGTCCATCGAATTAGTGATGCCATCCAGCCATCTCATCCTCTGTTGTCCCCTTCTCCTCCTGCCCCCAATCCCTCCCAGCATCACAGTCTTTTCCAATGAGTCAACTCTTCACATGAGGTGGCCAAAGTACTGGAGTTCTAGCCTTAGCATCATTCCCTCCAAAGAAATCCCAGGGCTGATCTCCTTCAGAATGGACTGGTTGGATCTCCTTGCAGTCCAAGGGACTCTCAAGAGTCTTCTCCAATACCACAGTTCAAAAGCATCAATTCTTCGGCGCTCAGTCTTCTTCACAGTCCAACTCTCACATCCATACATGACCACAGGAAAAACCATAGCCTTGACTAGATGAATCTTTGTTGGCAAAGTAATGTCTTTGCTTTTGAATACGCTATCTAGGTTGGTCATAACTTTCCATCCAAGGAGTAAGCGTCTTTTAAATTTATGGCTGCAGTCACCATCTGCAGTGATTTTGGAGCCCAGAAAAATAAAGTCTGACACTGTTTCCACTGTTTCCCCATCTATTTCCCATGAAGTGGTGGGACCGGATGCCATGATCTTCGTTTTCTGAATGTTGAGCTTTAAGCCAACTTTTTCACTCTCCACTTTCACTTTCATCAAGAGGCTCTTGAGTTCCTCTTCACTTTCTGCCATAAGGGTGGTGTCATCTGCATATCTGAGGTTATTGATATTTCTCCCAGCAATCTTGATTCCAGCTTGTGCTTCTTCCAGTCCAGCGTTTCTCATGATGTACTCTGCATATAAGTTAAATAAACAGGGTGACAATATACAGCCTTGACAAACTCCTTTTCCTATTTGGAACCAGTCTGCTGTTCCATGTCCAATTCTAACTGTTGCTTCCTGACCTGCATACAAATTTCTCAAGAGGCAGATCAGGTGGTCTGGTATTCCTATCTTTCAGAATGTTCCACAGTTTATTGTGATCCCCACAGTCAAAGGCTTTGGCATAGTCAATAAAGCAGAAATAGATGTTTTTCTGGAACTCTCTTGCTTTTTCCATGATCCAGTGGATGTTGGCAATTTGATCTCTGGTTCCTCTGTCTTTTCTAAAACCAGCTTGAACATCAGGAAGTTCACGGTTCACATATTGCTAAAGCCTGGCTTGGAGAATTTTGAGCATTACTTTACTAGCGTGTGAGATGAGTGCAATTGTGCGGTAGTTTGAGCATTCTTTGGCATTGCCTTTCTTTGGGATTGGAATGAAAACTGACCTTTGCCAGTCCTGTGGCCACTGCTGAGTTTTCCAAATTTGCTGGCATATTGAGTGCAGCACTTTTACAGCATCAGCTTTCAGGATTTGGAAGAGCTCAACTGGAATTCCATTACCTCCACTAGCTTTGTTCGTAGTGATGCTTTCTAAGGCCCACTTGACTTCACATTCCAGGATGTCTAGCTCTAGGTCAGTGATCACACCATGGTGATTATCTGGGTCGTGAAGATCTTTTTTGTACAGTTCTTCTGTGTATTTTGCCATCTCTTCTTAATATCTTTTGCTTCTGTTAGGTCCATACCATTTCTGTCCTTTATCGAGCTCATCTTTGCATGAAATGTTCCTTTGGTATCTCTAATTTTCTTGAAGAGATCCCTAGTCTTTCCCATTCTGTTGTTTTCCTCTATTTCTTTGCACTGATTGCTGAAGAAGGCTTTCTTATCTCTTCTTGCTATTCTTTGGAACTCTGCATTCAGATGTTTATATCTTTCCTTTTCTCCTTTGCTTTTCGCTTCTCCTCTTTTCACAGCTATCTGTAAGGCCTCCCCATGCAGTCATTTTGCTTTTCTGCATTTCTTTTCCATGGGAATGGTCTTGATCCCTGTCATCTATACAATGCCACGATCCTCCTTCCATAGTTCATCAGGCACTCTATCTATCAGATCTAGGCCCTTAAATATATTTCTCACTTCCACTGTATAATCATAAAGGATTTGATTTAGGTCATACCTGAATGGTCTAGTGGTTTTCCCTACTTTCTTCAATTTAAGTCTGAATTTGGCAATAAGGAGTTCATGGTCTGAGCCACAGTCAGCTCCTGGTCTTGTTTTTGCTGAATGTATAGAGCTTCTCCATCTTTGGCTGCAAAGAATATAATCAATCTGATTTCAGTGTTGACCATCTGGTG
Source organism: Bos grunniens (assembly GCF_055505025.1). Classification (NCBI taxonomy): domain Eukaryota; kingdom Metazoa; phylum Chordata; class Mammalia; order Artiodactyla; family Bovidae; genus Bos; species Bos grunniens. The sequence continues at coordinate 121,436,005 of NC_141167.1, read as the reverse complement.
ATGTCCATGTATAGAGTCTTCTCTTGTGTTGTTGGAAGAGGGTGTTTGTTATGACCACTGCATTTTCTTGGCAAAAATCTATTAGTCTTTGCCCTGCTTCATTCCGTATTCCAAGGCCAAATTTGCCTGTTACTCCAGGTGTTTCTTGACTTCCTACTTTTGCATTCCAGTCCCCTATAATGAAAAGGACACATTTTTTGGGTGTTAGTTCTAAGAGGTCTTGTAGGTCTTCATAGAACCGTTCAATTTCAGCTTCTTCAGTGTTACTGGTTGGGGCAGACTTGGATTACTGTGATATTGAATGGTTTGCCTTGGAAACGAACAGAGATCATTCTGTCGTTTTTGAGATTGCATCCAAGTACTGCATTTCGGACTCTTTTGTTGACCATATGGCTACTACATTTTTTCTGAGGGATTCCTGCCCGCAGTAGTAGATATAATGGTCATCTGAGTTAAATTCACCCATTCTAGTCCATTTCATTTCGCTGATTCCTAGAATGTTGACATTCACTCTTGCCATCTCGTTTGACCACTTCCAATTTGATAAATAAATAAAAAGCCTCGTGATGAAAGTGAAAGAGGAGAGTGAAAAAGTTGGCTTAAAGCTCAACATTCAGAAAATGAAGATCATGGCCTCTGGTCCCATCACTTCATGGGAAATAGATGGGGAAACAGTGGAAACAGTGCCAGACTTTATTTTCTTGGGGCTCCAAAATCACTGCAGATGGTGACTGCAGCCATGAAATTAAAAGACGCTTACTCCTTGGAAGGAAAGTTATGTCCAACCTAGATAGCATATTGAAAAGGAGAGACATTACTTTGCCAACAAAGGTCCATCCAGTCAAGGCTATGGTTTTTCCAGTGGTCATGTATAGATATGAGAGGTGGACTATGAAGAAAGCTGAGCACTGAGGAACTGATGCTTTTGAACTGTGGTCTTGGAGAAGACTATTGAGAGTCCCTTGGACTGCAAGGAGATCCAACCAGTCCATTCTGAAGGAGATCAGCCCTGAATATTCATTGGAAGGACTGATGCTGAAGCTCAAACTCCAACGCTTTGGTCACCTGAAGCAAAGAACTGACTCATTGGAAAAGACCCTGATGGTGGAAAAGACTGAAGGCAGGAGGATAAGGGGATGACAGAGGATAAGATGGTTGGATGGCTTCACCAACTCAATGGTCATGAGTCTGAGTAAGCTCCAGGAGTTGGTGATGGACAGGTAAGGCTTGCATGCTGCAGTCCATGGGGTTGGCAAAGAGTCGGACACAACTGAGCAAGTGAACTGTAGGCTGTAAATTGGAATGATCTGAAAAGCATTTTCCAAGTTGTGGGATTTTTGGAGGCTTTCCACATAACAGGTTTGTGTTCAAATAAATGTATAAAAAATGAATTAAGAACAGCTAAAAAGGTTTCCTTTTTGCAGGTTTTCTTACAGGGTTTATTATACTAATGTGGTTTATAAGTTTCAGAGAGAGGTATAGACAATGTAGGATTTTCCAAACTCAGAACGCTTAAGGCAACAGTAACCTCCATCTTCCTGATTTATAACTAAATTCTTCCATCTTAAAATAAATTGAGTATGCATTTATTTACAAAACTTGAGACTGAGTTCCCCATTCAAAGATCAAAATATTAGGTTTCTACAAACACACGGATGCTATTCTCAGTCCCCATCTCCTATGCTGTCCTCTGCAACAGGAGAGTTTATGTAACAAACACTACGTTTATGTCTCTATTTTCAGAGCAGCTGGAGATCCAACCAGTCCATTCTGAAGGAGATCAGCCCTGGGATTTCTTTGGAGGGAATGATGCTAAAGCTGAAACTCCAGTACTTTGGCCACCTCATGAGAAGAGTGGACTCATTGGAAAAGACGCTGATGGTGGGAGGGATTGGGGGCAGGAGGAGAAGGGGACGACAGAGGATGAGATGGATGGATGGCATCACTGACTCGATGGACGTGAGTCTGAGTGAACTCCGGGAGTTGGTGATAGACAGGGAGGCCTGGCGTGCTGCGATTCGTGGGGTGGCAAAGAGTCAGACACGACTGAGCGACTGAACTGAACCGAACCGATAAAACTTTGGCATGAGATCCAAAGTTGTTATGGTATATGCCAAGGAAACTTTCCTAGGCAAATGATATTATAACAAAAAAATAAGTTAAATTTCACTTATTTATGCCTCACTGTAACTCTAAATACCAGTCTATGAAGTCTACTATGTACACACTTTTCTCGTATTTACTTAATTGTTTTCAGAGAGAAAACCTCACTGGCTTGAACCTCCAAATTTAGAGTCTTGGATTTTTCAGAATTAAGCTCAAATTTAGCTTTAAATTATCAACTAAAAAAAAGTTTGATGGCCATATGAATCTATGAATAAAAATTTAGAAAAGATGCTACTTGTGTTTTTTTAAAATGATACTTTTAAGTGCTTTAAAGCCCTTGTTTATAGATTTATTGTTACCAATAAGAAAGGTCTCTGGATTGGAATTTCAGTCACTATCTTTTACAAGTATCAGATATGAGAGACATGGATGAGTTGCTGGAGAGCATCTTGCTGTTTCTACTCCTCTTGTGTCTGTGGTATGTGTGTGGAGGGGGGTTGGGGGGAAGTTTCAATTCTTTGCCTCAAAGTGCATTAGTAAATAAAAGTAAAGTATAGCAGGCCCAATGCTGCTATCTTTAGAAGGGTCTGTTTCCAAGGCTGGCCCTTGGCTGGTGCCTGGGAACTTGACTTTATAATGTTTCCTCCATTGTCCTGCCTGCCTGGGACAATGAACCCTGACATACCTGGTTGCCAAGATGGTCTGTACAAATAATGTGATTTATCGTGAACGTCTACTTTCCTTCAGGATCTGGAACTCAGGTGGTTGTGGTTTGGTGCAGAGGGTGCCTATATGACTTGCCTCCAATAAAACTGGTGGATTTTGAGTCTTAAGCAGGCTTCTCTGGGCAGAAACATTACACTAGCGTCAAATGCCTTTTACCGCTGGAAAAAGGAGCACGTTGTATGGACCATCCTGGGTGGGAGAGCATTGGAAGCTTGTGCCTGGATTCTTCTAGATTCTATCTGATGTGTTTTTCCCTCTTCATAATAAACTATAGCCATGATTAAAAGTTACCCTCAGTTCTTTCTAGCAAGTAATCAAATGCGTGGGAATGCTGTCAGACCCCTAAAAAAGTAACTTATAGATTTTCATTTATTTCAAATTTTAGGAAGCAGAAGAAGAAAATCAATAAACCAGATCATCTAAGGAAATATGAATAAAAATTCGGTAGCTAGAATTTAGATAAAAAGATAATCTTCTTTGCCAACTTTTATTTATGTATGCATGCATGTAGTATGCTGGCCTTAAAATGAACTTACATCTTACACAGGGAAACATACACATACACATATGCAATAAAGTGTTATAGGTAGCATAATATATATAAAGGCATACAGAAGAAATGTTCAGTCCTACTTGGAATTATGCTAAGGAAAGTTTCAAAAAAAGCAGCTTAAGATGCATGTTGAAAGATGAAATGGCCATGATGCTGATGATGGTAATAGGAGGTCATTTCAATTAGAGGGGCACAGAGTAAGTAAAGACATGGAGACATAAGGTGCATGTGGAGATACTCTGAATATGGCCGATGTAGGGAGTATAAGCAATTCTTGGCAACAGTCATAACACAGAGTGCCCTCCACCCAACGTTTTAGCTTTTAGAGTGACATGGTACTTTAAAGTTGCAATCTTCCCTGTAAAATCAGACTGAGTGCTTAGGATTCAAGGTATAAATCAGAAAACCAAACAGGCCTGAAACAAATCTATTCTACTATTATACAATTAGAAAGTAGTAACTACCGATAGAATAATTTGCAAAAAGTTACATTCATATACGGAGAAGGCAATGGCACCCCACTCCAGTACTCTTGCCTGGAAAATCCCATGGATGGAGAAGCCTGGTGGGCTACAGTCCATGGGGTCGCTAAGAGTCGGACAGGACTGAGCGACTTCACTTTCACTTTTCACTTTCATGCATCAGGGAAGGAAATGGCAACCCACTTCAGTGTTCTTGCCTGGAGAATCCCAGGAATGGGGGAGCCTGGTGGGCTGCCATCTATGGGGTCGCACAGAGTCGGACACAACTGAAGCGACTTAGTAGCAGCAGCAGCACATTCATATATATTTTATGTTAAAACCTAGAAACACTAATACAAAAGTAAAAATAATTTTGAGATGTTTACATGAGGCTCCTCATAAGAATAGGACTTAACCAAGGATTTCTATATACTTAAAATATTTTTGGCTTATTCCATCAACTCTGTATTCCCCACCAGGAACTCTAATTTTACATTTCTCATGGTTGCTATATATTATGTTTTATGTTTTAGAAACATGTGACAAATAACATACGTGTGCCACTAGAATTGCCATTTGATATTGGAATACATTCTTATGTAGGGTTATGTTACACGTCATTTTAATGAACATCTCTCACTTTATGTTTTTTTGCTAGTAACTTATTACTTGCTGTTGATTTTTTATTTATTTTAGACTAGGGAAATGATGTTAGACAAAAAGCAAATTCAAACGATTTTTTTATTCGAGTTCAAAATATGTCATATAGCAGCGGAGATAACCTGCCACATCAATAACACTTCTGGCCCAGGAACTGCTAACCAAAGTACAAAGCGGCAGTGGTTCAAGAAGTTTTGCAAAGGAGATGAAACCCAAAGATAAGGACTGCAGTGGCCAGCCGTCGAAAGCTGACAACAACTAATTGAGAGCATCATCAAAGTGATCCTCTTAAAAACTATGTGAGAAGCTGCTGAAGAACTGTGTTGACCATTCTACACTCATTAGGCATTTGAAGCAAATTGGAAAGGTGAAAAGGCTTGGTAAGTGGCTGCCTTGGTAAGTGACTGAAAATTTCTTAAAAATCATCCTTTTAAAGTGTTGTCTTCTCTTATTCTATGCAACAACGACAAACCATTTCTTGATTAGACTGTGACATGTGATGAAAAGTAGACTTTAAACAACAACCTGCGACAACCAGCCGAGTGGCTGGACAAAGCAGCAGCTCCAAAGCACTTTCCAAATCCAAACTTGCACCAAAAAAAAGGTCTCAGTTGCTGTTTGATGGTCTACAGCCAGTCTGATCCACTACACCTTTCTGAATCCCTGGAAAATCATTACATCTGAGAAGTATGCTCAGCAAATCAATGAGATGCACTGAAAACTGCAATGCCTGCAGCCGGCACTGGTCAATAGAATGAGTCCAATTCTTCTCCACAACAACGCCTGACTGCATGATGCACAACCAATGCTTCAAAAGTTGAATAAATTGGGCTACGAAGTTTTGCCTCATCTGCCATATTCACCTGACCTCTCACCAAACAACTATGAACTTCAAGCATCTCAACAACTTTTTGTAGGCAACGTGCTTCCACAACCAGCAGGAGGCAGAAAATGCTTTACCAGAGTTTGTCGAATTCCAAGGCACAATTTTTATGCTACAAGAACAAACTTAGTTCTCGTTGGCAAAAATGTGTTTGGTGTAATGGTTCCCATTTTGATTAATAAAGATGTGTTTGAGCTTAGTTATGTTTAAAATTCTTGGTTCGAAACTACAATTACTTTTGTACCAACCTAATAAGTACAAGCTGGAATCAAGATTGCCGGGAGAAATATCAATAACCTCCGATATGCAGATGATACCACCCTTATGGCAGAAAGAGAAGAGGAACTAAAAAGCCTCTTGATGAAAGTGAAACAGGGAAGTGAAAAAGTTGGCTTAAAGCTCAACATTCAGAAAACTAAGATCATGGCATCTGGTCCCCTCACTTCATGGCAAATAGATGGGGAAAGAGTGTCAGACTTTATTTTGGGGGGCTCCAAAATCACTGCAGATGGTGATTGCAGCCATGAAATTAAAAGACGCTTACTCCTTGGAAGGAAAGTTATGACTAACCTAGATAGCATATTCAAAAGCAGAGACATTACTTTGCCAACAAAGGTCCATCTAGTCAAGGCTATGGTTTTTCCTGTGGTCATGTATGGATGTGAGAGCTGGACTGTGAAGAAAGCTGAGCGCCGAAGAATTGATGCTTTTGAACTGTGGTGTTGGAGAAGACTCTTGAGAGTCCCTTGGACTGCAAGGAGATCCAACCAGTCCATCCTAAAGGAGATCAGTCCTGGGATTTCTTTGGAAGGAATGATGCTAAAGCTGAAACTCCAGTACTTTGGCCACCTCATGCGAAGAGTTGACTCACTGGAAAAGACTCTGATGCTGGGAGAGATTGGGGGCAAGAGGAAAAGGGGACGACAGAGGATGAGATGGCTGGATGGCATCACTGACTCGATGGACGTGAGTCTGAGTGAAGTCCGGGAGTTGGTGATGGACAGGGAGGCCTGGCGTGCTGCTATTCGTGGGGTCGCAAAGAGTCGGACACGACTGAGTGAATGAACTGAACTGAACTGAATAAGTACTGATTTTGTCAGTATATCAGGTTTTCGGTACATGAATAATGGAGCTGAAACTTTAACTTACATGTTAAAATGTATCCCCCTGTTAGTCTTCAAACTACAGAAGTCTTTGAGGGCTTGTTATCCCTTGATGTGTGATACTAAGTTACTAAGTTATTCATGTGAAAGTCCCTTTCTTAAAAAAAAAAAAAATCAGAATTTTAAACCTATGAAGAGACTTAGATTGAAGTCCATTTTTTGTTACTTATTTCAAGCAAAAAAGCTGCTAAATGCTACCCCAACTGAGTTTTTAAAAAAACACAAATTGCATTCTTCAACAAATTAGCTAATATTAGCTACTTGCTTTGAGTATTTTGTTGAAGAATGCAATCCAGTAATTTAGTATCACACAGCAGTACTAGCTAATATTTAAAGTGCATCATTTTAGATTATGGGATTCCCTGGTGGCTCAGCAGTAAAGAATCTGCCTGCAGGAAATGTGGGTTCATCCCTGGGTTGGGAAGATCCCTTGGAGAAGGAAATGGCAACCTACTTCAGTATTCTTACCTGGGAAATCCCATGGACAGGGCAGCCTGGCAGTCAGTCCATGGGATCACAAAAGATTAGGACACAACCGAGCCACTAAACAACAATTTCAGATTACAGTTACTTTATCATATGACACACTTGAAGTGAACATCAATTACATATGCACACAAGAAATTTCTTTTCATTCTATTCCCATGCAGTGCATGCAGCTAAATATAGTTTCTGAAAAGCAACCCATTTATAATGCTTAGCACTTAGAGTTCAGTTAAGTTCAAAGAAGTATTAACTGTTAATAGGAAAAGTGGTTAGCTGTGGAAAAAAGAAGACCTAGCATATTCATCATAGAGTAAAATAATGAAGGAGCATACTGAATTACCTCATTATTCTATCACCTATTGTTGTTCCTCTGATATTAAATCTAGTGAAGGGAACACAATAACTAAAGTCACTCACAAAGGCTTCACTTCAAAGAACCAAATACTTAAAGCATGAAGGCCACTACTTTTATCATTAATCATATAAATCTAAAATACTTTTGTTACCCTTTGTGACTCAGGGTATTACGTGAGAATATGTCATTCAACTAAATGTATATGAGGAAATTAAAGACAAGTAGCTCACTGAAGATAGACTGGAAGGAAAACATTGTACTTAATCCCTTTATCTTATAAAAAGATTAGAACCTAACCTTGTTACAGAAAGCAGGGAACTTGCAGAGTCATATTATCAATACCATCCACTGGAACACCTACGTTAGCTCCCCAGGGCTGAGCTGCTCTTTAGGAACTAAATAATTAAGCCCTGAGCTGATTCATTTGTCCTAAACATAAGACTGGATAACAAGCAAGTAAAGAATTAACAAAGCTTTTAACTCCCTAGGAGTTCAGTTCTTTCTCTATGATTATGTTTTTCTTTGAAATGTTAATAAAAAATAAACTTGAATCACTAGAAATACTGAAAAAGTGATTATAATGATGATTCAATAGATGACAGCAAATTTACAGTATGCAAAGAATTTTGGCTTTCAAGAAGGCCATGTTCCATAGTCCAAAATAGGTAAATAGAACTGAATTTCTACGCAAATAAGAAACATATTTTTAGAAAGTGGTATCTTTAATCTTTATATAAAAAATTTTAGAGCATCTTAACTGAGTCTATAAAAATCTATTCAAGACTCTTTGAGAACTTCAGAAAGCTTACTTAGATGCTTGTCTCTTTTTAGAGAGTAAAAACCTCTTGGGTTTGTCAAGAGGATGAACTGTCAGGCCATCCTATCATTTACTAGAAGTTGGATTTGGTGTGCTGAAAACAGTTTACATGAAGACCATCTAAACAATAAACCGCTAAACACAAAACCACTTTTCTTTCATTCCAAGAGCACCTGTTTATGTCTCTAAATCCAATACATAAAATCCCTAAGAGATGTACATACTACTTTATTTTTTAAAACCATATTAGAAAGTAGATATGTTTGATTATTTCTTTCTTCAATTTAGTTTCCATTTAATGTTCTGTGTTCCTGCTATAAACAAAGTTAAAGGAGATCTAACGTGGTAATTCACAGATTTGTTTTGAACATTGGTTATCTGTCAACAGAGGAATTTTACCATATACTATAGCTTGGTTTCTTTCTATAAGACTGATCTGCTATAAAGCAGGGATCAGCAAACTACGGCTCTTGGGCCAAATCTGACCAGCTGCCTATTTTTGTAATGAACCACAAGAGACCAGTGGTTTTTATAAATGGTTACATCTTATATGGTTATGTAAGTGCTTACATAATAGCCTCCACTTTGCCTCCTGGCCAGTAAAGCCTAAAATATTTCCTCTTTAGCTTTTTAGGAAAAAGTCTGCTGGCCTCTGTTATAGACAGTCCCAGTTATATTTAGACTGAGACTAGCTGTATTTAATAAGAAGAGATTTTAAAATACCTATGTTAGTTGTTAAGGCTAACATTTTATTTTCTAAGACATTTCCTTCTCATGCTTGATCTCAGCTCAAAAGTGAAAACCTGGGTCATATTTATTTAACTGAATTATAAGAATGCAAATCTTTATTTAAAAAATTGTAACTTTGTATTGCAAAGAACTGTTTTGATATTTTCATTAAACGTGTCAAAAATGGCTTAGCTACAAACTTTTTAGGTTTCATTTAAAAATTAAATGTGTGGCAAAAAATTTATGAGATCCACTATGTAATTCTTCATCAAATTAAGGTACAAAGCTAAGTATATACTCTTTAACCATTTTTAATTTTGGGACCATCTCTCTGGCCTAACCAAACTAATCTTGACTGGGTTCCTCAAATGGCAGCAAGAGGGGACATGCATCCTTTTAGTTTGGCATTTCATCCAAGTGAGATGTTTACTTAGACTCTAAGAACCAAATGGTATGATTTTTACAGCAGAGCTTTGGAATTCTTTATTCCCTTGGAAATAGAAATTCTCACGAACAAAAATCATATGCTTATTCTTAAGCTGGTGAATGATTCTTTTCATGTTCTTAAGAAGTAAAATTTCTTAAACTTTCTATCTTTAGAACAAAAAAGTCAACACACTCATTCCTCCAAATTCTGGAAGTAAGATAAATGGCCAGGGATGAAGAGCCCTTAGAAAGGTACAGAAATAAAAAGTATACTTTATATAGGTAGTTCAAAATTTAATCAATTTGGTACTCAGAAAGTTAGGAATTATCAAAATTATTTACATAAAAGTCAGAAGGAAGATCTTACATCATTTGCAAATTTTTTTGGTAAATAGCTAGGAGAATAATGCAAATTTCAAAGGAAAACTGATGTAATTATGAAACAGCCACTTTAATCACCTCAGCATTATCTCAGTATGTACAACTTTGTGTATGTACGTGTACACACTGATATATATAATATTGTATCTAATTTCATATATTTATTAAAACTATTTTCTATTTATAAATGGTTTGCATACTTGTCCTCTTCAATAAATTAATTTTCTCAAAAGGAAGAATTTTATTATCTTTCTATTACTCTTAAGTAAGTTTACTGCTATGTCCTATAGAATAATATATAGGACAAATAACTAAATAATATATAGGACAAAAAAGGCTAAATACCTAAACTGAATATACAGAATATTAATTAATAGTTAAAAAAAAAAAAAAGCAGGAAAGCAAATACAGACCAAGAGGTGGTTTCAAATCTGGATCTAACCATGAGAGCACAAATTTAAGAGTACATGCGCAAAGTGGGGTCACTTTCAGGCTGTTGAACCTGATCATCTCTCCTCTAAAAGATTCTGCTAGTCTAGTTCAGCAAATGGGTTTCTTGGGTCAATGAAGCTATCAGGTGCCAATTCTGTGGCATGTCTAAACTTCAGGAGAATCCCTAAAATACATAAATCATGTATTACAAAAATGATAAGTAAATGATAATACTCAATAGAAAGATAATATAGTTTCTAGTAAGATATCCAAGGTAAGGACAATATGCTGCAAGATGTTCTGCATTCTCTAGGACCCATTCTCCCCACAAATTCTCCTTTTTCATTCATGTTATACTACCGTGTTAAAAAAAAAAAATTTCCTTAGGTCTAGAATATTCAAAATCTCTGCTTAGCACCTCAAGTTTCCTCATCTACAATGCAGGCCAGGTAAAAGTGTTATATAATTAGCCTGAATACAAGATGTTAAATAATTATTATTTTTTGCAAGTGTCTAATATTTACCAAAAATATATAATTCCTATCTAAACAAACAGACTTGGTAAGTGACATGGTACATTTTACTAGAAATGGATACTTAAATTTCATTTTCAATTACGACCTTAGTATCATTTAAGCTATGTAAGTATAGATAAAAAATGAAGGACATATGTTTGCTTATATAATTTGAAAGCCAAAAATGTACAAGCATAAAATAGTTAGAGTCTCTGGCTCTCCATCCTAGGTTTTAGAAACCATCAGTTTGATTTTCAAATTGTGTCATGCCTGCCAACCTTATTTGCATACATCAAGTGGTAATAATACTCTATGGGACTCCCTCTGAGTATGGAAAGAAATGAAACTAAGTTTTACTTGTCTAAAATATATACTAAGAATCTGAAGACTAATGTGTGTTAGGTGACAACAAAATGTTGTTTAAAAGTCACTGCAAAGTAAACACTTTGACCAAATATGACTAAAGGCAGATACTTATCCATCTTTTCATAGTTAAGAAACGGCAGCTAAACTGAACTTCAAGTTACTATATTCAGGAATTTTGCTTGTCCTCTCTAGAGCCATTCTTATTGTAATTGCTTTTTAAAGTCTAAGTAGCTACATGGAATGTCTTGGTTATTTAATACACCTATCATTTATTTAGTGCTTTCAAAGTGAGACAAGTCCTTTGACTGATTTTCTTCTAAATTCTGACAACAATTCTAAACAATTATAATCTCATTTTATAGATAAGGAAACTGAACCTTTAAGAGATACTAAGTAATTTGAATGAGGAAACAGCTAGTAAATGATAAAACCAGAATTCAAGTCATTATGCTCTTGATCATTTTATAACATTGACACTCTTTAATGGTAAATTAATATTTTCATTGTATTTTTCACTTGACAGAAATGTCAGAACATTTTATAAACAGCAGTACATTGAGCATAAATACATGTGATACAATTCTTCATGCCTGTGAAAGCTAAGATTTTAAAGGTAAAATCTGATTCCCTAGAATGGGACAGAACTTACAATGAGCTATGATGGCACTAATTATAGAAATAGTTTTAGGAATGTATGGAATGCAATATACTTTAAAGATTTACTTTACCTACTAAAAAAATAAAATATATCCTTATGAACACATAAAATCAAAAATGGAAAAAGTTATGAACATGTAAGCAATTTAATTCTTTACTGCAGTTAAAATATTTGTTACTTGGTATGACTTTTCATTTCTGAAACTGAGTTACTTAGTAAAAGTCAGAGAAAAACACAATGTTCTCAAAAAGAGAACTTTATCACACTACCTTAATCCAGGGTTAAGAGAAGAGCAGAAAAACTAAACGCTAAAAAAACCCCAAACTGATACAGGCCAAGATCTCTATGAGGCAACCTGACAACTAAAGATAACCCTAACTCAGTAAATAATCTGTTGGCCATCCTCCATATTCCTTCCTCTGAATCTGTAAACTGAAGACCAAGCCTTTGTGCTGAAGATAAACAGCAATTCTTTGTATCTTCTTCTTTTGCTCAAAGAATGCAATATGTAATATGTGAAATTACTTACAGTTTACAAAATTCTATGAGTTTACAAAATTCTATGAGTTTATACGCCTGAGACACGCTTACAGGAAGTAACTGTCAAAAACGGAGAAACTCTTTTACATAACTTCAAAGAAAGAAATAAAGCCTTGTGAATTATATTTTTATAGTTCATGTTAATTAAAAATTTACCAACCTATCACCAGGTCCTGCTCGATACCTTGCACCTGGGATCAGGACTGGGTCGTCGTCACTATCATCTGTGTCCTGGAGAGCAGAGTCCCTGGTCAATGTTTCCTCATGGGCCAAAGACCCGATGGCTTCTGTTTGTGACTGAGGCTCAGGATTGCTGGTACTGGAAGCACTTGGAGTGCTAGTTTGATCTGAAGTTCCTGGTTCTTTGCCTTTTTCAGACAAAGTGGATTCTTCTGCAACCCCACAAGGGCTATCAAGATTGAAGTCATTCCTTTCTCCTGAGCCAGAATCCAATGACTCAGAAGTAAACTTATCTGATTGTGCTGTCAGAAAATAAAGTAGTAATAATTGGTCATGTCAGCAACACTAATTATTTAATCTAACTTCAGACATTTTCTAATATAAATCTAATTCCCCTACATGAAGAACAAAATTCCACAATACATATATTTGGAAATGGTCTCTAACTCTGGAGAGACTAACACAGATTAAGGCTTCTTGCTTTCCTATATGAAGGAATTATCTAAGGAGAACAAAACAACTCACCTGTATCTATATGGTTTTGAACTGTGCTTTCTGCAGATGTACCTTCCTGAAGTGTCACATCCTCTGATGATTCTTCAGGAGTTTCTGGGAATTAAACCAAATTATCATTAACTCCTAACTTTTTTTTGTTAAGAAAAATAAACACTAATTTAATTAATATTCTAGGTTTCCTATACATAAGCAGTTCTTAACCCTTTTAGGGTCATAGAAACCTCTGACACTCAGATAAAAACTCCCCCAGAGTATAACGCAAATACTATGTTTGTACCCACAAAATAGTAAAATACTATCAGGAATAGATTTGGGTATTCGCTATTTGTTTATCACTTCTGCCCACTGCCTCTTCCCAAAGCCTATGCATGGACCTTCAGGAACTCTATGTGAAGAATCCTGCTTGAGATTATTCCTCCCAACTGACATTCCTCATTTTGATTTTATTTTCCCCTAAATGTCAAAGAATATAAACTTAAAAACTGAGTATTTTTCTTCCTTTTGTCATATACTTGGTCTAATTTGAAATATCATGAGCAAAGAGTAAAGTTAGCCTCACCATAAATTCTATTTGGCTACTGAAAATATTTATTTCTGGGATTTAATTCTATAGACCTATGAAGGATCAGGTTTTTTTGTTCCTAATTGGACACCTGCTTGCTAGATAGTCATCTTGCTGCTGCTAAGTCGCTTCAGTCGTATCTGACTCTGTGCGACCCCATAGGCGGCAGCCTGCCAGGCTTCCCAGTCCGTGGGATTCTCCAGGCAAGAACACTGGAGTGGGTTGCCATTCCCTTCTCCAATGCATGAAAGTGAAAAGTCAAAGTGAAGTTGCTCAGTCGTGTCCGACTCTAGCGACCCCATGGACTGCAGCCTACCAGGCTCCTCTGTCCATGGGATTTTCTAGGCAAAAGTACTGGAGGGGGTGCCGTTGCCTTCTCCTTATATGTATTTAATTCTTGTTACCTCTGTTACACTGAAGTATGTATTCATTTAATGAAAAACGATTCATGAATTCATTTATCAAATATGTACTGAAAATCTACTGTGTTCTAAGGCTGTACTAAGCCGTAAATTTCATATGATGATCACATAAAAATATTCCAGGAAAGGGTTCTAAAAACATTCTCCAAATGGCTCTTCTTATATGAAACAGGATTCACTCATAACCTGTTTAGATTTTAACTCTTTTTTCTTTCCCTCCATAAACAACCTATATTCTTTGAAAAAAATCAAGATAGATACTTTGGATTTCACTGCTAGGTATAAAAATGGTAATGATAACTCAAGCCAACATTTATATCTAATGTACTGTCAGTATGATGACCATCTATCCTGGCCACTGTACCCACAGAGGGGAACTACACTTCCCTGTGATGCCTCATCTTAAATGCTTAAGGTCCCTATCTTTTGCGTTTGCTATTGATAATTCATCAACAGCAGTGAGTGGACTACTGATGCAAAAGTTAAAAAACAAAACTGTAGCACTGATGTATCAGAAAAATAGGTAAACAAACATCCAACATTGGGTTTTGTCAGGACAAAATATCACCTTACTTGCTTCACTCTCTCCTTCTGGTGGTTGCACTGGGCTCTGTGGGACCAAGGATTCCTCCTGATCCTCAGATTTGCAGTGGCTCCCATTTCCTCTGGAACTTGAGGCAGTACTGCTCCTACAATCAAGACAAGCTATTTCACCAAGAAGTTAATAAATGCCAACTTTTAGGATAATTTTTGTAATTTACAACTAGAGAAGCTGATCCAAAAAATTCAGACTATAATATTTTACAACTAGAGAAGTTGATCAAAAAAATTCAGGATACAAATAAAACACAAGATTTATATTAGCAGTACTTGTGAAACATCACTTAAAAAAAAATCAAGGTGATTATTCTAATCCACTTTTAATATTAAAGAGAGACAAAAATATAAATTCTTCACTGACTGATGCACCTACGATCTGGTATATATTTTTACAAGTCTCTCTATTGAATTTTAACTTAATTACATAATCTCTCTTCTTGTCCTCACTACAGATGTTTCACCATATTAAAATTCTTACTGATTTTACAAACTTTGATCATACACCCTTTTAGACTTTATTGTTCTAGGCTACTTTTAAATTGATACTTGAAAAGAGGCCTGGAAGTTTCTTTGGTCTTTGAATTGCCCTTTGTAGATCACTGCCAGTTCTAGATTGCTGTTCAAATATGGCAAGTGATCGACACCATAGTTTTGTAGAAGGAGAGAATAATGTTTTTCTATTTTAGTTTTAATACCTACCTGATGATAACCATAATTCTGTTAGAATTTCTGGCTAGAGCAGAACACCATACCAAGTTAAATAAATAATTTTCAATGAACATTCTGTGACAAATCATGACATATGTGTAAAAAGGGAATTGAGTGGGAAAGAAAATAGAAGAAAATGTATAACAATCTTATTAAGGTTAAAATTAAATTCAGAAAAATGGAACAATTTCTTAAATTTAGTAAAGATGTGAACAAGAAAAAACTGAATGGCTACAACAACTTAAAAAACATTAATCATAGACAAATAGCAGTGACTCAATAAACAATAAAAATTATCATGGAATGTTTGTCAAAATTTTACAAAAGCTTTTTTTTGGCTGATTATGGGAGTCAATTTAATTTTTTTTTAATGGCATCCATGTATATTTTTAAGAAAAATGCATATCTACATGGGTATATACACAGAGGAAAAGATCAGAAAGGATATTTATCAGAAAAATATCAGAAAGATGACACCAATGTTAACTGTCATCTCAGTTGGGTTACTGTAATTTTTTTTTCAACTTTTCTTTAAGATTCTTATTTCTTTTGCAATGAACATGTATTTCTTTATAACCAAAAAGTTAGGTATAGCAATTCTGATAAAGATAAGCCAATGTGATATATACATCTTTTTTTTCCCCCATTGAGAAAGTTATGATGCAGGCTTAAATAGAATGCTCAGTGTAGAAGTTATGATAGGGCACTGATGTAGGAATACAGAGCCGTTAGCGGAAAACACAAGTAATCAAGTAAATACATTTAGCATGTGTGAATATGGTATTTTAAAATTATAGATAAATGACTGACTAGATTGCTCAATAAAAGGTACTGGGAAAAAGGAAAAGCCATGTGGAAAAATTGAGGTATAAGCCCTACATCATACTTCATGGTAAAATAAACTATAAAAAGATTAAACATATTTTTAATATAAAAGCACAGAACTATAAAAGGAAATCAAGAAGAAATCTTCCTCTAATTCTGAGAAGGACAAGGAGCATTAATTAGCTCACAAGCTGAAACCATAAAGTGAAACTACCGTAAGCACTTAAAGACAAACAATAAACTGGGGAAAATATCTGCAACAAATGAAAGACGAATGATATTATCCTCACTTAATTCTATATAGCTCTTATAAGTCAGTAAGAAAAACATAAACACCACAGTAAAAAACTGGGCCAAGGATGTGAAAGGCAATTTATAAAAGATGACAACTGTAGCTAACAATTATTTAAAGCTTATCATGTGCCAGTCAACGAGCTAAGTGCTATGTACCTTTTCTGCATGGTCTCATTAAATCTTCCCAATAAACCCTGAGGAAGGTTGTATTAAATATTCCCATTTTCAGATGAAAAAACTGGTATTTACAAAGGTCCGACAGCTAGTCAGGTTCAGAGTCTCAACTATTTGTCTGTGTACTCTATTGCCTTCCTGTCATCAAAGAAACTAAAATAAAAGCAAGACATCATACCAGCATAGATGAAAAAGACTGCATTTTAAAAATCTTTTTTATAATGAATACAGAATACTTTTATAACCAGAAAAAAAGGCTACCTACTTTTTTGCTAAAGAAATAAGAAACTAGTAAATAAGAGAATATAATTCATGGTTAGTTTTCAAAGAAGAAAAAGTACCATTCAAAAGAAGAGTGGGACTAAAGATGTTTGGTTAAAATATGCTCAGATGAGATTCTTGATAAGAAATCAGTCCCTTCTGTACAGAAACATGAGAAAAGACTTGAGAATAAATATGATAATCTTTTGTGATCTTAAATTATATACTAAGAAAAAGAGCCAGGGATATCATAATTTTTAAAAGCTGAGGTCAAACAGTAGAGATCATAAAGAAATTCTATTGACCATGCCTTCAAATATACATCTAGAATCCAATCTCTTCTTACTACCTCCACTGCTCCCATCCTGGTCCAAGACACCACCTCAGCCTAGCGTGCTGCAGTCCACAGGGTCGCAAAGAGCCGAACACAACTAAGCGACTGAACACCACCTCTCACCTTGCTTACTGCCAAAGCCTTTTAACTGGTCTTTCGGTTTCTGCTGCTGCTGCTAAATCGCTTCAGTCGTATCCGACTCTGTGCGACCCCACAGACGGCAGCCCACCAGGCTCCCCCGCCCCTGGGATTCTCCAGGCAAGAACACTGGAGTGGGTTGCCAACCCAAGGCCTATTCTCTACACAACCAGATCTACACAGCCAGAGATACCCTTTTTCCTTTTAAGACCCTTCTCACTTCCCTGGCTGACCTTATCTATAATAGATACTGGCCTACTCTCTCCTTTGGTCACTCCACTCCAGCTACACTGTTTTGTTTTGTTTTCTTTTTAAGATCTTTGAACATACTAAGACTGCTCCTACTTCTGCGCCATTGTACTGGCTTTCTCTCTGCATAGAATGCTCTCCCCCCAGATATGCATAGCTCACTCCTCCTTACCCTTTAAACTGCCCAAATGTCATCTTCTCAATGATGCCTACCCTTTCCTGGGGTTTTCCAATCATCTTTACCTGGTCTATTTTCTTCCACAGCACTTAATACCATTTAATACGCTTTTGCTATACAAATCATTTATTTATTATGTTTATCATCTGCTTCCCATACCTAGAGAATAAGCTCAAATAGGGCAGGGATATTTTTTGTCTATTTTTTTCATCAGTGTATTCCCAAAGTCTAGAGCAGGCTTTGAAACACAGAAGGTATTCAATAATAATAAATGAAAATGCTATTTAATCAAAGATTTTAATATTAAAAAACACACAGAAACACAAATGGAAAACTGTGAATTACAATAATTATCATATATCAACATATAATTAATTATATATTAATAAACAATATATAACTATATTATATATCATTTATATACATTATATATTATACTAACATATAATATACAATAATGTACAATTTAATATATCAATTATCTAGAATAATTAATATATTGGTTATTAAATGATTAACATAACCACCATATATTAATCACATATAATTATATTAATATATAATTAATTATGTTAAGAAAGATTATGTTGCCTATATATTAATTTACATAATAACAATAATAAATTTAAATATAGTATTTTGGATGCTGTCTCTCATGATAAAGGCAATGAGACAGTGGCAAAGAATTTAGGAAGTTCACATAGCTAATTTTTTAAATATCATATTTAACTAGATTAATGAGTAATAAATATAATCAGAAATGCCATCCAAAAGAATCTATACCACCACTGAAGTTCAAACTCCTAGTAATAAACTAAATAAAAATTATTGAAAAATCAAATACGTAAGTTACAAATAAATGAATATACTGATATTGAATACTGGCCTGGAGACAGCAAAACATGTACTTTCATATGCTGTTGGGAGAAATGTAATGACAGATGATCCTTTTGAAAATAATTTTTCAATATCTTTTAATCTAGATACAGTTTTATTTCTGGAAAAAGTACCCCAAATCAATCACCTTAAAAGTAGAAAAAAAGCTTGTAAACAAAGATATTCATAGTCTTATTTGGTAAAAATAAGTAACTTCACTGCCTAACTAAAAGGAAATGGATAAGTAAAACTATGGTACATCCTTTTGATGGATTCTATTAGCTGACAAAATAATATTTATGAAAACTAAGTAGTAATATGGGAATATTTATTATAAAGTTAACTCTATGAGGAGAATTAAATATATTCAGTATCATTAAAATAATGTCAAACCAAAAATATATATGTATATACACATAAACATACATCTTTTACATTGGACCAAGCCTGCAAAAACCTCCAAATTGTTAGGCTTATTAATTTTTGCACTATTAGTATACTGGTGATTGAGCATCTTTTGCATTTTCTATCAGAAAAATATCCCAGGACCAGCAATATCAGTATCACCTGGGAATTTTTTAGAAATGCAAATTCTCTGACTCCACCTCAAACTCTTGAGAGTGGGGTCTAGTAATCTGTGTTTTAAGAAGCTTTCCAAGTGATCCTGAAGCATGCTAAAGTTTGAGAACCAATACATTATTGTAAAACAAAGATGAACTGTTAAAAATAATATCTAATACAATCCTACAAAATGGCTAAAAACATCTTTACAAAAACATTAACTTACCATTCATCTGTAAAGTTCAGTTTTATTGTGCTTGTAGTTGTTCCTTCTGTGCTGTAGTGCAAACTTAAAACTGGTTCACCTGTCCCTGGTTTGGGGCTCAGCTTTTCATTATTGTTATCTGAAAATTGTGTTTAAAACATTTGAAAAAAGTCTCTGAAATCAATAAAAAGATGACATTTCCTAAAATTTCTAAAACTTAAATTAGGCTGTCCTTGTCATAACTCTTTCTCACATCTGTTATGGTTCTCACTTAAAGTTCAAAAGCAAGTGTTATAGAAATACTCTATATTTCAAAGTGGCATTGAATCAAATTCTAGCTTTGCAACATGACTCCCTTTGATTCAGATGAAAATCACACATATTTGAGAACCATATTTAGTTGTTAGGGAATCAAAGAACATTAACATGAAATGACATACTTTATAAACTGGTATTTTTATTTAATGGAATTCTCAGGACTTTTTTCCTTCAGTTGCTAGAGTATTA
Organism: Bos grunniens; assembly: GCF_055505025.1. NCBI lineage: Eukaryota > Metazoa > Chordata > Mammalia > Artiodactyla > Bovidae > Bos > Bos grunniens. Next base: position 121,416,158 of record NC_141167.1, on the reverse strand, counting down.
AGAATAATTATCATTGGCTCCTTCAGAAATTCTGAGAAGATGCAAGGGCTCAAAAGAAGCTGTTTAGTAAAAATTTTGCTGCAATTAACTGCTATCAAATTCTTTGTTCTTTCAAATTCATAGACTTACAATCTAGGGAGGGATTACAGCCTGTACTCTATTGGGAAGGAGGGGGGAGAAAAATTTAGTTATTTTCTAAAACTCTGTTATAAGATCATACCTTTTGATATATTCCATTCTCCCCCCCAACTAATCTTGAAAGAAATTTGTTTTCTAAATTATGGGAGGCAACTCCATCTTGAGTCCATAGCTGATACTCATAATACATGTCTATCTCAACATATAAAATCTTTATAAAATGGTAAATAAAAATTAAGAAACTCAGAAATCAATACAAATCACTTTAAAGCCACCTCTTCCCTCCTCTCCAAAAGGAGTACTCAGATATTCAAAGACAAATTTGAACAGGGCTTTATAAATTTTTCATTTTATGATGAATAACAGCTTGGGGGGACATTAAAATGTATATACAGAATAAAAACTGCTATATAACCAAACATGTAATATTTCTGCCAGTTCCTTGCAGAAAGAAAACTCATCTGTAACAATACTTATTTTCTGGATACTATTTCAAGCACTTGATACAGTACCTGATGGTACTAAAAAGAAGCTTTCTGTCATGAAAACAGTATCAACATAAGCAGTAACAACTTAATGAAATCAAAATTACTCAAGATTTTTGGTTATTGGGCCCACTTTTTATTGCAATAAAGAACTCGTATCTTTCTGCATTCCTTTTGAACATGCTAGAGCACTTACTAAAAGAGAACCTGACAGAAACTCTGCTCTAGCTTTTATCCTGTGAGAGGACAACTAACAGGACTTAAGAATACAGAACAGTAGCAGAAAGGAAAAAGGATTCTCTCCAAGAGAGGAGAAGCCAAGCTGATAAAATTCAGGATTATCAGTTCTTACATCTTCACTTCTAACTCATGTGACATCCTCTTCTATAATATTAATTGCTTTTTGAAAGTAAAAGTTTGAATCAGTTATAAAGCTGGCCTACCAAATTGTATTCATTCTGTTTCCGTACTACTTCTGTTGACTATGTCCTTGATATAAACAGCTGCTAAGAAAAAAAAATTAACCATCCATTACAACTTTCAAAGATATGATAATTCAGTGTTTTAGAGGAGGTATTTTACCAAATGGCTCTCTTATAAAATAACCAAATTAACCTATCTTGAGCTTATGTAAAATTATCAAGAACAGGACTTTTTTTAGGTCCACATCATGAGGCTTGCAGGATCTTAGTTCCCTGACCAGGGACAGAACTTGCACTCTTGGCAGTGAAAGCCACAGTCCTAACCACTGGACACCCAGGGATTTCCAAATGGCACTTTTAAAGCATCTGTCCTATCCTTGACAACCTTTGACATATTTGCTGTTAGTCATTTGTCCACATAGAGTTTTCCCTTATTCTTTAGTTATGTTGCTGAAATTTCTATCCCACTAATGCCAAAACCACAGTCATTCTTAAGATATGGAATTGGTGATGACAGCCAAAAGGCTGAATGATAAGAGTAAGAGGTTAGTTAAGAGGTAGAGTTGGGGCTATTTTTTTCATTATCTCTCAAACATTTTATAAACTGCTTTGCTATTATTTTTCTTTTAAAGTAAAGAAGGAATAGGGGGGGAAAGCAGGTGTGAGAGAACTGTAGGATTGAATTTCTTAGGCCTGCTTTGGTTAATAGGAGCATAAGTTTTAAGAAGACATTTAACAGCACAACACTGTAAATTCAACTGCTACAATACAAAATTTTTTTAAAAAGAAGCCATTTACTGATTCATGTTGATGTTTGGTAGAAACCAATGTAATACCATAAAGAAATTATCCTTCAATTAAAAAAAGTTTAAAAAACGAAGCCATTTAAATACTTTATCAAAACTTCCTTTTTGAGTAAAATTAGAGGCAGCTATAGATATTTGCATGCTATGACTAAAGGAATATAGTAGACAAAGAGCTAGCTGTTGAGAGGTCCAAATGGTATAGAAAATATCTACCAACTTCCAAGACCACCTCCAACCTCCAAAAGCAAGAAGTATCCTTAAGCTGATCAGTGTGAATTAATACTTTCTTCCGAGGTTACCTATTACCAAGTTATTATTTAGTCTCTCTGTAATATAATCCACACATTATAAAAATTCATGCAAAGCACAGCAGTACTCATTTAATTTACAAAATGACTACAGTTGACAGAATTTGTTCATTTAAACTGTCAATGAAGTCATCAGCCTGGAGTAAAATGGGCTCATCATTATATCTGTTAGTTACAAACACTTCAGACCACCCCCTGCCCCCATCTAGTTCAGCTCTCTCTTTGTAGCGTCAAATATAAATTACATCTCAGGCAGAAACACTGCACAACACAGAACCTGGTTTCTTCAACTGAAGCACTGATGCAAGTATATATCCGGAATCTAAAAATTTATTTCCTAGCCTTGTTCATTCTAGTCTTCCTAATTTAATACTCCTCTTCTTGATGTATACAACCTATCAGATTGAATTTTCTCAGAAATGTAGATAAGTTAATAAACAGTTTCCAATAAAGTGCATATTTTAAGCTAAAAAGGTCTATAAAAATCTAAAGAACCAAGAAATTAAATTTTATTATCTTATTTGAAAAAACACTTGTAACCATTTTAATTTTCAATAACTTGCCCTGTGTGTCAGAATCTAGATCAGCAAATACATCCTAAAAATTGCATTATTTGTATGCTTACTTAGAAATATATTACTGAAATATTTTGCTTAAAAAGTAGAGATTTTAATTTAGGAGGAGTCTTAGGGTTGAGAACTTAATCAAATCCAATGACTATGTAGAATGCACCATCATAACAGTAACTAAAGTTTGTTGAACATTACCATGTCCCAGGATATGTATAACCTTTGTAGCACATACTTTTATCTCCATTTTATAGATGATGAAACTGATAATAATGTGGTAGATTCTTTTTCTCTAAGTTTCTTTCTATATGAAGTTCTTACTTGCTATACTATCTTGGAAAAAATTTGAATACTAAGTAGAAAATAAGATTCCTTCAACACATATTTTAATTAAGAAATATCAACTGTCGGTATTATTTCTCAAAAAAGATATATAATTCATACCAGCAACTCTGACAAAGTTCTGGTAATGCAAACTGTCACTTTGGCATCAGACTATTGGAAAACTATCCTGTATCTTTTCCAGGGCACTGAGAGATTAAACTGTCAATAAAATTGTGGTGCACTTAGCACAAGGACAGTGTGAGGGGAAAAAAGCACTTTAAATTTGTTCAACCTGCTAAGGTGGCCATACATATTGCTTTGATTTCAATTATCAAGAACAACAGACGATGTTAGTAGCTTAGAGTGATCTCTACCCAGGCAAACTACTACCCATTCAAACATATGCTTCAGAAGCACAGTCATAAAAACATAAAAATCAAGACACTATACTGTAAAAGATTTCATTCTTTGGAGTTAGAAGTGAATAGTCAGTAACATGAGATTCTAGAAAGCAAATTTAAAATAAAAGAGCCCTTTGCAGATTAATGCACTGGCTCAGGAAAAAAATTATAGAATGGGCTGGAATATAATTTGAAAGGAACTTCTTTGACCTTTACTTAATTAGGTAGCTTCCAAGCCTTTCACAGTAATAACCACAAATAAACTTTTGTTGTTGTTGTTTAATACACATTTTCAAATCATTCAGTCTGTGCATTTTGACTATAATCATTTGTGGCTCTAAAAAAAAACATGCTCAAAGTAGATAACAAAATATGCTATCTTGGTAACTAGATTTGTATATCATCTAAATATTGTTTGGTCTTTCAGCTAGGATGTCCCTGGAGACCTATCCTATGTATAAATTTAAACAAAGTTATCAAAATGATGATAACTAAGTAGAATATCGCCACAATAATTAGTTCAGAACCACTATGCCCAACATTTTCTCTCTGCTAGGTCACTATTCTAACTGTACAATCTTCCACCACTAATCATGTATAGTAGCTGAGATAAGTTGTGGATCATGTAGAAATAATTTATTCTTTGCCTCAGGGATTTTCTATTATACAAAGAACTTGTCAATATTTTCCCTTTTGTTATGCCCAATGTTTAAAATAAAAATCAATTTACAAGGAAACAAAATATATGATGAAATCCTCTGAAATAATATTGATACATCAATAATTAAGCTCAACTATCTCCACAAATTTTGTACCCCCAACTTGCCTGACATACATAGAAAGGGCAAACATCTGAAGTATAATTTCTAGGCCAAGGTAAAATTTCCATTTGTAAATGTCAGGAACCTATAACTTTTCCGCATAACTCAAGACTACTGGATATCCAAGTCTTCCAATCATTTGTATAAGGAGGCATACTCTGACCCTGATTCAAAGTGGAGAAATTGTTTCTAGGAGTAGATTCTAAACAGGGAACTACTATCCACCACATAGATGACTGTGAGGCAAGGCTCTTCTTTTGAAACTCAATGTTCTCACTAGTGTAATCTTACTTTATATAGAAATGAACTATCTTATGAAAGCCAAAAACAAAGTATAACTTTAACACTAATATTTACTAGGAAATCTCTCCTATATAATCTTTTGGAAGTAATATTCTAGTCAAATTTTACTTCTGACAATCAAAATCTACCTGTGTATCAATAACGATCATTTTAATCCAATATACTTTTTTCATGACATAACACAAAAGTGATTTAAACTTAAAACATGGGGTTGGGATACATATAGAATCAGACTATGCCTGGTTCCATTTTCCCTCTGATATTTAAAATTTATGGACTGAAATACAGTTGTCATTTTATCTATGCGACATAGGTTTTCTTTCCCTGTACTCCAGAACTGTCAAGTCTTATATCCCTCTGTTCATAAAAGTCTTCTATTTCTATTTCACTTTCAGTTTTGAGGGAGAACAGATAGTAAGAAAATAACTAAAAATGCATATCCCATGTGGCACATAAACCCTACCAAAATTCTCATCCAGTGTTTTTCTTTTCATGACTCTTTCCTCAGCTATATTCTATTTAAAAAAAAATCAAATCTGTCTGTCCCTCTGATTGATCAGATTACTTAGCACGGTAAAATGCGACTTCCAGATGAAAATGAAAATGAACAGCTTAGAAGAACTCTCTCTAAAACCACTTTCCCCTCCAGCTACCATTCTCCTTGCTTATTGTTTTGAAGTACTTTTCTTATTTCTCATCTCCACTTTTTCTCCTAAATCTGCCCTCTATCAATCCAGTGAAACTGCTCTAATGAGACTGACCACCTCTGAACTTACTCATCTAGTGGGAGAATTTTTAGAACTCATCTACACTTGACCTCTCAGCAGCAAGCAGACAACTCTCTTGTATTTGAAAATTCTCTTCTCCTGGCCTCATGCTCTGTAATACTTCAAGCAGGTTTAAGACACACCCTCACCCTTCTCCCTCCAAACAGGTTTTCACTGCTAAACCATCTCCCAAATAGAAATTCTGGAGTTGTTACTTCAGTTTATACTCTGGACTCCTCTTCAATTATTTGCCTCATTCATCAAATCCTGTATACTCTACATTCTAAATATTTCTTGACTCTCTTCACATTTCTACCTTATCTCTATCATCAGGTTAAAATCCTTACTGGAGATAGAATTTTAAGGAGAACCTCCTAAGTGATTTAGTCTCTAGTCAATTCTTCAGGCCGTATGTCCTGTTTTTAATTCTTCACCAACTTCCTATTACTCTTAAAATCTAAAACCCTAAAAAGTTCAAAAGGTCCTTCTCAATACGGACTCTACCTATCTCTTGAAGCCACAGCACACCCCAGTCATACTGGAATTCTTCTAGTCATTCTAATGTGATTTTCTCAGAGCCTCTGCAAATGCTATTAATATCCATTATCCCCTTTACTCCTTCTCCTTGACCTAACTTACTCATATAATCATCTTTCAGATTGCAACTAAAATACCTCATCCTCAGGAATACCTTATTTGAGCCTGTGCCAGAAGAAACAAAGACTCACTCGTGTGTTCCCCACTAAACCTTGTTTCCTCTTTTAAAACTCTTATGACATGTGTATTTATTTTTACATCATCTGTCTTTACTGTTAGATGAGGCAAAGGGTAGTGGTTATGATCACAGACACTGCAATCAGACTGCTTGGATTTGAACCACATTCCTAACATAGACACACAATGTGTGACTTTAGACAAGTTTCTTAACCTCTCTTTACCTCAGTTTCCTTATCTGAAAATGGGGATAATAATGATACCTGCTGTATAAGACTGTGAAGAGGATTAAGTAAATAAACATATAAAAATTGCTCAAAGTAATGTTTGACATACACAAAAAATGCAATATAAGTGTCTATGTTATTATTATGGTTAATAACTCTATTATTATTACTACTATTATTAATTAACTCTATGTTCCGAGCACAGGGAGCATTAGCTTTATTATTCGTGCATCCTGGTACCAGGCCTAGTATTTGCCACAAGGTTAACAGGCATTTAATATGAGTTGAATTAATGAAACAGATACACAGATATGACTCTACTACTTATTTCACTTGTCTTTACATATCTCTTGGAGTCTTGGCTTCTTCATCAGTAAAATGAGGATCATATTACCTCATTAAACTGCAACAAATGGGATAATAGATACAAAATTCTTAACACAGTGCCACTTATATACTTAAAATTCAATGAGAGCTATTTTTATCATAGACAATTCTGAATTAGAAAACAATTTAACTAAAAATGTAGACATTGACTTGGGTAGCAACAGGTGGAACAAGTGAGTACAGGCAAATGAATTATCTCATCTCCTTTTCCCCAACTTCCAAAAAATGAAATATATCACTAATTGTTAGAACCTAAACTGAGTAGTTGGGGAAAAGGAGATGACCTATTTCATTCTAAGCAACTAAGTGATAACTAGTTCTAGAGAATACAAAAAAAGAAATCTAAATGAAATATGATTTCATTAACTTTTTTCTTCTAGAATTTAAATACAGTATACACAGATATTTTCCAGTGTGAATATTGAACTTAATTTCCCAACTAATACAGCAGACTTTAATCATTAGATATTTAACAAAAATTAGTTGTCAAAGTACATTTAATGTCATTTAAAATATCACTTGATGTAATATTGTCAAAATGACATTATTAAAATAAACTTTCAACTTGGTGACAGTATATAATCTTAAGGGAATAATACTTAACAAGACACATTCAGTTTTTCCATTCCCAATCTACCCTAGTAGAATTAGTAAAATCTGTTTCAGTGGTTTCTGACCATCCACAAGTCTCTTTCTGTAAGTAAACCTTTCATTAATGTCAAAAGAAGTCTGCTTATTAAAATAATGGATAATTAGTATTTATGTTTCTAATGTCCCAAATTACCATTTTTATTTCTTTAAATCTAGAATAGAAAATGAGTGTCTGACACATGCATAATTGCCTACAGGTATAAGTCTCAGATTTAATGGCATTATCAACTTCCACTTAATGATTATCACTGTAATGAATATAAAGCAACTTACTACAGTCATGGCCGTAATTTCAGGCAAAATTATTTCCTTATACCCTCTGAAAAGTTAAATGTTAAGATTATACATTTCTTTTGTTATTGTTGTTACTGTTACTAAAAGAGGGGGGAATTTCTGGCCTAAATATTTTTAACAGGAAAAAATTGCTAGTTTTATTAAAAGGCAAGAGCAGTACATGTCAGAAGAGGCTTTTTCCCCATATAGTAAGTATGAAAGAGATATAAATAAAAGGAAAATCAAAACTACTTATTAGAATATATTATTCAAACTAAATGCAGGACAAATGTAACTGTGCTTATTTAAATAGTTTCTAATTAGCACAGAAGGGTTGTCAATGTGTGTACACATAGCTGTAAGTTTTACAGCAAAGTATTTCACAACAGGAGAAAAACAACATATATGCTGTACACCTATTTCTTTAAAAAACATTTTAATAAAACAAAAACTACTTAGGCAACCAGGTAGCTGCATTTATGGTCTTAAGGTTTAAACTAAATACATTAGACTAAGCTTTTTTTAAAAATTCAAAATAAATACATGAAAACACTGATCAGAATCAATCAGTTCAATAATGTACATATAATTAGTGAAAGAAAATAAATCTTTGCAGTGACACATGTCAATTACTATTAAAATTTTTTTATTAGTAACATTTTTATCCTGGTAATCCTGAATCAAAATAAAGAAAATCTATGAACTCTATGGGAAATTAAATTAAGCAACATGTAAAAGCACCTGGACATCTGGAAGATGAACACTGTCAGGTAACTATAAAACTGAATTATCAATTAAAAAATGTATTAGTGTCTCTTTAAAAGAAAAAAGAAATTTTAAATATGCTTAAGATAATTATTATATATTCAGGAAAAAACTTATTTAATGTACTAATTTTTCCATTCTACAAGGTAAAATGGAGAACAGAGGTCTAGTCAAAGATTAAAATAGCTTATCTGAGGACATCAATTATTCCCTATACATACTGTTCTACAAAGATTCTTTACTTTGTAAACATACTCAGTTTTGAAATTATTACTTCCTCCCAGACATTACCTTTTCTCTGTCTTTTCATTTGTAATGAAAAGCTTACTGAAAGAGTCATCTACATGACAATGTCTCCACTTTAAGAAAAAAATCTTTCTCCTCCAACCACTACTATCTGGCTTCTGCCTCCACATAATAACTGCAGTGCCAAAGCACTGCCAAATTCAAGAAAATTTCTCAGTCCTTTTTATATCTGACAGCCTTACGTCACAATGCACTTACTGATGAGTTCCTCCCTGAACTTTACTTTTCCCGTGACTTTGGATACAGCATTCTTTCTGCCCTATTTCTCAGATCACTCTTTTTCTGTCTCCTCAGCCAGGTCCTTTTCTCTGCTTGCTCTTTGTAGTATAGACTTTCCTCTTTTCACTTAATCCTCTCTTCCTAAGACCATTTCATCCACTCTCACCATTTCAACTGTTATCTGTTAAGTTGACAATTCCTATTTTTATCTCCACCTCAGACTTCTCTGGTGACTTCCAGAAACTATGATATTTCTCCATCTGATGTTCAAAGGTAATTCAGACTAAACGTATCAAGAAAATCTCATGTATCTTTTTTCCCCTGTAACTGGCAGTTTCTCCTGAAATCCCTATCTTAGTTGACAGTATTACTATCTATTGCCCCATTGAGACACCTGGGTATCATTCTCTTGTTTTTAAAAACTAATCTTTCTCAAAGTCCCATCAATTCTAGCTCTTAAATATTTAAAAAAAAAAAAAAACCCTGTCCATTCTTCTCATTTCCAACTGCTATACTTTAAGATCGAATTACACATCCACTCATCATCTCTCACTTGACCTACTGCAATAGGTCATGTGACCTTTTACATGGTCTTGCTATTTTCAATTTTACTCCCTTCCAATCAACCATCTATAAAGCTGCCAAAATGATCCAATACATAAATCTGGTCATGTTTCTCCCAAGCTAGAATAATTTCTAGGGCATCTCACTGCTTAAACAATTGTTTTATTCATTCATTCAACAAAATATCTACTGTTTTGAAAACAGATATGGTGTTAGGCACTGAATATACTATAGTGAATGAAAACATTCAGAGAATACAGAGAAAGACAGGTATTAAACAATCCCTTAAATAAAGGTATGATTATAAATTTTGACAAATGTGATGAAGGATAGCAGGTCACAAAGAGATAAAGAGAGGAGAACTACTTCTGATTAGAATGTCATACTACTTTTGGAAAAGTAGTATCTAAGTGAGTTTTGATGAGTAGAAGTTGCTGAAGACAAAAACATTTTGGTAGAGACAATAGCATTCACAAGAAATTTAAGAGGGAAATGAGCTTAGAGTGTTGTTAGAAAAACTGAAAGAAGGCCAAATTGTCAAGAGCTGAGTGAGTGAGAGAAAGGGCCAGGAGTGCAGGGCTCTGCAAACCAAGGCATGGATTTAGATTGCCTTAAGGGAGAAGGAAATGGCAACCCACTCCAGTGTTCTTGCCTGGAGAATCCCAGGGACGGGAAAGCCTGGTGGGCTGCCGTCTATGGGGTCGCATAGAGTCAGACACGACTGGGGCGACTTGGCAGCAGACTTGGCAGGCAGCAAGGGCAAACAGTTTAAAAGTTTTAGGCAAGTGAATAACAATATGCTTAGATTTACATTTTTAAAAGTTTACTCCGCCTGGAGATAACAGATGCAGACTGATAGGATGTGAGAAGACCAGTTAAGAGGTTACTGTATTAGTCCAGGTGAGAAAGACAACAGTGGGGAGTTTCAGTTCACTTTTATAGTAGACATTATCTCTAGGTGATAAAACCCTGTAATGTAGAAGTCCCCCGTACATTAAAAGATGTACTGCTGAATAAAAAGGCATGTAAAACCTCAGGACTTAATTCATTTGGATATGCTGTCATTTGAACATTTCTGCTCAGAGAACTTCTTACCAAGTTACACTGATGATGGTCTATCATCATGCAGCTTCTGCCAAGCCTACTCAATATCTGACCTTTTATATAACATCTCCACTCATAACTGAAAGGCAAATATGCTTTACATGGCCCAAAAAATACTCCTGATTTCTGCCTCCAAACTAGCTTACCCTAGTAAATGGAATAGTTTACCCAGGCATTGGTGGCAAAAATCTGGGAGCTATCCTTTATTCTCATTTCCTTCTGTCATATGTCATAATATATATAAAGTAATTACAATATAAATATAATATTCAACATAATTCTATGGAAATTTTTCTGTAAGATTAAATAAAATATGAATTTGGCTACAAACTCTTCAATAGTATTTACATTCATATAGCCTTACCAAAAAAAGATTTGATTAGAGAGCAGTTCTAAACAGTAGTACAATATATTATATATAATATTATAATTGTGTTTTACACTTTAATCATTCTTTACTGTTAATACCTCTACAATTAATGTATAAAGATAAAACACGCATAATTTCTTAGTTCTCAAATTCACTTATGAATTCATTCATTCTCAAGAACAGAAAAGACCTATAGCAAATATTTGCCATCTCAGGTCTATAAAGAATAATTTAAGATCAGATGTACAGAAGGAGTTTTCTGATTTGTTTCAAAATTAGTTTTTGAATAATTCTCCAAGAAGACAGTTAAAATTAGATCTATTTCACACTAAATAGGTACTTCAGCAGTATTTCATTTCCTCAATGACAAATGAGTCACCCTACGTATGTAAACTTTTAGCCAACTAAAGCTTATGGCTTTAGGGCTAAGTTACTTTTACATTTTTGAAAAATATTTGTAAAATCTACTTCATCAACCTCTGCTCAAGGCTCCAAAGTGGACTGTATACCTCTCCTACTTCAGAAGGCAAGTGGAAGTGGAAGTTATTTTCCCTTCTGATTGGTGACTTTGGAGCTTATCTCTGCATTGATAATCGTATTTCTTAAAGTTAAAGCTACCTAGAGTTCAAGCATCAGACAAGTGAGACATAAAACCAAGTATTATGACAACAGCGTAGTAATACAGAACATTTTTATGCTCCAATAACTTTTCCAAAAGTAACCACTAGGTAATATGCTAACCTCACACCCAGTTATACAATTTTATGACAGCTAGAATTTGTAAAAAGGGATCTTTTTTATATACATATAATACTGTTATAGGAAGAGATTTCAAAGAAATTAGCTTACACAGAAAATAATTTGTATAGGCCAAGGAGGCCCTTTGGGCATAATACCACCTAAGATAATTTAGCCCACAAAATACTGACTATTAGACCATAGATCACAATGAAATGCTATGAAAAAGTGAGAGAGAGCTTGGTTTATGCATTGCAATAAAACTATGGATGGATGGGCATAGCGCATCTCCTGTTGCACGCACCCTGTTGCTCGTCAAGTGACATGGATCCAAGCTGTTTGTTAACCACAGAAGAAGGAGAATCTGAAACAAAAATGAGATTTTTAACTTAAAAGTAAGCAGCAGAAAACTGCACAGCAATGTCATGATCATCTCTAAGCTTAAGAAACAAATGTATAATGGTGGGGAATAGAAGTAAGTACTGTGGAGTATTTCCCAAGCAGTGAGTAAGCAAGGCCGTGTGCTTAAGATATGTTATTTCAGGCAAGCATTTAGCAACTTTGAGAATGAGTTGAGAAAATGTTCTTCTACTTTCATGCATATACTTTTTATCAAATTCATTTAGCACAGGCACAAAGTGCAAGGTAGATAAAACAGAAACAGAGTATCTCCCTCACCACAAGAAAGACTCCTTGTCTTTCTCAAACCCTCTTTCCAGCTCCTTAAGATGGCTTTATTTTGGACTGGAGGATTCAAAGCATGAAATGAGATGCTCACTACACTTAGCTAGATGTTATCTTGAGTTGAAAAAGGAACTCAAAGACATAAGACAAGGAAAATGGTTTATGAGAAATATTTAATGAAGTAATTACCATTACAGAAACATAGTAACTTTTAAAAACTCTATGGTATGTGGTGAATATTAAAACTGCACTGTGAAGCCTTTGGTTTCTTTAGGTGCCTGGTGAGAAAAGGAAAAGAAAGGCAATGAAAAGGCTTACACTTTGGGCATCATGCTTTCTACCTTGGCTTCGAACAGAATGTTTTATTTTTACCCTTTGGATACACTGAGTTTCTATGTAAAAGAATTTGTCTTATAAATAAATGGGTTCTACTGTTTGAAAAACACTCGTATAAAGTAAGGCAGCATGATGAAATGGAAAAAGCACCAGTCTAGAATTAGTCAGTGTTGATTCCAACTCTGGTTTTGACAATAACTTAGCTGTATGACAGAGGACAAGTCAATATTTTTAGGTCTAACACTCTCCTTTCTTCCTGGTCATTCTAGGATCTGGTAACTAAGAAAGGCATGAGGAAACAGAAGGAGGTGGCTACTATTACTGGCTGGGGTTCCAGTGTCCTAGTAGAGCTACAGGAAAGAGAAAATGTGGATAGCAAGCATACATAGCTCTCCACTAAACGTAAGAATAAGTCCTAGTTTCTAACAGCCTATGCTCCAGTTCTTAGCAAATGTTGTTCATAAAAACTCTGCACTTTTTTATAATGAAGCATTATTCTCCCAACAGTAAGTATTTTGATTTATGAGTGACCATAACTCAATAGCTAAGTTTTCTAATATATCCTTGATTCTTAGCAATTTTATACCACTTGACTGCTTGTACACTGAAAACTGAACCCCGCTACCAGGACTACTAGTATCAATTTCAAACTGTCTACCTTCTGAGGTAACCAGTTTGGTCATAAATTTTTATACTACTAGATTTTCATAAAGCATGATCATCATTTAAATAATAGTATGCTTATCACTGCTTCATTAGAATATTCAGCTCAACAAATCTGTTGCTGTTGTTTAGTCACTAAGTTGTGTCCAACTCTTTTGTGATCCCATAGACTGTAGTCCACCAGGCTCCTCTGCCCATGGGATTCTCCAGGCAAGAATAGTGGAGTGGGTTGCCATTTCCTTCTCCAGGGGATCTTTCTGACCCAGGAATCAAACCCACATCTCCTGCAATGGCAGGCATTCTTTACCTCTGAGCCACCAGGGAAGCGCCAACAAATCTGTACTAAACAAAGAAGAAAATGGAATGATGGTAATTTAATTGGTTCCCTAATCTAGTCATGCTTTACTTTCTTTTATAAGACTTCTCAAATATCAATTTCTGAGTTAGATACAATGAAGAGTAGATGAGTTGATCTTTGGAAAAAAACAAAATTATATTCTTTAAGAAAAACAAAAAAAGTGAGTCAGTGAAATAAATATTGGAAAATCTTCCTAGAAAGCCTGTTATGAAAAATTTTTTATCGTTATACATTCTATTATACTCTTCTTAAGAACCTGAGAACAACCTTCCATGCAATCTTTTTTCAAATATTTAATTTTTCACAAATCTTATGGAATGCACAAATCTTATGAAATAAAGTGCATCTTATGCAAGTTTTTAAATAAAACACATTGAGAAAGGATCTACAATGCTGTCATCTCAAAGAATTGTATATTTTCAAACTCTTGAAGTATTTAATTAATGAAGCTTAGGTTAAGGCAGAAAGATAATGTTAAACTAAAAGGTCTTCCTTCTGGGTTTTACAGTCTGTCCAGATGTTATATGTATCTGGGGAATAATCTTTCTTCACATGTTGAAGACCAATTTTTAAGAAGAAATCCTTCTTGATCATTGCTTCCATTCTATTTTTAATTTGGGGTACTATGCAACTGTTTTTGAAAGGATTATCTTCCTGTTACATAAACATTTGAAGTAACATGTTTCTGTATCACTAGATATTCATAAATATAATACCTATAACTTCTAACTTACAGAAATACTTCCAATATTAATATAATAATCATCAGAATATCTAATATTTTTAAAAAATAAGTATTAATTCAATGCTGATTGCTTCAGTGTTTGTATACTCTACTCACAGAGAGTTTGCATACTCTCTGTGAAATATCATCTAGAAAGCACTATCACAAAATAAATTTTGACTATATGGTCCCATGATAATTTATTACAAAATGTAGGACAGTTGGTCAGCTTATTGCCAGTCTCTTAAATTATTATTATTTTTAAAGTAGAGACAAACTTTAAGCAAAAGCTCCTTCAGTCTAAGCCAAGGTGTTTCATGCCTAATTACTATATATCTCCAAACTTTTCGTGTTCTAGTTTTGAGAAAATTCTTTAGCCCCTTGACATTCAAACTCTGTAGGAAAAAATAAAGAATTATAATTTAAATAACAAAGATTCTAGTCAGACTCCCTGGGTTCAAATCTGGCTTTTCTACTCAGTAATATTGTAATCATGGGCAAGTTATTTAACGTCTGTAGTCTCAGTTTCTCCATCTGTAGAATGGGGATAATTTTGATATCTACCACATACTGTTCTTGTGAGGATTTAATGAGATAACCTATGTAAACTACTTCAATAGCACATAGGAAAGGGTCAACTAATGTTATTACTTGCTTGTTTTTCTCAAACATAGTGCTGAATGAAAAATAATAATTAAAAGAAAAAGAAAAGAAAAATGATGATAGGAAGCTGTTCTGAAAAACATGGAGCACAGTCCCATGTTTAAAGTTCTAAGTTACCCATCACTGTGTTGCTTAGGACCCTATCATTTAAAGTCATTGAAAAGTACTTGCAGAACTAAGTCAACATCACATCTGATTTACTAAATGCTCATGTTATAAACACTAACATGGTGGGTCAAATGCATCCACTTGAGAAGTGCGACCTGTAACTGACATTATGGACACTGTGGGGAACTGGATGTTGTACAGAAGACTGTTTTCAGAGGACTGGGTAAATGCTGATTTTTTCCAATATGGCTCAGTTTTGAAAAGCCCTTTAAAATATTCACCAATGTTTCATACCCTTTACGGGGTATAAAAATTACTTTTTTCTTTTCCAATTGGCAAAACCGTGCCATAAAGTGAAAAAACAGTTCCTACCTGACACCCTCTCTAGGCTGGCTCCATGCTCCAGTGGGGCTCTGTGGTGGTTGGGCCAGTACCAGCAGACTCCACAGGGTGTTGTCACTCTGAGCAGGAGCCAGCAACCCATGACTTCAGGGGACCTGAAATGGAAAAAAAGAGTTGGGTTTAAAATCAGCCATATGCTGAATGCCTCTGCCACAGCTGTTTATGGCATTCATCTGAAAAACATACATACAGCTCATTCAAAACCCTGAATACTATCAACCTTTCATGGTCGCAATATGAGGATATCTTTAGGTATTAATAGTAAGTTAAAGTTACTATAATTAAGATAGTCCAATATTATGTGTACTTTTCTATTCAGGAGTATAAAAACTTTATACAGTGTTCTCTATCCCATCCTTGTGCCACACTAACTAAATAAGTCAATAATTGGGAAACTGAGGCATAAAGCAGCCAAATGACCTGCCCAAGGTCATTTTTCATAAGGCCAGGAATAAGAACTCAGCCAGTCTAACACCTAGACAAGTGATCTGATGAAAGGAAATTCATCTCTTTATGATTTAAAAAAAAAAATCACTGAAAGATTAGAAACGAGTTGTGATGTACTTCCTACAAGTCTAAAAAAAGTGCACTTTTTTAAAACTAAAAATGTGAATATTTTATAGAAATATATACTAATTTTGAAAAAGTATTAGAAATTAGCTATGAATAATTATCATTTACAGGTGTCAAAAACTGTTTTAGAGCAGTGGTTTTTGAATTGTGCTTCTGAGAGCAGAGGTGGCTTGGGGGTGGCAAGAGGGACAAGGAATTAAGCTGTCATTTCTCAACACTCTTCTTTATGTTCAATCTCAACAGTGTCATTTATGTATTTTATATTAGAACTTCCCCATGAAATTCTAATTTCACAGCTGAAAAAATGGGAGGGGGAGAATTGTTTAAAATGTATATTAACATCTATCTTATACAGCTCATTTTAAATACTGCTCGATGCCTTGGAGAACTGTTTAAAACATATGTTACAATCTATCTTATACAGCTCATTTTACTGTATGATGCCTTTGAATGGTGTTTTAGTCTTCAACTGCCAAGAAATATTGGCATCAGACATGTTCTCATTTGATCCCATTAAAATGTAGACTCTATAAAATGGCTTGAGGGTTTGATGCCATTTTCCTACAGAAATTAAGTATTAGGTAGCTTCATCTAACACTCAGCCTGTCACAAAATATTCTCATGAGTCCTATACTTTGAAAAGAGAATAAAATATTTACCAGACAATGTAGTCACTCAGAAATTCTGCATGTGTTAAAATTTCTTGGTTTCCAAAATTACATTAATGTCTCCTTTGAATATCTTATACCTAAAAGGCTTAAACAGGTGAGATGATGATAGAAATATAATTTACTGATAGTATCATCATTTGCTGACACTATGAGGATATCAAGACATAATGGGAAAATGTTTTATGAGAACTGAGCATTCTTCTTTTGTTAAAAAGTTAAAACATAGAATGCTAATTTTCTGCAAACTATATTCATGATTTTAGTAGTAATATCTAGTATGAGTGAATGGATCAATTAATGCCCATTATATACACACACAAAATTATATTCATACATTGTGAAATGTAGCAAAATGTTTTATGAATTGTTGTTCAAATACAACCAATCTTCCTGCTGAATTTCATAAATTTAATTTCTACTCTGTATTTCTATAATTTGGATGTTCCAAAATGAAGAATTTTACATTAAGTCAACTCATCTTTCCTCCTTTTCAAGATTTACTAAATGGACAAGATATTCTTTGTAACAAACTAACAATACATTATTAGCTCTTCTTAAAGTTTTTAGTTACCAGTGTTCCTGACATGTGAAGAAAGAGTAAGATAAAAGCAACGCTAGCAAATGAACCTAGGGCATGTTACAGGTTAGGTTACTAGTGGTCTTATATGAATGGCATGTCAAAAAGCATATGGCATAGATGTACACAATCCATCTCACACTGTAAGGGAAGACAGCAAGCATACACTGAATAGCAGCACCAAGGGCTTCTAATGTTGGTCCATGTGGCAGCCTGAGGGACCCAAGCAAGTTGTTCAATAACAAAAAATAAGATTAATGTGTTTCTCAGCTTGAAAACTGGCAAGGTGTCTAACTCAACACTGGTTTTTTAAAAATTACCACAATATGTACCGGTTATCAAACTAGTTATTATTTAATAAGAATGATGCCAAGAGTGGGGAAAACAGCATCTTATTTCACAAAAAACATATAACCACCCTAAAGCTTTTTGATTCTAAAAAGAACTGGCTTCAATTCAAATTGATGAACTAGATATAAAGACTCAATGTCAATATTTTCCTAATGTCCACAGTGTACATTTCTCTACCAATAATGAGACAGTTTTGTTTTATACTCAACTTCACTCTAATACTTGGTTTGTTATCTGCTAAATTTCACTATTCTAAAAATATTTATATATGTAGAGACATTTTCTCTTCCTTATTGCTTTATATGTTGTATATTTTTACTTTTAAAACCCCTGTGCTAAGCATGTGTGTGTGCTCAGTCATGTCCCTCCCACTCTGTAACCCCATGGACTGCAGCCCACCAGGCTCCTCTGTTCATGAGATTTCCCAGGCAAGAATACTGGAGTGGGCTGCCATTTCCCTCTCCAGGGGATTTTCCTGACCCAGGGATCAAACCCATGTCTCTGGCATTGGCAGCTGTGTTCTTTACCACTGAGCCAACAGGGAAGCCCTGTGCCATACAGCACAAAATCACAGCAAAATGTCTTAATACTAAATGTTACAACTATAATCTATTCAAACTTTCTTATTAATGCATGGGAAAAAATTGCTCTATGGTTAAAAAAAAATGAGAAAGAGAAAAATATCTTTGCTTCACTGATATTCTATTTATATAACAGCAAGTTAAAAATCAGGTCCAAAATTTGTTCCAAACATCACATCTATATTGCAGTTATTTAAATCTATTTTATTTCACCATGGTATTGTATAATACGCTTTTGTTACCACAGCACTTAGTGGAAACAGATACTTATTTATAAAGAAGAGGTATCCAGTTCTAACAATATACAGATTAATTCCAAGTAATTTAGTCAGAGTTCTCAAAGTAATTAACTCCCAACTCATCACTCCTTAGAGTGGCAAAATAAAGTATGTCAAAGTAGTAAATTTCATTAGTATGACAGCACCTACTATAGTAACTATAGTATAGGATGTGTATTTATTATCTTTCTTGAAAGAATTAAGTTGACAAATTATTTTATGCTGTGTCTTTCACTAATTCTTTCAAGCGATGTTTACTGAGCATCATAAGCTTTTTGGCTGTTAAAAAAAAGTGAGCCACTAAAATACTCAATGAAAAAGAGAGTGGCACAGATTATTACTATCTTATCAGAGTTTTATATATTAAGAACAGGAACATAAAACCAGAGTATTTTTCCTGTCCCACATATGAGAAAGTTGATTATGCGTAGGAGGACTATGAAAGCAAATGTTGAAAATTTTCAAATGATTACAGAAGCAGAGTATTGGCCAAAATCTAGCATTACTATGTTTATGTGGTAACAGAAGTACTGGTTAATTCTCAAAGCAAAAAAAAAAAAGAGGAGGAGCTAGGAGCCATAAGCACAGATACCATTTTAACATACAGGAAATATCAATAGAAATATCAATGCAGGCTCCAAATTCACTAGATTATTAGATGGGGTAGCTCATTAACTGTAGAAGTAATAAATATTTGCCCTTCTCTAAAATCACAAATAAAATAAGAGATTATTTTATATTTGCCTTGCTAGCAAGTGCTGTTGGCAATCTGTCCTTCTAGACACATGATGATAAATTTCACCATACACTAGAAATGAAGGGAAAAGCTTCAGGCACATCAGCTTTCTTTGGAAGGGGAAAAGAGAAGCATCTTATACACAGCAGCAGGGTTAAAAACAAACAAACAAAAAAACTCTACCAGCTGCTTAAGGACACTTGATATTAATAACCTGAAGTCTGAGGGTCCTGTGAAGAGCCCTCATGAGAAGACTGATCAGAAGTGGAAGGCTGTTGCTGGGTACGCGCAGCTAGCTCCTGCTGCCTCTGCTGCTCAGCCCTCTTAAGCCTCAGTTGTTGCAGGCGCTTACGGAGCAAAGCTATCTCAGGCCCCCTTAGAAATTCTGATACAGATAGGAAAAGAAAGATGAAAAGATAGTAATAAAACAGAAAATAGTAAGAATACAATTATACTTTAAAGAGAGAAGGGTATAAATAAAACACATCTCACAGAGGAATACTAAAAGCAAACTACTCATAAAAAATTACTGATCATTAAATTATGATAAACTACAGACACTTATATACCCAAATGTTTCTGTTTAACTACAATGAATAAGACAGAGTTCTCTAAGAATATTTATGTAATTATACAGAGTGTAAGTAAAATCTTTCATAACAAAACATTTAAAAGTGAACATTCCTTTCCTAATTGCATCTCCTTTTACAACAATTAGAAAATATCAGTTATCTCATTTAACCTATATACAAAAACTACAAATTTCAATCACATAATAATTAAGATTATGAAAAAGTTAATACATTTGGAAACAATCCTTGAAATTTATTAGTAGAGAGACCTTTAAAAAGTAAAAGCTACATATTTTTCAGCTAAAATGTTTCTTTTTATGTGAGAATTATCATTTGCTTTTTCTTTTAAGATGAATAATATTTACATAATCTTTAACATTTTCTTATACTTCATCTGAAGCAGGGCCATAGATAAAAAATAGTATAACACGAAATTGTGCAGAGAATGCTGAGTACCTAACTATAAGGCATTGTTTTAGGTTCTTGGGATAAGTAAAAATTGAAAAAAAAAAAACAGTCCCTACTGGTGTGTTCTGAGAAAAAAACATACAACAGTGTATTTGTATGTGTTTCTATGTGTCAAGTGGGGATAAGTGCCATGAAGTAAACCGGGCAGGGTAAGACAGGAGTGATGAAGACAGAGGGGAACTGGCTGCTGTTTTATATACGGTCATGGAAGGATTCTTCTCCTAAGATGACTTTTGAATAAAGACCTCAAGGATGTAAGGGAGTGACCCACACGGGTATCTGGAAGAAAACTGTTCCAGGCAAAGAAAAAAGTACAAATGCTCAGAAGGGGAAGTGTATCTGGATGTGGAATATATATATGTTACAGGTAATGGCAGAAAAACTTGCTGATAGCTTGGATGTAGAGTGATCCCAATGTTTTCAGTGTAGATAACAGGAAAAATGAAGTTGCCATTTATTGTGACAGGAAGAGCAGAGGAGCAGGAAGTAGTACTTAAGAAAACAATTAGTATCCAAATGGAGAAACCGAGTAGGGACTCACTATAATATATACTGTATAAATTATATATATACAGTGTGTATATATATATATATATACACACACACAGTATAATATATATACTGGTTAGAATTCACCAGTAAATCTGGATGTCAATGACAATGTTGGAGAAGGAAATGGCAACCCACTCCAGTGTTCTTGCCTGGAGAATCCCAAGGACAGAGGAGCCTGGTGGGCTGCCATCTATGGGGTCGTACAGAGTCAGACACAACTAAAGCGACTTAGCAGCAGCAGCAAAAATGACGATGTTACTTTCAGTCACTGAAAGAGTAAGTAAAAATAAAGAAGTCTAAGAACTAAACTGAAGGGAAGAATACTAAGAATAAGGAGAATGCAAAAAGGAGATTGGAGGAGTGAGTGAACCAATTTCTATAAGCTCAGGGATCAAAGTATTTCAAGACGGATAAAGTTAGCAGCTGTGTCTCCTGATTCAATGAAAAAGACACTAACCAAGAACTAACCACAAAGAAAATGGCTTGACAAGAGCCATTTCAGTGAAGTCACAGAGGCCAAAACCTGACTGGAACAGGTTCAAGACAAAAGGGAAGTAAAGAAGGAGAGGGACAAAGCATATGTACTTTTCCCAGAAGTTTTGCTGTGAATGGGGAAAAGAGAAACTGGCTGACTGTTGGTGGGAGAATAGAATCAAGGGAGGTTTGTTTTAGTTTGAGACAGACTACATATGTTTGTATACTGACGGATATATACTTAATTGGAAAGAGGCGAGAAGATAAGAAGAAGTGGGCCAATGCAGGAATGATGTCCTTGAGTAGACCAAAAGAGATGAGCTGCAGTAGATAAGAGGAGGAATTGGCTTTAGACATTTACATAAAAATTTCATCCACTCTAATAAAGTGGATGTACTACCAAGTGTATGGGTAGAAATTAGTTGTAGATTTGATGTATGGAGTACATGGAATTTCTCTCAGTGACACAGCAAATTATATAAATTACCAAATAACTTTCAGTTAGTCAGTTCTGTTCAGTCACTCAGTCGGGTTCAACTCTTTGTGACCCCATGGACTGCAGCACGTCAGGCTTCCTTCTCTATCACCAACTCCCAGAACTTGTTCAAACTCATGTCCATTGAGTCAGTGATGCCATCCAACTATCTCATCCTCTGTCATCCCCTTCTCCTCCTGCCTTCAATCTTTCCCAGCATCAAGGTCTTTTCAAATGAGTCAGTTTTTCGCATCAGGTGGCCAAAGTATTGGAGCTTCAGCTTCAAAATCAGTCCTACCAATGAACACCCAGGACTGGTCTCCTTTAGGATGGACTGGTTGAATCTCCTTGAAGTCCAAGGTACTCTCAAGAGTCTTCTTCAACATCACAGTTCAAAAGCATCACTTCTTTGGCACTCAGCTTTCTTTATGGTCCAATTCTCACATCCATACATGACTACCGGAAAAACCACAGCTTTGACAGACAGACCTTTGTCGGCAAAGTAATGTCTCTGCTTTTTAATGTGCTGTCTCGGTTGGTCATAGCTTTTCTTCCAAGGAGCAAAGGTCTTTTAATTTCATGGCTGCAGTCACCATCTGCAGTGATTTTGGAGCCCAAGAAAATAAAGTCTGTCACTGTTTCCATTGTTTCCCCATCTATTTGCCATGAAGTGATGGGACTGGATCTTAGTTTTTTGAATGTTGAATTTTAAGTCAGATTTTTCACTCTTCAGCTTCTTTTATATAGATTATAAGACTGCAAATTTGGTTTATTGTTTCAGAATCAATCATGCCAGAAATACTAACCTTTGTTACCGTATCCTCTATTTATAAAGGATTTTATTCAACTGGCAGTTAAGATTTCACAACTCAAGTATCATCAGTCTTTTACTGCCAGTTCCTCCTAGAAAGTTCTCCATATCAAGTAGGATAGTATTCACTAACAAATAAATTGTAATGCTCAATATTATTCTATCTTCTTTTTAAGTATATACATATTCTATAGTTATTGTCAGCATAGTAGTAACACTTTTAGCAATATAAAATAAAGCATTATTATGCAGCCAGGAAGTTTGTCATTTTATACTTCACAAGAAATTACTATAAAGAGAGAGATAACGGAGACATCAAATTATGCTTAAAAAAAAAAAATCACAAAATATTTATCCAACTTCATGGTTGTTTCAAACCATCTCTCTTGCACTGACAAATGTTTTATGGGGATATGAGTCTCCATCCTTGACCCACAAGACAGATGATGTAGCAAATCTATTGTAGCAGGCTCTAAGTATAAGCAGCGATGTTCTATAACTTGGAAAATTAAGATTTAGTTACGATAATGTCATGAACATTAATTCAATGCTCCCAGTGCCTTTTAAAGAAGGATTTGTTTGCTTACTTACAAGGCTGGTTGTATGTTTAAAAGTTTAAAAAAAAAAAATGAGGTTAGGGAAAGAAGTCATCACAGAGCTAAATAGGAAAGGCAAATTTTGAATTAAAATTCCAAGCAGAAATGCCAGTCTGAGCAAATAGTACTGTTAGCAGTTTGAAATACTAAAGGCATGAAAGATACATATATATTACATTCTTTTAAAAATGTGTAAACAAACATATACCATCTGTGATATGAATAAATGCTTGGAGACTTAGTATTTGCTAACATTAGCCAAAATCAAAAGTGAATACAGCAAGTATCTTTGGGCTTAATTTTAAAAATAATAACAACAACAACAAAAATTGCTCAACAATGAGCCAGGAACTGCTAATGGGAAATTTGTACTTCCATCTCCTGATAGTAACTACTAACTCTACTCTTCTTGTTTTTAAAGAATCTAGGCAAGTCTCCATAATGACAATTCCTACTGATATAAAACAACAATAAACTATACATAAGCTCAGCCGATAAAGAATCCACCTGCAATGTGGGAGGACCTGGATTTGATTCGTGGGTTGGGAAGATCCCCTGGAGGAGGTCATGGCAACCCACTCCAGTATTCTTGCCTGGAGAATCCCATGGACAGAGGAGCCTGGCGGGCTACAAACATGCCATGGGGTCGCAAAGAGTCAGAGACGACTGAGCAACTAAACAGAGCACAGCACAGCCCCGACGAAAGTCCATCTGGTTGTAACCTCCAGTCCTGCCTCTCTTCCAATATATAGGTTCTTTTGTCCTGGATGCTGGATTATTTTTACATGTAGTTTGGTGGTACTTTATCTGCTTGCTATCACTCCCAACTTGCTCCTTTGTCCAAGTGATCCTTGGGTATTTTTCCTCCTAGAACAGAGGCAGGAAATAGATGGGTTCCAGGCTAGGTATTTACAACTGGCCTCATGTTTACATTTCTTGGGGCTAAAAAGATGGGCTTCAGGCTGGACACTTAAAACTAGACTCCTATTTGCATTTCCTGAGACAGGAGGTAGGTTAGATATTTACAACCAGCCTCCTTTAGAAACAGACATAACAACAGAAATTGGGTAAATAGCCTGACTTTGTCTCCTTGAGGACACTTTAGACAGTAGCCATGGCAGAAACAGAGAAGGGCTAAACCCTGGTGAGGAAAAGATCAAGAGATCGAGTATTATCTATCCTTGGGGCAAGAGAAACATTGAGCATGTTCAAAAAGGCTCCTCAGGGGTCAAAAGGAGGGGGTACCAACCCATAATGTGTGATGCCACAGGACACCCGCTGGCCTCTGAGCTGGAAATCATTTTGGAAAAAATTGTGCACGTGTGTTGGAGAGGGTCCTAAAGAAGGTCAGATGTGGAAAAAGAAACCAGGTAATTGGCCAAAGATACAGACCTGGAAGAACTGCTCTACATAAATGATTTAACTTCCTCTTTAGGAAGTTAAATGTGCTCCTCCACATTAGGGAGGATCTCTCAGGGTGTGCATCTCTGCCTTACTTCAATTTTAACTAAACCATTTCTCTGCCTGCTCTCTCACTTGTTGTGCTGTGTCTCTAATAATAAACTTTGTACCTGTTTTAACAGTTTTGCCTCCATGAGAAAGGCATTTTTCAATGGGGGCAAGAGCCAGGGAAAACTTGCTTCTAGCCAGGAGCCCTTGCTGGTCTGATGGTTAGGATTTCGGGTTTTCATCCAGGCTTTTTGTTGTTGTTGTTTAATCATTAAGTTGTATCCAACTCTTTTGTGTGTAGCCCGCCAGGCTCCTCCATCCATGGGATTTCCCAGGCAAGAATACTGGAGTGGGTTGCCATGACCTCCTCCAGGGGATCTTCCTGACCTAGGAATCAAGCCCGCGTCTCCTGCATTGCAGCTGGATTATTTACCACTGAGTCACCAGGGAGGCCAGGCTACACACATCCAATTCCTGGGCGGGGAACTAAGATCTCACTTCATGTCACCATTCACTGCTATCTCGGAAATCAGAATTGGTCGTTCCTTTACTGATTTACAAGTTCCTCTGATCTCTTCTTTAGTTTCCCCAAAGTGTTCATTAACCTACTATTTCCAGTTTTTTCTACTCTCTAAATTGCATATATCTCATCTGACTAGACCCTGACCCTTTAAAGGAAACTGTACACTGGATTATCTGAGCTTTGAAAAGTTTGCTTTGCTATGCTATACTACACAGTTTTTACTTCCCCAGGAATTTTTCAACATAAAGATTCTGAATAGATCTAAATAAATGTCAAAACCTGAGCCAAGACAGAAATCTGTAAATAAGCAGGAATCCACACATAAGTCATTATGTACTATCATAAAAAAATTCAATTCTCATGGTCTGCTGCTGCTGCTGCTAAGTCGCGTCAGTCATGTCCGACTCTGTGCGACCCCACAGATGGCAGCCACCAGGCTCCCCCATCCCTGGAATTCTCCAGGCAAGAACACTGGAGTGGGCTGCCATTTCCTTCTCCAATGCATGAAAGTGAAAAGTGAAAGTGAAGTCGCTCAGTCATGTCCGACTCTTAGCAGGGGTCCATTAATTAGAAACACATGGATCCTCTAGGTGACACACTTCTCAAGGTGAGCCCCCCACAAACTAAATTTTTTATGTACTGATATTCCTTACCCAATCCAAAGAAACCACCTTCTCTTTCTTAAATTAAAATAAGACCAAAGGAGGTAATTAAAGTATAACACATTGGAATGACTGTCTCATTTAACACTCACTCATTACAAGAAGCTCCTTATCATGGGAAAAAATTACAAACAACACACAAAGGCTTAGTTTGAGAAACAACTAAAACTGATGTCTGACAGGCATTATTGAGAAAGAAAAAAATATTCTGTAGTTACTTTGAAATATTTTTAATAAATAAAATTATGAAGATTTCATTTTAACGTTATATAATTTCAGCTCATATTCATATCTTTCTGGTCTTTATATAGGTAATCTAATAACCATATTTTCAAAAGCACCATCTTTTGTTAAATATTCAAGAAAAGACCATGAATAAGAATCATAATGTCTAATCAGATTCTGTGCTATGTATATAGAATGTAGTTTCAAATAGTCTATGTGAATAAAAATAAAATTCAAGAATACAAAGGGTGAAGAAATTCAAATTTTAAAAAGAGAGTAACCAACTGACTTCAAATTCCACTTGAGTATATTATCTTCCTAATTCAGCTACAAAACTCAAAGTCAATTCAGCGGCCCCCTCTAGATACATTATTCTTCAGGTATGCACTTTATATATTCATGTCACTGTGGCTCCATTTTTTCTTCTACCCGTATTTATTTTTACCTGTCCTGATTTCATCATGTACCAAAATGATTTTTTACAAGTATTTCCATAAGTTACCATAAAATATTTCTGGAACAAAGTAAGAAAAAAGTATCCAGTTTTATGTTGTCTGGAAAGCCAAGGGCAAATAATAAATCCAAAAACAATAAATAACTGGATATCTATTCACAGCATCTTCCCTGCTGCTGCTGCTGCTGCTGCTAAGTCGCTTCAGTCGAAGATATCATCAAATTTGTGAAGCTTACTGGAAACATCCAGAATGAATGAAATGGAACTGAAACTATAAAGACTATCAAATAGCTAAATATATCTTACATAGGTTATATCAGCTTAAAGGACTTAACAGTATCTTTAAGAGGCTTATGATAGATAAAATCTCTTGTCTTTATGAGAGCATATTCTAATGAGAAAACAGTCATAAACAAATCAATAAAAAATAAAATAATTACAAATTCTAGTAAGTGCTTTTCAGGAGATAAACAGGGCTATACAAGACATAATAAAATTTGGGGGAAGGAAGGAAAGGAAGATGAATCTAGCTATGAGAGTTATGTAAGACCTCCCTTGGGTGACACTTGAGCTGAGAACTGAAAAAAAAAGGAAGAGCCAAGGGAAGAGCTTCTCAAGTACATAGATCAGTAAGTTTGTTACAAAGACTCAGAATCCAAAAGAAAAGAGGCAGAAGAAAGCTTGACATATTCAAGGAACTGAACTGAAATCAGTATAGCTACAGTGTAATGATCATTAGGAAGACAGAGTATGGCATGAAATGAGGCTAGAAAGGCAAACAAGGCACCAGCCATAAAGATTCAGTTCTTTTTCCTCTTTTATTTATATTTATAAATGCAATCAAAAGTCTTTGAGGAGTTTGAGATGGCAAAGTTACATAATCTGATCTAATATTTTAAAATACTCATTTTGGCTGCTGCATGGACAATAAAGTATAAGGGAATAAGAGTACTGGGTTGGCCAAAAAGTTCGTTCAGGTTTTTCCATAACATCTTATGCAAAAAACATGAGAGAACTTTTTGGCCAATCCAGTAAGATGAAAAGAAGTAAAGGGTATCTTAGATATGGAGAAAACAGATGATGAATTGGGTGAGGGACATGAAGGAAAGCAAGGAATCAGTAACCCATAGTCTGTTAAAATAAGCAAATAAGCAGTAATTATAATTTACTAAGATATGAAATTATCAAGATTAAAGAGATCAGTGAGATAGGAAGGGTAGGAAGATAAATTATAGTTAGACATATTATACCCAAGATGTCCAAAGATAACCAAAACAAAGTGTTAAATAATCAGTTGGACACAGGAGTATGCAACTCAGGGTAGAAGATCAGATTGTCAGTATACATTTGGAGATATTAAATGCTCCAGGAATTGATATAATTTTATGAAGGACAGAGTGCATGTAGAGAACACAGCACAGGCTATGGGGTTCCACTAAAACATTGACAAATAATTATAGAATAAGAAATATCAACAACGGTTACTGAAAACCAGCCAGAGATGCTAATAAAAGTTAAATAGGCAAAAGTGGTATCACAGATGCCAAAAACAAAAGTGCTTCAAGAAAGAAGTGACAGACTGTGCTAAACACAACTGGGTTAAAAGAAAGAAGTATACTTTTGAGGCAAAATGGAAGTCACTAGTGACTTTGACAAAAAGTTTCAGTGAAAAAGGAAGTTAAAAGGCAGATTAGGGTTGGTAGGTAAATAAGTGGAACATGGTAAGAAAAAGGAGACAGTACATGTCAGCTACTCTTATGAAGAGTCTGATTATAAAAGGAGCAAAGACATGAGTCTAGAGCGGAATGTGGGTCAATTAAGAGATTTTTTTTTAAGACAAGAGAATAATAGAGCATGTTTGAGGTGGAAAGGAAAAATTCAACAGAAAAGGTAATAATAAAGATGCAGGACAAGGAGCAAACTCCTTGAAAAGATGGAAAGAGATAGAAACTGCACTGGTTAGCTTCTGTTAGGAGCAGATACACTTCTTCCCACAACGTGACCCCTTCTGTCATAGACAATGTGAGGACAGATGCTGGAAAGCTGAGAGATTCAAAAGTAGGAAAGTGAATGCTTTTTTCCCCCTACTATGAATGAAAGAAGGTTATCGGCTAGGGAGTAGGATGAGGACAAAGTGTAGTGCTGAAAGTCTGATAGACCTAAGGTGTGACAGTTGCAGACTGTTCTAACACAGTGCGGAGTGCCCAATGAAGTCTGTGGTCACATAATTCCTCACGAACATTCAGTGACTCAGTTGCAGACCAAGAGAAGGCAAATAATTTGGTTCAATGAGATGGAGTGCTGCCCAGCAAGTCCCCACATTCCCACTGGGCCTCTCCTTCACCCCAGCAAAAGTGACAGAAGAAAAGGAAGGGACAGAAATGAAAGATACAAACACTTAAAATAGATATTCACAGTAAAAGCAAGAAGCCTACGTTTTCATTTTTTCTATTTCTATGCAAGACAGTAATAGAATGACACTCCCTTCCAATATAGGCAATTCCTACTACCCAAAAACCCATCTGGACTTAGAACTGAATAAAAGATTGAGAAAAAAAAAAACGCAACATAAACAGCATTAAGTCCTTATTGTTAAAATGCTAAGGCCTATTGTCAAAACAATCAGAGACATAATCTTTAGATGTTACATCTAACATCAAATCATTTTCCTCAGTAGCAATACTATCTTGGTAACATGGAAATATTTCCATTTTCCTTAGTCAGCCAAGATTCTTTCCATAATCTACCAGTCAAAAGTCTTTATCTTTCTTTGAAAACTTATAGACAAAAGTGCTAAGTAATGTTCGATGTCATAGGATCATCACTAAAATGTTTTTTTCTCTTCAATGATTCAATGACTACAGTATCTAACACTTACATCAAATATTAAAAAGGATTTAATAATCTGAAATGCAGTACTAGAATGTGTTAACAATCTATGACAAAAAGGAAAAATGAAATTCCCTACAAAATAGTATACTCAGAAATGTGTTAAAGAAACAACTGCAATCAGTTAAGATTCAGTGGAACATGAAAATGAGATAGACAATCTTCTTGCTAAGCTGTGATCAAACTTACAATTGATCAGACTCTTTAAGATTATTCCCAAGAATGTTATCACTTTAAAAACTCTTATTTTTACCAATTTTACTTGTTTTCGAAAGCAAAATTTTAGCTGATTTTGTCCCAGCTTCCCAAACCCTCCAAATATGTTATTTTCCCATAACTTGAAATATTGTATAT
Source organism: Bos grunniens (assembly GCF_055505025.1). Taxonomy (NCBI): domain Eukaryota; kingdom Metazoa; phylum Chordata; class Mammalia; order Artiodactyla; family Bovidae; genus Bos; species Bos grunniens. Next base: position 121,386,287 of record NC_141167.1, on the reverse strand, counting down.
TTCAAGAATATACAGAGAATGTGGAAAACCCAATTGTATAGCTCATCTTTAGCTTATTTTTATAGGTAAATTTTACTCATCTATTATTTAATTGTCATATAACTGACTGGCTTTTATTCCCATAGAAACTGGAAATAAATTACCAAAACTGGGATATACTGATAAAACTGCTTAATTTAAAACACCTCATATTTGGTGATCTGGTATCAAATTTCAGAGAATCAAGAATAAACTTAAATAAAAATAAATAAAATTTTAAAAATAAATAAAAATTAAATCTGGCAGTTAGGAAAGCTGTTAGGAATTTTTCTTATAGGTTTTAGCTTGGGCCTCCCAGCTGTATCTTTAGTTGCTAATATTTTTATTATATATGAGTAAAATGCTTCCTTAAAAATCCCAAAGAAAAATATGAATAAACATCTTACTGGTTATTATAATTACATGTATACAGTTCAAATGCCAAGTAAACTACAGACATATATGCTAGATTACTGATGTAAACAGTAGTACATTCCATGGAGAAGGGGTGTGTGAACATGAGGAATACTGAAAAAAAAATGCAATTTTAGTAGAATTTAGAAGTTGATTTTTTTTTCATTAACATCAAATACCAAGAAGACAAGGATCTGTTAAAATTTTTTTCATGTAAATAAAGGAGAAATAATTCTTTTGGTAAATTGCATATATAGATGACAAAAGACCATATAAAATTCATCATAAAGAATGTATTGAAAGTATTTCATGATTTGAAGAAAAATCATAAAAAAATAAATAAATACAAAGCAACTAATAATAACCAGGGCTATATCTTCACTAAAGCCAACAATCATTAAGTCAATACATTAAACTGTGTCTAAACACTGTCTTCTGATACTTACATTTTATAAAGAATTGTCTTGGGTAAACTGCAGTTTCCTGCTACGTGATAAAATTCATGCAAGTGAGGCACACTTGAATTCTGTTTTTAAGTTACATATTCATATATTACATGTCATTTTGATCATTTTTTCCAGCAAGAATAAGTTGATATAATTCAGTTTCTTTCAAAATAACCCATTAAAAAGTTTTCATTATCAAAAATCATCAGAAGAATCACAGCCTATTTAAAGAATAACATCCTCACCAGACTGATGATGTGTACGGTGTCCAGATGCCTCAACAGGCTGCCTCTGTTCACTGTCTGGAGAAGACAGCAAAGAAGTAGAATGAGGGCTTTCTGTAGAAGATGATGCCAAATGACCCTGAGTTGACACAGTAGAGGATGTAGAAGGCTGAAGAAACTGTTCATCTGGAGTATCTACTTCCATTGCAGTTTCACCCACTTCCAAATCAGTACTTGATGGGACCGTAGGAAGAGTTGAAACATCTGACTGATTCGTCCCACCTTCAAAAAACACATTGTAATACAAACTGAAATACTAAATGCTTTCCAAAACCAGCTCCTCTAAAGAGAGATGTTCAAGAAATATATATGCGCACACATACATAGAGAAATAGATAATTTCAGGATATCAAAAGCACCCACTGGTGGTTTGGTACCTTAATCAAACATGCTAATTAATAGGGGTAAAAAACCTACCTATGGCACATTCCTGTTAACAATAATCAACCTTCCAAGCAAAATGCTCAATATTGCAGCTTTACTTAGACAATGCTAAATAACAGCTTGCAAGATGCCTATTAACAGCTTGCAAGATGCCTATAAATAATGTCTTGTTCCTTAAGTTTGAAGATGATAATTCTGATTTAATAGATGGACAGGGAAACCTGGCATATGGCTGTCCACAGGGTCACAAAGAGTTGGACACGACTTGGTGACTGAACAACAACAATGAAAGGATAAGGGACTTATATTAATATATTTCCACTCTGTAACATAATAGTATCCTTAGGAAAATATTTAATGAAAAATTTTATTAACAAGAGTAAAGCTAAATTAGGTCAGAATGGGATTAAGTTCCCAATTCCCACTTCACTGGCAGCAGCGCTTTAGCCACTGAACAACATGATGCGATCATGATTTTAAAAGGCTTCAGTGTCTGCAATGTGTTGTGGCAGGCCTTGTGCTATCTGCAACAGAATAATTAAGAATACTCAATAAATGTTAAAAACTTCCCAGATTTTGCTTCAAATCCATATTATTAAAAGAAAGATACAGAATGAATTAATCAAGTTCATGTCTTAAAAGATGCTAATACAGAATATAAATTTTTTCCTTTAATTATCTTGATTTAAATATATCTTAGTTTAAATTTAAGCACAAATGTGATAACCCTTAAGCAAATCCATAGTCTAAGAAATTTTTTAAGTTTATATATGCAGAATTTAACAAGAACCATTTTTAAATGAAATTTAATAGAAATTTTCATTTTGGGACTTAAAGCAAGTAGGAATTAACTTTCATATTCCTGACTTTTGACAGAGATAGGTAACTTATCAAAGACCATAAAGCTGGAAAGTAGTAAACCAAAATATGAAAATAGGTCAGCTAATGCCAGAAATAGCAATTAATAACCATTGTATATAAATAACCAAAAGAAGAAACTATTCAATTACATAAAACTTACTTATCCACAGAGTTTAACCTACATCCACTCTCAGAATACATACAAATGGACTTACAAGGCAGAATATCAGATTCTCTTACTTTACTTGAGAAAAGCAAACAATGAGGGCTATGTCAAGAGGAACCTAAACGAACAATTATACCCAACACCCTTTGTCCTCTACTGTTCCACACAATACAGTAAGAACTTTATGATCACTAAGGATATAAAACATGGTATACATTAGATAATATAAATAAAACTGACTTCAAAAAATAGTTTTTGCAAGCTTTCTGGTAGCTTTAATTAATAATGAAAATTACCTCTGGGTCGAGATCTTCCTCGTCCTCTATTGCTTTGTGCAACTTCGCTTGCTTCTTCAAACCACCTTGATAACATGTCAGACATTCTCTGCATCAATGACACATTGGGACTTTGCTCTCCTATGATAACAAAACAGGTCTTATCAGTGAACTTAGTTCTTTCATTAATGTAAAAACCTATATTTGAAGGCCTTTAAAGTGAAAGCAATTAAAACTCAAATTGCTTAAATTATATGAATGCATATGTAAAGCTACTAGGGCTATCATCACATTTTATAGTAAATGTATATATGAATCACTCTCATCTGTATTTTGAGTTCCTCCTACATCTTTGCCAATCCTTAGTTACTTCCACAGTCCCACCCTTACCCCAACCCACATCTTTAGGCCTAAGAGTACACAGATAGGAAGAGCTCATGAATTTTAAGTTGAACAGATTAAAAACAAAGTATGACCTCTCTCTTAAATTTCCCTAAACTGAAGGTTTGCCCTCTCACTTAAATTCCCTTAAACTGAATTTATATTCATCATCATTTACTGCAAATTACATATAGTTGAAATTAACTGAAACCAGAAAATATTTTATCTTTTCCCTCCCCTCTTTTCTTCCTTCAAATATTTGAGTAGTCCCAAGGGCATTTTCAAATTTACTATCCCATCAAATTGAAACTGTGATAATTCTATTCTACAATAATATAATTTAAAATAAAAGCTGTTTTTGTATTTTCTATGAAAATAGAATTTATTCTATGCTTTATTACCTTTATATAATGTAGCTTTATATTTTAAAATATGATGTCAAATAATACAAACACTAATATATTGGAAAATATGCTTTTGATCTTAAAAGATTTCAGAAATTAGAATAAGACCCATTTATTATATAAAATCACAAACATTACTTTTATTTTAAATGTGCCATCTTAACACTCCCAAAGAGTAGTTTCTAATGCCTATCAAAGGCATCTGATAGGAGGGGGAAAAAAAATTTTTTATGTGCTCTTATAAAACTCTCAGATTGGAAACTGGGAGTTTTCAATTCTCTCTATAGCAAATACAAAAGCAAAAATTATAAAGTTTGATAATACCCAATCTTGCTGTGGCAAAAAATGTATTCTTAGACTTTCAGTGGGAATGCAAAATAGTATATACTTTTCAGAGGGTAATTTGATAACTATCAATATTAAAATCCACTTATCCAGTGACCCACACATTCCACTTTTAGGATTTCATCCTAAGACATACTTGCACAAGTTCATGTACAAAGATATATGTACAAAGATGTTTGTTACAATATCACTTATAAAGTGAAAAAATGCAAACAAGCTAAAATATTAATTTTTAAAAAGCTGACCAAAGTATAGTTACCATCTCGTTCTCGTTCACTCTCAGGCCTTGCTCGGGGTCCAGTATCTGACCAATCACCACGAAGTCTCAAACGTTTAACTGGAGGCTGTCGTAACTAAAAGATGAGAAGAAAACTCGTTTGCTGAATTCTTAAAGCACGCTGTAAGTCTAATAGATTCTTCCCATTTTTTTTTTTTTTTTACTTTATTTATTGAGATGCTAAATCAAAATACGGGGCTTCCCTGGTGGCTCAGTGGTAAATAACCCACCTGCCAACGCATGAGACATGGTTCAATCCCTGGATTGAGAAGATCCCATGGAGAAGGAAATGGCAACCCACTTCAGTATTTTTGCCTCAGAAATCCCATGGACAGAGAAGCCTGGCAGGGTATAGTCCAAGGGGTTAAAATAGAATTGGACATGACTTAGCGACTAAACAACAACAAAAAATCAAAGTATGAAAGACAGCCATAAATATCCATTGATGTTGACAGCCTATACTTAGTATCTTCAACCTAAAGACTGAATGTAACTTTAAAATCGTGTACATGTGATATCAAATCCCATCATCTTTCAACTGACAAGGGAAAAGTTATCTAACTGCATTAAGCCTAAGTTTTCTATTATGATGATAAATATAGTGTAGGTAAAATAGCTACATACCTAATTGGCAATAGGAGTAACCATTATTTTATTATTATTACTGACAATACACTCTCTGGTTCTCCCCCCAGCATCTATTCCAACCTCCATTACTCACCTCAGTGTCTTTACTCTACCTTGTTGTTCTCATTCTCAGCTACTAACTTTTCCTACTACTTCAGAAAAAAATAAAGTCAGTTCTATAGAAATGATATCAATTTCCTCAATTTCATTCCATAAACTTATCTATATCTACTTTTTAATTTCTTCCAATCTTTCTCAGGAGATGGATCATTTGTTTTAAGCCTTATCTCTATTTGTGCTTTTTATTTCATTCCTTGAATAATTATTCTATTTCTATACCTACATTCCTCTCTTCTTTCTTGATTCTTCCTCACAATGTACTAAAGGTTCCTATCATTTCTAATAGGTAAAACACTGCCATTCCCTATTTCTATTCAGCATTTATTCTTTTCTCATGCTTTCTGAAGCTTTACTGTCAAGCTTCTTTTAAAAAGTCTGTATTCATTCTATTTTTATCTACCACTCTTCACTCAATTCACTGAAGTCAACTCATTTTTCCACTGAATTCTCACCCATATCACCAGTGAATGATCAATTGCTAAGTTCCATGATCAATGATAAAATGATCAAAAATCAATTTCCAATTTGAATGGCACCTTTTAGAGATTCTATTTGATGTTGATGGTATCTGACACTCTTAATCACTCCCTTTAACTTTCACATTTTTAACATCTTTTTATTGATGTATAATTTACATACCATAATATTTACCCTTTTTAAAGTATTTATCCTTTTAAAGCAGACAAATCAGTAGTATATATTTACAAAAGCTATGCAGATACTTGTATCTCACTAATCCAGATCATTTTCATCACTCCCCACTTGCCCCTCAACTCACCTCCTGACAATCACTCATCTACTCTGTCTCTATGGATATGCTTATTCTGGACACATCATGGAAGTGTAATAATATAATATGTGGTCATCGTGTATTACTTCTTTCACTTAGCACAGTATTTTTCAAGGTGCATCCACACTGCAGCATGTATCAGTATTTCATCGCTACTTTTATGGCTCAATAATATTCTACTTTTTAAATATACCACATTTTGTTTATTCATTCATCAGCTGATACAAACTGAGCTCTTTCCACTTTTTGGCTATTGTAACTAATGCTGCTATGAACATACACGCAAGTTTTTATGGGGACATGTTTTCGATTTTCTTGGGTATATAATCTAGCATGGAATTGCCAAATCATATGATAGCTTCCATGTTTAAATTTTGAGGAACTGCCAAGCTGTTTTCCAAGGCACCTGTGCTATTTCATATTCCTACCAGTAATGTATGAGGGCTCTGATTTCTCCACATTTTCATGAACACTTACACTTGTCACTGGCTTTTTTAGTCAATCTAGTAAGTATGAAGTGGTACCCCACTGTGGCTTTGATCAGTGATGTTAAACATCTCCATATGTGCTTAATGGCCATTTGTATATCTTTTTTGGAGAAACGTCTATTCAAATTCTTTATCAATTTTTAATTAAGATATTTATCTTTTTATTGTTGAGTAACAAGTGTTCTTTATATAACATATTCTGGATACTAGATTCTAAATCATAAACTAGATGTATGATTTGCAAATATTTTCTCCAGTGTTGTGGGTCACTCCCTTATATTTTAACATAACATTCACTTTTTCCTCCGCACAATTTAGCAAGTTTTGATAGAAATTTAGTGATAGCTTAGTGGTAAATTTTCTACTTTCTCCTGGAAATGATACTGAGCAACAAGGAGAATGGGAGTGGGGTGGGGTAGTGGGGAAATGGGGGACTTTCCATTCTCAGCAAAGGAAACAGAAACCCCTCTAAAATATTCCATATTATATATAAGTATGGTTAAAAGCAACTGAGAATAACAAAACCTGCAGAGGAAGTCACAAGTGTGAAAAGGAAAAATTAGAAGATGCCTAGTGTGGTAGTTGTTTAAATGTCAGACAAATAATCATTTCCAGAGAGAGCCTCACCCTGTATAAAAACTGTACTTAGAATAATAAACTAGAGCTCTGTTCCATGGTTACAAGAGAGAAATTTCTATTATACAGGCAAAGAACTGATGCTATAGTCTCAGCAAGTATATCTGGAACAAGATCTTCAAGTTAAAAACAGTCTCAAGTTTGATTTTTTGAGATATGCGAAATAATCTACAGTCCTGAAAATGGTACAGTCAGTCATTCCATAAAAAACCCTGAAAATCATATTCAGTCAGTAATTCCATAAAAAATTTTTCAGCACCTTTTATGTGTCAGCCACTACACTTCGTATCAGGGCAAGATCAACAGACAAAACATAGAAAAATTCTCAATGTAACAGAGTTTACAAAATACATGAAATTAAACAAGTAAAATATACAGAGAAAGTCGTGTTATACAATAAAATTAGGTAGAAAAGGGAGATAGGTAGTACCAGAGAATTAAGGGATACAATTCTAAATAATGTGGTATGCTAGGGTCTAACGGAGAAAAAAAACAAGCGCAAAGCACTGTAAGAGGTAAAGGAAGAAGAAATCCAGATAATCTGGAGGAGGTCATTTCAGGCAAAGTAAATGCAAAAACTGTAAGGCAGAAGCACACTTAGCCTGCCTGAGTAAATAAGTAACTGGATGTGGCTAGAGTGGAGCAAACAAGGCAGAGAGCCGTAGAAGTGACAAGAACCAGGTAACACGAGATCTTGAAGCCACTGTACGGACCTCAATTTTGAGTGAGGTGGTGAGCCATTGTGGAGTGTGAATCAGAACAGTGGCATCATTTGACCTATGTCTTAAAAGATTACTTTGGCTACTGTGTAGCTAAAGGATTGGAGAGGGTGGTATGAAAGCAGGGACCTAGTAAGAAAGCTATCATAATAATCCAGGAGAGGTGCTGATGCCTTGGATCAGTGTTAGTGGTAGAATGGGAAGTAATACTAACACATTTTAGTTACAGGTTCCCCCTGCTATCTGAAAGCAGAATGCTCCTATGAAACCCTTCATAAGTCAAAGTGGAGTAACACAAAGAAGCAATTACATTAAGACACATCTTGCTAACTGATGTACAAAATAAATCAAGATAAGGCACAGATGTTTACAGACACAACTCAATACTCAGAGCCTAATGCTGAGATATAAACACAATTCAAAGCCAGGGCAGCTTGACACTGAAATGCCAAGTGTAGCTCCCTGGGAAGGAGTGTGGTGGCACCAAGCGCCACTCAGGGTGCACACTGCAACAATCAATAGGCGCTGTTTCCACTTTTCACCTTTCTTTTCTGTAAAAGTGAAAATCCTCTTTGGATGTTTTAGTCAGTGAAATCAAGTACTGATGCAGGTCTTCAGTAAAAGCAAAGCGATATAGAAGCAAACTTTCAAAAAGCTGGGGACACCTGTAAAACTTTTAGGAATACATCATGAGGACCAGGAGAAAATGAGAGATGGGATTCAACAAAGCAGTCCAATAATGTGCTAAGTAGGTGGGGAAAAAAATGTCAAAAAGATATGAGAGAAAAAAAGAAAAGACAATAGAAAGAAAAAAAGGAATACCAAAATAAAAGAAAATGAGAAGTGGAAAAAAATCTGAATAAGACAAAAGAATATGGTAAATAAAGAAGGGGAACATGAACCCCCTGGTGGTCCGGTGCCTTGGATGCCATGCTTTCACTGTGAGAGCCAGGATTCAGTCCCTGGTGGGGAACTGAGACCCCACATGCTGTGCAACACGGCCAAAAAAAGGGAGCAGGAGCAAAGGGGAAAGTATTAGAGGATATAGGAAATAATCCTGGAGAAGGAAAAGGCTACCCACTATAGTATTCTGGCCTGGAGAATTCCATGGACTGTATTCCACGGGATTACAAAGAGTTGGACACGACATGACTGAGCAACTTTCATTCACTCAAAGGAAATAATATAGAAAAGAGACCCCTACGAATTACATAAAAATATGAAAACACAAGAAAAAATCATATATTAAACTTGTATTCATACTTTAAAAACCTGCTCAACACTTTTCTTATTTTCCCAACTAAAAACAATTATTTTCTTTGGTCTACTTATATGGAACAATTCTTATATATAATTATGTTATTTTAACTTTCACACATTTATTTATAAATCTTACTCTTTTATCTATTTATTTGCAAACTCATGAATGACAGGTCATATCTTTGTCACAGTCAGCCTTGATTTTCTCAAGTTTAGTAGATAGTACTACTGCTGCTGCTGCTAAGTCGCTTCAATCGTGTCCAACTCTGTGCGACCCCAGAGATGGCAGCCCACCAGGCTCTGCCGTCCCTGGGATTCTCCAGGCAAGAACACTGGAGTGGGTTGCCATTTCCTTCTCCAGTAGATAGTACAGTAGATACCAAATAACTATTTGGTGAGCTGAGAAGAGCTTGTCTGAACATTACTACAAAGAATTTAACATAAAACACTGAAAGAAAAGATAGTTATATTAAGAGGAAGACAGTTTATTAATTTCTTTTCCTAGACAGACCTGTAAATTGTTTCATTACAATAAGCATAATTTTTATACCTTTAATCCATTTTCAGAATTATTTTTCTTAATTCAGTTAATTCAACAAAGAACACTGAGAAAAACATGTTAAAAAAAACAACTGCTCATGACTCAGCCTCATTCACTCTGATTATATAAACATCCTTTGGCTAAGTTTTCTATGGCATAAAAGCTAGTTGGCTTGCTTAAAATGTTTCTGCATTTCCCACTCTTTCATTATGTAACAATGTTCACAAAGTTTGACTGTAACATTACTAAAGCTCATTCTTTCAAGAGGAAATTACATAGTAACAACAGACTTTAGGTTTTCAATCAGACCTCTAATCTCAAAACTAGCTTTCATTAGCAACATACTCTCTTCACAAATTTCTTAATTCAGTTAAATATAGTGCCACATGTAATCTTGATTTTTTTTTTTATTTTATAACCCTATCAACCTGCAAATATAAGAACTGGATTTAATTTTGCATCTCATAGGAATTACAAAATCATTGTTGTTCTTTAGTACCTTTAAAATGTATTTATTAGTTAGAGGTGAACAAATACTTAACAGTCACTGATAATTAATAAAAAGCAACGGTTTACTTCAAAAGACGTTAACAATCCAAAGAATAGAATGGTTAAACACAGGACATGTTAAAAAAAAAAAAAAACCCAAAGTGAAAAACACAAGGTGAAAGAAGCTTAAGAGGCAAACGTTATTCTACTGCTGTGTACTGTCAATGACATATTATTTCTGGTTTCTGCTTTTCCCTGGTTTCGATCCCTGGGTTGGGAAGATCCCCTGGAGAAGGAAATGGCAACCCACTCCAGTACTCTTGCCTGGAAAATTCCATGGACTGAGGAGCCTGGTAGACTACAGTCCATGGGGACACAAAGAGTCTGACACAACTGAGCAACTTCACTTTCACTTTTCTGCTTTTCCTAAGAAAATGACTGATAATTTTAAAGTCATTTTAGGAACAATAATTCTTTCACCTATCTTTCAAAACATAATATATATGTATCTAGAAATTGATGAAGAAAAGGGTATCTATAGATACCAGTTCAGTTCAGTTCAGTTCAGTCACTCAGTTGTGTCCAACTCTTTGCAACCCCATGGACTGCAGCATGCCAGGCTTCCCTGTCCATGACCAAATCTCAGAGCATGCTAGATATAGGTATGTATATAGATACATACATACATATATATATATATATATATATATATAAAATGTACTGTATCAACTTCCAAGGCACTAAATGTTTACATACACCTACCAATAGGAGTTTCACCTATTACCATTTACTATTCATATATAGACAGCAAGCTCCTCCTCTACTGATTCTGTATATGTGTTGTGCTGTGTGCAAATGTCACTAGCTCATAACTGTGACCAAGGCAGAATCAGAAGAGAGGAAGGACCACTATCCACCTGTGAACAGTAAATATTTTTGCATGAAATAAACAGTAAGTCTCTTGGAAGCTTATACATCACATTTTTTTTTAATTTTAATTACCTTTTCTGCAACTGTCAGAACTGGTACTATTTCTTGGTGCTGCTATACATCCATAAACTTGGAGAAACATTTTGCTATTAGACATTTACTCTTTTAAAATATTATATAATACTTTCATCGGGTACCTTTTCCTTATTTATTACTCCCATTCTTTCATGCATGTTTCACGTCTTTGCTCCACAGACTGTAAATGCCGTGAAAACTCACTCTATTTTTTGAAGCCCTTAAGGCTTCAAATTTAGGAGTTACTGAATTAATGCCCCAAGAGTTAGTGAATTAATGTTTTCTGAATCAAATAAAAGAACATAGCTCTGAGTAAATTTACCTCTTCTCTTCTCTCTTCTGCAGAAGGAGTTTTAAGTTCTCGTGCTGTATCATCTTTTGGGTCAAAAAGATATATATAATCTGAAGAGTAACTAACAAGAATCTCTTGACCATCTTCACTGTAACACAGAGATGTCACCCTGCATGACTTATTATTAAGATGGGAAGGGATAAAACGAGCAACCATTCCAGTAGTTCCTCGGCCTGCGTAATTCCCTAATAAGAAAAAAGAAATTGTTTAAAATTCATAATGTTTTTCAAGAAAAACACTTTAAAAACTCATCTGAATTATAAGATATGTATTTAATGTAGCAAAGTAAATCCAAGCTATCATATTCTATTTCTGGAAAATACTCTGTAATAAATAGTCAGATTTTGTAACAAAATGAAAAAGAATACAGCATAAAGGTTATATTATCTTCCAAAAAGAATTCATTATTTTCTAGAATTCCAGATTAAGTCAATGTGGTTTTTTTCCCCAAAATATTAGCTATTTAATCATTTAAAATGATCTATAATTAGAGTCATACTAAATCATCTCTTAAAATTCTCCAAATTAAGATAATTTTCATAAGGTAAATCAGAAAGTTGACATTTACTAATATACTAGATAAAACAGTATAGTATCTGTTTAATAAGACTTATCTTTTACTTTATATCACTAAAAGATTTTTTATTGGTGTGAAATTCTCCTCATAAAATAACAGAGTGGGAACATTACTTTAATTTTAATTAATTTTGACAGTCATCAATATAATGCAATATGACAGGGAGAGTTACAATTGGCACTTGGTGCTTTCCAGGCCCAAACATGCTAAATTTCCACAAAGCTGCATTATCTTGCACTCTGAGGTTTTGCCTTGCCCAAAACAGCAATCACGTCTCATCCACTGAGATATGATAGTTGGGCCTATAGTTTCATATTATATTACTACCGTTCCCATTAAATATGCATATTCAAATAGATAAGACTTCTCAATCACAGTGCAAAAAATGAAAAAAGATCCCATCTGGTTTTCCCATTTCAATAGTGTATGTCCATTTTCACTGGACATAAACTAACATTGAGATAAACACTGTTAATTTATGATCAAGTCCACTTTTATTTTTATTTATAAATCTTTATATATACATGGGGTGTGTATGTGTGTGTTAGAGAGAGAGGAAATCTTGACATTCCTAACAGAAGTTGGCTCTGAAGTGAATATTTGAGAAGTGGTTTGATCTCAAAGCAAATAAGGAACAAATAAGAGTTTAAGGCAAATTCAAATTCAGTACTGCAGCACCATTTACAGTACTTTAAATAGGCTACATGAGATGATTAGATAGCATTACCGACTCAATGGACATGAGTTTGTGCAAATGCCAGGAGATGGTGGAGGGCAGAGAAGCCTGCTGTGCTGCAGTCCCTGGGGTCACAAAGAGTTGGACAGGACTTAGCAACTGAACAGTAAGAAGGTAGGCTATGAAGTAGGCATGAACATATGATATACATTAATACACACACAAGTCACTGTTCTTTCCTAAACTTTTCTCCCCACCACGCTTACTATTGAAAAGATGGCAAGGAGAAATCAGGAGAGCTAAATGTTGTGGGCTGAAGTGTGTCCCCTGAAAATTTCATGTATACCAAGAACCACAGAATGTGATCTTATTTAGAAATAAGGTCTTTGTAGATGTAATAATTATCAAGATGAGGTCACAGTGGATTACAATGGACCTTAAATACAACTTAACTAGTGTCCTTATGAGGGGGAAATGTAGACAGACATACACACAGGAGAGAATGGCATATCAAGACGGAAGCAGAAATTCGACTGATACATTTAAAAGCCAAGGGATGCTAAAGATTGTCAGCAACCTCCAGAACATAAGAAAAAAGCAGGCAAAACATTCTTCCAGACAGCCTCCAACAGAAAACTACCCTGCAACACCTTGATTTCAGACATTAAGCCTCCAAATATGTGAGAGAATAAATTTGTTATTTTAAGTCACCCAATTTATAATAATTTGTTACAACAGCTCCAGGAAACTAATACATGTAGTGCTACAACATTCTAAAGTGATAAACTGCAAAAGTATCACCTTGATGGGGTCATAAAAACTTGATGAAATGCTATTTTTTATAATAATCCATAGTATTTAAATAAATTCTATATACTGAATTTTATGTCAAACTAAAGAAATTTTAAAATCATAACAGGTCAAAAAGATTTATCCCTTGAACTGATACAGTCTCATATTTTCTCTAATATATGTTCTTTTACCTGTAGCTCTTGTGCCCAGCATTCGCCGATCATATATACGTACTGAGCTATCAGAACAACCAACAGCAAGATAATATGGTATTGGTGGACAAATAGCTACTGATGTGGCAGCACGTCGGCAGTTAATTAAAATATCCTACAAAAGATAAAAGAACATCAGTTACACAAGTTGTACAACAGATAATAATCTACTTAAAACATTTTCCCTTCAATTAGAAGAAAATCTTTCTCAGAAATCCTAATTCAGCTGGTATGACAATGCAGCAGAAAAAACAACATGCTTCCTAAATATTCCCATACTCAAGAATAAAATGAACATTATCTTTAAAAATACTAAAAAATGTAAATATTTCCTATGCAATATGTCATTACATTAATATCATTAAAAATGCCTGCTATTATTGGTCCACTGGACAGTAAAGATGGAGGTATAATCCACCTTTGTCTATGATAAGTATATTGATTATATTATATGGTACTCATGATATCTTAATTTTAATTAGTTATTAAAATATAATAAAAGTATCATGACCTGATTTTTAAAAACCAGGACCTTATAAAACCATCCTCCTCCTTACCAGTTCAAAATCAAAGTACGTACACACATACATACAAACTATGTCTGAGACAGGCTTTATGATAATGTCACTACTTCTCTCTACACAAGCATTAGAAAATGTAAGGGCTATCATCCCCAAAATATAGTCTTAAGATATTCTGTTAATATACTCTTTTGTCTATAAGCTAATCCCTCACTCCTCTCAGAAAAGCCAAGTGTTTTAGTTACATTTATGCTGTTTTACACATTTAATTATTGACCTCAGAACTTTATTCCTATCACAAAGAACTTGTTCATCAAATTCCATTCATCATTCTAAATTTTTAGTACTTAAGAATTACCCTACTTACCTGCTTTCTTTATACTCTATCTGTTCACTTTACATATAAAGACTTCAGAAGTATTACTGAGGAAAAATACAACAGTATCTTACTGTTGCTGTTTTAGTCACTAAGTAGTATCTGACTCTTTTGCGATCCCATGGACTGTAGCCCACCAAGCTCCTCTGTCCATGAGATTTCCCACGCAAGAATATGGGAATGAGTTACCATTTCCTTCTCCAGGGGATCTTCCTGACCCAGGGATCGAACTCACATTTCCACCTATTGTCAGGTGGATTCTTTACCACTGAGCCACCAGGGAAGCCCTTATTAGTTTTATTTATTCTTTCATTTTACAACAAAGTTTCTGATTATAAAAGCAAAATTAAATCCAACTACACTGTACAATACTACTTAAAAGAATCTGACTTAACAAATTTTAGGACTTATTATTTAACAAAAAACAGGCATACCAAATGCCCCTCATAAACAACCGGCTATTTCAAACTTATTTCAGCCTTCAGTTCAACACTCCTAGTTGTATATGTGTACACATATACAACACAAAAACTAACAAAAATTTTTTATTTCTATTTTTTTCTTTTTCTTCTCTGTTTTGAAGTATAAAATAATCTCTTCTCCTAAGGCATGTTAACAACAACAACTAGTTTCATTAGCGAACACTCAACCTGATTATGCAACCCACTCCAGGATTCTTGCCTGGAAAATCCCATGGACAGAGGATCCTGGAGGGAGGGCTACAGTCCACAGGGTCACAAAGAGTCAGACACAACTGAGTGACTAACACTAACAACCTGGTTACTAGTCATCTTTTTTCTTTTTGGTAACTATCAAGAAAAATGTATTTAGAGTACTTTAAAAAATTTTTTTAATTGGAAGATAACTGTTTTACAATATTGTATTGGTTTCTGCCATACATCTTAGCCATAGGCTGGCAGTATTTTCTTATTTCATTTATAACTCCAAAAAGATCTGAGACAAAACCTACTGTCTCTGAGTAACGTTTAGGGTTAGTAGTCTGGGGCCTTAGACTGACTGATTTCACAAATGTTTTTCAAGTTTAAAATACCATTTTAAAAAATACAAAACTAAGGCCACTCTCAACTTCTGACACGGCCCACACTCTAAATAAATCCACTTCTTATTCAACTACTCCGCAAAATACAAAATTGACAGTGAAGCTCTATGTTTAGAGAAATGAGCTAAATCAGCAATGAACATGTTGATAAAATGGTACCTAATTGTCTAAAACAAAAGATATATTAATAAATCTTGGATTACAGGACAGGGTAAAAATAAAGATTAGACATCAAACTACTACATGCTTTTATCACTGCTACTGGTAAAGCCAAAGCTGCCTCCATACATAAATGAAATTCTTCAAGTTTTTACAGTGCCATGGTATACACTGAACAATTATATAAATCTTCATAAATGTATCTGAATTCCCCAGTTTAATATACATTCCTTAACTTTGCTACTAACACTTTAATTATGAAAATTTTAATACAAAATTAAAAATTAATTTATAAAATAATTTTAATTATTTTATAATTAAAATACATATTTATTAAATATTTTAAAAATAAAAAATTTTACCAATAAGCTCATAACCCAGAGATAACTTACTGTCCAACTTTAACTTTAATCTTAATTTTTTTCATTATTTATATAAAAACTTGATTCTTACATCTTTGCAATCTTCTTTTGTACAGCTAGTTTTGATGCGTGTATCAAACCACCTAACAGTTCCATCTTCACCACAAGACAGAAAGGTATACGGGTCATTAGGTACAGTCATAATCTGAAGATGGAAAGGTAATTGTACAGGTAATGTTAGTGAACATTTAAACAGATGGCTTTGAAAAATATTACTGCTATATCACAAAATGATTAAGGCAAAAGCAACTAAGAACAATTTATTGGAATTATTTATGACTTACCCATACCATAATGCAAAACAGTGCTATACATACAGATATATGCAAAATGTAACTGCTGAATTAGTGTGATTCATTTACTTTCATTTGAAATTAATGTACCTCCAGACTCAAAATTCTTTAAAATTACAAATGCCTTACAACATGACAAGAAAAATCCTACCCCTGAATAGTCAAATTTTTATGTTTTCTGGATATGAATTTACACGTGCTTTAGAAACAAAGTAAAAAATTTTCTTCTCTGACAATCATTATAAAACCCTGTAGTGCCAAATCAAGCATTCAAATTGACCTCTCAAAAAAATTTTGAGTGATGGTAATGGTTCTATAACCACACAAAAGTACTAAATTGTCATGAAGTGTATAGTTAAAAATGGTAGGAATGGCAAATGTCACATTACGCATATTTTATAAAAAATTAAAATTTTTTAAAGAAATGAAACATTTTAGATATTCCTATATCTATTTCTGGTTTAGCAATAAGGCTGTAAATTGAGGCTCTGTGTACCCTCCTATCCAACATATTCCCCCCACCCTTCTCTGTCCCAAGAAATAGAAACTACCAAAATTGGGTGTTTAGCAGTTCCACAGAGACTTTTATACACCCATAAACAATGGAAAGTAGGTTCCCATGTTTTAAAACTTTATATACTCAAAAAGGTATTCAGATTAACTAGTCTTCAAGGAAATACAAATTATATTTGTATTCATTAGGTATTTATTAGGATTTGTATATATTAGGATTAAATATAAATTATAATCCTAAGTAAATATCACTAGACATCGCTGGAATGACCAAAGCGAAAGGGATTTGATAATATCAAATGTCACTGAGGATATAGAACAACTAGAGCTCTCAAACATCATTGATGAGACGGTAAAATGGTATCATCACTTTGAAAAACCATGTGTTAGTATCTGCTGAAGTGGTAATATGCTTCTTCTATGGCCCAGCAATTCCACTACAAATAAATGTCATAGTCATCTAAAGATGTGTACTACAATGTTCAAGGCAGCACAATTCATATTAAATATTTCAAAGAACCCAAATAACCAGAAAGACAATAAGAACGGAAATTTTGATTTATTCTTAAAATAAAATATTAAAGCAATAACAATAAACAAACACATTATTCTCAAGTTACATAAAACCAGTGACTGAAAGTAAGAAAATTTCTTGCCAGAAACGAGTGGAGAAACATCTTTAAAGCAGCAAAAGAAAAAAACTATCAAACTAGAATTCTATATCCACAGATATATCTTTCTAAAACAAAAATAAAATACTTTTTCAAAAATAAAAATCCTGAAAGACTATTCAATAACACAGAAGTTAGCAAAGTTACCTATCAATCATTATTTTTATAAGAGTTTATATGAAACTCAGCCATATCAAGTCATTTACATATTATCCAAGTCTGTTTTCCTGATACAATGATATATTTGAGTAGTTGTGATAGATTATATGGCTCCCAAAGCCTAAAATATATACTATCCTGTTACAGGATAATTTTCTGTAAACCCTTACATTAACAGGCCAGCACAATATAACTGTATTTTTTAAAATTTTTCATGTAAAAAGAAAATAATACCAGTAGTAATCTGGATCTATGCAAAGGAATAAAAGATTGGAAATAATAAATATGCCAGTAAATATAACATATTTTTTGTTTTAAAATATTTTTAAAGATAATTAACTATTAAAAGAAGAATATTAACAATGTATTAAGGAGTTTATAAAGTATGTAAGAATAAAAGGTTAAAAAAAAAACGAATTTCTAGGAGAGGAAAAATGGGAGCAGAGTGTTGTAAGATTCTTATACCATATTGAAGTGGTACAATATTACTTGATGGTACACTGTGATAAAGTTTATGATATATAATTCCTAAAGCATACACTAAAACAATAACAAAGCGTCACAGCTAATATATCAACAAAGGAGATAAAGTAGAATCACAAAAATACTCAGTTCTTCTAGAAGAAGAGGGGAAAATTGATGGAACAGGAAAAGAGAAAAAACAAAAACCAAGACACAAAATTTAAATTCAGCAACTTCTATACCAATTATATGAACTATAAATGATTAAATACAGCCCAATTAAAAAGCAGACATTGCTAGATTGGATTAAAAAAAACCTATAAATTGATTATAAGAATGAAATATAAAACCACAGATAGGTAGACTAAAAGTAAAAGGATAGAGGAAAGAAATACCACAATAACTATAAAGATGGGAAAGCTAGATCTGCTGCATGTGTATGTGTGTTTGTTGCTCAGTAGAGTCCGACTCTTTGTGATCCGATGGACTGTAGCCCACCACGCTCCTCTGTCCGTGGAATTCTCCCGGCAAGAATACTAGAGTGGGTAGCCAATCCCTTCACCAGGGGATCTTCCCAACCCTGGGGTCAAGCCCAAGTCTCCTGCATTACAGGCAGATTCTTTACTAACCGAGCCACCAGGAAGTCCCAGATTTGCTATATAAACAGCAAATTTCAAAGCAAAGAGTATAACGGGAATAAAGAGAGTCATTTTACAATTATAAATGAGTCAATCCATGAACAGAAACATTAAAATCTTGAATGTTTAGGTACTTAAAAACAGATCTTCAAAATATATGAAGCAAAAAGTGAAATCAACAATACGAAAATATTAAGATTTCAACATTAATCTTTCAATAACTGATACAACAAGTGATCAGAAAATCAGTAACTACATAGAAGAACTGAACATGGTTATCAGCCACTTTGACATAATTGATATTTATGGAACATTCCACAAACAAAAAACTAAACATTTTTTAAATGCATAAGATAAATTTACCAACAGACTATATTCTGGGACATAAAACCAGACTGATTAAAATTTAAAAGATTCACATCATACAAAGCACATATTTAACTATAAATTAAAAATTAGAAATCAGTCCATACAAAGACAGTTAAATGATTAAAATACCTTCAACTGCAATAACCCAAAGGGGAAAAATTAATGTTCAAGTATTTCCAAGTATTTGGAAACTAAATGACACACTTCTCAATAAACAATGAATCAGGGAAGAAATCACAATGGAAATTAGAAAATACATTTAATACAAGAGAAATGAAAGTTCAGTATATCAAAATTAGCGAAACCTAAGGAAATACTCAGATTTCCCCAGTGGCTCAGCAGTAAAGAAACCGCCTGCAATGCAGGAGACACAGGTTTGATCGATCCCTGGGTGGGGAAGATTCCCTGGAGGAGGGAATGGCAACCCACTGCAGTAACCTTGCCTGGAAAATCCCATGGACAGAGAAGCCTGGTGGGCTACATGTAGTTCATGGGGTCGCGGAAGAGTCAGACACTGCTGAGCAACTAAAAAACAACAAAGAAACTACCCAGCAACTAAAAAACAGCAAAGAAATACTCAGTGGAAATTTTGTTTTACTAATTGCCTCTACTGGAAAGGATAAAGGTCTCAAATCAGTCACTTGAGCCTCTATTTTAAGAAAGTAGAAGAAAGAGAACAATGAAACCCACCACAGTAAACAGAGAAGAAAGGAAAAAGCAGAGATCAAAAACAGAAGGGAAAAAAAAAAAAGGAAAGTAGAGAAAATCATGGAAACCAAAGTTGGTTCTTAGAGACAATCATTAAAATCAATTGGATCTCTTATCAGGCTGATAAGAAAAATAAAAAGAGAGAGGGAATACAAACTATCAATATCAAGAATGTTGGAGGTGGTATCACTATAGATTCTACAGATGTTAAAAGGATATGGGGACTTTTCCTGGTGTCCAATGTCTAACAATCTTTACTCCCAACACAGGGAGCCCAGGTCCAATCCTTAGCAGTGAGCTAGATCCCACGTGCTACAATTAAGACCCAGCACAGACTGGGCTTCCCGGGTAGCTCAGCTGGTAAACAATCTACCTGCAAAGCAGGAGACCTGGGTTTGATCCCTGGGTGGGGAAGACTCCCCTGGAGGAGGACACTCCATATTTTTGCCTGGAGAATCCCTATGGACAGAAGAGCCTGGCAGGCTACAGTCCATGGGGTTGCAAAGAGTCGGACAAGACTGATTGACTAAGCACAGCACAGCAGACAAATAAATAAAAATATTAAAAAAAAAATAGTGAGTATTGTGAACAATACCCACAAATTCAGCAATATAGGTGAAAGACAGGTTCCTTAAAATGGATAAAATATTGAAGCCATTAAAGCGTAAAGATACAGCCTGAATAACCAAATATTCATTTTAAGAATTAAATATGTAGTTATAAACATCCTACAAAGAAAACTCCAGGATCAGATGGCTTTATTGGTAAATGTTCCCAAAGGTATAAAAACAAATACTACCACTTCTATACAAACTCTTTCAGGAAAATGAAAAGGACAAACATTACAAGTTACCCCAAAGGATCAGCATTATGCTGACAACAAAACCATATAGTGCTTAGGAATACATCTGCAAAAAAAAAAAAACCCTTAACAAACACAACAACACAGAAAATGGGTAATATATAAAATATGACTCTGTGAGGTTCATCTCTAGAATGCTAAATTAGTATTAAATTTGAAAAATGAATGTAGTTCACTGTGTTAAGAAACTAAAAGAAAAAATATAAAATGCTTTTTCAAATAATGCAGAGAAAAACATTTGACAAAATCCAACATCCATTCCTGGTAAGTTTAATATACAAATAGAAAGGAATTAACTGGATAAAAAAACATTACTAAAATATACTTGCTGTTATACTTAACAGTGAAACATCAAAGATCAGGAAGAATGTTTAGTCTTACTATTTTTATTTAATATTGAACTGAAAATTCTAATAAGTATAACAACAACAACAAAAAAGAAGTCCAGATGGGAAAAAAAAGTAAAAGCGTCTCTATATTCACAGATGACACAATCATCTAAGGAGAAAATTTCTATGTGATTTTCCTTCCTAAAAAGTTATTGGAACCAGTAAGTGAATATAGCAAAATGGGGGGAATATAAGATTGAACATGAAAATACTAGCAACAAAAGCATCAGAAATTGAAATTTTAAAAATAGTACCATTTACAATAATATGAAAAATACGAAATATTTAAGAATAAGTCTTAAGACACACAAAATTATAAAACATTGCCAAGTAAACTTAAAGTCCTAAATAAGGGAGATATACTGCAATCATAGATTGGAAGATTTAACACTGTTGTCAATGCTTCTTAAACTGATATATAGATTCAAATAAACCACAGGAAGAACTGTAGTAAAAATTGACAATTTGATTATCAAAGTCATGTGGAAATACAAAAATCTAAAATACCTTAAACAATTTCAAAAAAGAAGAAAGGACTTATACTACCTGGTTTTAAGTTACAGTAACAAAAACGGGGTAGTACAAGCATAGTGATGAATCACTTGACGAGAAAAAGATACTGCCCAGAAAGAGACAAAAATAGATATGGTCAAATGACCTATGATAATGACGCAAAAAAAAGTTCAGAGGCAAGAAACAATGTTGGAAAACTGGATATCCACATGCAAAATAATGAACTTAAAGCAGATCTCAGACTTTACTAAAAAACTAACACAAAATGGATTCATCAATCTAAATGGAAAACATAAAACTATAGAACTTTTAGGAGAAAATTATTGTGACATTTGGTGAAATAAAGATTTTTACTCATGACATTGGTTCCCCCCTCCAAATAATAAACTTGATAAAATGGACTTTACTGACTCTGAGGAAAAAAACTATAAGTCATATGCCTGAAAAATATAAAGAACAAACTTTTAAAACCCCTCAAAATTCAATAATAAGAATTAAAACAATGGGCAAGGGGCTTCCCTGATGGTCCGGTGTCTAAGACACTGCCCTAATAATACATCGCTGATCAGGGAACTAGATTCTACATGCTACAACTAAGAGGTCACATGCTGCTACAACTCAAAAGATCCTGCATGCCACAACTAACACCCAGAGCAGCCAAATAAAGAAATAAAAATGTTTCTCAAAAACTGGGCAAAAGATCAAACAGACAATTCACCAAAGAAGCACATGAAGAAATGGGAAAACATGATTCAAATGACAGAACAAAGTAAATCTCCAGAAACTGACCCTAACAAAATGGAGATATATGAATTACCTAAAAAAGAACTGAAAGTAATGGTAATAAACAAATTCAGTATGCTAAGTGCGTGTGAGTGTGTGCACTAGGTCGCTTCAGGCATTTCTGACTCTGCAATCCCAGGGATTGTAGCCAGCTAGGCTCCTCTGTCTATGGCATTCTCCAGGCAAAAATACTGGAGTGGGTTGCCATGTCCTTCTCCAGGGGATGTTCCTGACCCAGAGATTGAACCCAGGTCTCTTACGTCTCCTGAATTTGCAAGCGGGTTCTTTACTACTAATGCCACATGGGAAGCCCCAATATGCTACAAGGGAATACAAATAGATAACTAAACAAAATCAGGAAAACAATGCATGAACAAAATGACAATCTTACCAGGGAGAAAGAAAATGGAAAAATGAGAGAAACAGAAATGACAGAGTTGAAGAATGTAACTAAATTCACTAGAGGAGGATCAACAACAGGCTCAATCAGGCAGAAAAAAGAAACATCAAATTCAAAAACTTCCATTTGAAATTACCAGGTCAAGAACAAAAGAAGAATGAAGAAAAGTAAAAAGATCTAAGGGAACTTAGAGGATATCACTAAGATGACCAATATGTCCACTATGGGATTTTTCAGAAGGAAAAAGGGGAAGTGGATGGAGAGCTTATCTGAAAAAAAATAATGTCCAAAAACTTCTCAAATCCAAGGAAAAAAAAGAACATCCAGATTCAAGAAACTCAGGAACTTCAACTAGGATGGACCCAGAGAGACCCAAATCAAGACACACTATAAACTACTTGTCAAAAGTGACTTAATCTTGAAAGCTGCAAGAGTAACAAGAACCAATACATATAAAGGAGCTCCCATTAGATTAGTGGATTTCTCAACAGAAATATTACCTGTCAGAAGGGAGTAGGATAATATATTCAAAGTGTTGAAAGAAAAAACCTGCAAACCAAGACTACTATATCCCCCAAAACTGTCCACTACAACTGAAAGGGAAATAAAGACCTTCTCAGATAAAAAGTACAGAAGGTTATCACAAGACCTGCCATACAAGAACTGCTAAACAAAGTCTTTCAAGTTGAAATTAAAGAGTTTAGACAGCAACACAAGCATATGATAATATAAAGATTGTCGCAAAAGTAAATATACAGACAAATACAGAAATCTGTAATATTGTTATGATGGTACAAAATCACTTTTAATTTGAGTACAGAATTTAAAAAATAGAAGCATTAAAAGTTATTATGCTTTTATGGTGTTTCTGATACTGATAACAAAGTGCAGGAAGGATGTAAAGGAACAGGATTTTTGTATGTGATTTAAGTTAAACTATTCTCAGTGCAAGACAGATTTTGTAACTATGTTTCATGTAGTCCTCATAATAAACACAATGAAAAAAATCTATAAAAGATGCCCCCAAAAAGGAGTTAAAGCATGTCACTACAAAAGAAAGAGCAACAACAACAATAAACCACAAGAGAAAGCAGCCAGGACAGAAAAAGTGAACAAATATTTGCAGGACATACAGAAAAAAATTTTTAAATGGCACGAATCAGTATTTTCCTATAAGTAACTACTTTAAAGGTAAATGTTACAGTACTAAGGGGGAAGTTTATAGTAATAATTATCTACATTAAAAAAGATCTCAAATCAACAACCTAACTTTACACTTCAAAGAACTGAAAAATAACAAATTAAAGCCAAAGTTAATAGAGAAAGGAAATAATAAAGATTAGAGCAGAAATAAACAATACAGAGAACAAAAAAAAAGGTTTTATTAAAGAGCATCAAAATCAACAAACCCTCACTGAGACTAACAAGAAAAAAGTAATATGATTCAACAAAAATTAGAAATAAAAGAGGAGACATTACACTTATACCACAGAAATAAAAAGGATCCTAAGAGACTATGAACACCACAAATGGAATGACAGAAGAAATTAATAAATTATTAGAAATATACAGCTTACCAAGATAAAAAAGATAAACATAGGGGCAAACCAAACCAACCAACACTACAGTAAGGAGACTGAATTAGTCACCAAAAACATCTGAAGAAAGGAAAGCTCAGACCAGATGGCTTCAAAACATTATGCATATTTAAAAATTTTCCTTCCAAGGGGCAAGAGTCTTTTAATTTCATGGCTGCAGTCATCACCTGCAGTGATTTTGGAGCCCAAAAAAATAAAGTCTCTCACTGTTTCCATTGCCTCCCCGTGCACTGGATGCCATGATCTTAGTTTTCTGAATGATTAAGTTTTAAGCCAGCTTTTTCACTCTCCTCCTTCACTGTCATCAAGAGGCTCTTCAATTCTTCAATTTCTGCCATAAGGGTGGTGTCATCTGTGTATGTGAGGTTACTGATATTTCCCCCAGCAATCTTGATTCCAGCTTGTGCTTCATCCAGCCATGTATGAATTCATTAATCCATGAAATTAAAAGATGCTTGCTCCTTGGGAGAAAAGTTATGATCAACCAAGACACCATATTAAAAAGGACAGACATTACTTTGCCAACAAAGGTCTGTCTAATCAAAGCTATGGTTTTTCCAGTAGTCATGTATGGATATGAGAGTTGGACTATTAAGAAAGCTGAGCACCAAAGAATTCATGCTTTTGAACTGTGGGGTTGGAGAAGACTCTTGAGAGTCCCTTGGACTGCAAGGAGATCCAAGCAGTCCATCCTAAAGGAAATCAGTCTTGAATATTCCTCGGAAGGACTCATGCTGAAGCTGAAACTCCAATACTTTTGCCACCTGATACAAAGAACTGACTCACTGGCAAAGACCCTGATACTGGGAAAGACTGAAGGCAGTAGGAGAAGGGGACAAGAGAGGATGAAATGGTTGGATGGCATCACCGACTCAATGGACATGAGTTTGAGTAAGCTCCAGGAGTTAGTGATGGACAAGGAAGCCTGTTGTACTGCAGTCCATGGGGACACAAAGAGTGGACATGACTGTCTGAACTGAACTGAACTGATATTTAAAAATTTATATCTGTCCTCTCAAACTCTTCCAAAATACTGAAGAGGAGGTAACACTTTCAAACTTATTCTATAAAACAGCTTTACCATGGTACCAAAATTCAGACAAAAATACTAACAGAAAGTGAAACTACAGACCTGTATTATGGATGAATACTGATATCAGACCACCTGACCTGCCTCTTAAGAAACCTGTATGCAGGTCAGGAAGCAACAGATAGAACTGGACAAGGAACAACACACTGGTTCCAAATAGGAAAAGGAGTATGTCAAGGCTGCATATTGTCACCGTGCTTATTTAACTTATATGCAGAGTACATCATGAAGAATACTGGGCTGGAAAGAGCAGAAGCTGGCATCAAGATTGCCAGGAGAAGTAACAATAACGTAAGATATGCAGATGACACCACCCTTATGGCAGAAAGTGAAGAAGAACTAAAGAGCCTCTTGAAAGTGAAAGAGGAGAGTGAAAAAGTTGGCTTAAAGCTCAACATTCAGAAAATTAAGATCGTGGCATCCGGTCCCATCACTTCATGGCAAATAGATAGGGAAACAGTGGAAACAGTGGCTGACTTCGTTTTTAGGGGCTCCACAATCACTGCAGATGGTGATTGCAGCCATGAAATTAAAAGACACTTGCTCCTTAGAAGGAAAGTTATGACCAACCTAGACAGCATATTAAAAAGCAGAGATATTACTTTGTCAAAAAAGGTACACCTAGTGAAGGCTATGGTTTTTCCAGTAGTCATGTATGGATGTGAGTTGGACTATAAAGAAAGCTAAGCACCGAAGAATTGATGCTTTTGAACAGTGGTGTTGGAGAAGACTCCTGAGAGTCCCTTGGACTGCAAGGAGATAAAACCCGTCCATCCTAAAGGAGATCACTCCTGGTGTTCACTGGAAGGACTGATGCTGAAGCTGAAACTCAAATACTTTGGCCACTTGATGCAAAGCACTGACTCACTGGGAAATACCTTGATGCTGGGAAAGATTGGAGGTGGATGAAGAAGGGGACGACAGAGGATGAGATGGTTGGATGGCATCACCAACTCAATGGACATGAGTCTGGATAAACTCCAGGAGTTGGTGATGGACAGGGAGGCCTGGCGTGCTGCAGTTCATGGGGTCACAAAGAGTCAGACACGACTCAGACTAAACTGAACTGAAATAAAAATCCTCAGAAAATGCTAAAAAAAAAAAAAAAAAACACCTTCAAAACAATAACAAACAAACAAGATTATTCATCTTGATCAAGTGGAACTTACTTCTAGAACACAAGGATGGTTCAACATACATGTTATTCAACGCAATTTCATCATAATAACAAAACGAACAAAGCCAGTGGAGGAGATGGAATTCTAGCTGAGCTATTTCAAATCCTAAAAGATGATACTGTTCAAGTGCTGAACTCAATGTCAGCAAATTTGGAAAACTCAGCAGTAGCCAGAGGACTGGAAAAGGTCAGTCTTCATTCCAATCCCAAAGAAAGGCAATCTCAAAGAATGTTTAAACTACCATACATTGGCCCTCCTTTCACACGCTACTAAGGTTATGCTCAAGATCCTGCAAGCTAGGCTTCAGCGGTACATGAACCAAGAACTTTCACATGCAAAAGCAGGACTTAGGAAAAGCAGAGGAACCAAAGATCAAACTGCCAACATTCATTGGATCATAGAGAAAGCAGGAAATTCCATAAAAACATCTATACCTGTTTCAATGACTATGCTAAAGCCTCTGACCGTGTGGATCACAACAAACTTGAAAATCTTAAAATAATGGGAATACCAGACCACTTTACCTGTCTCCTGAGAAATGTGTATGTGGTCAAGAAGCAAAAAGTTAGACCCTTACATGAAACAACTGAATGATTCAAAATTGAGAAAGAAGTATGACAAGGCTGTATACTGTCAACCTACTTATTTAACACATATAAAGACTTCAGTTCATTTCAGTCGCTCAGTCGTGTCCGACTCTTTGCAACCCCATGAATCGCAGCATGCCAGGCCTCCCTGTCCATCAAAAATTACCGGAGTTCACTGAGACTCACGTCCATCGAGTCAGCGATGCCATCCAGCCATCTCATCCTCTGTCGTCCCCTTCTCCTCCTGCCGCCAGTCCCTCCCAGCATCAGGGTCTTTTCCAATGAGTCAACTCTTCGCGTGAGGTGGCTAAAGTATTGCAGTTTGAGCTTTAGCATAAGTCCTTCCAATGAACACCCAGGACTGATCTCCTTTAGGATGGACTGGTTGGATCTCCCTGCAGTCCAAGGGACTCTCAAGAGTCTTCTCCAACACCATAGTTCAAAAGCATCAATTCTTCAGCACTCAGCTTTCTTCACGGTCCAACTCTCACATCCATACATGACCACTGGAAAAACCAGAGCCTTGACTAGACGGACCTTTGTTGGCAAAGTAATGTCTCTGCTTTTTAATATGCTATCTAGGTTGGTCATAACTTTCCTTCCAAGGAGTAAGCATCTTTTAATTTCATGGCTGCAGTCACCACCTGCAGTGATTGTGGAGTTCCAAAAGACAAAGTCTGACACTGTTTCCACTGTTTCCCCATCTATTTCCCATGAAGTGATGGGACCAGATCCCATGATCTTAGTTTTCTGAATGTTGAGCTTTAAGCCAACTTTTTCACTCTCCTCTTTCACTTTCATCAAGAGGCTCTTTAGTTCTTCTTCAATTTCTGCCATAAGGGTGGTGTTGTCTGTATATCTGAGGTTATTGATATTTCTCCGGCAATCTTGATTCCAGCTTGTGCTTCTTCCAGTCCAGCGTTTCTCATGATGTACTCTGCATAGAAGTTAAATAAGCAGGGTGACAATATACAGCCTTGACGTACTCCTTTTCCTATTTGAAACCAGTCTGTTGTTCCATGCCCAGTTCTAACTGTTGCTTCCCGACCTGCATATAGGTTTCTCAAGAGGCAGGTCAGGTGATCTGGTATTCCCATCTCTTTCAGAATTTTCCACAGTTTATTGTGATCCCCACAGTCAAAGGCTTTGGCATAGTCAAGAAAGCAGAAATAGATGTTTATCTGGAACTCCCTTGCTTTTTCAGGATCCAGGGGATGTTGGCAATTTGATCTCTGGTTCCTCTGTCTTTTTTAAAACCAGCTTGAACATCTGGAAGTTCATGGTTCACATATTGCTGAAGCCTGGCTTGGGGAATTTTGAGCATTACTTTACTAGCGTATGAGATGAGTGCAACTGTGCGATAGTTTGAGCATTCTTTGGGATTGGCTTTCTTTGAGATTGGAATGAAACTGACCTTTTCCAGTCCTGTGGCCACTGCTGAGTTTTCCCTATTTGCTGGCATATTGAGTGCAACACTTTCACAGCATCATCTTTCAGGATTTGAATAGCTCAACAGGAATTCCATCACCTCCACTAGCTTTGTTTATAGTGATGCTTTCTAAGGCCCGCTTGACTTAACATTCCAGGATGTCTGGCTCTAGGTCAGTGATCACACCATGGTGATTATCTGGGTCGTGAACATCTTTTTTGTACAGTTCTTCTGTGTATTCTTGCCACGTCTTCTTGATATCTTCTGCTTCTGTTAGGTCCATACCATTTCTGTCCTTTATCGAGCTCATCTTTGCATGAAATGTTCCCTTGGTATCTCTAATTTTCTTGAAGAGAGCTCTAGTCTCTCCCATTCTGTTGTTTTCCTCTATTTCTTTGCATTGATCGCTGAGGAAGGCTTTCTTATCTCTCCTTGCTATTCT
This sequence comes from Bos grunniens, assembly GCF_055505025.1. Classification (NCBI taxonomy): domain Eukaryota; kingdom Metazoa; phylum Chordata; class Mammalia; order Artiodactyla; family Bovidae; genus Bos; species Bos grunniens. The sequence goes on along the minus strand of NC_141167.1, from coordinate 121,357,126 downwards.
TTGGAACTTTGCATTCAGAGGCTTATACCTTTCCTTTTCTCCTTTGCTTTTCGCTTCTCTTCTTTTCATAGCTATTTGTAAGGCCTCCTCAGACAGCCATTTTGCTTTATTGCATTTCTTTTCCATGGGGATGGTCTTGATCCCTGTCTCCTGTACAATGACACGAACCTCCATCCATAGTTCATCAGGCACTCTATCAGATCTAGTCCCTTAAATCTATTTCTCACTCTCACTGTATAATCATAAGGGATTTGATTTAGGTCATACATGAATGGTCTAGTGGTTTCCCCCACTTTCTTCAATTTAAGTCTGAATTTGGCAATAAGGAGTTCATGATCTGAGCCACAGTCAGCTCCCGGTCTTGTTTTTGCTGACTGTATAGAGCTTCTCCATCTTTGACTGCAAAGAATATAATCAGTCTGATTTTGGTGTTCACTATCTGGTGATGTCCATGTGTAGAGTCTTCTCTTGTGTTTTTGGAAGAGGGTGTTTGCTATGACCAGGGCGTTCTCTTAGCAAAACTCTTATTTAGCCTTTGCCCTGCTTCATTCTGTATTCCAAGGCCAAATTTGCCTGTTACTCCAGGTGTTTCATGACTTCCTACTTTTGCATTCCAGTCCCCTATAATGAAAAGGACATCTTTTTTGGGTGTTAGTTCTAAAAGGTCTTGTAGGTCTTCATAGAACCGTTCAACTTCAGCTTCTTCAGCATTACTGGTCAGGGCATAGGCTTGGATTACCGTGATATTGAATGGTTTGCCTCGGAAACGAACAAAGATCATTCAGTTGCTTTTGAGATTGCATCCAAGTACTGCATTTTGGTGGAGAAGGCAATGGCACCCCACTCCAGTACTCTTGCCTGGAAAATCCCATGGATGGAGGAGCCCGGTGGGCCACAGTCCATGGGGTCGCTAAGAGTCGGATAAGACTCAGCGACTTCCCTTTCACTTTTCACTTTCCTGCATTGGAGAAGGCAATGGCAACCCACTCCAGTGTTCTTGCCTGCTGAATCTCAGGGATGGGGGAGCCTTGTGGGCTGCCATCTATGGGATCGCACAGAGTCGGACACAACTGAAGTGACTTAGCAGCAGCAGCAGCACTGCATTTTGGACTCTCTTGTTGACCATGATGGCTACTCCACTTCTTCTAAGGGATTCCTGCCCACAGTAGTAGTTATAATGGTCATCTGAGTTAAATTCACCCATTCCAGTCCATTTTAGTTCGCTGATTCCTGGAATGTTGACGTTCACTCTCGCCATCTCCTGTTAGACCACTTCCAATTTGCCTTGATTCATGGACCTGACATTCCAGGTTCCTATGCAATATTGCTCTTCACAGCATCGGACCTTGCTTCTATCACCAGTCACATCCACAGCTGGGTATTGTTTTTGCTTTGGCTCCATCCCTTCATTCTTTCTGGAGTAATTTCTCCACTGATCTCCAGTAGCATATTGGGCATCTACTGACCCAGGGAGTTTCTCTTTCAGTATCCTATCATTTTGCCTTTTCATACTGTTCATGGGGTTCTCAAGGCAAGAATACTGAAGTGGTTTGCCATTCCCTTCTCCAGTGGACCGCATTCTGTCATATAAAGAGTGTATCATGCTAAATGCTGAGCTGGATGAATCACAAGCTGGAATCAAGATTGCCGGAAGAAACATCAATAACCTCAGATATGAAGATGATGCCACTCTAATAGCAGAAAGTAAAGAGAAATAAAGAGCCTCTTGATGATGGTGAATGAGGAGTGAAAAAGCTGGCTTAAACTCTACATTCAAAAAACTAAATAAGATTATGATATCCAGTCCCATCACTTCATGGCAAATAGAAGCGTAAAAAGTGGAAATATTAACAGATTTCATTTTCCTGGGCTCCAAAATCACTGTGTACAGTGACTGTAGCCATGAAATTAAAAGATGATTGCTCCTTGGAAGGAAAGCTATGACAAACCTAGGCAGTGCAATAAAAAGCAAAGATCAGTTTGCCAACAAAGGTACATACAATCAAAAATATGGTTTTTCCAGGAGTCATGTACATATGTGAGCATTGGATCATAATGAAATTTGAGCACCAAAGAACTGAATGCTGGTGGTACTGGAAAAGACTCTTGAGAGTCCCTTGGGATGCAGAGATCAAACCAGTCAGTCCTAAAGGAAATCAGTCCTGAATATTCATTGGAAGAAATGATGCTGGAGCTAAAGCTCCAATACTTTGGCCATCTGAAGAGCAGACTCACTGGAAAACATTCTGATACTGGGAAAGATTGAAGGCAAGATGAGAAGGGGGCAGCAGAGGATGAGATGGTTATACAGCATCACTGAATCAATGGACAGGGGTCCATTTGAGAAAATTTAGGAAACAGTGATTTTGAGAAAACTCTGGAAAATAGTGAAGGACAAACAAGCCTGGTGTACTGCTATCCATGTGGTCACAAAGAGTCAGACAGGACTTAGCAACTGAACAAGAGCAAAACAAGATCTAAATGAAAAAGACAAAACAATAGTCTTTCTAAAAGAGAGTCTGAAACAGAAGAATGTCTCCATAACCTTCAGAAAGAAAAAGACTTTTCTGAGCAGGATACAGAAAGCAGGTACAATTTTTTTTTAAAAAAGACCAATACATTAAGACAACAGAGATAACTTTTGTTCATGAAAAGACACCATTAGGAGAGTGAAAATACAACCACAGAGTTGGAAGAGATAGTTTCATATGCTGAAGATAAAAGAAATTCCTATAAATCAACAGTAATAATGAAATAAAATGGACAACCTAATAGAAAGATTAGGAAAGAATTCTGAATAGGCACTTGACAAAACAGTATATCTAAATAACCAATAAACTATGCAGTAACCTCAGAAGTAACAACAGTAAAAGACATTTAAATAAGCCTGTTCAAAATTAGAGATTAACCATATATACTGTTGGCAAAGATGAGGAGCAAAAGGAATTCTTATTATATGCTATTGGTGGGAACGCACGCTGTTACACTTTGGATAAATATTTGGCACTATCTCTAAAATAAACAAATACATATCCTATGACAGAAAAAGTTTACTTCTAAACATAAATACTGCAAGTCATGTAAAGTATGTTCTCCAAATTGAAAATCAAATTTAAAATTTTCATCAGCAGTAGAACAGACCCACCAGCTGTGGCTTATTCACACAGTCGAACACTAAAAAGCAGGAAAATAAACACACTGTAGTGGTACCCAACACAGATGAGTTTCACAAACCTAAGGGAGACTTTGTTCAGCAAAGGATAACAAATTTAAAAAGAAACAAAAGACCATTTAATATGACTCACTGCATATAATGTTCAAAAACAAAAAAACTAAAGTGGTTAGAAAAATAAGATCATGGAAATCAGGATACAGCAGCTTCGGGGAAGTCCTTAATGCCTTATATTTCTTGATCTTTGTGGCTGCTACATGAACAAATTCACTTTGTGATAATTTACTGAGATATACTCAGTGTTTTGTACTTTTTCTTTATGTTTTGTACTTCAATGGGGGGGAAAAGTTTAATGCTAGATGGAACAGGAAGGTCTTAACATATATCTAATCAGAATTCCAGAATAAAAAATACAGAGAATGGGAAAGAACTAAAAACTTATTTATCTATAAATCTCCCTCATTTTTCAAGATTCCAATTTCTCAGACTAAGAACACATAAAAATTCCAAGAAAAATCAAAAGGAAATCCATACCTCAATACACTGTTGTGACATCAATGAAGGAAAAAAAAAAACACACAAAGAAAAACAGAATTAAATTCAGTCAAGGAAGAGATAACTTAAATACAAAGGAATCACAATTAAACTGTTGATTGACTGCTCAACTTCAAAAGTCAAGTCAGAATACAGTGAAATATCACCTGAAATAGAGTAACTGTCAAACTAGAAGCCTGTATCTAGTAAGACTACCTCTGAAGAACTGACATAAAAAAGATATTTTCTAGAAAAGGATGAAAAGGGAAGAAGTGAATGATATAAAAGGAAAATAGGACTAAAATTGTTTTATATCAGCAAACTCTGACTTAAAGGAACCGGTAAAGAATGTACTTTAGCTCTGGAGCACTAGCACGATGGCATCTGGCTGCAAAATTGGCCCATCCATCCACAACAGTAACCTGGCCGGTTTAGGGGCCGAGTTCCTCCAGATGCTGGACTCTGAGGTTGATTATCTGCACCTGGATGTAACAGATGGGCATTTTGTTCCCAACATCACCTTTGGTCACCCTGCGGTAGAAAGCCTCCAAAAGGAGCTACGCCAGGACCCTTCCTTTGACATGCACATGATGGTGTCCAGGCCAGAACAGTGGGTAAAACCAATGGCTATAGCAGGAGCCAATCAACATACCTTTCATCTGGAGGCTACAGACAAGCCAGGAGCTTTGACCAAAGACATTTGAGAGAATGGAATGAAGGTTGGCCTTGCTATCAAACCAGGAACTACAGGTGAGTATTTGACACCATGGGCTAATCAATCAGATAGATATGGCCTTGGTTATGACAGTGAAACATGGGCTTGGAGGGCAGAAACTCATGAAAGATATGATGCCAAAGGTTCACTGCCTGAGGACCCAGTTCCCATCTTTGGACATCGAGGTTGATGGTGGAGTAGGTCCAGACACCATCCATAAATGGGAAGAGGCAGGAGCTAACACAATTGTGTCTGGCAGTGCCATTATGAAGAGTGAAGACCCCAGATCTGTGATCAACCTGTTAAGAAATGTTTGCTCAGAAGCTGCTTGGAAATGTTTCCTTGATCGATGAAATCACAAAGAACCCAGTGTTCCTGCTTATGAGATCGTTACTAGAAAACAAGAATACTGACCACCAAATCATACCACAGTTGAGGCAATGCTGCTTTTCTGAGAAATTAGTCATTCCAGTGACTAAAATCCATCATGCAGAGTGTTCCAAGAGGCTAGAAATTGTGTATAAATACATTTTTAGTGATGGAATTGAAAGATTAGTGTGGTAAAATACCATTTTTACTGGGAGACTTGATTTTTATAGAGAGTAAAAATATGGATGTATTAACGTTACAAGCAGAAAAAAGTTCACTGCCTACAGAAGGCATGTTAGCTACTACGGGAAAAAAAATTTTTTTTAATTATAAAAAGAATTGTCTTCGGTTTCTTGGCTGTTTTCTGAAAGCAAAAGAAGTTCTTCAGTTTTTCCTGTTTCATGTCATTTTTGATTTGTGTACGTGTGTGATAACTAAGTTTGTATCTGACTAGGAATAGCATACTTACTCTCCTAGCTTCAAAAACATTTATTTTTTGCTTTGCACCTTTATATTTGATACATTTAAAACAAACTGTATAATGGGAAAAAAAGAAAAAAAAAGAATGTGCTTGAGATACCAAATGACCCCACACAGAAAACCTATAACAGAAAAGGGAAAAGTACAAGCAAAAATGTAGGTAAATCTAATAATATAGTAAAGACTAATAAAACAATAATAATATTTTTGATTCAGAAGAGGATAGAGTGTTCTGAACAATATAAGCATATAAAATTAGACAAGGGATAGAAAGATTATAATGAGCTAAGGTATACATTCAGGAGAAAGGCAAAGGTACTTATTGACTTTAGACTTTGTTAACTACTCTTGTAAAATATGAATGTCTATCTTCCTTGCAATAGCAGAAACAAAATGGGCCAAATGCAAACCCTTCAAGAAATTCAAAAGAATGTCAAAAAGAGAACAGGGAAATCAATGACAGAAAATACTTTCAAATAAAAAAACTTACAATAAGATATATAAATAGATCCAAATATATCAGGACTCACAATAAACATATATTGACTGAAATTTCCAGTTAAAAGCCAAATTTGTGAGAAACAGATTAACAAAAATTCAGCTATAAAATACTATTTTTGTAAGGATGTATCATAACATGAGGATACAGAAGAACTGAAATTCAAGTAATGAAAAAAATATACCATGTCAGCACATGGGAAAACAATGAATCTTTTGATACCAAGAAATGCAATGACAAGATTATAAAAGAGCTTTCTGAAGAATAAGCAGTTTTTCTGAACCAAAGCAGTATATATAACTGAGTCTCAGATTCATTTCACCTCATTTTAATTCAGCTCAGGGCTTGAGCTTATTAATGACCTTTAGAAATCAGATTCCTTTATTTAAGTGTACTAGCATGTCTTCTGACATTTTGATAACCATGCCACTTCATATAAAACAGTGAGAAAGTGGTAACAAGATTAAAGCCTAGTATAGAGCCCTACAGCACAATAAAGAAGCATCTTTAAAGTCTGATATCTGTTTTCTTATAGTTGCTCAAGGAATTACAAACCCCATTACTATTATTCACATCTTATTCCTTAACTTTATTCACAATCCTATCAAGGTACATTTTCTCAAATACTGAAAATCTAGACATTTTGTCAATAATACCTTTACTTATTTATGCATGAATATGTACATACACACACACATCTATCTACATATACATATACACTTACACAAAACATATATACATATATATACATATAGATAAATCATAGTAATACTGTACCTCATAGGTAGTTCCATAATGGCATGTAAATTGGCACTGTCTGTTAGTTTCTGCATCTTGCTCAACGTTGGTATAAAATATTACTCCATCTCCAGAGCAGGATACAATCTGCTTATCATTTGTGCATGGTAAGAACTTCGCACTAAATATATTTGCTCGGTGCCCTGAACGAATTGTTGTCAAAACCTAAAACACAGAGAGGAGTTTTTAGTAATTTATTGCTAAATTACTAAAGAGTAAATTTATTACTAATTACTAAATTACTAAGAGTAATTTTTAGTAATTTACTATTTCCTAAAAAGAAGCAGTCAGATTCAAACTTAATATAATCCTTGCCAGGAATAAATTCTCATTAACACTCTCAGCTCAAATGAAAAATTATCATTTGAGTCCAAACTATTGGGTTGGCTAAAAAGTTTGTTCAAGTTTTTGCATAACATGGAAAATCCCAAATGAACTTTTTGGCTAACCCAATATTATAATTAGAAAAAAAAATCAGAATCTCACATATTTTATTTCCCTCTGAGATGTAAAGAAGATTAAGTATATCAACAAGAATAGTGCTGAAACAGAGTCCCCCTAAAACTAAGTTCCTCTGCAGAGTTTATGATTAACTTCTCTATCCAAATTTTATTTCCTGTCTAGTCCAATATCTGTTTCTCTCATGCCTGAGGAGAATCATAGAAAATGGGACTGAGACCAAGCAGGAACCTGTGAGGCCAGCCCAGGCATAAAAGTCTTTGAGTGTCTTCTGTCTCTTGTTTGTAGAAAAACGGCTTTCAGCCTCCTAGATCTTCCCTGAGTTCCAAAAGGCAGATTCAGTTACTAATTAGGAGACTGAGGAAATTAGAAAGGGCAAGGGAACTTGGTTCTGGTTCTTTGCAGGGGAGGAGAAGGGGTTGTGCATAACAGTTTGATACACATCTCTGAGTTCTACAAGAACTTAAGGCCCCTAGCCAGAAGGAGGACAGTAACTTTAGGCTGAGCATGTGGACCCAGGCTGGAGATTCCTAGAACAATGTTACCTTACCAACAGCCAACCAGCAGGGGTTACACACCTGGTAGCCTGCCCCCCAAATTCTGTTTGTAAAAATTTCTTCCCTGAAAACCATAGAGAGTTTGGGTCTATTTGTTGCTCTTGCATGATCCTTGCAATAAACGTTGCTCTGCTCCAAATTCTACAATTTTGGTTTGTCTGGCCTCATTGTGCATCAGGCACACAAACGGGTTCAACAAGAGTGCCTTGAAAATTAAATATGTGTATTTCTACCTATTTGGTATATGTGACTCATTCATAAACTCATAGTAAATATGAAAAGACTTCTTGATTGACTTTTGAAATTGTTTCCTAAATGATTAAGTCATTCCCTTTCAGGATGAAAAAATATATTCTGAATCTTAAAGAATCATAAAAGTAAAGTAATAAAATGGTACAGAAGTTCCTATGTCTGTAAAGAATAAAGAAGTTCCTACACCTAAATCCTTAATAATTTAAAAGATCAGAATTCCTGTGACAGAAGTATGGTTTAAAATAAACATTGCAACATTTGTAACAAACACAGCAGATAAAAGACCAATCCCCCTACAGTGCTTAAAAATTGAGAGAGAAAAAAAAAAAGGGCAAAAGATCTGAATATAGTCCAAGATAAACAAATGGGCCTTAAAATTGTGAAAAACCATCAACTTCATATAGGAAATGCAAATTGAAACTATATTGAGATCACCAATTTCCAGTTTTTAGATAAGCAAAAATTCAAAAGCTTGACAACATATTGTATAAGTGAGTGTGATGGGGAGAGGGACACCAGGCTCTTTAAACAATTCTGGTGGGATGCTAAATGGTGTGAGACCAATAGAAAGGAAATTAGCAATCCTTCACAAAACTACGTATGCATTAACTCTTTGATCAGACAAGTCTATTTCTAAGAATTTACTCTGAAGGTATACATCCAACAAAAAAACAAAAAACAGTTATTTACTGAGTCATTCATAATAGCAAACAAAACACAGGAGACTGGCTGAATAAATTCCAGTACATCCCCACAATGTATATAGAATGGAGATTTAGCACAATGGAAGTATCTGTTGTGGTTTTTTATTTTTAAAATGTGCTTTAAAAAAAAGGGAGAGTATGTCAAAACAGAAACACAAAGTTTCTTTAGTTCACTTTAAATGTCTTACTGAACAAAACTAACATACTACTGTAAATCAACTATACTCCAATAAAATTTTTTTAAATAAATAAAAGAACAACAAAAAATGTCTTACTGAACAAACTGGAGCAATTTGAGCATCCAGAAGATTATCAGTGATAGATTACAATTTATTGAATAAAAATAAAAATCTATAATCCCATAGTAATTTTTTCAAAACGATGGCAAAGACAAAGTAAATGCTCATATTCACCAAAAAATGTCAATTAGTAAATATGGAAGAAATGATAGAATTAAAAAACACTATTTGTAATGACATTATAACAACTGATTAAGGCAAGAATCAATGAATATTGAAACCATTTATGAAAAAGAATATTTACACAATCTCAACACACTACTTCATAGATAGCTTATAATCACAAAGGATAAATGTACCCTCACAATGGAAAGATCAAATTTAACATCACCAGTCAGGGAACAAATATCATGTACCACAACATCATAGAGAATTCTTAGCAAAAGTGTTTAATTTTAATCGACTCATGAAGAAACAGACAAATCCAAATGGAGGGACATTCTATGAAATGACTTGATAGTCAATATAACAATAAAACAACATATCAATGTCATGAAAGACCAAAAAGTTGCATGAACTATTCTCAAGCAGATAAAGGAAATATGACAACTAAATTAAATGTGTGATGCTGCACTGGGGGCTAGATTAAGAGAGCCATGGCAGTGCTAAAGAACATTACTGAAACAAATGGGAAAATTTGAATATATACAGGTATATATGTACATGTACTATGTGTGGATATATGTAACATACTATAGATATATTGTAATATATATATATAATATGCTGGTTTAGTCACTAAGTCATGTCCAACTCTTGCAACCCCATGGACTGTAGCCTGCCAGGCTCCTCTGTCCAAAAGATTCTCCAGGCAAGAATACTGGAGTGGGTTGCCATTTCCTTCTCCAGGGGATCTTCCCAACCCAGGAATCAAGCCCAGGCCTCCTGCACTGCAGGCAGATTCTTTCCCAATTGAGCTATAAGGGAAGCTATCTAATATACTACGGATACCATGTATACTATAGATATGGCAGGCATATACTAGGATATGCCTGCATAACACTAAAGAGAGGATGCTACATTCAACCATCACTGCAGTCACCTCCAGTGGTTAACCCTGAGGGGAACTTAGAACAGCGATAAATAAGCTGCCAGTCATCAAGCCATCAGCCTCTGCAGACACGCCCAATGGTGTACCCTGAGGGGATTCAGGATGGAGATAAAAAAGGACCTTAGATAGTTAAGGGCCAGAACAAAAGAACAATTTCATTAAGCCCAGATTCCAGTATCTTCCCCAAGAAAAGAAAAAATTTATCTTCCTAAATTTATTAACTTGAGATGTCTGGATTTTCTTAAATTAGCATTAATCTTTTGATGTTCTGATTACCTGGAGTTTTGTGGATTGTTTTTTTTCTTTTGCAGAAACTCTTATACTTATCCTGGCTCCCCTTTACCTCCTCAGAACAGTCCCTCAGAGATATTTGAGAGGCTGTCTCCCTGGCTTAAGTCCTCAGTATGTCCACTGAATAAAACACAATTCTCAACATTTAGGATGTGCATTTTTTTAGTCGATAGAACAAAATCATATATATTATATATATAGCATACAGGCAATTCTCATTACTACTGGTAGTTATGTTCTATAAAGTCACCACTAAGATTACATTGTTCTTTAATCAATAAGTTGTGTCTGACTCTTTTGTGACTCCATGGACTATAGCCCACTGGGCTCCTCTGTCCAAGGGATTTCCCAGGCAAAAATACTGGAGTGGGCTGCTGTTTCCTTCCCCAACAGATCTTCCCAACCCAGTTATTGAACATAAGACTCCTGAATTGGCATGTGGATTCTTTACCACTGAGCCACCAAGGAAGTCCTAACACTGCCTTAGCAAGTGCTGTATCCATTACCAACTAACTGCTCCTGTGAAAATACAGGGTTAGGTTTCTGTGAGGCTCTGGTCACAAACTTTTCATCAACAAATCATAAGTAACTCTGTTGTATGTGTTTGTTTAAAGACACATTAATTAATACATATTGTTGATTCATTAACAATGAACTTAGGGCAAAGAGTACTATAATTCATATCTAAATATTCATTGGAAGGACTGATGCTGAAGGTGAAGCTACAATACTTTAGCCACTTGATGTGAAGAAATGAGTTATTAGAAAAGACCTTGATGCTGAGAAAGACTGAAGGCAAAGAGAAAAGGGAGCGGCAGAGGATGAGATAGTGTCACTGACTCAATGAACATGAATCTGAGAGAATTACAGGAGACAACGAAGAACAGGCAAGCCTGGCGGGCTGTAGTCCACGGGGTCACAGAGTTGGACACAACTAGTGACTGGACAACAAACAGTAACAAATGAAGCTCATCTAACATATTTTCTCTATAAAGTATATTCCAGGTTTCTTATACTGAGGAAGACTTGACGATACTCAGGAAGATAACTGGGGACCCTTTTAACTATTGAAGTCATGAACAAAAAGCACAAAAATGCAAAACGTGTGACATTCAATATATCACACAAAGGATGCAGTATGTTTACAGTATTTGATGTGAAACAAGACGTATCCAGCAGCACCTTGTTTGATCTCATCTGAGAACATGTGTATTGATGTATGAGTTAGGCAATTCAAATTTTTTGCCACTCTGTACATGTGAATGGCCATCAATGACCAGAAAAGCACTGAAAGTTATTGATGTGGAAGGGTAAAAATAAATTTAATGAGTTGGTAAACGTGCAAACATAGAATCTGTTAAGTAAAGAGGATCAACTCTATATTCAATATTATACTTTCTGACCATGGTAACTGCATTACAGTTATACAGGATAATGTTCTTGTTCTTAGTAGACAAATGTCAGAGTATTCATGAAATGCATGACACCTCCAAATTATTCTGAAATACTTTTTTCAAAAGTCTATTTGTGGATGTTGATTGTATTACCTTTTTAACTTATCGATCAGTTTTCAAATTTAAAAAAAATTTAGGAAAAGATACATCAACTTTATTTTTGGCTTGGTTTCAAGTAACTATTTACAATGTAAGACTAATTGACAAATTCATTAACTGACAGTAGGACACCAAGCCAGAACACAGATAAATATTAGCAGCTAATTACCTTGACAACTTAAATGAAGTAAATACTTAAATTTAAATAAGTATTACAGTCACTTCATCTAAGTCCTGGGGTCACAAACAAAACAAGGGTTTGCTGAGTACCATACAGTACTCCACTGTAGGTCTTATCTGTTGTTGATCAGTCACTCAGTTGTGTCCTACTCTCTGCAGGACTCCAGGCTTCCCTGGCCATTAATGCACATTTAATGAGGGTCAAATAAAAAAAGAGGAGAGTCATTGTACCTACATTAACCAAAGCCAATGGACAATAAAAATTGTGTGTAAAACATGTTAAACTTTTTCATTCCTCTCTCCAAGTATAAGACACTGAGATCTGCTCAATTAAAGTATAAGAAATAACATAGAGAATAATAAATGTAAAGCTTTTAAACAAGATAGAATCATAGACTTTAATGTCGACATATATTTCAGCATAATTTACCAAGTAGCATATATTTCAGCATGATTTACCAAGTAGCTAAGTACATATAAGTACACACAATGTATGCTAGGTCTTTCACAGTTTTAATCTGACAGGTCTTTGACTTTAGTCACCTTCAGTAGACATTATTAACAATTTGATTTATCTCTATTTAACAGGTTTATGCATAGCTTCAAAAACAAAAGCAGGAATCTCATTCAATATACTAATGTGTGTTGGCATATATCACTCAAAAATGGAAAGAAATTTCTTAATTAATCAGAGTAACTATTAAAATAATTAGTAAAAACTGAAGTCCTTTCCACTGAACAAATCTGTTCTCTCTGAAAAAATATCTTCATTTCAGATGGCCCACTCCAATTTATTCTCTCTCTAGTATTCCACACCTTAATAACATCACTATCCACCCACACCTAGTTGATCACTATCCACCACATGTTGATCACCTAGTTTATCAAGTCAAAATCTAACATTTCTCTTTCCTTAATCCACTATATAAGAAAGTGGAAATACTAACAAAGGTAATGCCAAAGAATGCTCAAACTACCTCACAACTGTGGCTCAGATCATGAACTCCTTATTGCCAAATTCAGACTTAAACTGAAGAAAGTAGGGAAAACCACTAAACCATTCAGGTACAACCTAAATCAAATCCCTTATGATTATACAGTGAAAGTGAGAAATAGATTTAAGGGACTAGATCTGATAGACAGAATGCCTGATGAACTATGGATGGAGGTTCATGACACTGCACAGGAGACAGGAAGTAAAACCATCCCCAAGAAAAAGAAATGCAAAAAAGCAAAATGGCTGTCTAAGGAGGCCTTACAAATAGCTGTGAAAAGAAGAAAAGCCAAAAGCAAAGAAGAAAAGTAAAGATATACCCATTTGAATGCAGAGTTCCAAAGAATAGCAAGGAGAGATAAGAAAGCTTTCCTCAGAGATCAGTCAAATAGAGGGAAACAATAGAATGGGAAAGACTACAGCTCTCTTCAAGAAAATCAGAGATACCAAAGGAACATTTCATGCAAAGATGGGCTCGATAAAGGACAAAAATGGTATGGACCTAACAGAAGCAGAAGATATTAAGAGGAGGTGTCAAGAATACACAGAAGAACTGTACAAAAAAGATCTTCACAACCCAGATAATCACAATGGTGTGATCACTCACCTATAGCCAGACATCCTGCCATGTGAAGTCAAGTGGACCTTAAGAAGCATCACTACAAACAAAGCTAGTGGAGAGGATAGAATTCCAGTTAAGTTATTTCAAATCCTAAAAGATGATGCTGTGAAAGTGCTGCATTCAATATGCCAGCAAATTTGGAAAACTCAGCAGTGACCACAGAACTGGAAAATGTCCATTTTCATTCCAATCTGTAGGAAAGGCAATGCCAAAGAATGCTCAACTACCACACAATTGCACTCATATCACATGCTAGCAAAGTAATGCTCAAAATTCTTGAAGCCAGGCTTCAACAATACATAAACCGTATCTAGATATTCAAGCTGGTTTTAGAAAAGGCAGAGGAACCAGAGATCAAACTGCCAACATCCGCTGAATCATCGAAAAAGCAAGAGGGTTCCAGAATAACATGTATTTCTACTTTATTGACTATGCCAAAGCCTTTGACTGTGTGGATCACAATAAACCGTGGAAAATTCTGAAAGAGATGAGAATACCAGACCACGTGACCTGCCTCTTGAGAAACCTGTATGCAGGTCAGGAAGCAATACTTAGAACTGGACATGGAACAACCTGGTTCCAAATAGGAAAAGGAGTATGTCAAGGCTGTATATTGTCACCCTGCTTATTTAACTTATATACATCATGAGGAAGGCTGGGCTGGATGAAGCACAAGCTGGAATCAAGACTGTTGGGAGAAATATCAATTACCTCAGATATGCCGATAACACCACCCTTATAGGATAAAGTGAAGAAGAACTAAAGAACTTCGTGATGAAAGTGAAAGAGGAGAGTGAAAAAGTTGGCTTAAAGCTCAACATTCAGAAAACGAAGATCATGGCATCAGGTCCCATCACTTCATGGAAAATAGATGAAGAAGCAGTGGAAACAGTGGCAGATTTTATTTTTCTGGGCTCCAAAATCACTGTAGATGGTGACTGCAGCCATGAAATTAAAAGACGCTTACTCCTTGGAAGAAAAGTTATTAACAACCCAGACAGCATGTTAAAAAGTAGAGACATTTCTTTGTCCACAAAGGTCTGTCTAGTCAAGGCTATGGTTTTTCCAGGAGTCATGTATGGATATGAGAGTTGGACTATGGAGAAAGCTGAGAACCGAAATATTGATGCTTTTGACCTGTGGTCTTGGAGAAGACTCTTGAGAATCCCTTGGACTGCAAGGCGATCCAACCAGTCCATCCTAAAGGAAATCAGTCCTGAATGTGCATTAGAAGGCCTGATATTGAAGCTGAAACTCCAATACTTTAGCCACCTGATTGGAAACATACTACTCACTGGAAAAGACCCTGATGCTAGAGAAGACCGAAGGCAGGAGGAGCAGGAGTGACAGGATGAGATGGTTGGATGGCATCATCAACTCAATGTACATGATTTTCTGCAAACTCCAGGAGATGGTGAAGGACAGGGAAGCCTCGTATGCTGTAGTCCATGGCACAGCAAAGAGTCGGACAGGACTTAGTTCTGAACTGAACTTCTCTAATTAATAAATAATTGTTGAACGAAGTGTATTATGTATATACAGTTAGTAATTTTATCAAAGGCTGTAATTTATTTTTAATGTGGAAATGGGTCAATGCAATCAATAGAGAGGCATGCTACTGGAGGTAAACAGCAATAACGTGTCAATTTAAGAAAAACTAGATGGACAGGTGCAAACAGTTATAAATTTTAAAAACTGGAAATATTTTCTAATGTATGCTTTCCTTGGATTAATAGAAAACACCATTCCGAAAATGGATTTCCATTCTTGGATTTCAGAAACACCTAAAACTAATGGCCAAAAGAGATGGACGTTGGCAGAGTAACAATATGAAATGAATATAAATGATATTTTAAAATACAATTAGCAACAAATGTGAAAGTGAACTAGCTATAACGTCCATCACTCTGCTAATCATCAGGTTACTGTCACTAATCTCGCTGGCCAAGCACGTATCTCTTTCTTTGTGCATCATGTTATACACAACACTTCTAAAACTTTAAGCTTGGTCCAGGAGTGTCCAGATAGAAGATGTTAGCTCTTCAATGTCTTAGTAAAAATCACCTCTCCCCAAATTCACCCTACTCCTCTCTAAGGCACTGAATACAGAAACTTCTTGCCTTCTTTTACTCATACTTATTGAGCACCTACTATGTAACAGGTAATTTACTAAGTGTTGAGGAAACTAAAACGAAATTGTCGTTGTCCCAAATAAGTTAGAATCTAATAGTGAGCAACATGCAAACACAAACATGTAATTGCTGCTGCTGCTGCTGCTAAGTCGCTTAAGTCATGTCCGACTGTGTGTGACCCCATAGACAGCAGCCCACCAGGCTCCCCCGGCCTTGGGAATCTCCAGGCAAGAAAACTGGAGTGGGCTGCCATTTCCTTCTCCAGTGCATGAAAGGAAAAGTCAAGTGAATTCGCTCATTTGTGTCTGACTCTTAGCGACCCCATGGACTATAGCCTACCAGGCTCCTCCGTCCATGGGATTTTCCAGGCGAGAGTACCAGAGTGGGTTGCCATTGCCTTCTCCACATAGTAACTGAGTTATCCATAAAATATAAGAACATGGGGAAGGAATGCCTACATTTACCTAGAGGAAATTAGTGATTATTACAGATTATTTCAGATGAAGCTGAAGATTCAATACTTTGGCCACCTGATGCAAAGGACTGACTCACTGGGAAAGACCCTGATCCTGGGAAAGACTGAGGGCAGGAGGAAAAGGGGATGACAGAGGATGAGATGGTTGGATGGCATCACTGACTCAAGAGACACGAGTTTGAGCAGGCTCTGGGAGTTGGTGAGGACAGGGAAGCCTGGCATGCTGCAGTGCATGGGGTCTCAAAGAGTTGGACATGACTGAGCAACTGAACTGAACAGATAAGAGTTGAGGCTCAAAGGATGAAATTAAACTTGCCAAGTAGGTAGGAGGTGCATGGGAAAGAACATACCACTAACCGAGAAAAGTAGAAGAAAAGCATAGAAGAAACAAATAACATTTTATGCTCTAAGAACTAAAGGTAGCTGGATGAAGCCAAATCAAAGTTTTGCATATATTCAGGATTTCTTTAACAGGATGCTCCTAGGCTACCAGAGGACTAACTTCCTTCTGTTTCATCTATACCATAAGAAGGACTTTTGGGAGTCCTCATGGTATAGACAGTCCCAGAATATTGTATAAAGTCTCCTACAGGAATCCATACATGATTGGGATCCTGAGCTTTGTTTCTATTTACCTTGACCTTCAAGGCCACCAAAACTGAAGTTTAGATATAAGACTGACAAATATCTTCAGGGTAAAAGTTATCATGCTCACTTCTCTGGATTCACCTTTTTCCCTTCCATTTTGTATAATTTTATTTATTCACTTTTGGCTATGCTGGGTCTTCGCTGCTGGGTGGGCTTTTCTCCAGCTGTGGAGCGCAAGGGCCACTGTTCAGTTGCAATGCACAGGCTTCTCACTGTGGTGGCTTCTCTTGTTGCGGAGCACAGGCTCTAGCGTGCATGGGCTCAGTGTTGCCCCTCCCAGGCTCTAGAACACAGGCTCAAGAGTTGTGGCTTAAGGGCTTAGTTGCTCCACAGCACATGGAATCCTCCCAGATCAGGGATTGAACTCATGTCTCCTGCACTGGCAGGTGGATTCTTTACCACCGAGCCACTAGGGAAGACTTCCCTTCTATTTCAGACTGATAATTCTTTACTATCAAAATAGTCTTTTGTTACTTTTAGTATAATTTTTTAATCAAGTATTTTTGAGTTCATTTCAGTAGGAGAATTGGTCCAAAGAAACTAGCCTGTAACTTTAAGGGGGAAAGCCTTTGTATATATATATTATATATATATATAATATAGATATATTATCATAGATCTCAAATATATATATATATATACATAAAATATATATTTAAGTGTTCCTTATTAATGGCATCATATCTTAATTATATATATCATAGATTTCTAATACATTATATTTATATATATTTGAGATCTATGATATATATAATTAAGATATGATGCCATTACTAAGGAACAATTAAATCTATTTTTTTAAAGTTTTAAAAATTTTATATGCCATAAATTAATTTTTCCATCAACTCACAGGATGTAAAAATAGAGTGGGACTATAAGAACAGGTAATATCTGACTCAAGATCAAAAAACTTTACTTTCCCATGTAATGAATTATCAGTGCTTCAAAACAATAATATTCCTATATGACAGCAAATTTAGATATATTAAAACCACTATAAGAAAACTATAAAGTCTTTTTATACTTAAAATCTATTAAAGTATTATCTGTTAGTCATTTCTCAAATTGAAAAGAGTAATCACTTTAAAGGGAAAATAAAATCTTTTAAAAATTACTCCAATAGGTATATTCACAAAATAATTGAAAGCAGGGGCTTGGAGAGATATTTGTACTGTTATGCTCATAGCAGCATTATTCACAATAGCCAAAAAGGTGGAAATAACCCAAGTGTCCACTGGCAGATGAAAGCATAAGCAAAATGTGATATATACATACAATGTCAGCTTTAAAAAGAAAAGAAATCCTGACACATGGATGAACCTTAAGGACCTTACTCTAAGTAAAATAAACCAGTCATATAAGGACAAATACTGTATACAAACACTTATATGAGGTACCTGGAATAGACAAATTCAAGGAGATAGAAAATAGAATAATGGTTGCCATGCGCTGGAGAAGGGAAGAATGGAGCGTTACTGCTTAATGAGCAGGGTCAGCTTTGCAAGACTGGAGTTTTATGGCTCAATGATTGTGATGATATCACAATAATATGAATCAACTTAATGCTGGTACACTGAACTCTAGAAAATGGTTAACAAGCTGAATTTTATGTAATGTATATTTTCACAATTTTTATTTTAAAAAGTAAAGCTCTATATTTAAAAAAAAAATTATTCCATTGGTATCTAGATGAGTGATTTTGAGTGATTTAAATACTATAAACATTAAACTTCTGATGTGTGCTGCATGCTGTCACTTCACTTGTGTCCGACTCTTTGCGACCCCATGGACTGTAGCCCACCAGGCTCCTCTATCAACTCTCCAGGCAGGAATACTGGAGTGGGTAGCCATTCCCTTCTCCAGAGGATCTTCCTGCCCTAGGAACTGAATCTGGGTCTCCCTCATTGCAGGCAGATTCTTTATCTGAGTCACCAGGGAAGGCCCAATTTCTGATTGTGATAATCCAAAAGTATTCCACATATACATTATTCTAGGAAGTTTTGTCTGTTGTAAGAAAAAGGTTCTTTGAGTAATTGCAAGCTAAGACAATCAGGATTTGGAAACAACTTTCCCTCTGCTAAGTTAGGACAGTTAAGTAAAGCTATCTCTCCTTTAATGAAGAAGAGCCTCAATACGAACCTCTTTTTAGGCTGTAGAACCACAAACATTTATTTAATTATCTAAACTATTTAAATGTAGAAAAAAATTTTTTAAATGAACCATTTATTCTGTAAGATTGCTAATATTAAAACTTTAGTCTGACAATCTACAATGTTCTCATTCACATAAAGTATCTGTATACCTACTTACTTTATATAAGTCAGAAAAACAGCCAATAAAAATTAGAACATAATCCTAATTAAAACTCAGTATAATATCCCAGTTTACTGAATTGGATGTTATATGAGCATTTTATTAGAACCTAGCCACTGTGTGTAAACTGATAAAATTCAGTTTCATAAAATGCTTGGCTGATTCTGTGATTATAAGATTAGAGTCTGTGAGCATAAAAGAAAAAAAAATCAACCATGAAGAATGGTTTATTGAAATATCATTTTTTGCAATTTTATCCACATGAATAAATGAAGCATATTTAAATTTTCTAGAGTTGAATGAAACCTAATGTTTTCCTAAAGATATTAAGTAACTGCATGCAATAACTTCCAAATTATGTAACAAACTTTAGCAAAATAACAACATTCTTTGCAAAAGCCCACTTCATGATTATGCACTATTTGATTTCTAGCTACTTTTTTTTTCTCATTAAGTTGTAGATTTTTAAAAACCACTTTACCTTTCTGCTGTAAGGATTACTAATTACTAGCTTGGTGTCATCTGAGCCAGATAAAATATATTCTCCAGTCTCATTCCAACAGATTGTATTAACCTAAGAAGAAAGAAAAAGAAGAAATTTAAGCAAACTTAAAGTAATAATAAGTATGCCATCTTCAATTAGCTAATAGTTCAGAATTTTATATCACTAGATAGCATATTCAAAAGCAGAGACATTGCCAACAAAGGTCTGTCTAGTCAAGGCTATGGTTTTTCCAATGGTCATGTATGGATGTGAAAGTTGGACTGTGAAGAAGGCTGAGCACCGAAGAATTGATGGTTTCGAACTGTGGTGTTGGAAAAGACTCTTGAGAGTCCCTTGGACTGCAAGGAAATCCAACTAGTCCATTCTAAAGGAGATCAGTCCTGGGTGTTCTTTGGAAGGACTGATGCTAAAGCTGAAACTCCAGTACTTTGGCCACCTCATGCAAAGAGTTGACTCATTGGAAAAGACTCTGATGCTGGGAGGGATTGGGGGCAGGAGGAGAAGGAGAAGACAGAGGATGAGATGGCTGGACGGCATCACCAACTCGATGGACGTGAGTTTGGGTGAACTCCGGGAGTTGATGATGGACAGGGAGGCCTGGCGTGCTGCAATTCATGGGGTCGCAAAGAGTCGGACACGACTGAGCAACTGAACAGAATGAGCTCACATCTATGGTAAATAATATTTACCAGTTTACTTATTGAAAATATATACTGAGTACCATTTAGCAAACACAATGTTCTATTAATTTATAAAGACTCATAAATTAAGTATGAGTCTTTCTTAAGTTTTATTTAAATTTATTTTAAATAGTCCATTTTATATACAGGGATATAAAACCAAGTCACCTAAAAAGGAATTAGAAAAACTCACTAAAGAGCTATAGCAATTAAGGCTGTGTGGTACTGTCACGATCACAAACATGTATATAAATCAGTGGCATAGAACTGAGTCCAGAAATAACCCTTGTATTTATGGTCAGATAATTCTTCACAAGGGGGCTAACTAAGACAATTGAATGGAGAAAGAATAATCTTTTCAACAAATGGTGCAGTAACCAGTAGATATACACAAGCAAAAGAACAAATCTGGATCCCTACTTCACATCATATACAAAAAGTAACTAAAAATGATCAAAGATTTAAATATAAGAACCAAAACTTTAAAACTCTTAGAAGGAAACAGGTCTCAATCTTCCTGAAAACTAAAACCACAATAACCACTTCACATTCATTAAGATGGCTATAATAATTTAAGAAAAAACATAGAATATAAGAAGAAAATGCCAAGAAATTGGAACTCTGATACATTTCTGGTAGGTATGCATTACAGTACAACTATTTGGAAAGCAGTTTGGAAGTATGTCAAAAACTGAAACAGTTACCCTATGAGCCAGGAATTCTATAACACAATGTAGAATTTTCAGAGAACTGAAACATATCACATAAAATCTTAAACACAAAAGTTCATAGCTGCATTATTCACAACAGGCAAAAAGGGAAGTGAAGTAATTCAAATGTCTACCAACTCATACTGAGTGAAGTAAGTCAGACAGAGAAGGAGAACTATCTTATGATATCCCTTATACGTGGAATCTAAAAAGAAATGATACAAATGAACTTACTTACAAAACAGAAAGAGATTCACAGACTCAGAAAATAAACTTAAGGTTGCCAGGAGGAAGGGAGTTTCAGAAGGTCATGTACAGCTTGCTATACTCAAAATGGGTAACCAACAAGAACCTACTGTATAGCACATGGAAGTCTACTCAATGTTATGTGCCAGCCTGGATAGGATGGGGGTATGCGGGTGAATGGATACACATATATGTATGGCTGAGTCCCTTTGTTATTCAACTGAAACTACCACAACATTGTTAATCAACTATGCTGCTGCTGCTGCTTAGTCACGTAGACAGCAGCCCAACAGGCTCCTCTGTCCCTGGGATTCTCCAGGCAAGAATACTGGAGTGGGTTGCCATTTCCTTCTCCAATGCATGAAAGTAAAAAGTGAAAGTGAAGTCACTTAGTCATGTCCGACTCTTAGCGACCCCATGGACTGTAGCCTACCAGGCTCCTCCGTCCATGGGATTTTCCAGGCAAGAGTACTGGAGTAGGTTGCCATTGCCTTCTCCATAATCAACTATAACCCAATACAAATAAAAAGTTTTGACGTTTGGGAAAAAAAGATATTTTTCGCCCCTATCAAAAAAGTGACTAATTAATTTCCTAATAAAATATCCATACAATGAAGTACTACTCAGCCATAAAAAGAAATAATACATGGTGCAACATGGATGAACCTTAAAAATATTACAGCAAGTAAAAGAAGCCAGTCTGAAAGGCTACAAATTATATGGTTCATTTACATTAAAATTACAAAATAAGCTTATCTAGAGAGACCAGAAAGCAGATTTAGTGACTGCCAAGAGCTGGCAGAGGGGGAATGGGTGTGACTGATAACTGGTATGGGCTTTCTCTTTTGGATGGTGAAAATATACTGGAATTAGGTAGTGGTGACTGCTATACAACTTTATGAATATAGTAAAAAGGCAATGAACCAAACACTTGAAACAGATGAATTTTTATGGAATGTGAACTATATCTAAGTAGTTTCAAAAAAATTACTGAATTTCACTTTTCAGTCAAGATGGAATAACAAGAACCAGATTTACTATTACATCTGAAACAACCAAAAAACAGCAGAATATACATTCTTTTTAAGTACACATGAAATATTTACCAATACAGAAAACATTTACTTAGGGGCCATAAAATAAATCTCAATATATTTAAAAGACTTCAAGTTCCACATAAACATGTTCTGTATCCAAAACAGAATTAAATTAGAAATCACTAACACAAAGAAATATTTGAAAACTATAAAATAACAGATGGTCAAAAAAGAAAGCACAGAATTACAAAATATTTTTAACTTTTTTTTCCTTTTATTAAAGCAAAACATATCTCAATTTATGGATTGCAGGTAACACAGTGCTTAAAAGCAAATTTATAGCACAAAAACACCTATATTAGAAAGATAAAGGTACTATAACAATGACTTTTGCTTCCACTCTAAAAGCTATAACAAGGAGACCAATGAAATCAAAAGTCAAAAGACAGTTGGAAATAATGAATATAAGAGCAGAAATCAATGAAAAAGAAAACAGGAAAACACAGAAAACTGATAAAACCAGAAACTGGTGCTTTGAAAAAACAAATAAAATTATGCACCTCTACTCAGATTAATCAAGAAAAAGAAGGGGTGGAGGAACTTATTATCAATATCAAAAATGAGAGCAGTAACACATAACATCATTATGAATACTTGAGCATGTAATATAATACCATGAACAACTTTATACAATAAATTCAATGACAGAGAGAGCCAACAAAAGCCTTGAAACATATATACCAAACAAAATTTACTCAAGACGTTGTCCATTTTTCTTAAACTGTAGTCAGAATTTTCACCAAAGAAAAGAGCCCAGACTGCTCTACTGGTGAAATCTGCTGAATATTTATTTTAAATAATGAAAATTTTGTACCAACTCTTCCAGAAAATTAAAGAGGATAGTATACTTCCAAACTCACTGGCACAAGATGATGGACCGATATCCTTAATGTACACACAAAAATTCTAAAACAATTTTAGCAAACTGAATAAAACAGTGTAAGAAAATAGATAACACATCACGACTCAAGGAGATTTATCTCTAAAATGCAAGAACAGTTTGACACTCAAATCAATACAACCCATGGTATTAACAAACAGAAACAGAAAATCATATGATCACTGCAATAAATGCAGAACAGACATTTGAAAAATATCCAAGTAACAATTCATAATAGGAGCTCTCAGCAAAATTGAAAGGAACTTTCTTCAATCTGACAATGAATATTTATTAAAAAACAATCATACTAAATAATGAAAGCCTGGATGCTTTCCCTCTACGATTAGAATAAGATAAGGAAGTTGGCTCTCACCACTTCTGTTCAACATTGTCTAGAATTTGAGAGAGTACAATAAGATAAGAAAAAAAATAAAAGGAAATTAGACAGAAAAGAAGTAAAATATATTCTCAGATGACATGACTGTTTATGTAGAATAATAAAGCTGGCTTAAAGCTCAACATTTGGAAAACAAAGATCATGGCATCAGACCCATCACTATATGACAAATAGATGGAGAAACAGTGGAAAGAGTGGCAGACTTTATTTTGGGGGGCTCCAAAATCACTGCAGATGGTGACTGCAGCCATGAAATTAAAAGATGCTTACTCCTTGGGAGAAAAGTTATGACCAACCTAGACGGCATATTAAAAAGTAGAAACGTTACTTTGCCAACAAAGGTCCATTTAGTCAAGGCTATGGTTTTTCCAGTAGTCATGTATGGATGTGAGAGTTGGACTATAAAGAAAGCTGAGCACCAAGGAATTGATGCTTTTGAACTGTGGTGTTGGGGAAGACTCTTGAGAGTCCCTTGGACTGCAAGGAGATCCAACCAGTCCGTCCTAAAGGAAATCAGTCCTGAATATTCACTGGCAGGACTGATGTTGAAGCTGAAACTCCAGTACTTTGGCCACCTGATGCAAAAAACTGACTCATTTGAAAAGACCCTGATGCTAGGAAAGATTGAAGGTGGGAGGAGAAGGGGATGACAGAGGATGAGATGGTTGGAGGACATCACTGACTCAATGGACATGAGCGCCAGGAATCAGTGATGGACAGGGAGGCCTGGCCTGCTGTCCATGGGGTCACAAAGAGTCAGACATGACTGAGCGACTGAACTGAGAGATTCATAAAAAAGGGGAATGGACTAACAAGTAAGTTTAGGAAGTTTGATGGACACAGATGAACACCATACTCCCTTGGTATCCATGAGGATGAGTTCCAGGAGAACCTAACAAATACAAATCTGTGATGCTCAAGTCCCTTACACAAAATGGAACAATACAGTCAACCCTCAGTATCCATAGATGAGAAACTTGTGGACATGGAGGGATGACCATATGTAAAAACAGACAACATGAGGGATTAAAACCACATTTTAGAGACTTGCCTGGCAATCCAGTGATTAAGATTTTGCCTTCCAATGCAGAAGGCATGGGATTGATCCCTGGTTGGGAAGCTAAGATTCTACATGCCTCACAGCCAAAACATAAAACATAAAACAGAAGCAATATTGTAACAAATTCAATAAAGATTTTTTAAATGGTCTACATCAAAAAAAAAAAACACATTTTGATATCACATTTTGGATATCTACTTGTTGTTCAGTCACTAAGTCGCGTCCAACTCTTTGCAACCCCATGAACTGCAGCACACCAGGCTTCCCTGTCCTTCACTATCTCCCAGAGTTTGCTCGAACTCATATTCATTGAGTTGGTGATGCCATCCAGCCATCTCAGCCTCTGTTACTACCTTCTCCCCTTGCCTTCAATTTTTCCTCACATTAGTCTTTTCCAACCAGTTGGCTCTTTGCATCAGGTGGCCAAAGTATTGGAACTTCAGCTTCAGCATCAGTCCTTTCAATGAACATTCTGGGTTGATGTCCATTACAATTGACTGGTTTCAGATCTCCGTGCTGTCCAAGGAATTCTCAAGTCTTGTCTAGCACCACAATTTGAAAGCACTCAGCATTCAGTTCTTCAGCATTCAACTTTCTTTAGGGTCCTACTCTCACATCCGTGTATGACTACTGAAAAAACAAAGCTTTGATTACACAGTCCTTTGCCAGCAAGGTGATGTCTCTGCTTTTTAATATAGTGTCTAGGTTTGTCATAGCTTTTCTTCCAAGGAGCAATTGTTTTTTAATTTCACAGCTGCAGTCACCATCCATAATGACTTCAGAGCCCAAGAAAATAAAGTCTCACTACTTCCTTTTTTTCCCCATCTATTTGCCATGAAGTGATGGGACTATTGAGCTTGCTGCTAAGTCACTTCAGTCATGTGCAATTCTGTGCAACCCCATACACGGCAGCCCCCCAGGCTCCCCCGTCCCTGGGATTCTCCAGGCAAGAACACTGGAGTGGGTTGCCATTTCCTTCTCCAGTGCATGAAAGTGAAAAGTGAAAGTGAAGTCGCTCAGTCATGTCCAACTCTTCAAGACCCCATGGACTGCAGCCCACCAGGCTCCTCCGTCCATGGGATTTGCCAGGCAAGAGTACTGCAGTGGGGCGCCATTGCCTTCTCCAACTACTGAACTTAAAGCCCACTTTTTCACTCTTCTTTCACCACCATCAACAGGCTCTTTATTCCTCTTTGCTTTCTGCCATTAGAGTGGCATCATCTTGATATCTGAGGTTGTTGATATTTCTCCCGGCAATTTTGATTCCAGCTTGTGAGTCTGCCAACCCGACATTTTGCATGATGTACTCTGCGTATACGTTGAATAAGCAGGGTGACAATATACAGCCTTGAGGTACTCCTTTCCCAATCTGGAACCGGTTCCTTGTTCATGTCTGGTCCTAACTGTTACTTTTTGTCCTGAATATAGGTTTCTCAGGAGGCAGATAAAGTGGTCTGATATTCTCATCTCTTTAAGAATATTCCAGTTTGTTGTGATCCACACAGTCAAAGGCCTTAGTGCAGTCAATGAAGCAAATGTAGACGTGTTTTGGAATTCCCCTGCTTTTTCTATGAGATTCAGTGGACTTTGGCAATTTGAACTCTGGTTCCTCTGCATTTTCTAAAACTAGGTTTTACATGTGGAAGTTCTCGGTTTATATACTATTGAAGCCTAATTGAAGGATTTGAGTACTACCTTGCTAGTATGTGATATGAGTGCAACTATACAGTAGTTTGAGCATTCTTTGGCATTGCCTTTCTTTGGGATTGGAATGAAAACTGACCTTTTCCAGTTCTGTGGCCATTGTTGAGTTTTCCAAGTTTGCTGGCATATTGAATGCAGCACTTTAACTGCATCATCTTTTAGGATTTTAAATAGCTCAGCTAGAAATCCATCACTTCCTCTAGCTTTGTTCGTAGTAATGCTTCCTAAGATGCACTTGACTTCACACTCCAGGATGTCTGCCTCTAGTATCTACTAGAATGTCTAAAATTTTTAAAACAATGAGTATATCAGGTTTGAAGGAAGAAAGCTACAACAGTATAATAGTAGCAAACTTCAACATACCACATAAACAATGGATAAATCATACTGACAGAAAGTCAAAAAGGAAACATTAGACTTGAAATATTTAGATCAAATGAATCTAATACATATAGAGAGAATAGTTGATCCAACAGCAGCAGAACATTCTTCTTAAGTGCACACAGAACACTCTCCAAGATAAATCATATTAGATCACAGAACACATACTAGCAAATTTTAAAGAATAAATCATACCAAGTATCTTTTCTGACCACAATGCTATGAAAATAGAAATCAAAAGGAAGAAAACTGAAAATTTGACCAACATGTGGAAGTTAAATAACACACTCCTGGACAACCGGATCATCAAAGAAAAAAAAAAAATCAAAAATATCTTGAATCAAGTGAAAATAGAAATAAAACATATGGGATGCAGCAAAAGTAATTCTAAGCAGGAAGTTCACAGCAATCCATGCCTACATTAGGAAAAGAAAAAAAAAGAAACCATCTAAATTTACACACTGAAGAATTAGAAAAGAAAAACAAAGTCCAAAGCTGGCAGAAGGAAGGAGACGACAAATATCAGAGCAAAGAGGAGTGCTGTTGCCAGCGACCCTATCCAGTCTGTGAGCCACTGTTGACCCATGCCTCCACAGGAGACCCTCCAACACTAGCAGAGGATGCTATAATATCCTTCATGGTATCTGTGGCAACTGTACTTGTAACTGGAGGATTTATTTGAGCTTTGTCACAAAGAGCCAGCACCCTCATCTCACAGTAGAGTTCAGGCCAGAGATCTAGGGCTTCTTATACCCATGGCCTCAAGAGAACTGGATTTTACCATCACAGTGCCTGTGAACATCAAAGCAACCTCAGCCTGGCGAGCCTCCCTTTTCAGCAACAAGCTTCCTTGGAACAAGCCAATACCTTTCCAAGAAAATCAACCTTCAGGAACTCAACTTTCCATCCTTTCCTGCAAAGTCCACCACTTCCCATGGAAACTGAGTCATCTGGTGACTCTCCCTTCTTCCAATATCTCCTTCACCATCAACACTTTCCACAGTCTGGGCCATCCTGATTTCCAACGGTACAATAATAGTCTTCGGATTGGCCTTTCAACACCACCCTCACCAGCCTAAATCAATCATAAAGGTTTTCCCCGAATCCTAAGTAGGATTTCTTAACTTTTTTATCTTTTACTGAAAGGAAATCACAAATAGGCTAAACAGAATTTTGAGGATATAGCCTAAATGCCTAATGAGTTTCCAAGCTAAAATGTGCACACACTAGTTGGACATGAAGTGAAAGTGAAAGTCACTCAGTCATGTCCAACTCTCTGTAACTCCATGGACTACAAGTCCATGGAATTCTCCAGGACAGAATACTGGAGTCGGTAGCTATTCCTTTCTCTAGGGGATCTTCCCAACCCAGCAATCAAACCCAGGTCTCCTGTATCACAGGCAGATTCTTTACCAGCTGAGCCACCAGGGAAGTCCAGGAATACTGGAGTGGGTAGTCTATTCCTTCTCCAAGGGATTTTCCTGACCCAGGAATCAAACGGGGGTGTTCTCCATTGCAGGTGGATTCTTTACCAACTGAGCTACAGGGAAGTCCTAGTTGAACATTACAATGTAAAAATTATTTTCTTTGTCTCAGAAAAAAATAGTATTTTTCCAAACAGCTACATATTTATGTATTTTTGTATTCAATGTGGGAATTATTAAAGATAGTGATTCTTACCTACAAATTTCTCGTGTTTCAGTGGCTTCGGTTGTAATGTCTTCTTTCATCTATATTTTTATAATCTTGTTAAGTCTGCACAAAGTTTGTCAATTTTGCTAATCTTTTCAAAAAACCAACTATTAGTTTCACTAATCTTTTATTTTCCTATTCTCTATTTTATTCATTTCTTCTCTGATCTTTTCTTTTTAACCACAAATTATCTAAAGTTTTTATTTTAGCCTAAAATATGCCATGCTAAGTCGCTTCATTCATGACTGACTCTATGGACCATAGCCCACCAGGTTCCTCCGTCCATGGTAGTCTCCAGGCAAGAATACTGGAGCGGGTTGCCATGCCCTCCTTCAGGGGATCTTCCTGACCCAGAGATTGAACCTCTCTGAGGTTTCCTGCATAGGTAGGCCTGCTCTCACCTACAAATTACCCTGGGATTCCCAGGTTGTGCAAGCGGTAAAGAGACAATGCAGGAAACCTCAAAGAAACGGGTTCAAAAAAAAGATCAGAGCAGAAATGAATAAAATAGAGAATAGGAAAATAATAGAAAAAGATCAGTGAAACTAAGAATTGGTTTTTTGAAAAGATTAACAAAATTGACAAACTTTGTGTTAGACTTAACAAGATTATAAAAATATAGATGAAAGAAAAGACCTTACAACTGAAACCACTGAAACATGTAAGATACTAATATGAAAAATTATATAGCGACAAATTACATCAGATCAGATCAATCGCTCAGTCGTGTCCGACCTTTGTGACCCCATGAATCGCAGCACGCCAGGCCTCCCTGTCCATCACCAACTCTCGGAGTTCACCCAGACTCACATTCATCGAGTCAGTGATGCCATCCAGCCATCTCATCCTCTGTCGTCTCCTTCTCCTCCTGCCCCCAATCCCTCCCAGCATCAGAGTCTTTTCCAATGAGTTAACTCTTCGCATGAGGTGGCCAAAGTACTGGAGTTTCAGCTTTAGCATCATTCCTTCCAAAGAAATCCCAGGGCTGATCTCCTTCAGAATGGACTGGTTGGATCTCCTTGCAGTCCATAATCACCAATAAATTCAGAGGAACATATATCTGACCAAGACTGAATCATGAGAAAAGAAAATCTGAAGAGACAAATAATGAGTAAAGAGATTAAATTAAAAACTTCCCAAAAACAACAGAAAAGCCTTTGGCCAGATAGCTTCACAGGCTTTAAATGTTCTCCACACATTTAAAGAACAATTAATACCAATCCTCAAACTCTTCCAAAAAAACTGAAAAGGAGAGAACACTCCCAAACTCATTTTCTGAGCTAAGCCTCAGAAAGGTAACCCTCACATCAAGGCCAGATAAGGATACTACAAGAAAACCACAAGCCAACATTTCTGATGCATACAGAGGCAAAAATTCTCAACAAAATACTAGCAAATCAAATTCAAAAGCACATTAAAAGTACCATACACCATAATCATGTGGGGCTTATCACCTGGATGCAAGGATGATTCAATATAAAGAAATCAATAATTGCAATACACCTCATTAACGGAATCAAAGGTAAAAATCATATGATTGTCTCAAAAGATGCAGAAAAAGCATCTAATTCAACATCTTTCAAGATAAAAATTCTTAGCAAACTAGGTATAGAAAGAATATACCTCAACATAATAAAGGCCATACATGACAAGTCCACAGGTAACATCATACTCAATGGTGAAGTTGAAGAAAGCTTTTCCACTACAACTAAGAGCAAGACAAGTTCAGTTCAGTTTCATCACTTTTATTCAACACAGTACAGCAAGTTCCAGTCAGAGTAATAATTGGACAGGAAAAGGAAATAGAAGGCATCTAAACTGGAAACGAAAAAGTAAAACTCTCTCCGATTGAAGATGACCTCATCTTATATACAGAAAATTCTGAAGACTCCACCAAAAATTTGTCAGTGCTAACAAGTGAATTGAGTAGCTTTAAGATATAACATAAACAAAGAACAGCTGCATTTCTATACAATAAAACAATGAACTATCTGAAAAAGAAACAACGAAAATGCCCCATTAGCATCAAAAACATCAAAATATATTCAGGAATAAATTTAACCAGGGAGCTGAAACATCTATCTGGTATTTATATGACACAAAGATGAGAAATACTGAAGGCACAAATAAATGGAAAGATAGGTGTCCTCATGTATGAGAATAGTTAATATTATACTATACCACCAAATCAGAGAAGGCAATGGCACCCCACTCCAGTACTGAAAAATCCCATGGACAGAGGAGCCTGGTAGGCTGCAGTCCACGGGGTCGCAAAGAGTCGGACACGACTGAGTGACTTCACTTTCACTTTTCACTTTCATGCATTGGAGAAGGAAATGGCAACCCACTCCAGTGCTCTTGGCCTGGAGAATCCCAGGGACGGAGGAGCCTGGTAGGCTGCCATCTATGGGGTTGCACAGAGTCAGACATAACTGAAGCGACTTAGCAGTAGCAGCAGCAGCATACTACCAAACAGCCATGTTCATGGCAATCCCCATCAAAACGCCAAAGACATTTTTTCACAGAAATAGAATGCTAAGAAATCCAAAATGTGTATGGAATCACCAAAGACTCCAAAGAGCCAAAGCAACCTTAAAAAATTAAAATAAGGCTGAAGGCATCAAACGTCTTGATCTCAGACTATATTACAAAATTATTTAATCAAAACAGTATGGTATTGTCTTAAGAACAGACACATAGACCAATGAAACAGAACAGAGCCCAGAAAATAACCCATGCATATACGGTAAATTAATTTACAACAAAGGAGCAAAGACTACCCAATGGGGAAAGAATAGTCTTTCACTATATGAATAGTCTATTCACCAAATGGTGCTGGGAAAACTGGATGTTCACATGCCAAAGAAAATTACTATGAAATGGATTAAGGACTTAAACATAAGATCTGAAGGCAATAAAATTCCTAGAGGGGAAAAATGTGAAAAGCTCCTGACCTTGATCTTGGCAAAGGTATTTTTGGACATGACAAAAACAAAAGCAAAAATCAACAACTGATAATTACATGAAACTTAAAAGCTCTGTATAGCAACAGAAGCAACCAACAACATTAAGAAGCAACTTACAGAAGAAGAAATAAATATATGCAAACCTTCTATTTGATAAGGGATTAACATTCAAAATATATGAGGAGCTCATGTAACTCAGCAGCAAAAAAAACCCCACAAGTAATCCAACTAAAAAATGGGAAAAGGCCCTGAATAAACATTTTTCCTAAGAAAATATACAAACGGCCAAAAAGGACACAAAAAGGTGCTCAACATCACAAATCATCAGAAAAATGCAAATCAAAACCACAATAAGGGAGGTCCCTCGTGGTCCCATGGTTAGGACTTGGTGCTTTCAATGCTGTGGCATCAGTTTAACCGGCAAGATGTGCAAAATAGACCAAAAATAAATAAATAAAGCACAATGAAATATTTTCTCACATTGTTTAGAACAGCTATAACCAAAAATACAAGCGATAAGAAGTACTGATAAAGGCATGGAGAAAAGGGCGCCTTGTGCACCATTTGTGGTAAGGAGAACTGACAAGGTCAACACAGGAAACAGCATGGAGGATCCTGGAAACCTTTCAGCTGGAACTGTCATATAATCCAGCAACCCCACTCTTGGGCACACATCTGAAGGGAATCAAAGTACTATCTTACAGCAAACATTATCCTCAATGGTCAAAAATTGAGAGCGTTTCCCCTAACATCAGCAACAAGACAAGGGTGCCCACTCTCACCACTACTATTCAACACAGTTTTGGAAGTTTTCACCACAGCAATCAGAGAAGAAAAAGAAATAAAAGGAATCCAGATTGGAAAAAAAGTAAAACTCTGTGTGCAGATGACATGATCCTCTACATAGAAAACCCTAAAGACTTCACCAGAGAATTACTAGAGCTAATCAATGAATATAGTAAAGTTGCAGGATATAAAATCAACACACAGAAATCCCTTGCATTCCTATACACTAAGAATACAATGAGAAAACAGAAACACAAATTAAGCAAACAATTCCATTCACCACTGCAAGAAAAGAATAAAATACTTAGGAATAAATCTACCTAAAGAAACAAAAGACTTATATATAGAAAACTATAAAACACTGGTGAAAGAGATCAAAGAGGACACAAATAGATGGAGAAATATACCGTGTTCATGGATCAGAAGAATCCATATAATGAAAATGAGTATACTACCCAAGCAATCTATAGATTCAATGCAATCCCTGTCAAGCTACCAACGGTATTTTTCACAGAACTAGAACAAATAATTTCACAATTTGTATAGAAATACAAAAAACCTCGAACAGCCAAAGTAATCTTGAGAAAGAAGAATGGACCTGGAGGAATCAACCTGCCTGACTTCAGACTGTACTACAAAGCTACAGTCATCAAGACAGTTTGGTATTGGCACAAAGACAGAAATATAGATCAATGGAACAAAATAGAAAGCCCAGAGATAAATCCACGCACCTATGGACACCTTATCTTTGACAAAGGAGGCAAGAATATACAATGGAGAAAAGACAATCTCTTTAACAAGTGGTGCTGGGAAAACTGGTCAACCACTTGCAAAAGAATGAAACTAGAACACTTTCTAACACCATACACAAAAATAAACTCAAAATGGATTAAAGATCTAAACATAAGACCAGAAACTATAAAACTCCTAGAGGAAAACACAGGCAAAACACTCTCTGACATAAATCACAGGAGGATCCTCTATGACCCACCTCCCAGAATAATGGAAATAAAAGCAAAAATAAAAAGGGGACCTAATTAAAATTAAAAGCTTTTGTACAACAAAGGATACTATAAGCAAGGTGAAAAGACAGTCTTCAGAATGGGAGAAAATAATAACAAATGAAACAACTGACAAAGAATTAATCTCAGAAATATACAAGCAGCTCCTGTAGCTCAAGTCCAGAAAAATAAACAACCCAATCAAAATATGGGCCAAAGAATTAAACATACATTTCTCCAAAGAAGACATACAGATGGCTAACAAACACATGAAAAGATGTTCAACATCACTCATTATCAGGGAAATGCAAATCAAAATCACAATGAGGTAGCATCTTACACCGATCAGAATGGCTGCTATCAAAAAGTCTACAAACAATAAATGCTGGAGAGGGTGTGGAGAAAAGGGAACCAACCCTCTTACACAGTTGGTGGGAGTGCAAACTAGTACAGCCACTAAGGAGAACAGTGTGGAGATTCCTTAAAAAACTGGAAATAGAACTGCCATATGACCCAGCAATCCCACTGCTGGGCATACATAACGAGGAAACCAGAATTGAAAGAGACACGTGTACCCTGATATTCATCGCAGCACTATTTACAATAGCCAGGACATGGAAGCAACCTAGATGTCCATCGGCAGACGAATGGATAAAAAAGCTGTGGTACATATACACAATGGAATATTACTCAGCTATTAAAGAGAATACATTTGAATCAGTTCTAATGAAGTGGATGAAACTGAAGTCTATTATACAGAGTGAAGTACATCAGAAAGAAAAACACCAATACAGGTGTTGGTCAATGGATTAATGCATAAAGAAAATATGATAAACACACACAGACACACACAATGGAGTATTAGCCGTAAAAACGAAGGAAATCCTGACATGTGCAACACAAAAATGAACACTGAAGGCAAGATAAAGAATGACAAATACTTTGTAAGATCACTTATATGTGGACTCTAAAAATGTTCTAACAGAAACAGAGAAGACTGGTAGCAGAGGTTGGAAGATGGAGGAAATGAGATGTTCAGAAAAATAAAAACTTCCAGTTATAAGATGAGTAAGTTCTGGAATCTAATCTACAGC
Source organism: Bos grunniens (assembly GCF_055505025.1). NCBI lineage: Eukaryota > Metazoa > Chordata > Mammalia > Artiodactyla > Bovidae > Bos > Bos grunniens. The sequence continues at coordinate 121,322,830 of NC_141167.1, read as the reverse complement.
ATGGTGGTTATAGTTAACATTACTGTGCTATATACTTGAAAGATGCTGAGACAGTAAATATTAAATGTTCTCACAATCATCACAACAACAAAATGGCAATTATGTGGCATGATAAATGTGATGACTAAGCTTATTGCGATAATCATTTTGAAATACATATCAAATTATTCTATTTTACACATTAAATTTATATAATGATATATGTAAAGTATATCACAATAAAGGTGGGAAAAAAATACAGTAAAAGGATATCCATGAAACTAAAACAAGTGATCATATGCTTCAGTGAGCAGAAAGAAATGGAGAAGACAGAAACAGAAGTGGGAGCCATATATACTTTATTTTTATACCATGAGAAGTTCAGTCACTCAGTTGTGGCTGACTCTTTGAGAGCCCATGGACTGCAGCATGCCAGGCTTCCCTGTCCATCACAAACTCCCAGAGCTTGCTCAAACTCATGTCCATCAAGTCAGTGATGCCATCCAACTACCTCATCCTCTGTCATCTCCTTCTCTTCCCGCCTTCGATCTTTCCCAGCATCAGGGTCTCTTCCAATGAGTCAGTTCTTCACATCAGGTGGCCAAATACTGGTGCTTCAGCTTCAGCATCAGTCCTTCCAATGAATATTCAGGATTGATTTCCTTTAAGATTGACTGGTTGGATCTCCTTGCAGTCCAAGGGACTCTCAAGAGTCTTCTCCAACACCACAGTTCAAAAGCATCATTTCTTCAGCGCTAAGCTTTCTTTATAAGTCTGACTCTCACATCCATGACTACTGGAAAAAACAAATCTTTGACTAGATGGACCTTTGTTGGCAATGTTATGTCTCTGCTTTTTAATTTACTATGCTGTCTAGGTCAGTCATAACTTTTCTTCCAAGGAGCAAGTGTCTTTTAATTTCATGGCTGTAGTCACCATCTGCAGTGATTTTGGAGCCCAAGAAAATTAAGTCTGTCACTGTTTCCATTGTTTGGCCATCTATTTGGCATGAAGTGTTGGGACCAGATGCCATGACCTTAGTTTTCTGAATGTTGAGTTTCAAGCCAACTTTTTCTTACTTTCATCAAGAGCTTCTTTAGTTCGTCCTCACTTTCTGCCATAAGGGTGCTCTAATCTGTGTATCTGAGGTTACTGGTATTTCCCCCAGCAATCTTGATTCCAGCTTGTGCTTCATCCAGCCTGGCATTTCTCATGATGTACTCTGCATATAAGTTAAATAAGCAGGGTGACAATAAACAACCTGGATGTACTGTACCATGAGAAGGCATTACCTATTTAAAAATTAATGCAAAATAAAAATAGCACAAAACTCTTTGTGCAAGCAGACAAAAAACAATGTGCAAGCAGAAAAGATATCTTTAATCTTGTAAAAAAAGTTTACTTTCTATTTGTCCTTAGAAAAATATTTGAGTATACCCAGTTAAATCTCACAGTGAATTCAAAACTGGAAAGATACAGAATCCACAGCTTGTAAAAACTCGAGAAAATCTTAAAGGCAGTCATACAGTATCGGAGAATCCATTTGAAATCAACACCAGGAAACTCTTCTTTGAGGAAGGAGAAAGATTTGAACTCAGATTTTTAAAGAAGGAAATAAAATTCACCATGTACACATAATTTGTCTCTTCAATAAACACTTCATAAGTACCAAATATGTGCCAAGCACTCATCTTGACACTAGACGAAGAAAATAAATTTATGAAGATGTATCTTGGGTCTAGAGTGCTGCAGCAGAGGGAGGCAGGTGGGTAGACTATGAAAAAAATGCGTAATTATAATGTCACTACAATGGGGTAAAAATACAGAAGAAAGAGCAAGATATTGACGAGAAGTGGAGAGCTATTAGTGTGGTCAAGGAAAGCATCTCTGTTAGGTAACACTTAGAACTAAACAAAATGAGGAGATAAGCTTAAAGATATGTGAGGAGGAGAGTTCTAGGTAAAAAACATAAAATACCTAAGGCAGAGGAGTACTTGGTATATTTAAAGAAACAGCAAAAAGATTAGTGTGACTAAAGCAAATATGTGTAAGCCAGAAACCCACTGGAGAGTTTTGAGCATATAAGTGTGTTCATCTATAAAACAGATGATACATTATATAAATTTCTTCCTACTCTCTCCTTTTTTTTCTACTCTCTCCTTATTGTGCAGAGTTTTAAGGAAAACAAAGAAATGTACATATGTATAACATTGTTAACTGAATTTTGACTTTTAGAATACATAAATTTCAGAAGACAACAATGGCTACAGAATACAAAGTAAATGTAATCAACATGGACAATATAGAATCATATATAGCTGAAAGAGATGTGAAAAACAGAGACAGGAAGGTGGAAGAAGGGTGAAAGCCTTAAATAACTCTTTTACAGAATGGGGATTCAAGAAACATTGTCTACAAATGACAGGAAAAAAAAGATGTTTAAGTATGTAATTCACAATTAAAGTGACAACTAGAGAGACTGAGAACAGTAACAAAATTTGGGGGAACCCTATGTCTTATAAATTAGTTAATTTCTCTTCTATAATAGCAAGAAATTAATGGACAATGCTCAACATTGGCAATTCAAGAAAGATAAGAGTGTCAAAGAGATGAAAGAAATTACCAAAAGATCTGAAATAAAAATGGATTTAAAAAGTTGCTTAAGAGGGTAAGAAAGTAATAAGGGCATGCAGGATATGTCTATTACTTTTTGTTATATTCCATTTTGAACCATTGTTGTTCAGTTGCTAAACTGTGTCCTGGTCTTTGCAGCTTCATGAACTGTAGCATGCCAGGCTTTCCTGTCCTTTGCTATCTCCCTCATTTGCTCAAACTCATGTTCATTGAGTCAATGACAACATTCAATCATCTCATCCTTTGTTGCCCCTTCTCCTCTGCCCTCAATCATTCCCACCATCACGATCTTTTCCAAATGAGTCAGTTCTTTGCATAAGATGGCCAAAGAATTGGAGCTTCAGCTTTAGCATCAGTCCTTCCAATGAGTATTTAGGAATGATTTTCTTTAGGATTGACTGGCTTGATCTCCTTGTAGTCCAAAGGACTCTCAAGAGTCTTCTCCAGCCCCAGTTTGAAATCATCATTTCTTTGGTGCTCAGCCTTCTTTATGGTCCAACTCTCACATCCATACATAACTACTGGAAAAAACCACAGATTTGACTAGATGGACCTTTGTAGCAAAGTGACATCTCTGCTTGATATTACACTGTCTAGGTCTGTCACAGCTCTTCTTCCAAGGAGCAAGTGTCTTTTAATTTTGTGGCTGCAGTCACCGTCCACAGTGATTTTGGAGACCAAGAAAATGAAATCTGACACAATTTCCACTTTTTCTCCCATCAGTTTGCCATAAGCATGTATCATTTTGATTCATTCCCCTCAAGAATGGTTTTAAGTTTTAAAATAAATAATACATTTCTAAACTGTATTTATACATTATTCCACAATCAAAGACAGGAAAAAAAAATTACAGCTTAGTAGTCACAGTGCACAGGCTTAGCTGCTCTATGGCATGTAGGATCCTCCCAGATCAGGGATGGAACCCACGTCACCTGCATCAGCAGGAGTATTCTTTACCACTTTACCACCGTGCCACCAGGGAAGCCCAACACAAAGGATACAGAAACAAGGTAAATGACATCACAAGGAAATAAACCAGTATTCAGAATGAGGGACAATGTTTAGGAAAATTGACTCAGTTTCTAAAATAAGTCAATGGCAGGGACAAAAAAGGGGAAGACTGTTCTATATTAACAGGGATTTAAGAGGTACAGCCATCAAAGCATGGATGTCACCTGGATCCTCTTTTGAACAAACTACAAAAAATATATATTTTTAAACAATGGGAAAATTTTTATTTTGGACTATTAGATTATATCAAAAATATACTGTCAGTTATTAAATTATATAATGCCATTTTGATTACATAGGAGAAATGTCCATTACTCTAGCACATGAGAATGAATGACCCATCAACAACCAGCAATGAAATGGAGACCCTGTTATAATTCTATAGCACCAATGGAACCAGAGTAGCCACAATTTTCATGGATTCAAATCTACAGAACATTAGCTAATAAATTTCAGGTGTCTGAAGCTGCTTAAAAAAAAAAAAAGTAAAATGCCCATTATTGTTATGTTACATATAAAAGTGAAATGCTATATCTGAGATTTGCTGTAAAACAATTCAGCAAGGAAAAAACATGAACTGGAAAATGTGCCAAAATCTTATCTGCTAAATCCAAGTGCTGAGCATATAAGAAGCAGGACTCAAGTTTTCATAACAAAAATTTTAAAAGACTTTATTTTTATCTTATTAATTTCAGGGTGCTATTAGACATGCAACTGGGAATGTTTAGTACAGAATTTTATATATAAATTGAGCTCTGGGAAGAAGTAGAAAATTAGAAGTTATGTGTTCTAGCCATGGGACTGAACAGAATCACTTAGAAAAATGGGAGGGTGGGAGAAGCCAAGATACAGTGTTGGTATATCTAACATTTAAAGGTGGAGAAGTAGAGAAGTCAGGGAAGAAGATGGAGAAGATGCAGGAAGTCATTGAGAGAGAAAGAAAACCAAGAGAGTGTGGTGTTACCAGAAACCAAGAGAAAAGTATTTCAAAAAAGAAAATGTATTCAATGAATGTATAAAAGCTTCTGGAAAGTTTGGAACTTTCCTAGAAGTCCAGTGGTTGGTGGTCTGCCTTGCAATGAGGGAGACGTGGGTTCAATCCCTGGTGGGGAACTAAGATCCCATATGCCACAGAGCAGCGAGGCTCACGTGCTACAACTAAGATCCAATACAGCCAGATAAATAAATACTTAAAAAGTTTCTGAGAAGTGACTAATAGATTTGGAGACATGAAGATCACTAGTGACTCCTCACAAAAGCAGCACCAACAGTGAAAGAGATGAAAGCCTTTTGATCATTATTCTTCAAAAAAAATCGTCCATATATTTTCCTAAATTAAAAATATGTTTTAATGTAAAACAATTCTCCCATTTTAATTACAGTTAGTCCAATCTCTTCTGGAAGCACTGGGGCATTTCCTCAAAAATCTGAATACTTAGTATTACAGCTCTCCACAGTTGAGAATTAACTATTACTTACACAGCCATCATGCACATTCAAGGTTGCTTCAAGTTTTAATCTTTGGATAAATTCTCTTCTTCCTGTTTAAAAAGAAAGAACTAAATAAATCAAACAATTTAATGCTTAGAAAAGTGTAACACTGTTAAGAGCCTAGCAACTGACCTGAGGTAGATTCAAGCTCTAAAAAAAAAAAAGCTCTAACTTTAACTCCTCCATTTACAGGCTGAGTGACACTGGGCGAACTAACCCCTCCTCAGCCCTAGTTTCCTGATTAGAGTTCCTGCCTACCTCATGTGGTTACCGTTAAGAATTAAGTGACTCAAGGAGAGAAAGGGCTTAGCACATTATCTGGAACCACAATAAACATTAAAATGTTCCCTTCATTCATTCATTCACCAAATATACTACCTGCTTACTGCATTTCAGGTGCTGTTATAGGAGCTAGGGATACAACAGTAAAACAAAAAAGATCCCTGACTCTAGTTAGCTTAACAAAAGACAGTATACAATATGTGACAATACACAAAACGGTATAAGGAAAAATAAAGCAGCTAGAAAAGGACTTAAAGAAGACTGGAGGTGGGTAACAGAGTTTTCAAAACTTTACAGTGGGTGGCAAACAGTGTTTTATAAGATGCCACCTATTTTTAAACACATCTCAATTTCAGAAATGCTAAAATACTTAAAACTTCATTTCACAATGATGAAATGTGACAGGAAAAAAATAAAATCAGCCTCACTGTCCATCAGTAGTAGAACAGTTATAATACTTCAAAAGTAGAATAAATTACTCCTTTGAAAAACAGAAATATGTTTCTTTAGGAACGAATCATTCTTTACCAAAAATGGACCAAAAAAGCCTCATGTTTATTCAGAAGCTGTAATGAAAAGAAGCTGAATATATGACAGACTGGTAATTAGCTAAGAAATCAGGCTGATGAGATTTCAAAATTAAATCTGACTGTGCTCTCTGTATACTGTCACAAGGGACAGATTCCTCTACTACAGTTTTCTTGTGTTCAGTGTGAAGAGCAAGATCTTGAAGGCAAACTGTTTTCTTTGTCCTTGCCTATAACTGGTTAAGATGGCTATATAATGAATGAACATGTGGTTAAAAATTCTGTGTGTGGGGAAGGTGGGAAAAGGGGGGTATGGTTCTTATTAGAATAAAACAACCTGCAGAAATTCAGCAAAGTATTTTCACAAATTATGTTATACTTTATAATCAACTTTCCACATCTGATTTTCAGTTTTGTTTTGTTTTTTTCTTTTTTTCATTGACTTTATCATTTATTTAGTTGCCCTATTATCTATTTCGGCCAGTTTTAAAACATTTCCTTTACACTGGATATCTGATATGATTCATTCTACTTTTTACCAAGTTTAATTTTCTATCAGATCCATTACGTACTATAATAGTGAAGTCAAAGTCGCTCAGTCGTGTTCGACTCTTTATGACCCAATGGACTATACAGACCATGGAATTCTCCAGGCCAGAATACTGGAAAGGGTAGCCATTACCTTCTCCAGGGGAATCTTCCCAGGTCTTAATATGAACCCAGGTCTATAATACAGTCTACATAAATAGACAAATGTACTGATTTGTCTCTTCAAATTGGTAGCAAATTAAAATTGTAACTTTTACTGGATTTGTAACTGTCTCCACTGGCTCGCTGCTTCTCGGTTATTACTGTTTTCCCTTATCCAAATCTGTCCCACAAAATGTCTTTTAAAAAATGCTAACTGTGGTAAACAGATAAAATTTTTAGAAATCCTTCCTTTGGCTGTCAACATGTGTGGTAATCTTAATGAGCTGCAAATTAAGAGTTCAGAAATAAAGTATTCAAATTAACATGACAGTAACTAAAATTCATTAAAATGCTAAGAAAAAAGTATTAAAAACTCTTTTCCAAATTTCTAAGCATCTGGGTTTGAAAACATGGCTCTAGCCATTTCCAACTAGAGGAAATGGTAGTGCAACATGAGAGAACAGAAGACAAAGTGAGTAATCTGAGCAAAAAGTCTTATATATGAACCTGTACACATAAACATGCCCTAAGACATGCACTGAGACAAGACAGCTCCTGAATGATATTTCTGTATGTGACTTAGGAGCTCAGAATGACTACTGTCCACACATTCCATAAAAAGGGCTTCAAGAACAACCTAGTATAAACCTCTTCAACCCTTCTATTAATTAAATGCACTACACCATGAAACAGAAGCTGAAAGCTAGGGTAAAAGAAGAACTGTAAGTTAAAAAACTGAGTCCTCTCAAATTAAAACAAAAATAAATTATTACCTATTATCAAGAACTTTGGCCTAGCTGTAAGCTAACAAGTTACCTGCCACCATCTTAGGGATGCTAGCAGAAGACACAAGACTCCAGTCAGAGGCAAAGAACCATTCTACTCCAGCAGAATGAGCTTCAGGATCAATGGTTCCTCTTGTCCAATTCCCACAGGGCAATGTAGAGAGGGGCCTGGGGGGATACTGCACATGCAATGGATTTGAATCACAGCTGGAGTACCCTGAACTGAGGGAACCCAAATCTCATATCAAGCAAATCTACCTGACCTTTGTCCCAAAAGACATTATCTTTATTATTTTAGACAAAAAACAAATCTGCCTTCTGCTTCACAGAGAGATACTGAATGCTCTATCTCCCAAGGCTATTCCCTAAAAAAAAAAATCCTTGTAAAGACGGTCCAGAGCAAAGAAGCCAGTGCCTCTGCTCAAAAGATGTACAGAAATACAAAGGAGACATGGAGAACTGTCTCCCAGCTATTACACATTTATTATGGATGAATGTACCTACCATTGTGGCTTTCTATTCAAGTGTTTCTGTAGCCCAAGCTGTCTCATTTAATTCCGTCTCTTTTACATTCTATTCTATGTGATAGATTGTAAGCTCCATTTAAAAAAAAGGAACACTCTTTTGTTGACCAAAGTATCCTAAATGCCTAGAACAGTGCCTAAGACAAAGTAGAAACTGAACATAGGTTTTCTGAATCAGTGAATAAAATAATAGGATCATAATACTTATTCTGCTCTTTAACGTGTTTCCTCTCAAAAAGGTGAACATCTTTCATTGCAATACAAGCATACTGCTCATATTTAATGGTTTTGTAACTTACTAAACTGTTTGATAACTTACTTATTCATGTACCTATCCCTGTTATTAGACCATGAGTTACTTGGGACAAGAAATTTTAGGCTTAAATATCTAACTTGGATCATTATACACGTATATGGGGCAAAACTTAACAACTCAGGGCCTTAGTACTATATTTGTAAAAATTTTATATTTGATGGGAATAATACCATCAACTTCATATGCTTATTGTCGTAAGAAAATTAATCAGCATATGCAAAACTCATAGATATGTCTGATCTACTATAGACACTTAAGAATAGTTCTCTCTTGAAGGGAACCCTCCTACACTATTGATAGGAACATAAATTAGTCTAGCCATTATGGAGAAAAGAATGGAGGTTCCTTAAAAACCTAAAAATAGAGCTACCATATGGCCCTGCAATCCAATTTCTGGGCATAGAGCCTGAGAAAAACACAATCTGAAATGATACATGCACCACAATGTTCCCTGCACCAATGTTTACAATAGCCAAGACATGGAAGCAGCCTAAATGTCCATCAACAGATGAATGGATAAGAAGATTTGGTACAATGGAATATTACTCTCCTAGTAATTCTGCTTCTTTGATTGAACTCATTTATGATTAACATTTTCAGCAAACTAGCAACAGAAGGAAACCTCCTCAATCTGACAATAAGCACCAGTAAAAGAACGAAAACTTATATTTAGTGGTGAAAGACTGAATGCTTCCCATTTAAGATCAGGACAATACAAGGAAGTTTCACTCTCACCACTACTATTAAACACGTTCCTGGAAGTTTTACAGATAGAGATAATGTAAGAAAGAAAAAAAAAGATACATAGTTTGGAAAGTAAGAAATAAGACAGTCCCTACTGAAAGATGATATAATTTTCCATGTAAAAAAAATCTCCTGGCATATACCTCAAAACCTCAAAAGATATATATGCAGAGTACATTATGCGAAATGCCAGACTGGATGAAGCACAAGCTGTAATCAAGACTGCTGGGAGTAATATCAATAACCTCAGACATGCAGATGACACTACCATTGTGGTAGAAAGCAAAGAACTAAAGAATCTCTTGACAAAAGTACAAGAGCAGAGTGAAAAAGCTGGCTTAAAACTCAACATTCAAAAAACTAAGGTCAGGCATCCGGTCCCATCACTTCATGGCAAATAGATGGGCAAACAATGGAAACTGTGATAGACTTTATTTTCTTGGGCTCCAGAATCACTGCAGATGGTGACTGCAGCCATGAAATTAAAAGACACTTGCTCCTTGGAAGAAAAGCTATAACCAACCTAGACAAAGCAGAGACATTACTTTGCCAACAAAGGTCCGTCTAGTCAAAGCTATGGTTTTCCCAGTAGTCAGGTATGGATCTGAGTTGGACTATAAAGAAAGCTGAGCACCGAAGAATTGATGCTTTTGAACTGTGGTGTCGGAGAAGACTCTCGAGAGTCACTTGGACTGCAAGGAGATCAAACAGTAAGGAGTCAATCCTAAAGGAAATCAACCCTGAATATTCATTGGAAGGACTCATGCTGAAGCTGAAGCTCCAATACTTTGGCCACCTGATGCAAAGAGCTAAGTCACTGTAAAAGACCCTGATGCTGGGAAAGATTGAAGGCAGGAGGAGAAGGGGATGACAGAGAATGAGATGGTTGGATAGCATCACTGACTCAATGGACATGAGTTTGAACAAGCTCTGGGTATTGGTGACAGACAGAGAAGCCTGGTGTGCTGCAGTCCAAGGGGTCGCAAAGAGTCAGACAGGACTGAGTAACTGAACGAAAACTGAGCAAGATTACAGGATATAAGACCAACACAGACCAAAAAAGAAAAACACACTGTTTTATACTAATAATGAATGGGCAGAAGTTGAACTTTAACACAATATATTTTAAAATGATATTAATTAAAAGAAAATTAAACATTTAAAATAAGTATAACAAATTATGCTGAGGATCTGTATCCTGATAACTACTGGTTGGTCAAAAAGTTCAAATAAACTTGTAGGCCAATCCAATACAAAATGCTGATGAAGGAAACCAAAGAACTAAATAAATGTAGCAATGTACTGTGTCTATGGATCAGAAGACTCAACACAGCAAAGATGTCAGTTCTTTCCAAACTGATATGTAAGTCCAATGCAATTCCTATCAAAATTTCAACAAGGTATTTTGTAGATAAAGACAACCTTACTATAAAGTTCATATAAAAAGGCGAAAGACCTAGAAGAGCTAAAACAGTTTTGAAAAAGAAGAGTTGAAGGGGGAAACATCATTCAACCTGATGTAAAAACTTACTATATAGCTACAATAAGCAAACAGTATGATATTTACAGAGAGATAGATACACATACCAATGAAAGAGAATAGATAACACAGATTAGACACACACAAATATGCCCAAAAGGTACAAAAGCAATTCAACAGACACAGTTTTTTAAATAGTGCTAGAGCAAGTGGACATTCATAAGCACAAAAATGAACTTCAAGTTAAATCACATACCTCATACAAAAATTCACACATCATTGACAAGAAACATATTAATGTATCTTTTGTTACCTGAAAGTATTGACCTGAAATGTTCACTATTCACTTATATAACAAACTGCCAGCCACAGGAGTTAGTTTCTGCAAAAATCCCCCAGTCAATAATGTGACAACACAAAATGGACCCTAAAATTAAATGTAAAAATGTAAGATTATAAAACTTCAGAGAAAAGACACAGGAGGTGATCTTTAGGACCTGGGGCTAAGTTAAGAGTTTTTAAAAATGATATCAAAAGCAAAGGCCATAAAAGAAAAACACTGATAAATTGAACCTGTGCAGGAAAGCTGGGCAGCCATGGAAGCAAGGCAATATTGCTGAGTCAAGCGTAAGGGGTGGAACCGGCACCACAGCCTCTCCCCCAACAGGCCAGCATCGGCAGCTGAACAATAGAAAGGCTGGCCCACCAAAAGCCTGACCACTGAACTACAGAGTAGGACCCCACCCACCGTGCCGCTTTAAGTGCCTGACACGCCAATCTACAGAGTAGGACTCCAGCCAGGGGGGCCCCTCTATGTGCCTGATGCCCTGAACAACAGAGAAGGACCCCAGGCAAGACACCCTTTTAGTGCCTGAACTTATGGAGCTACGAAGAAAGAATGGCCAAAGAGGCCTTCTGATCGCCAGCTACAAGAGGCTCCAAAAGAGACTCTGACAGGGCCATAACTCCTGTGGCTGGGGCAGTCCACTTTGCACTGCCAGGGTCCCCGCAAACCAAGCAGCTGCACCACCTTCATGCTCAACTCTCACTGGGGCAGAGCTGCCACAGGCAAGAAAAATCTTGCATCTATACGTGTAGGGTCGCTTCAGTCGTTTCCAACTCTTTGCGACCTGGTAGACTGTGGCCTGCCAGGATTCTCTGTCAAGGGGGTTCTCAAGGCAAGAGTCCTGGAGCGTACTGGCCAACACTGGTCGCCATACCCTTCTAGAGCACTGTATTTCCTACTACCCTAGCCGCCAACCCCCCTGAGTACCTGGTGCTGCCAGAACCCCTGCGACCCAAGCAGCTGCCCCACCTCCACACCTGGCCCTCACAGGGGCAAACCCAGGTCCTTCAGGGCAGCCTCAGGAGGAAACTCCAGTGGACAACCCACATGTAGAGGTGGAAATAAAACCACAGTTGAAACCCAGAGCAGTGTGGCTAAGGAAGAAGACCCAAAACCTTCCCACCAGCTGTACAAGCTGCAGATTCAATCCACACGATCAACTAGGCAGACTCTGTGTCTATGGAATGTATAAAAGAACAAGAAGATCTCCCACAAAAGAAAATGCACTAGTTCTGATAGCTGTGGATGTTGGAGGCAAGAACACACAGGAGAAGGACCAGATTAGAACCTGAGCTGCCCCCACAGCAGGTCCAGAAATCAGCACAGTGTTGGAGGGCATCTGAGGGAGGTGAGGTGGACTGTCACTCCCAGCGAGGGGAAGGACTGTGACAGCAGTGACTCAAGAAAAACATTCATTATTCTTAGAATAATGAATCTCAGAACAAGTTCTGACTTGTTCTACAGATTCTTTCTGATTTTTGTTCTTTGTCCTTATCCCCCTCTGTTGTAGTTGTCAATTTTATTGGCACTATGAAATCTAATTAAGCTTTTGAGCTTTTTTTTTCTTCCTCAGTGACATTTTTTATTATTGTAATAAACCTAAATGTTGGGCCTTTGCAGTTCTGTGGAGTTTTCCTTTTTCTTTTCTCTTTAATTTTAATTTTTAATTTCTTAAGCCTATTTATTTTCTACATTTATTCCTTTGTTTGCTTTTCCTACTGTTCTTTTCCCCTTGCAGTTAATCTTTAATGTATATAAATTTTCTTCATCTACCTCTATTTAACTATTCTTTCTTTTCTTTCCTCTCAACATATTTTTTAGTTTTGTCTTCATTACTTTGTTCCACACGTGGCACCTTGCTTTAGTTTTGTTTTCTGGTATGTGCTTTAGTTAGTCTTGTTCTTAACTGGTAAATATAATTTTTTATTTCCTTTGTTCACAGGCTCAATCTACTGTGTACTTTGTTTTAGTTGGATTGTTTTCCCTTTGCTTATGGGTGTATATGTATACATGTATATTCCATTATTTTAATTATTATTTGCCTGATTTTATAACTACAATTTGTCTGAGGTTCATCTTTGGTATCTCATTTTTGTGTATTTGTTTTAATCTCACTTAATGCCCTAACAAACCACTTGTAGAATCTTCATTCCTGACCAGAGATCAAGCCCTGAGCCTTTGGAGAGAGAGTATTGACTCCAAGACCCTAGACTACCAGAGAACTAATACTAGGGAGTATCAAATAGTGAGCAGTCTCACAAAGGAAACCACATGAAGAAAGACCCGGCATCACCCAACCAACGGTAGCACTGTGCAGGATGCCTCATCTAAACAACAAACAAAACAAAAATACATACCCAATCATCAGCAGACAAGAATATCACCTCATTCAGCCTTGCCCACCAGGAAAAACAAACAAACAAAAAAATTCAGCACAAAGCTCACCCTATACAAAGCTTACACAGACCACTGAACCAACCTTAGGAGGGTAGAAACCAAAAGGAAGAAAGAATTCAACTTTGAAGCCTGGGAAAAGGAGACCTCAAACACAATAAGTTTAAAAAAAAGAATGAAAAGGCAGAGAAATACTACACAACTGAAGGAACAAACTAGAAACACAGAAGTCCAAATAAACGAAGAGGAAATAGGCAAACTACCTGAAAAAGAATTCAAAATAACGATAGTAAAAAATGATCAAAAACCTTGAAAAATAGAGAATACGCAAGAATCAATTAACAAACACCTAGAAGAATTAAAGAATAAACATACAGAGGCAACACAATTACTGAAATTAAAAATACTCTGGAAGGAATCTATAGCAGAATATCTGAAGAAGAACAAATCAGTGAGCAGGAACATAAAATGGTGGAAATAACTTCTGAAGAGCAGAATAAAGTAAAAAGGATGAAAAGTACTAAGGACAGTCTCAGAGACCTCTGGGACAATATCAAATGCACCAACATTTGAATTATAGGGGTCCCAGAAAAAGAAAGGATATGAGAAAATTTTTTAAGAGATTATAGTTGAAAATTTCCCCAACACGGAAAACAAAATAGTCAATCAAGTCCAAGAGGCACAAACAGTGCCATACAGGATAAACCCAAGGAGAAACACGCCGAGACACATACTAATCAAACTAAGACTAAACACAAAGAAAGAATATTAAAAGCAACAAGGGAAAAGCAACAAATAACACACAAGGGAAACCTCATGCATTTAACAGCTGATCTTTCAGCACAAATTCTGCAGGCCAGGAGGGAATGGCAGGATATATTTAAAGTACTGAAAGGGAAAAAATCTACAACCAAGATTACTGTACCTGGCAAGGATCTCATTCAAAACTGATCTAGAAACAAAAAGCTTTTCAGACAAGCAACAGTTACAAGAATTCAGCACCACCAAAGCAGCTTTAAAACAAACGTTAAAGGGATTTATATAGTCAACAAACACAAGAGAAAGAAGAAGATCTACAAAATCAAGCCCAAACAATTAAGAACATGGCAATAAGAACATATGTATCAATAATTACTTTAAATGTAAATGGATTAAATGGTCCAACCAAAAGACACAGATTGGCTGAATGGATACAAAAACAAGACCCATATACATGCTGTCTATGAGAAACCCACTTCAGACCTAAAGACACATATAGACTGAAAGTGAGAGGATGCAAAAATATATTCCATGCAAATGGGAAGCAACAGAAAGCTGGAGTAGCAATCCTCATATCAGACATTATAGACCTTAAAATAAAGAAGATAACAAGAGATAAGGAAGGATACTACATAATGAGCAAGGGATCAATCCAAGAGGAAGACATAACAACTGTAAATATCTATGTACCCAACATAGGAGCACCTCGATACATAAGACAAACACTAACAGACTAAAAGGAGAAACTGACAGGAACACAATAACAGTAGGAGACGTTAACACCCCACTCACACCAATGGACACAGCATCAAAACAGAAAGTTAACAAGGAAACCGAAGCCTCAAATGATACAGTAGATGGGATGGATCTCACTGATATCTTGAGGCCATTCCATCCAAATGCAAAGGAATACACCTTCTTCTCAAGTGCACATGGAACATTCTCCAGGACAGACCACATCTTGGGTCACATATCAAATCTCAGTAAATATAAGAAAACTGAAATCATATCAAGCATCTTCTCTGACCACAACACTATGAGACTAGGTATCAATTATAAGAAAAAAGCTGTAAGAAACAAAGATATGGAGATTAAGCAATACATTTCTAAATAACCAACAGGTTACTGAAGAAATCAAAAGGGAAATCAAAAAATTTCAAGAAACAAATGATAATGAAAACATAACTCAAAACCTATGGGATGCAGCAAAAGCAGTTCTAAGAGGGAAGCTTATAGCAATACAATCCTACCTCAAGAAAGAAGAAAAACATGGAATAGACAACCTAACTTTACACCTGAAACAACTGGAAAAAGAATGAAAAAAAAAAACCCCGCAAAATTAGAAGGAAAGAAATCATAAAGATCCGAGCAGAAACAAATGGAAAGAAATGACAGAAACAACAGTAAAGATTAATAAAACTAAAAGCTGGTTCTTTGAGAAGATAAACACAACTGACAAACCTTAGGCCAGATTCATTAAGAAAAAAAGAGAAGAATCAAATCAACAAAATTAAAAATGAAAAAGGAGAGGTTACAACAGACAATGCAGAAATACAAAAGATTATAAGAGACTAACTATATGGCAATAAAATGCATAACCTGGAAGAAATGAACAGAGCCTTAAAAATGTTCAATCTTCCAAGACTGAACCAGGAAGATATAGAAATTATGAACAACCCAATTACAAGCACTGAAATTGAAGCTGTGATCAAAAATCTCCCCAAAAACAAAAGCCCAGGACCAGATGGCTTCACAGGAGAATTTTATCAAACATTTAGAGAAGAGCTAATGCCTATCTTTATAAAACTCTTTCAAAAACCTGCAGAGGAAGGAACACTTCCAAACTCATTCTATGAGGCCACCATCACCCTGATACCAAAACCAGACAAAGACAACACAAAAAAAGAAAACGATGGGCCAATATCACTGATGAACAGAGATGCAAAAATCCTCAACAAAATTTTAGCAAACAGAATTCAGCAACACATCAAACAGCTCATACACCACAATCAACTTGGGTTTATTCCAGGGATGCAAGGATTCTTCAATATATGCAAATCAATCAATGTAACACACCATATTAAATTCAAAGATAAAAACCATATGATAATTTCAATAGATGCAGAAAAAGCCTTTGACAAAACTCAGTACCCATTTATGATTAAAACTCTTCAAAAAGGGGGCATAGAAGGAACCTACCTCAACATAGTAAAGCCCATATATGATAAGTCTACAGCAAACATTTTTCTCAATGGTGAAAAACTGAAAGGAATCCCCCTACGATCAGGAACAAGAAAAGGGTGTCCACTTTCACCACTATTATTCAACATAGTTCTGGGATTCCTAGCTATAGCAATCAGAGAAGAAATAGAAATAAAAGGAATCCAGATCGGAAAAGAAGTAAAGCTCTCACTGTTTGCAGATGACATGATACTGTACATAGAAAACCCTAAAGATAAGAGTCAGAAAATTACTAGATCTAAACAGTGAATTTTGCAAAGTTGCAGGATACAAAATCAATACACGCATTTCTATACACTAACAATGAAAAATTAGAAAGAGAAATTAAGGAATCAATCCCATTCACCACTGCAACAAAAAGAATTAAATATCAAGGAATAAACTTACCCAAAGAGACAAAAGAGCTGTACACAGAAAATTATAAGATACTGATGAAAGAAATCAAAGATGACATAATCAGATGGAGAGACATTCCATTTTCCTGGGTAGGAAGAATCAATATTGTGAAAATGACAATACTACTAAATGCAATCTCCAGATTCAATGTGATCCCTATCAAATTACCAATGACATTTTCACATAACTAGAACAAATAATTTCACAATTCATATGGAAACACAAGAGACCCCTAATAGCCAATGCAGTCTTGAGAAAGAATGGAGCTGGAGGAATCAACCTTCCTGACTTCAGATTGTACTTCAAAGCTACAGTCATCAAGACAGTATGGCACTGGCACAAAAACAGAAATATAAGACCAACAGAACAAGACAGAAAGCCCAAAAATAAGCCCATGCCCTATGGGTACCTTATTTTTGACAAGAGGCAAGAACATACAGTGGGGCAAAGACAGCCTCGTTAATAAATGGGAAAACTGGACAGCTACATGTTAAAGAATGAAATTAGAACACTTCCTAACACCATACACAAAGATAAACTCAAAATGGATTAAAGACATAAATAAAGACCAGAAACTGTAAACTTTTAGAGGAAAACATAGCCAGAACACTCGATGACATAAATCAAAGCAAAATCCTCTATGACCCACCTCCAAGAGTAACAGAAATAAAAACAAAAGTAAACAAGAGGGACCTGATCAAACTTAAAAACTTTTGCACAGCAAAGGAACCTATAAGCAAGGTGAAAAGACAATCCCGAGAATGGGAGAAAATAATAGCAAATTAAACAACTGACAAAGGATTAATTTCAAAAATATAGAAGTAGCTCATACAACTTAATACCAGAAAACGAACCAACCCAATCAAAAAATAGGAAAAAAGGCATTTCTCCAAAGAAGACATGCAGATGTCTAACAAACACATGAAAGTATGCTCAACATTACTCATTATTAGAGAAATGTAGTTTTGATGAGATAAAACTACAATGAGATACTACAATGAGATATCACCTCACACTGCTCAGAATGGCCATCATCAAAAAATCTGCAAACAATAAATGCTGGAGAGGGTGTGGAGAAAAGAGTACGCTCTTGCACTGTTGGTGGGAATGTAAACTGATACAGCCACTATGGAAGATGGTATGGAGATTCCTTAAAAAACTAGGAATAAAAGCAGTATATGACCCAGCAATCCCACTGGGAGGCATATACCGTGAGGAAACCAAAAATGAAAAGGATACATGTATCCCATTGTTCACTGTAGCCCTATTTACAATAGCTAGCACATGGAAGAAACCTAGATGTCCATTGACAGATGAATGGATAAAGAAGTGGTGGTATATGTACACAATGGAATATTACTCAGTCATAAAAAGAAACGCATCTGAGTCAGTTCTGATGAGGTGGATGAATCTACAACTTATTATACAGAGTGAAGTCAGAAAGAGAACAATAAATATTGCATTCCAATACATATATCAATATCAATAACCTCAGATATGCAAGTGACACCATCCTTATGGCAGAAAGTGAAGACGAACTAAAAAGCCTCTTGATTAAAGTGAAAGAGGAGAGTGAAAAAGTTGGCTTAGGGGATCTCGAGTTTTTCCGCCTGAGTTTTGGGGCTTAACTTCCCCACAACCAGGCGTCATTTAAAAAAAAAAAAAAAAAAAGTTGGCTTAAAGCTCAACATTCAGAAAACTAAGATCACAGCATCCAGTCCATCACTTCATGGCAAATAGATTGGGAAACTGTGGAAACAGTGGCTGACTTCATTTTTCTGGGCTCCAAAATCACTGCAGATGGTGACTGCAGCCATGAAATTAAAAGACGCTTACTCCTTGGGAGAAAAGTTATGATCAACCTCGACAGCATATTAAAAAGTGGAGACATTACGTTGTCAACAAAGGTCCATCTACTCAAGGCTATAGTTTTTCAGTAGTCAGGTATGGATGTGAGAGTTGGACTATAAAGAAAGCTGAGCACAGAAGAAATGATGTTTTTGAACTGTGGTGTTGGAGAAGACTCTTGAGAGTCCCTTGGACTACAAGGAGATCCAGCCAGTCCATCCTAAAGGAGATCAGTCCTTGGTGTTCACTCGAAGGACTGATGCTGAAGCTGAAACTCCAGTACTTTGGCCACCTGATGCAAAGAGCTGACTCATTTGAAAAGACCCTGATGTTGGGAAAGACTGAAGGCAGGAGGAGAAAGGGACAACAGAGGACGAGATTGTTAGATAGCACCACCGACTCAATGGACATGAATGTGGGTAGACTCTGGGAGTTGGTGATGGACAGGGAGACCTGGAGTGCTGCAACTCTTGGGGTCGCAATGAGTTGGACACGACTGAGAGACTGAACTGAACTGAGGGCTGGACAGGTAATTTCCACCATTTAAAAAAGAGCTAATAATCATTTTCAAACTATTCAAAAAAACTAAAGAGGAAGAACTTCTGAACTCATTCTATGAAGCCAGTGGCACCTTCATACCAAAACCTAATAAAGACAATACAAAAATAAAAAAGGAAATTATAGGCCCATATGACTGATAAGCACAAAAGCAAAAAATCCTCAACAAAATATTAGCACATCAAACTCAACAACACATAATAAGGATCATACACCATATTCAAGTTGCATTTATACCAGGAATGCAAGCATGATTCAATATCTGCAAATCAATCAATGTGAGAGGCCAAGCCATGTGTCCCAACTTGACCAGCTCATGCCACCTCAGGCTGAAGGCTCTCTAGGCTTGCCTATAGCGAGAGTGCCGCACCATTTATTCATTTACTGAGTGCCCTCTGAGTGTTGACAATACCAGCAATCAAACCCTACTGTCTTCCTTAGCCCCTGTTCCCAGCCCTGGATAGGAAAGAGGGTAAGGCCCTGGTGGAGATGGGGGATACACTATATTAACCAATTTAAGAATAAAAACCATGTCATATGTGGTCATCTCCACAGATGAAGAAAAAGATTGTGACTTAATTTAATAATCACTTATTATTTTTAAAAAAATGAACACAACTCAATGTAATAAAAGCCCACTGCACTGACAAGTCCACAGCTAACATCATACTCAATAGAGGAAACCTAAAATCATTTCCCCTAAAATCAAGAATGAGACAAGGATGCTCACTCTTGATATTTTTATTTGACACAGGACTGAACATACTAGACAAAGCAATGAAACAAGAAAAATAAAAGGAATCTAAACTAAAAAGGAAGAAGTAAAACCATCACCATTTGCGAATGACATGATACTATACAAAAAAAGTTTTAAAGATGCCATCAAAAAACTGTCAGAATAAATGAATTCAATAAACAGGACTCAAAATTAATATCCAGAAACCCATTGTTCCTATATAGTCAATGAACTATCAGAGAAAAAAATTAAGAAGACAATCTCATTTACAACTGCATCAAAAAGAATAAAACACTTAGGAATATATCTAACCAAGGAGGTAAAAGACTCAAAAAACTATACAACACTGAAAAAGAAATTGAAGATGACACAATTGGAATTATATTGATTTCATGAACTGAAAGAATTAATATCATTAAAATGTTCATACTACCCAAGGTAAGCTATAGATTTCATCCAATGACTATCAAAACACAAATGGCATTTTTCACAGAAGAAATAATTTCAAAATTTGTACAGAAACACAAAACATCCCAAATAATCAAAACAACCTTTTATTAAGAAGCTGAAAGTATCACACTCTGATTTCAAACTATACTACAAGCTAATGCAATAATAGTATTGTACTGGCATAAAAACAGATACAGACAATGGAACAAAATAGAAAACCTGGAAATGAATGCACACATATGTAGAGTCAATCCATCTATGACAAAGGAGGCTAGAATATACAAGGAGGGTAAAACCCTCTTCAATAAATGGTGTGGTAAACTGCTATATTTAAATGGATAACCAACAAAAGCCTATCGAATAGCACGGGGAATAGCACGGGGAAGTCTGTTGATGCTAAGGGCCGTCTGGATGGGAGGGGCTTCAGGGGAAGAATGGATGCGTGCTTCTGTGTGGCTGAGTCCCTTCACTGTTCACCTGAAACCATCACAACACTGTTCATTGTCTACACCCCCAAACAAAATGTCTTTGGTATTAAAAAACACTAAAAACTTTTTTAAAAGGAAAAAAAAATGGAGTAGTAAAATTGGACAGCTACATGCAAAAGCATCAAACTGAACGAATTTTCTCACATCATATGTAAAAATTCAAAATGAATTAAAGACTTACATGTCAGACTTGAAACCATAAAACTTCTAGAAGAAAACATAGGCAGTATGCTCTTCAACATCAGTCTTAGTAATTTTCTTATATGCTTCCTCAGCAAGAAAAACAAAAGCAAAAATAAACAGGGTTCCGTCAAACTAAAAAGTTTCTGCACAATAAAGAAATCTATCTACAAGACTAAGAGGCCATCAATTGAATGTGAGAAGATTTTTGCAAACAATATATTTTATAAAGGGTTAATATCCAAAATATACCAACAATTCATACAACATAATATCAAGATAAAACCCAATTACAAAATGAGAAGACCTAAATACACATTTTCTTTTTTTCTTTTAATAGACCCTTTTCCCAAGGAAGACATATAGATGGCCAACTCACACATGAAAAGGTGCTCAACATCAATAAACCTCAGAGAAATGCAAGTCAAAATCACAATGAGGTATCATCTCACACCTGTCAGAATGGCTATTATTAAAAAGATAACAAATAAGTGTGTGAGAGGATGTGAAAGAGAGGAAGCCACACTGTTGGTGGGAATGCAAACTGGCACAGTCACTATGGAAAATGACGTGCAGGTTTCTCAAAAAACTAAAAAGAGGATACCTTGCTATCCAGCGATTTCACTTCTGGGTATCTTCCAGGAGAAAACAAAAGCAGTAACTAAAACAATATATTCTCCCATTTTCTTTGCTGCATTATTTATACTAGTCAAGATGTGGAAGCAACCTAACTGACCATCAACACATATTTTGATGTGGACTACTTTTTGTTCAGTTAGCTAAGTTCTGTCCAACTCTCTGCAACCCCATGGACTGCAACATGCCAGGCTCCTCTGTCCTCCACTATCCCCTGATGTTTGCTCAAATTCATATCCAATGAGTCAGTGATGCTATGCAACAATAACATCCTCTGCCTCCCCCTTCTCCTTTTGCCCTCATCTTCCCCAGCATCAAGATCTTTTCCAATCAGTTGGCTCTTTGCATCCTGTGGCCAAAGTATTTGACCTTCAGCTTCAGCATCAGTCCCACCAATGAATATTCAGAGTTTATTTCTTTTAGGATTGACTGGTTTGATCTCCCTGCTGTCCAAGGGACTCTCAAGAGTCTTCTCCAGCGCCACAGCTCCAATCCATACATGACTATCAGAAAAACGACAGCTTTGATTATACAGACCTGTGTCAACAAAGTGATGTCTCTGCTTTTGAATATGCTGTCTAGGTATATCATAGCTTTTCTTCCAAGGAGTGTCTTTTAATTTCATGGCTGCAGTCACTGTCCACAGTGACTTTTGGAAGCCAAGTCTGTCATTGTTTCCATTTTTCACCCATCTATTTGCCATGAAGTGATGGGACTGGATGCCATGATCTTAAGTTTTTTGAACGTTGAGTTTTAAGCCAGCTTTTTCACTCTCCTCTTTCACTTTCATCAAGAAGCTCTTTAGTTCCTCCTTGCTTTCTGCCATTAGAGTGCTATCGTCTATATATCTGAGGTTACTGATATTTCTCCCAGCAATCTTGATTTCAGCTTGTGATTCATCCAGCCCAACGTTCCACATGATGTACTCTGCATATAAGTTAAACAAGCAAGGTGACAATATACAGCCTTGATGAACTCTTCCCAATCTGGAACCAGTTTGTTGTTCCATGTCTGGTTCTAACTGTTGCTTCTTGACCTGTATACAGGTTTCTCAGAAGACAAGTAAGGTGATCTGGTATTTCCATCTCTAAGAATTTTCCAGTTTGTTGTGATTCAAACAGTCACTTCATAGCAATGAAGCAGAAATAGATGTTTTTCTGGAATTCTCTTGCTTTCTCTATGATCCAACAAATGCTGGCAATTTGGATCCTCTGCCTCTTTGAATCCCAGCTTGTACATATGGAAGTTCTCAGTTCACATATTGCTGAAGCCTAGCTCGAAGGATTTTGAGCATTACCTTGCTAGCATGTAAAATGAGAGCTAGCACAATATTTTGAACATCTTTAGCATTGCCATTCTTTTGGACTGGAATGATAACTGACCTTTTCTAGTCCTTTGGCCACTGCTGAGTTTTCCAAACTTGCTGACATATTGAGTGCATCATCTTTTAGGATTTGAAATAGCTCAGCTGGAATTCCAGCACCTCCACTAGCTTTGTTCATAGTGATGCTTCCTAAGGCCCACTTGACTTCACGCTCCAGGATGTCTGGCTCTAGGTGAGTGACCACACCATTGTGGTTATCCTGGTCATTAAGACTTTTTTTTGTATAGTTCTTCTGAGTATTTTTCCCACCTCTTCTTAATCTCTTCTGCTTCTCTTAGGTCCTTGCTGATTCTGTTCTTTATTGTGCCCATCTTGGCATGAGATGTTCCCTTGTTATCTCCAATTTTCTTGAAGAGATCTCTAGTCTTTCCCATTCTATTGTTTTCCTCTAATTCTTTGCATTGTTACTTAAGACTTTCTTATATCTCCTCATTATTCTCTGGAACTCTGCATTCAGTTATATGTATCTTTGCCTTTCTCCTTTGCCTTTTGCTTCACTTCTTTTCTCAGTTTCTTGTAAGACCTCCTCAGACAACCATTTTGCCTTTTTGTATTCCTTTCTCTTGGGGATGGTTTTGGTCACCACCTCCATTGTTACGAACCTCCATCTTTAGTTCTTTGGGTACTGTCTAACAGATCTAATCCCTTGA